>NC_072379.2:20370500-21005666 GCF_028885625.2 Pongo pygmaeus | reverse complement strand
TTCAACAGCAAGTCCTCATGAATGACATTTTTTATGGTTTTGTGCAGAGACACCTTGTGCTCATGAGCATTGGTTTTTTTTTGTTTTGTTTTGTTTTTTTGTTTGAGACAGAGTCTCGCTCTGTACCAATCCAAAGCCTTTTCTAGCTCCTGAGACTATGGTTCAAGGCAGGGCTATGCTTCCCCCTCCCAGCCCTGGCCCGTGACCCCAGCTCTGTGCCTGGCACTGTTCAGAAGCCTAAGAGATGCCCACCGCCAGAGCGGGCACCAAATCCTCATCTACTGGGGACCCAGGGAGTACCCTCCCTGAGAGTTTGGCCTTTGGGCTCACTCCTGGGCAGAGACTCCTCGGTGCTGCTGCTTGATTACCCCTGTGACAGAGAGCTCATTACCTCTCCAGGCCCATTACCTCTCCAGAGAGCTAATTACCTCTCCACTCCATGGCCTACCCTGCCATCCCCCGACAGCCCCCTTCTGGCCAGCATGATTTTCCCAGTGTCCTCTGCCCACCACAAACCCCAGCCCCCCAACAGGCTTGCTCTAACAGGACAAGTTGTGCTGAAGATGGAGACTTTAGAAGCAGTGCAGTATGATAAAGAACATTGACTCATGTCTGGGCAAGGCTTTCTAGAGTCTGTGGAGCTAAAGACATTAGTGTAATACAAAGCTGGGCTTGGTGACTGGCGTTTCCGACTGCAGTGACACAGCAGCTCTCAGACGTGAGCCGTAGATCTCAGACCTTTCCAGAAGCTTGGAGTTCTTCTTATGTAGTGGGCCCCAACTGTTTCTACTCCTTTTCTTTTCTTTTCTTTCATTTTGAGACGGAGTCTTACTCTGTCACCCAGGCTGGAGTGCAGTGGCGCTATCTCAGCTCACTGCAACCTCTGCCTCCTGGGTTCAAGCGATTCCCCTCCCTCAGCCTCCCGAGTAGCTGGGATTATAGGAGCCTGCCACCACACCCAGCTAATTTTTGTATTTTTAGTAGAGACGGGTTTCACTAAAGTTTTACCCAGTCTTGGTTGAGGAGGGAGGGGCCAGGCCAGGTCAGTGCACCCCGTCCTCCTGATAAAGGGGGTCTGGTTGACCTCAGTGAATAGATGAGGTTGGAGGCGAGTGGGTTCCTAACCACAGAAGGAGGGGTGTCTGCATGGGGACCACAAGCGTGGTGGTAAGATGTGGGGGGTGTCTACCCCGCCTTAAATAGTGCAGTGCCTCTCCTGACCCTTTTTTTAATATTATATATATATAGAAAGAGAGAGCGAGACCAAGTCTCACTTTGTTGCCCAGGCTGGAGTGCAGTGGCACGATCTCCGCTCACTGCAACCTCCACCTCCCAGGTTCAAGCTATTCTCCTGCCTCAGCCTCCCGAGTAGGTGGGATTATAAGCACGTGCCACCATGCCTGGCTAATTTTTGTATTTCTAGTAGAGATGGGGTTTCACCATGTTGGCTAGGCTGGTCTCAAACTCCTGGCCTCAAGTGATCCTCCTGCCTTGGCCTCCCAAAATGCTGGGATGACAGGCATGAGCCACCATGTCCGGCCTCCTGACCCTTTTTAAGCCACCCATCCACCTCCATCTCCACCAAGGGCTGTGTCCTGGCCTCCCAAACCCAGATTTGCAGGGGCTGTCCCTGCAGGGCGACATGCCACATGATGAGCACTGAGGGCTGGCCAGAGCCTCCAGGGCGGGCCAGGCATGGTGGCTCACACCTGTAATCCCAGCACTTTGGGAGGCCAAGGCAGGAGGATCACTTGAGGTCAGGAGTTCGAGACCAGCCTGACTAACATGGTAAAACCCCGTGTCTACTTAAAATCCAAAAATTGGCCAGGCATGGTGGTACACAGCTGTAATCCCAGCTACTTGGGAGGCTGAGGCAGGAGAATCACTTGAACCCAGGAGGCAGAGGTTGCAGTGAGCAGAGATCGCACCACCGCACTCCAGCCTGGGCGACAGGGCGAGACTCTGTCTCAAAAAAAAAAAGTACTTAGGGTACAGTGATGTGGCGGCTGCCAACAGGCCACAGGAGCCCCCAAAAGGGGGATCAGGAGGGTGAGGGGTAGTTGGAGAGAGTTGCCTGGAGTAAGGAAGGCCCTGCTTGGGCCTCAGGGGAAGATGGGACTTTGAGAGGCAGAGAGGAGGGTGGGTTGTGTTTGGCAGGGGAATGGCAGGGGTTGAGGGGTCACTGGATGCCATTGCCATAAGTGTGTTTCCAGAGCTCTCAGAGGGGCAGAATGGTCAGATGATGTTGGAAAGGTGGAGACAGTGGAAGCTGCAGCAGCACAGTGCAGTGAGTGTGCCTCCAGTGGACACCCGGCTGAGAGGTCACTGGGTTTCTGGCCCTGCACTGGGTGCTTTATGCGAGTGCCTTTCACACATATTTCGGGAGGTCCTGCTGGGGCAAGGCAGTATTCTAGGAACTAGGGTTACAGCGGAGTGCAAACAGAGGAGGCATCTCATTTAGTCTTCATACCTAGGAGGTAGACGCTAGAGCTCACTTACAGAGGGGTAAACTGAGGCTCAGTGTGAGTGATGTATTAATACTCTGTGTCCCAGAGCTAGCAGGTGGCCGTGGCCCCAGCCCTCAGGGATGGACCTGCCAGCCCCTTTCCAGGCATTGGCACCCAAGCCAGGTATCCGCCTGGAGAACCAGCTCCACACTTACTCATGCCACTAGTCATGCTGGGCTGGGAACATGTCCAGGCTCCTGGGAGTCTCGGAGGGTTCACCAGAAGTCATTGAGTGCTACTCCTGCACCAGAATGGGCTTTTCTCAAACCCTCCCTCACATAGTGCCCAAAGCCTGGCCTGGGCCAGCACCGGCAGTTCCAAGGTGAATCGGAGTGGAAGCTGGGGTCTGCTGGGGGAGGCAGAGGCAATAGCAGGCCCCTTCATTTGGAGGCAGTTGTCCCAGGGCAGGTGGAGGGGTGGCAGATAGTTGCGGAGAGGCAGGTGGCTGGGGACAGTGCCCAGGAGTCAGCCTTCAGGGTCCCAGGCAGCATGTGGGCCATGGGAAAGTGCCATCTCGTTCAAGTCCCTGTACCCGTCTGACTAGCCGTGGGAATCTGAGCCTTCACTTCCTTACCGCCAAGATGGACAAGCATACCTGCCTCGCCATGTGATCTGAATATGGAAAAAGATGGGCAGTGCTAGGTGAGCTGGAAGGACTGTTTTCCCCCAATTGCTTTTTTTTTTTTTTTTTTTTTTTTTTTTTTGAGATGGAGTTTAGCTCTTATCGTCCAGGCTAGAGTGCAATGGCGTGATCTCGGCTCACTGCAACCTCCACCTCCCAGGTTCAAATGATTCTCCTGCCTCCGCCTCCTGAGTAGCTGGGATTATAGGCGTGTGCCACAGCATCCAGCTAATTTTTGTGTTTTTAGGCACCCTAACATGGTGAAATGCCAGGCTGGTTGGCCGGGCTCGTCTCCAACTCCTGGCCAGCCTCAAGTGATCCGCCCATCTTGACCTCCCAAAGTGCTGGGATTACAGGCGTGAGCCACCGCGCCCAGCCACCTTTCTTTTTGTCCTCGTTTGCAAATACAGAATGGACCTGAGTCTACAAACTCAGAAGTGCGAGACATGTATTTTTATTTTTATAAAATTGAACTGGACTCCTACCAAAAGCCCCCAGTGCAGAGTGGCAGAAACTTTATCGGAGTCCATTTTGGATCATCGTTTCCTTTGGGCTTGTACCAGGGCCTGGAACCTTCTGTGAGGCCCACCCAGTAGGAACTTCCACACCACAGACAGACTGAGCATGAGAAGGTCCGTGCTTGAAAAAGGCCTAACAGTGGGATCTCGGTGCAAGGATGGGAGAGTGGAAACCAAGTGGTGAAGAGATGACTGTGGCACTCAGCAGGGAATTCCTGCGAGGGTGAGGCTTCGGGAAGTTTCTAGGGGGACAAACCCTGTTAAGAATGGCTCTAGGACCGGGCGTGGTAGCTCATGCCTATAATCCCAGCACTTTGGGAGGCTGAGGCGTGCAGATCACGAGATCAGGAGTTCGAGACCAGCCTGGCCAACATAGTGAAACCCCGTCTCTACTAAAAATACAAAAAAATTAGCTGGGCATGATGGCGGATGCCTGTAATCCCAGCTACTCGGGAGGCTGAGGCAGGAGAATCGCTTGAAACTGGAAGTCGGAGTTTGCAGTGAGCCAAGATCATGCCATTGCACTCCAGCCTGGGCAACAAGAGTGAAACTCCGTCTCAAAACAACAAAGCAAAAAAAGAAAAAAAGAATGGCTCTAAACCAGGAACAGTGGTTCACCCCTGTAATCCCAGCACTTTGGGAGGACGAGGTAGGAGGATCACTTGAGGCCAATAGTTTGAGGTCAGCCTGGGCAACATAACAAGACCCCGTTTCTACAAAAAATTTAAAAACTAGCCAGGCACAGTGGCGTGCACCTGTAGTCTCAGCTACTCAGGAGGCCAAAGCAGGAGGAAGGCTTGAGCCCGGGAGGTGGAGGTTGCAGTGAGCTGAAATTGTGCAACTACACTCCAGCCTGGGTGACAGAGCATGACGCTGTCTGAAAAAAAAAAAAAAGGAATCGCTCTGAGACTTTTTTTAGGTCACTTATTGAAGGTTCCCATGGAAGCCTTTCCTAACAGAACCACACCAAGAAGGTAAAAATTCTGAAAGAGATTATGCTTTTTTGTTTTTGTTTTGTTTTGTTTTGTTTTGTTTGTTTTAAGATGGAGTTTCACTTCTTGTTGCCCAGGCTGGAGTGCAATGGCACGATCTTGGCTCACTGCGATCTCCACCTCCCAAGTTCAAGTGATTCGCCTGCCTCAGCCTCCCGAGTAGCTGGAATTACAGGTATGCACCACGACACCTGGCTAATTTTTGTATTTTTAGTAGAGACAGGGTTTCACCCTGTTGGCCAGGCTGATCTCAAACTTCTGACCTCAGGTGATCAGCCCGCCTCAACCTCCCAAAGTGCTGGGATTACAAGCGTGAGCCACCGCGCCTGGCTGAGATTGTGCTTTTTTGAAGATGAATTAGTCATTAAATTGCAAGAGCCCCACTGCACCCTGGAGCTGTGGGCCTCCCCAGTGTACGGTGAGAGTACAGCCACTCCTGGACTGGTTTTGTTCTGGGTCAAAAGAGATGACTCAGGCCAGACGTGGTGGCTTATACCTATAATCCCAGCATTTTGGGAGGCCAAGATGGGAAAATCACTTGAGCCCAGGAATTTGAGACCAGCCTGGGCAACATAGCAAGATCCCATCCTGCAAAGACATTTTTTTAAATTAGCCAGACATGGTGGGGACGAACACCTGTACTCCCAGCTACTTGGGAGGCTGAGGTGGGAGGATCCGTTGAGCCTAGGAGTTGGAGGCTGCAGTGAGCCATGATTCCAGCGTGCGTGACAGAGTGAGATCTTGTCTCTAAAAAGAGAGAGAGAGAGAGAGAGAGAAGCCCAGAATGTCTTTCATGTTTTCCCAACTGGGGACATCACATCTGCCCTCAGTGCCTCAGTTTCCCCATTAAAATTTAGAAGCCCTGCCTGCTCTGACATGCTGAGTGGCAGGCAGGCGTCTGGCTGGAGAGGAAGGCATACTTGGACTTGGACCAAGCCTCAGGGGGCAGTGGGTCAATTTCAGGCCTCAGGTCAAGGGAGCTGTGGGCCAGGGATTTCTGGGGGCCAGGGGTACTGGAAGGCACCAGGCTGAACCAGAGGGGACCTAGTGGGGGGCCTGGGGTTACAGAGGGATGGGGGGGCTGGGTCCCCCAACTCGTACCAGAAGGAACTCCAGCCCTGCCTGCAAGGGGCTGAGACAACCCACGCTCGACCCTGAGGGCTGAACACCACTGGTAGCTGGTAGCTCTATACTGCCCAACCAGGCCACACCCCACCTGCCCGCAGTGGCACTGAATTAAATTAGGGAGACTCTGCCAGGCACGGTGGCTCACGCCTGTAATCCCAGCACTTTGGGAGGCTGAGGCGGGTGGATCATGTAAGGTCAGGAGTTCGAGACCAGCCTGGGCAACATGGTGAAACCCCGACTCTACTAAAAATACAAAAATTAGCTGGGTGTGGTGGCGGGCGCCTGTAATCCCAGCTACTTGGGAGCCTGAGGCAGGAGAATCGCTTGAACCCAGGAGCTAGAGGTTGCAGTGAGCTGAGATTGCGCCACGGCATTCCAGCCTGGCAACAGAG
Source organism: Pongo pygmaeus (assembly GCF_028885625.2). NCBI lineage: Eukaryota > Metazoa > Chordata > Mammalia > Primates > Hominidae > Pongo > Pongo pygmaeus. The sequence goes on along the minus strand of NC_072379.2, from coordinate 20,999,507 downwards.
CGAGACTCTGTCTTAAAAAAAAAAAAAAAAAAAAAAAAAAGAGACAGGTGGAAAGCCCACAGGTGAAAAGGTGAAGCCCAGGGAGAAACTCACTAAAGGAGGTGATTAGTTGCACCAGCCTCTGCTGGGAAGTCAGTCCTAACGCCTGAGAATAGACGGAGGGGCTAAGCAACAGGTTGCAGTGGGATGGTTCAGAGCAGTTTTGGAGGAAGTGGTGGGGACCAGAGTGGAATAGTGGGCTCAGGAGAAAATGAGAAAGGCAAGTGATTGAATCTGCCAAGGACAGATCACCTTTTAGAGGGCAGGAGAGAATGAGCAAGAGTGGAGAGTGGAATGGATGCAGAGAGGGCTTTATTTTTTTGGTGGAGGGAGGGGACAGAGTCTTGCTCTATCACCCAGGCTGGAGTGCAGTGGCGCAATCTCGGCTCACTGCAACCTCCGCCTCCCGGGTTCAAGTGATTCTCCTGCCTCAGCCTCCCAAGTAGCTGGGATTATAGGCACATGCCATCACACCGGACTATTTTTTGTATTTTTTAGTGGAGACAGGGTTTCACCATGTTGGCCAGGCTGGTGTCAAACTCCTGACCTCAAATGTTCCACCCGCCTCAGCCTCCCAAAGTGCTGAGATTACATATGTGACCCACCACACCCACCCAAGAGAGGGTTTTAGAGGTAGGAACAGCAGCTGCATGATCTTCAGCAGATTCAGTAGAGAGGGAAGTGAGCTGTGGGAGAGGAAGGAGGATGGGGGGAATGGCAAGAAAAGGAGCACCCTGCTTAGAAAGGGAACGGAGCCGGGTGTGGTGGCTCACGCCTGTAATCCAGCACTTTGAGAGGCCGAGGCAGGAGGATCACTTGAGCCCGGGAGTTTGAGACCAGCCACATAGCAAGACCCCGTCACTATTTTTTTGGGAAAAAAAAAAAAAAAAAAAAAGGAGCAAGAAACTGGATGGGTAGAAGGGGGTTGCTGAAGGCTCATGCAAGATCCTCTCTGCCTGCTCCTTCTCTCACGCAGGGACAGGGGAGGGTGATGAGTCAGTGGACTGAATATCCCCATGGGGATGAAGGATGGTTGGGGTCAGGGTCCTAGAGGGAGGGCTGGAAGGAGGGAAGGAGACGGCCAGAGAAGGATATAGGACACAGAGGTGCCGCCGTGGATCACCAAGAGGTTCAGGACTGGCCAGAGGGAGGATAAGAGGTCAAGGTACGTGTGGGGCACTTGGATGACGCATCTGTGCCTGCACACAGCTGAAATCCCCAGGAAATAAGACGGGAGCAGGGTGGGTTTCTGCAGCTGAGGTGAAACCAAAGTGCCAGCTCACTGCCACCCTCAGTAAAGACTAACTTGCCCTTCCCCACAACTCCCCTCCCAGAAGTAGCTTGCTTTCCTCTGCCTGCCATACATCGGGGGGCTCAGGGAAAGCTTCCTCTCCCTGGGCAGTTGGTGTTCCCTAGGCCAAGGCCAGTCCCTGCAGAGATGAGGAGCTGGGAAATCCCCTCTTCCCATCCCGCACGTCGACGCGAGCCAGACCCTGTGCTGCGAGCTTTTCACACACAGCCTCTTAGACGCTTAGCCTGTGAGGCGGGTGCTGTTGTCCTTCCCATTTTGCAACTGAGAAAACAGCCTGAAAGAGACAAAAACCAGGTAGTTAGCATGAGCCGAAAGCCACTCCCTGGTCTATGCCGTTCTGCAGCCTGAGCTTGGGGTGGCCAGGCGGGGTTGTGCAGTGGGGGGAAGGAGAATAGCCCCCAGAAATGCTGCCGGAATGGTAAAGGGCCTGGACTGCAAAGCTAGTGACTTGAGCTTTATTTTGTGGCACTGGAGGTTTTCCCAGTCATTGTAATGATACAATCAGATTTGCGTTGTCTTCAGGTTACCATGGTAACCGTACTTCCACCCACCAAGAGTGGGATTGGAGAAGGCAAAACTAGGCAGAGAAGCCAGGGAGTGTTGAGAAGGTCTGAACCCAGAGAGTGGGCAGCTGGGCCCCAAGGTGGATGGGGGACTCCAAAAGGACGGAGCTGGCAGAGAGAGACCTGCCCGGGGCATCAGAGAAAAGGGCGACTGTGCAGGAGCAGAGTAGATGAGGTGGGGGAACCTTTGGGTAAGAAGAGCTGAGTCAGGAGCATTGAGGCAGTGGTTTTCAAACCTCAGAAGCAACAGCAGGGCTGGGCGCAGTGGCTCAGCCTGTAATCCCAGGACTTTGGGAGGCTGAGGCGGGTAGATCACCTGAGGTCGGGAGTTCGAAACCAGCCTGGCCAACATGGTGAGACCCTGTCTCCACCAAAAAATACAAAAATTAGCCAGGCATGGTGGCAGACGCCTGTAATCCCAGCTAGTCAGGAGGCTGAGGCAGGAGAATGGCGTGAACCTGGAAGGTGGAGGTTGCAATGAGCCGAGATCAAGCCACTGCACTCCACCCTGGGCGACAGAGTGAGACTCCGTCTCAAAAAAAAAAAAGGCCAGATGCAGTGGCTCACACCTGTAATCCCAGCACTTTGGGAGGCCAAGGCAGGAGGATTGCTTGAAGCCAGGAGACCAGCCTGGGCAACATAGTGAGACCCTGTCTCTACAAAAAATGTAAACAATGAGCCAGTGTGGTGGTGCACATCTGTAGTCTCAGGTACTCAGGAGGCTGAGGAGGGAGGATCGCTTGAGCCCAGGAAGTCAAAGCTGCAGTGAGCTATGATCACACCACTGCACTCTAGCCTGCCAGACAGAATGAGACCTTGTCTTTCAAAAAAAAATTCTAGAATTGTTCTTGAATAAAAGTGGTTAACATCTTTTAAAAACTTTGGAAGGTAGTGAACTCCCCATCACTGGAGGCATTTCGCAGAGGTTGAGCTGCCACTCACCAAAGAGGCCTCTTCCTATAGGGCTTGCTGCAGGAGAGGAGAAAGGGACAGGAGAGCCCTGCCTGTTTGGGAGGGGCTGTGGGGAGGACTAGAACCAAAGAGGGGCCCCTCTACCCACCAAATCCACTTCTCTTTGCTGCCCCGCCACCAGCTCCCCGCACCTCCTCCCTGCGTATGAGCCCAGCCGCCCCTCTCCAGCTCCCTTTTGGGCAAACACGAGATCTCTCCCCGGACCCAGGCTAGCTTCCGCTCCTTTTAGTTCTCCTCTGACCCTGGGGGTACAGCTGTCCCTGCCAGCTTGAGGGGACTCTGGGAAGGCAGCGCCCCACCTCTCCTTCCCCAGAGCAGGGGCTCCAGACCCCAGGGATGGAGCAGAGCTGCCAACTTCCTGTGTGACTCCAGCAAGTCAGGCTTGCCTACCTGAGCCTCAGTTTCCCTACTTGTGAAATAGAAAGAGGCTGCGGCAGGAGAATCGCTGGGACCCAGGAGATGGAGGTTATTCTGTGTCAAAAAAAAAAAAAAAAAAAAAAAGGTATCAGCAGGGCTGGGTCCTTCTGGAGGCTCTAGGGGAAAATCTGTTTCCTTGTCTTTTTTTTTTTTTTGAGACAGAGTCTTGCTGTGTCCTTCAGGCTGGAGTGCAGTGGCGCGATCTCGGCTCACTGCAACCTCTGCCTTCCAGGTTCAAGCAATTCTCCTGCCTCAGCTTCCTGAGTAGCCGGGATTACAGACACGTGCCACCATGCCCAGCTAATTTTTGTATTTGTAGTAGAGACGGGGTTTCACCATGTTGCCCAGGCTAGTCTCGAACTCCTGACCTCAAGTGATCTATCTGCCCACCTTGGCCTTCCAAAGTGCTGGGATTACAGGCGTGAGCCACTGAGCACTGCCTCGTTTTAAGGATTAAATGAATCCATGCAAAGATCAAAGAGCAGTGCCTGGCACAGAAGAGCTCAGCTTCTCTAAGTTACCAAGTGCCCATGAGGAGTCGGGCATTTTTTTTTTTTTCTGGGACGGAGTCTTGCTCTGTTGCCTAGGCTGGAGTGCAGTGGCACGATCTCAGCTCACTGCAAGCTCTGCCTCCTGAGTTCAAGCGATTCTCCTGCCTCAGCCTCCTGAGTAGCTGTGACTACAGGCGCGCACCACCTCACCCAGCTAATTTTTTGTATTTTTAGTAGAGACAGGGTTTTGCCATGTTGGCCAGGCTGGTCTTGAACTCCTGGCCTCAAGCGATCTACCTGCCTCGGCCTCCCAAAGTGCTGGGATTACAGGTGTGAGCCACCGCGCCCAGCTGGGTTCAGTAATTCTTAGCATATTGCCATTTTCCCTGCTCTCTCTCTGTCTCACACACACACACATATACACACACACACACACATACATACATACACACACACAAATAATTTCTCTTTCTTTTTCTCCATTTGAAGTAAGTTGCAAACATCTTGACTCTTCATGCCTAAATATTTCAATGCACATCTCCGAAGAACAACACTATTATCTTACATACTCACAATAGTATCATCGCACTTACAAAACTGAGTAATTCCCTGTCATCCAATATATGGTCTTTATTCAAATTTCCAAAAATGTCTTCTGTGCCTGTTCTCATTCATGATATAATCATTTTTCACTGGTTGATTTCTTTTTTAATTTTTTTTTTAAGGACAGTCTCCCTCTTGCCCAGGCTGGAGTGCAGTGGCACAGTCATAGTTTACTGCAGCCTGGACCTTCTAGGCTCAAGCCATCCTACCACCTCAGCCCCTCGAGTGGCTAGGACTACAAGCACACATGCTACCATGTCCAGCTCATATTTTATTTTTTATTTTTGTAGAGATAGGCTGGAGTGCAGTAACACTATCACATAGCTCACTGTAGCCTCCAACTCCTAGGCTCAAGCAATCCTCCCGCCTCAGCCTTCGAGTAGCTGAGAATACAGCCGGGTGCCACTGCACCAGCTACTCTTAAATTTTTTGTAGACAGAGTCTATGTTGCCCAAGGCTGGTCTCCAACTCCTGTCCTCAAGTGATCCTCCTGCCTTGGCCTCCCAAAGTGGTAAGATTACAGGCATGAGCCACGACACCAGGCTCATGGGTTAATTTTTTTAAATTATTTTACTGCGTATAATGTTTGCCTAAACAAAAATTATTTCATTTTGCTTATAATTTTACTTTTTTTTTTTTTTTTTTGAGATGGAGTCTCGTTCTGTCGCCCTGGCTGAAGTTGTGTGATCTCAGCTCACTGCAACGTCCACCTCCCGGGTTCAAGTGATTCTCTGGCCTCAGCCTCCCAAGCAGCTGGGACTATAGGCGCCTGCCACCATGCCCAGCTAATTTTTTGTATTTTTAGTAAAGACGGGGTTTCGCCGTGTTAGCCAGGATGGTCTCCATCTCCTGAACTTGTGATCCACCTGCCTCAGCCTCCCAAAATGCTGGGATTACAGGCGTGAGCCACCACGCCCAGCCTATAATTTTACTTTTATAACAAAGGCATGTTATTGAATAGAGTCTGGGACTTGCTATTTACCACTTAGCTTTGGTTGACATAATGTCGAAGTGTGTAGCTGTAGCCTCTTAGTTCTCGAGACTCTATAATCTTCCATTGAGTGGAATTTTACCATGATGCAGTTCCTCACTCTCCTCTCCTTGGGCTGCTTCCATTGTTTTGCTGTTACTAAGAATGCAATTAACACTTATAGCCGGGCGTGATGGCTCATGCCTGTAAACCCAGTACTGTGGGAGGCCGCGACTGGAGGATCCCTTGACCTCAGGAATTTGAGACCAGCCTGGGCAACATGGCAAGACCCCATCTCTACTAAAAATACAAAAAAAATTAGCCAGGCATGGTGGCACGCTTGCTACTCAGGAGGCAGAGGTTGCAATGAGCTGAGATCATGCCACTGCACTCCAGCCTGGGCAACAGAGCGAGATCCTGTCTCAAAAAAAAAAAAAAAAAAAAAAAGCAGCGGAAGAGAAGCATAGATCCATTAAAAAGTTTAAGGCCCAGCCTGGTGGCTTATACCTGTAATCCCAACACTTTGGGAGGCTGAGAGGGAAGGACTGCCTGAGGCCAGGAGTTTGAGATCAACCTGGGCAATGTAGCAAGATCCTGTCTCTACAAAAATTTTAAAATTAGCCAGACGTGGTGGTGTGCACCTGTAGGTCCACGTACTCAGGAGACTGAGGCAGGAGGATGAGGTCAAGGCTTCATTGAGCTAGGATCGCACCACTCCATGGGTGACAAAATGAGACTACATCTCCAAAAATATAATTTTTGAAAAGCAGAGGAAGAAGGCCAGGTGCAGTGGTTCACGCCTATAATCCCAACACTTTGGGAGGCCGAGGTGGGTGGATTGCTTGAACCCAGGAGTTCAAGACCAGCCTGGGCAACATGGTGAAACCCCATCTCTACTAAAAATACAAAAATTAGCCAGGCATGGTGGTGCATGCCTGTAATCCCAGCTACTCAGGAGGCTGAGGCAGGAGAATCGCTTGAACCCGGGAGGCAGAGGTTGCAGTAAACTGAGATCGTGCCACTGCACTCCAGCCTGGGCAACAGAGTGAGACTCCATCTGAAAAAAAAAAAAATGCAGAGGAAGAGAAGTGGAGATTCCCCCATTCCAGCAGCCTCCTTCTCACCCCCACTGGAGTTTTGGATTTGGGGGTTTGATGGCTCTGGCATGTCTAGGCCCTAGAGGGGTTCAGAAGGAGGGGTCTTGGGGACACAGAGAGTACTTCAACAACTCAATCCCACTTTAAGACAGTTCCCTTTGGGCTGGGCACGGTGGCTCACACCTGTAATCCCAGCACTTTGGGGGAACGAGGCGGGCAGATCAACTGAGGTCAGGAGTTCGAGACCAGCCCGGCCAACATGGTGAAACCCCATCTCTACTGAAAATACAAAAATTAGCCGAGCGTGGTGGCTCGTGCCTGTAGTCTCAGCTACTCGAGGGGCTAAGGCAAGAGAATTGCTGGAACCTGGGAGGCGGAGATTGCAGTGAGCCCAGATCATGCCGCTGCACTCCACCCTGAGCGACAGAGCAAGACTCCATCTCAAGAAAAAAAACGACAGTTCCCTTTGTAAAATGGGTCAAGGCTTAAGGGCCCCTCCTGCACGCAGTGTCCAGGCTCAGCCAGGTCTGATGGCAGGAGAAGCACAGACTCATGATCACTGGCCTGGGCACAGGTCTCTGCCCCACTGCAGCTTGGCCCTCCTCTCTCCAGGCCTCAGTTATCTCATCCATGAAATGGAGCTGATGGAATTCCTGCTAAACCTGTGCACAGGCCCTACAAGGGGTTAAAAGCTGAACCTGAATGTACCTTTTTTATTTTTTCGAGACTGGGTCTCACTGTCACCCAGGCTGGAATGCAGTGGTGCAATCGCTGCAGCCCTGAACTCTGCCCCGGCCTGGCAGTGAGTTGTGGCTCTGTGAAGTGGTTCAGGAGGGGAGAGGAGGGCTATTATCCCACGCTTCTGCTACAGATCGCAGTCTCTCCCCTCTAAGCCGCGCTTGCCCTTCGCTGGCTGCGTCTCCCTGCTGTGAATGGTCGTAATTACCAATATGAGATCGTCAGTCTGAGCTGAAGACCTCTAACTAGGCAGGGAGAGGCCAAGGCTGGCCAGGGCTCTTGCACTTTGCCCCAGGAGAGAGCCGCAGAGCCAGCCCAGGCATCACCCCAGCCAGTTGGTTTAAAATTGTGTACATAGCATGGCTGTGATTCAGTGAGCCTGGTTGTCTTTTTTTCCCCCTTCGCAAAATTCAGTTACTCTTTGAGCTAACAGACAGCAGGTTGGAAAAGATAAGCTGAGAGTTGCCCAGGCAGCGTTAAAGAGAGAGGAGACCGAAGAACAGCATGAGCAGGAAGGGGCAGGAAAAATGTCAAGGGAAGGCCTGTCCACCAAAGGCGTCACTGCCCAGGGGCAGTGGGCAGGAGGTCACTGCTGCAGGGATGGGTTCTTTCAGCAGGACTTTCTGCACAGCACTAGGGGCAGACCATGAGGTGAACCCCCACACACACTGAGTCCTAACTATGACATTTCCAAACAGAACACTCTGAAATGTTTGCAGCCGTGGGTGTCATTTACAGCCAGCCTGGGTTCAGGAAAGCTCAGGCAGGTGCCCCCAAGAATAGGTTTGCTGACTTGGCGTTCCGGACAGTAAACTAAACCCACTCCCCTAACCCCTTTTTTGTTTTGTTTTTGTTTTTTTTTTTGAGATGGAGTTTTGCTCTTGTTGCCCAGGCTGGAGCACAGTGGTGCAATCTCGGCTCACTGCAACCTCCGCCTCCCAGGTTCAAGTGATTCTCCTGCCTCAGCCTCCCGAGTAGCTGGGATTACAGGCACCCGCCACCACGCCCAGCTAATTTTTTTGTATTATTAGTAGAGATGAGGTTTCACCATGTTGGCCAGTCTGGTCTTAAACTCCTGACCTCTAGTGATATGCCCATCTCAGCCCTGCAAAGTGCTGGGATGCCAGGTGTGAGCCACCGCGCGCCCGGCCCATTGCTGCTGTGCAGATGAGGACATCAAGTGGTTCAGGGACTTGCCCAGGGTCGCGAGCTGATAGCAGAGATGGGATTTGAACCCAGGCAATCAGTCTTGGGTAGACCACTGGGCTTGTGGCCCTGGCCTTGCAGGGCCCGGTGTTGCGCCTGCCCCCGCAGTGTTCTCAGCAGCTCTCTGAGGCAGTTCTCTGATCCGTGTTTTTCCCGTGAGCAGATAAGACTCAGAGGTGACCAGGCATGCTGGAGCTGCCCTGCCCCACCTGAGGCCGAGGCCACCACTGCCCACAGCAGTCCTTGGGGAACTCCCTGGTGGTGACAAGATGAGGGTGGCAGGAGCCTGGCTCTGTCGGGAAAGGGTACTCATGACCCACCTGAAGCTCTCTGAGGTGCTCAGCTGGTCTGGGCATGGTGGCTCATGCCTGTATCTCAGCACTTTGGGAGGCCAAGGTGGCTGGATTGCTTGAGCTTAGGAGTTGAAGATCAGCCTGGGCAACATAATAAGACCTTGTCTCTACAAATAATACAAAAATAAGCCAGGCATAGTGGCACACACCTGTAGCACCAGCTACTCGGGAGGCTGAGGATGGAGGATGGCTTCAGCCCAGGAGGCGGAGGTTACAGTGAGATTGCTCACTGCACTCCAGCCTGGGCAACAGAGCCAGATCATCTCAATTAACAAACAAACAAAAAACACCTGGCTGGGGCATCTAGGTTAGCAAGGATCTTAGCATTCTCCCTCCCTCAGGGCTAACCAGGGTGTGTGGGCAAGCTGTCTCGGTTGCAGCGGTGGCCACGATTCCTGTCGGGAGAGACTGGCACCAGCCTGCACACCTCAGAGCCCCAACAGGAATATCTGTTCAGATCGAGATGTTGCCCTTTCCCCTGCAGGGCACGGCTAGAGCACAGACACAAACCCAGTGTCAGGTCCCCAGACATGGCAGGGGACAGGGGAGTCGGTCTTCACCTGTGGTTCAGGTTCCCTCCCAGACAGTGAGTCACTTATTTGCCCAAGGAGCTGCCTCTGGTGCACTCACAGTTCCCAGAAGAGCTGGGATGGGACTACAGGTGTGCACCACCATGCCCAGCTTTTTTTTTTTTTTTTTTTTTTTTTTTTTTTTTTTTTGTGGTAGAAACAGGTTTTCCCTATTTTGCTCAGGCTGGTCTCAAACTCCTGGCCTCAAGCAATAGTCCCACTTCAGCCTTCCAAAGTGCTGGCATGACAGACATGAGCCACTATGCCCAGTCTGTAGTGCTTTTTGGTATGTGAGATTAGATCCAGCAGGCCCAGAGTCTCAAATTAGGAAACAGATTCAGAGAGGTTGAGTGATTTTCCATACACCACACAGCATTAGGGGTTAGAATCAAGATTGCCTTCCTGTCTAATGAGCCAGGGACCTTCCCCATCCCTGGCCCTGGGGATCCCCCTTTTCCCCAGTGTATGCAGGAATTCAAGCAGGAGCTCATCCAATCCAGCTCCCACCAGATCCTGCCCTACCCCATTTCCTTCAGAAACTCATGATTTAAAAAAATGTAACCTGGGCGACATAGCAAGATCCCATCTCTACAAAAAATGGAAAAATTAGCTGGGTGTAGTGGCCTGCACCTGTAGCCCCAGCTACTGCACTCCAGCCTGAATGACAGCAAGACCCTGTCTCTAACAAAAAAAAAAAAGTAATCCTCTTTCCTCTAAATTAAATAAAGAGGTAGGAAAATGCAAGAGCAGCTACAGAGAAAAATCAGTGTTCTTCCGGAGCTTGATGTTGACTGAGCTGGAGAATCCCATGGGCAAGGTATACTGTGGGCTTTGCACAGTGTCTGCACATAGTATGTGCCAAGCTTGTTTTTTATTTTTTAATTTTTGTTTATTGTTAGTTTGAGACAGGGTCTAGCTCAGTTGCCCAGGCTGGAGTGCAGTGGTGCAATCATGGCTCCCTGCAACCTTGACCTTCCAGGCTCAAGCGATCCTCCCACCTCTGCCTCCCAAGTGGCTGGGATTACAGGCACACACCACCATGCCCAGCTAATTTTTGTTTGTTTGTTTGTAGAGACAGGGTCTTGCCATGTTCCCCAGACTGGTTTCAAACTCCTGGCCTCAGCCTCCCGAAGTGCTGGGATTACAGGCATGAGCCACTACATCTGGCCAGTTCTTGGTATTATTGACAAAGGCATTTAGCCCCACTCCACCCCTCCCACACTCCAGAGGTGGTCAGGACGCCTCCCCAAACCGCCAGCCCCCTCAGCCAGCCCAGCCCCACTTTCCTGACACGCATACTCCTGCCACTTCTGGTTCACCGCCTGGGACCTGTACCTCATGTAGAGCTGCCATAGTGTGCTATTGACTGCCCCATAGTGTCACTGCTGGTTAGCCGCAGCCTGGTTTAGGGTTGCACTTCTCCCCAGACCAGGCAAGACTTGGAAGGAACAGGGGAAGTTTCCTGATTGGCTAATGCTTGTTGAGCACCTGAAATTACAGGATACTACAAGTTTCCTTGTGTCTTACTTGCCGCTCCTAACTGCCTTGGAGGTCTGTGTGATGAGCCCCAGAGTGCAGATGAGCCCACATCCTTGGAGCTTTGGGCCCCGTGTGGTGGTCACCTCCTCTGGGAAGCCCTCCCTGCTATAGGCTCCCGTGGGCCAGGTAAACCAGAAAGTGCCTGAAACAGGTCTCAACCGATTTAGAGATTTATTTTGCCATGGTGGAGGACACAGCCAGGAAAAAGAGACTCAAGCTGCAACAGGGTCTGTGGCCTGTGCTTTTTTCCAGAGAGGATTTTGAGGACTTTGGTATTTAAAGGGGAAAGGGGCTGGGCACAGTGGCTCACGCTTGTAATCCCAGCATTTTGGAAGGCCAAGGCAGGTGGATCACCTGAGATCAGGAGCATAATGGGCAGCATAATGAAACCCCATCTCTACTAAAAATACAAAAAATTCAACAGGCGTGGTGGTGGGTGCCTGTAATCCTGGCTACTCTGGAGGCTGAGGCACAAGAATCACTCGAACCCGGTAGGTGGAGGCTGCAGTGAGCCAAAATCATGCCACTGCACTCCAACCTGGAAAACAGTGAGACTCTGTCTCAAAAAATAAAAAAATAAAAGGAGAAGAGGAATAGTTAATGATGTATTCATCCTGTGCTCAGTAAATCTGCATTTTACATAAGATAATGTAAACAGAATAGAGGAAGTCAAATACATATTTGTCTTGGGTGGACAGAGCGATGATTTCTATTCTTGTCTTTGCCCCCTGCCTGTGAAGATAAGCTGTGAATTTACATGACCAGGGTGAGGGAGGCCACCGGGGAGATAGGTGACCTTCTGTCTTAACAGCCATCTGCTTAGGGACAAAAGGCTGTTGTGTGACTCAGTTCCCAAGCTTAACATTTCCCTTTGGCATAGTGAGTTTGGGGTCCCATGTTTTTTGTTTTTTCTTGAGACAGAGTCTTGCTCTGTCACCCAGGCTGGAGTGCGGTGGCGTGATCTTAGCTCACTGCAGCTTCCACCTCCCAGTTCAAGGGATCCTCCTGCCTCAGCCTCCTGAGTAACTGGGATTACAGGCATGCACCACCATGCCCAGCTAATTTTTTGTATTTTTAGTAGAGACACGGTTTCACCACGTTGGCCAGGCTGGTCTGGAACTCCTGACCTCAAGTGATCCACCCACCTCGGCCTCTCAAAGTGCTGGGATTATAGGCGTGAGCCACTGTGCCCGGCCTGGGCCTCATCTTTGAGGGGCTTGCTAAGCTTCTTTCTGTCCTGCAGGCTTCGTAGAGCTCTGACTTTGAGTCTCGCTCTGTCCCAGCACAGGAGAAGACAGAGGCGTGGCATTGTGGGCTGAAAGCAACGGATTTAGACGAAACTATCTTAAAGATTAAGGTTTCTTTCTATAGCTACTGTAGGGGAGGCCGGGCATGGTGGTTCATGTCTATAATCCCAGCACTTTGGGAGGCTGAGGCGGGCGGATCACCTGAGGCCAGGAGTTCAAGACCAGCCTGAGCAACACGGTGAAACCCTGTCTCTACTAAAAATACAAAAATTAGCCAGGCATGGTGGCAGGTACCTGTAATCCCAGATACTCGAGAGGCTGAGGCATGAGAATCACTTGAACCCAGGAGGCGGAGGTTGCAGTGAGCCAATATCGTACCACTGTACTCCAACCTGGGTGACAGAGCAAGACTCTTTAAAAAAAAAAAAAGAAAGAAAGAAAAAGAAAGGAAAGAAAGAAAGAAAGAGGGAGGGAGGGAAAGAAGGAAGGAAAGAAAGAAAAAGAAAGAAAGAAAGGGAGAGAGAAAGAAAGAAAGAACGAAAGAAAAACTGTAGGGGAATCTGAGACATCAGGAAACCCAGGGCTCATGGTAGAGTGGAAAGACCAGGGCTTTGGGGTCGACATATGGTAGAGTGGAAAGACCAGGGCTTTGGGTTCGACACATGGTAGAGTGGAAAGACCAGGGCTTTGGGGTCAACACAGAGTACTCCTGGTGCTTAGTGGCTGTGTGACCTTGGGCAAGTTTCTTTACCTCTCTGAGCCTCTGTGTCCTTGGCTGCAGTGTCTAGGAAAGCATCTGCACACAGTGATGTGTGTGGTCCAGGCCATCCTTTCTCTGTTCTGTGCACACACGGCTGTGCCTGCTGAGAATCCTGCCACCAAAGATTCCTCAGTGGCATGGGGACAGATGGAACGTACTGTTGCTTCCCTGCAGGTTCTAGGAGCTGATCTTTGGGCCCAGGACTCCATCACCGTTGTCTGCATGGGATTTGGACAAGGGTGGCCTTGATCCTTCCCACATCCCAGTCCTGAAAGGAAGGGCCATGTTGGGCCACAGGAGATGAGGGTTCTAGGGGATGTGGAGTGTGGGGTCTTGGTGTGGCTGAATTAGAGGCATTACTCCATGAGATAGGGACACGGGAGGAGGATGTTGTCTGGAATGGCTGATGTTTGCGGTGTCTCTGGGTACCCAGGAGGGCTGGCAGGCCGTGCCTGAAGACAGATGCAGCAACTCAGAGATGTGTGGAGATTCCTGAGTGTGGGTGTGGACGGAACAGGCCAGGGACCTGCAGGGACCTGCAGGGTTTGGGAGGACCTGAGGGGGTGGGTGTTGGAGCCCTGGGAAAAGGAGGAACCAGGCCAAGCAGGTGCCCAGCCTCTGTCCTGTGGGAAACTCCCTGCTCTTTGGGGCAGCCCCCACATTGGGAATGGGGCCTCCATTCTGGCAGCTTGTGCACGGGAGGCCAAGCCACCCAGATAGGGTCTGCAGACTCCAAGCAGCACAGAGCACCAGCCCAGGAGATGCAGTTCCCAAGGCAGCCTCCTAAACAGAAGTGAGCTCTTCCCAGAGTTTTCAAGATTAAAAGAGCCAGGCACAGTGACTCACAACTGTAATCTCAGCACTTTCGGAGGCTGAAGCAGGAGGATCACTTGAGCCTAGGAGTTCGAGAACAGCCTGTGCAACAGAGAGAGATTGTCTCTACAAAAATTTTTTAAAAACTTAGTCTGGCATGGTGATTCATGCCTGGAGCCCCAGCTACTAGAGAGGCTGAGTGGGGAGGATTGCTTGAGCCAAAGAGTTCAAGGCTGCAGTAAGTCATGATGGCACCACTATACTCCAACCTGGGAAACAGGGTGAGACCCTGTCTCAAAAAACAGGAGCCAGGCTGGGCACCGTGGCTCACGCCTATAATCCCAGCACTTTGGGAGGCCAAGGTGGGCAGATCACCTGAGCTTAGGAGTTCAAGACCAGCCTGGCCAACATGGCAAAACCCCATCTCTACTAAAAATACAAAAATTAACCGGATGTGGTGGCAGGCGCCTGTAGTCCCAGCTCTCAGGAGGCTGACGCACGAGAATAGCTTGAACCTGGGAGGCAGAGGTTGCAGTGAACCGAGACTGCGCCACTGCACTCCAGCCTGGGCAACAGAGTGAGACTCTGTCTTGGAAAAACAAAGAGAAAAAAAAGTCATTTTGTTCCAACAACTCATCAGTCTGCTCTGCCCTGTCTCATCCGGCCCTGGCTCCCTGCCTGCTTCTAGCTTCACCCCTCCAACATTTCACCCTTACCCAACCTGCCTGCCCCAGAGGCCCAGCCCATGTGACCCCATGCTTCTCAGAGAGAGTTCCTGTTGGACATGCAAGCCACCCTTCCTGCAATCCCAGCCCCGTCCTCAACCCTGGCACAAACCCACAGGCTGCTGCAGAGCTCTGCCCCAGACCCCATCTCCAGCCCAACCACCCCTCAGCCTTACAGCCCAGGTCAGGCCCCGTCTCCAGGGCTAACTGACCCCAGCAGCTCCTCTAGGCTACAGGAGGGGAGAGCAGAGCACGCTGGGGCTCAAGCAGCAGATAGGCCGTGACGGTTGCCAGGGCAGTGAGCAGGGAGAATGCACAGCCCCCACACTCCCAGACACAGTCTGTTTCCCATTCACAGACCTTGGCCAGTGAGCAGTCAGGGGATTTCCAACAGCCCAGCAGTCACACCGGCCCCTGTGCACAGACCCCGCTAGGCCCATCAGTTGTCTCCCCTGTACCACCCCCATGTTCAGCCACTTCCAGGACAAGGGATCTTTCTTTTTTTTTTTTCCTTTTTTTTGTTTTTTGGAGGCGGAGTTTTGCTCTTGTCGCCCAGGCTGGAGCGTAATGGTGTGATTTCGGCTCACTGCAACCTCTGCCTTCCGGGTTCAAGCAGTTCTCCTGTCTCAACCTCTTGAGTAGTTGGGATTACAGGTGCCCGCCACCACACTTGGCTAATTTCTGTATTTTTAGTAGAGACGGGGTTTCTCCATGTTGGCCAGGGTGGTCTCGAACTCCTGACCTCTGGTGATCTGCCCGTCTCGGCCTCCCACAGTGCTGGGATTACAGGCATGAGCCGCCGCACCTGACCAGCACAGGATCTTTCACCCTTGAGTGCCTGTGCATGGCTTGTCCTTCTGCCCCAGTGTCTTCCCACTGCCACTCCATCCTTCACAAACTCCTACCTGCCTTTTCAGAGCCCTTTTTTGTTGTTGTTTTCATTTTTGTTTGAGACAGGTCTCTGTCTCCCAGGCTGGAGTGCAGTGACGTGATCTCTGCTCACTGCAATCTCCACCTCCCAGGCTCAGGCGATTCTCCTGCCTCACCCTCCCGAGTAGCTGGGACTACAGGTGCCTGCCACCATGCCCAGCTAATCTTTTTGTATTTTTAGTAGAGACAGGGTTTCACCATGTTGGCCAGACTGGTCTCGAACTCTTGGCCTCAAGTGATCTGCCTGCCTCTGCCTCCCAAAGTGCTGGGATTATAGGCATGAGCCACCAATGTCAGGCCTTAAGAGCCCATTCAAGCATCCTGCTCTCCTGGGGGAGGTCTCCCCAGACTTGCCCAGACAGGGTGGTCATCCTCATTCATGCCTCTTGTCTCCTAAGTGTGTCTGTTGTACTTTGGTGACCAGGTGACACCCCTTCTGGCTGGGAGACCCTCAGGGGAGCAGCCCTGCCTTTTTAGGTTGTTTTGTGCCCAACACAGGGCCTATGCTGGGGACACTGATAAGAAAATGTCGGATGGGCTGGCCACCGTGGCTCACACCTGTAATTCCCGAAATTTGGGAGGCCAAGACGAGGATCGCTTGAGGCCAGGAGTTCAAGATCAGCCTGGGCAACATAGTGAGACTCCATCTCTACCAAAAATTTAAAAAATTAGGCATGGTGGCACACATCTGTATTTCCAGCCACTCAGGAGGCTGAGGCAGGAGGATCACTTGAGCCTGGCATTTGGAGGCTTCCGTGAACTATCTGATTGCACCGCTGACTTCCAGCCTGGGTGACAGAACAAAACCATGTCTCAAAGAAAGAAAAATGGATGGATGGACAGACCAACAACTGGGGCTAGAAACCAGCTACAGCTGGGCACAGTGGCTTATGCCTGTAATCCCAACATTTTGGGAAGCTGAGGCGGGTGGATCACCTGAGCCCAAGAGTTTGAGACCAGCCTGAGCAACATGGTGAAAACCCGTCTCTACTAAAAAATACAAAAATTAGCTAGGCATGGTGGTGCGTGCCTGTGATCCCAGCTACTTGGGAGGCTGACACAGGAGAATCACTTGAACCTGGGAGGTGGAGGTTGCAGTAAGCTGAGATCGTGCCACTGCACTCCAGCCTGGGCAACAGAGCGAGACTCTCTCAAAAAGTAAATAAATTAATTAATTAAAATAAATAAGTAACTAAACAAACAAACAGCTGCATGGGAGTAGGCAGGGCCGGCAGAGAATGTTTTGGCAGGTCAGGGATGCCTGGTGGGAGAAGCAGCAGGTCTGGTGGCCAAGCCGGTGCCAACTGTCATGCCCCCTTGTCTTCCTCTTTAGATGAAGATGACACCAACAGACTCGGGGAGAAGGTGATCCTGCAGGAGCAGGTGAAGGAACTCTTCAACGAGAAATACAGTCAGTGTCTGTGGTCAGGGTCAACACACCAAGCCCTCCTCCGGGGAAAGGGGGAGGTCCTCCCTCCCTCTGCAGCCAGCCTAGCCTTCAGGAGCCCCCAGCTGGCCTGCCTGCTCCCTGGGGACATGGCTGCTCTGCCCATGACCCACATTTTGTGTATGTTGATTTTCTTTTTTTTTTTTAAACAGGGTCTCACTCTGTTGCCCAGGCTGGAGTACAGTGGTGCGATGTCTGCTCACTGCAGCCTACACCTCCTGGGCTTAGGCAATCCTCCTGCCCCAGCCTCCCAAGTAGCTAGGACTACAAGTGTGCGCCACCACTCCCGGCTAATTTTTCTATTTTTAGTAGAGATGAGGTTTCACCATGTTGCCCAGACTGGTCTTGATCTTCTAGGCTCAAGCGATCTTCCCACCTCGGCCTCCCAAAGTGCTGGGATTACAGGTGTGAGCCACCACACCGGCTAATTTTTGTATTTTTTGGTAGAGATGGAGTTTCACCATGTTGGCCAGGCTGGTCTCGAACTCCTGACCTGAAGTGATCTGCCCGCCTCAGCCTCCCAAAGTGCTGGGATTACAGGCGTGAGCCACTGCACCCAGCCTCCGTTATTACTACTATACCATATATCCTTACAGTCTTTTGGGTTTTGGTTTTTGTTTTGAGACAGGGTATCACTCTGTTGCCCAGGCAGGAGTACAGAGGTATGATCATGACCCACTGCAGCCTCAACAGGGTCTCACTGTGTTGCCCAGGCTGGTCTTAAACTCCTAAGCTCAAGTGATCCTCCTACCTTGGCCTCCGAAAGTGCTGGGGTTACAGTCGTGAGCCACCACACCCAAACTGTGTGGCCCAGTCTTTTTTTTTTTTTTTTTAATACAATAGATGATTCGCTTATTTTCAGAACAGTACACAAAGCAACCTGGAAAATATGAAAAGATAGAAGAAAAGAAGCTGTAAGTCTCCTATGAAGGTCAACACTTCGATGTGTTTCTTTATATTTTTAAATTATTATTTTATTAATATATTATTACTTTCTTTTTGAGATGCAGTCTCATTCTGTCGCACAGGCTGGAGTACAGTGGCATGATCTCAGCTCACTGCAACCTCCACCTCCCAGGTTCAAGCAATTCTCCTGCCTCAGGATTCTGAGTAGCTGGGACTACAGGCACACGCCACCACGTGTGGCTAATTTTTTTTTATATTTTTAGTAGAGACGGGGTTTCACCATATTGGTCAGGCTGGTCTCGAACTCCTGACCTCAGGTGATCCACCCGCCTCGGCCTCCCAAAGTGCTGGGATTACAGGCATGAGTCACCGCACCCAGACACTTTTTTTTTTTTTTTTTGTATTGCACAGGTTAGTCTCGAACTCCTGGGCTCAAGCCATCCTCCCACATCGGCCTTTCTTTTTTTTTTTTTTAAGATGGAGTTTTGCTTTAGTTACCCAGGCTGGAGTGCAATGGCACGATCTTGGCTCACTGCAACCTCCACCTCCCAGGTTCAAGCAATTCTCCTGCCTCAGCCTCCCGAGTAGCTGGGATTACAGGCATGCGCCACCACCCCAGCTAATTTTGTATTTTTAAGAGACGGGGTTTCTCCACGTTGGTCAGGCTGGTCTCGAACTCCCGACCTCAGGTGATCTGCCCGCCTCAGCCTCCCAAAGTACTGGGATTACAAGCTTGAGCTACCGCGCCCAGCCCGCCTTCAATGTTATATTACACATTTTGTTTCTTTGTTTTTTTGAGATGAGGTCTTGCTCCATCACCCAGACTGGAGTGCAGTGGCACCATCTTGGCTCACTGCAACCTCTTCTTCCTGCATTCAAGCAATTCTTGTGCCTCAGCCTCCCAAATAGCTGGGATCACATGTGCCCGCCACCACACCCGGCTAATTTGTGTATTTTTGTAGAGACAGGGTTTCACCATGTTGGCCAGGCTGGCCTCGAACTCCTGACCTTAAGTGATCCGCCTGCCTTGGCCTCCCAAAGTGCTGGGATTACAAACATGAGCCACTGTGCTGGCCTACATGTTTTTCTAAATTAAGATAATATTTGCATGTGTCAAAAAAACCCAAATTGTTCAAAATCAAAAAGTGGAGGTTTCCCTTTCTCCCACAGATAGTTCACCCCCAAAAGTAACAACTAGAAAATGCAGGAAAATGGCCAGGTGTGGTGGCTCACGCCTGTAATCCCAGCTACTCAGGAGGCTAAGGCAGGACAATCGCTTGAACCTGGGAGGTGGAGGTTGCAGTGAGCTGAAACCACGCCATAGCACAACAGCCTGGGCAACAGAGCGAGACTCCATCTCAAAAAAAAAAAAATTAATTAATTAAAAAATAAATTAGCCGGGCATGGTGGTGTGCACCTGCATTCCCAACTACTGGGAAGCTGAGGCAGAAGGATCGATTGAGCCCAGAACTTTGAGGCTGCAGTGAGCTAGGATGGCACCACTGAACTCCAGCCTGGGCAAAAGAGTGAGACTGTCTCAAAAATAATAATTGATAATAATGCTGTGATGACTATCCACTTGCATAAATCTGGGCACACATTTCTGATCACTTGGTCAGACAATATCCTCGCTTTATAGATGAGGAGAGCAGACCCAGAGGAATGATTTGCCGGCCCAGGTCCATCGTCCAGGGCCTATATAGGGAATGCTCTGTCGGGACGGTGTGTTCCCCACTTTTATTTCGGTGTTACCAGGCTCCCGCAGCAGCAGCAGCAGCAGCAGCAGCACATCTCAGGGAGCAGGTGAGAAGGGGGGGAAAACGGCCAGACGCAATGGCTCATGCCTGTAATCCCAGCACTTTGGGAGGTGGAGGCAGGCAAATCACCTGAGGTCAGGAGTTCAAGACCAGCCTGGCCAACATGGCGAAACCCCATATCTACTAAAAATATAAAACTTAGCTGGGCGTGGTGGCGGGCACCTGTAGTCCCAGCTACTCAGGAGGCTGAGGCAGGAGAATGGTGTGAACCCAGGAGGTGGAGGCTGCCATCAGCCAAAATTGTGCCACTGCACTTTGGCCTGGGTGACAGAGCGAGACTCCATCTCAAAAAAAAAAGAGGGGACAACCTCATTTTCTAACTGCCACCTCATTTATTTCTTTTTCAGACCCTTTGCAGAAATCTGCAACGATGCCAAGGTGCCAGTTGAGTCGGAGGTGAGGAAGCCACCCTTCTGCCCCATGGGGACTACAGACTGTTCCTTTTGAAAAAAGGTAGAGCCGGGTGCAGTGGCTCATGCCTATAATCCCAGCACTTTGGGAGGCAAGCAGATCACTTGAGGTCAGGAGTTCAAGACCAGCCTGAGCAACATAGTGAAACCCCATCTCTACTAAAAATACAACAATTAGCTGGGCGTGGTTGTGGGCACCTGTAATCCCAGCTACTTGGGGGACTGAGGCAGGAGAATTGCATGAACCCGGGAGGCAGAGGTTGCAGTGAACTGAGTTCACGCCCCTGCACTCCAGCCTGGGCGACAGAGCAAGACTCCATCTCAAAAAAAAATGAAAAAGACAGAGACACCAGGAGTTGGAGGCTGCAGTGAGCTATGATTGTACCACTGCACTGCAGCCTGAGCAACAGAGCAAGACCCTGTCTCTAAAAAAAAAAATTTAATAAATTTTTTAAAAGCAAAGATAGATGTGGTCCAGGTGGGCATGCAATAGATGGCTTACCACCTTGAAAAAAATATAGCCCCTCTCCACCCTGGTGCCTCCCCAGGGAGCCTGAGGTCTCCATGAATGAGGACAGGTATCCCCAAGAGGCCCCTGGAAACCTGCAGGTGCCCTGCAGAGGGGAGGCCCTGCCATAGCACCAATGAGTGTATGAGGTCAGCTAGAAGGACAAGAGGCAGGCTGGGCCTCAGGGAGGATCATGGGGGCCTCCTGGGTACCAGACGGGTAGCATGTGACCGACAGGGGTAAGGCAGGCGGGCACTGCCAGAGACTGGCTGGACCCCGTCCGTTCTGCTGGCATCTGCAGGGCATACAGAACCTTTCACCAGGCACCTGGGGGCCCCCTGGCATGATGGTTCCGATTAAGGTGTATGATGGGACTCGGGAGAAATTACTCTCCCCCTCCCCCTCCCCCTCCCCTCCCCCTCCCCTCCCCCTCCCCCTCCCCCTCCCCTTTCTTCGGTGTCCCTCTCCTTCTTTTTTCGGTCTCCCTCTGTTGCCGAAGCTGGACTGTACTGCCGTGATCTCGGCTCGCTGCAACCTCCCTGCCTCGGGCTCCTGTGACTCTCCTGCCTCGGCCTGCCGAGTGCCTGGGATTGCAGGCGCGCGCCGCCATGCCTGAATGGTTTTTGTATTTTTGGTGGAGACGGGGTTTCGCCGGGTTGACCGGGCTGGTCTCCAGCTCCTGGCCTCGAGTGATCTGCCTGCCTCGGCCTCCCGAGGTGCTGGGATTGCAGACGGAGTCTCGCTCACTCAATGCTCAATGGTGCTCAGGCTGGAGTGCAGTGGCGTGATCTCGGCTCACTACAACCTCCACCAACCAGCCTCCTGCCTTGGCCTCTTAAAGTGCTAAGATTACAGCCTCTGCCCCGCCGCCACCCCGTCTAGGAAGTGAGGAGCGTCTCTGCCTGGCCGCCCATCGTCTGGGATGTGAGAAGTCCCTCTGCCCGGCCGCCCCGTCTGGGAAGTGAGGAGCGCCTCTGCCCAGCCGCCATCCCGTATAGGAAGTGAGGAGCGTCTCTGCCCGGCCGCCCATCGTCTGGGATGTGAGGAGCGCCTCTGCCCGGCCACCCTGTCTGGGAAGTGAGGAGCGCCTCTGCCCAGTCGCCCAAC
The DNA here is from genome assembly GCF_028885625.2 of Pongo pygmaeus. NCBI lineage: Eukaryota > Metazoa > Chordata > Mammalia > Primates > Hominidae > Pongo > Pongo pygmaeus. The sequence goes on along the minus strand of NC_072379.2, from coordinate 20,977,968 downwards.
GTCTGGGAAGTGAGGAGCGCCTCTGCCCGGCCGCCCTGTCTGGGAGGTGAGGAGTGCCTCTGCCCGGCTGCCACCCTGTCTGGGAGGAAGTGAGGAGCACCTCTGCCCGGCTGCCCCATCTGGGAGATGAGGAGCACCTCTGCCCGGCCGCCCCGTCTGGGAGGTGAGGAGCACCTCTGCCTGGCCGCCACCCCATCTGGGAGGAAGTGAGGAGTGCCTCTGCCCGGCTGCCCCATCTGGGAAGTGAGGAGCGCCTCTGCCCGGCCGCCACCCCATATGGGAAGTGAGGAGTGCCTCTGCCTGGCCACCCCGTCTGGGAGGTGAGGAGCGCCTCTGCCCGGCCGCCCCGTCTGGGAGGTGAGGAGTGCCTCTGCCCGGCCGCCACCCCGTCTGGGAGGAAGTGAGGAGCACCTCTGCCCGGCTGCCCCATCTGGAAGATGAGGAGCACCTCTGCCCGGCCGCCCCGTCTGGGAGGTGAGGAGCGCCTCTGCCTGGCCGCCACCCCGTCTGGGAGGAAGTGAGGAGCGCCTCTGCCTGGCTGCCCCATCTGGGAAGTGAGGAGCACCTCTGCCCGGCTGCCCCATCTGGGAAGTGAGGAGCGCCTCTGCCCGGCCGCCACCCCGTCTGGGAAGTGAGGAGCGCCTCTGCCCGGCCGCCCCGTCTGGGAAGTGAGGAGCGCCTCTGCCCGGCCGCCCCGTCTAGGAGGTGAGGAGTGCCTCTGCCCGGCTGCCACCCCGTCTGGAAGTGAGGAGCACCTCTGCCCGGCTGCCCCGTCTGGGAGATGAGGAGCACCTCTGCCCGGCCGCCCCGTCTGGGAGGTGAGGAGCGCCTCTGCCTGGCCGCCACCCCATCTGGGAGGAAGTGAGGAGCGCCTCTGCCCGGCTGCCCGGTCTGGGAAGTGAGGAGCGCCTCTGCCTGGCCGCCCCCTCTGGGAAGTGAGGAGCGCCTCTGCCCGGCCGCCCCGTCTGGGAGGTGAGGAGCGCCTCTGCCTGGCTGCCACCCCGTCTGGGAGGAAGTAAGGAGCGCCTCTGCCCGGCCGCCACATCTGGGAGGTGAGGAGCGCCTCTGCCTGGCTGCCACCCCGTCTGGGAGGTGAGGAGCGCCTCTGCCCGGCCGCCCCGTCTGGGAGGTGAGGAGCGTCTCTGCCCGGCCGCCCCGTCTGGGAGGTGAGGAGCGCCTCTGCCCGGCCGCCCTGTCTGGGAGGTGAGGAGCGCCTCTGCCCGGCCGCCCTGTCTGGGAGGTGTACCCAACAGCTCCGAAGAGACAGCGACCATCGGGAGCGGGCCATGAGGACGATGGCGGTTTTGTTGAAAAGAAGGGGGGGAAGTGTGGGGAAAGGAAGGAGAGATCAGATTGTTGCTGTGTCTGTGTAGAAAGAGGTGGGCATAGGAGACTCCATTTTGTTCTGACTAGAAGAAATTCTTCTGCCTTGGGATGCTGTTGATCTATGGCCTTTCTCCCAGCCCCGTGCTCTCTGAAACATGTACTGTGTCAACTCAGGGTTAAATGGATTAAGGGCAGTGCAAGATGTGCTTTGTTAAACAGATGCTTGAAGGCAGCATGCTCTTTAAGAGTCATCACCACTCCCTAATCTCAAGTACCCAGGGGCACAAACACTGCAGAAGGCCGCAGGGACCTCTGCCTAGGAAAACCAGAGACCTTTGTTCATGTGTTTATCTCCTGACCTTCTCTCCAGTATTATCCTATGACCCTCCCATATCCCCCTCTCCGAGAAACACCCAAGAATGATCAATAAATACTTCATAAATAAAAAAAACAAAAAAACAAAAAAACAATCTGCAGTTTTTGACGTGGTGGCCAATAAGCACATGAACAGTTGATCAACATTGTTCACTCATTAGAGAAATGCAAATTAAAGCCACCATGAGATATCACTCAAACCTATTAGAATGGCTAAAATAGAAAATACTGACACAGCCTGGGCAACATGGCAAAACCCAGTCTCTACCAAAAAAATACAAAAAAAAAAATAGGCAGCGATGGTGGTGCATGGCTGTGGTCCCAGCTACACAGTAGGCTGAGGTGGGAGGATCACTTGAGCCTGGGAGGTGGAAGTTGAAGCAAGCCAATATTACACCACTGCACTCCAGCCTGGGTGACAGAGTGAGACCCCACCTCAGAAAAAAAATAAATACTGACAATACCAAGGGGTGGCAGGGATGCAGAGCAACTTCCTAGTGGAATGCAAAATAGTACAGACACTAGAGAAAACACTTTCATAGTTTCTTAAAAATGTATAACATACGATGACCATCCAACCATGCAATCCCTTTCCTGGGTATTTCCTCTAGAGAAATAAAAACTGCTATTTACAAAATTCCATACACAAACAGTTATAGTAGCATTATTTGTGATGACAAAAAATGACAACTAAAATATCCTTCGATGGGTGAATGAATAAACAAACTATGGTACATCCATACAACAGAATGCTACTCAGGAAAACAACAACAACAGGTATTAGTACACCCAACAACTTCGACGAATCTCAGAGGCTTCATGCTGATAGAAACCAGCATCTTAGTTCCTTCTGGCTGCAGTAACAAAATACCATAAACTGAGTAGGTTATAAAAAACAGAAATTTATTTCTCACAGTTCAGGAAGCTGGCAAGTTCAAGATCAGGAAGTCAACAGATGTTGGTGTCTGGTGGTTCAATGAAGGTACCTTCTCCCTGTGTCCTCACATGATGGGAGGGGGAGACAGGCTAGGCTCTCTGCGGTCTCTTATAAGGGCACTTACAAGCCCCAGTCATGAGGGCTCCACTTTCATGAACTAATCACCTCCCAAAGGCTCCGCCTCCTAGTAGCACCACCTTGTGGTTTAGAATTTCAACATATGAATTTGGAGGACACACAAAGATTCAGACCATGGCAGCCACCTTAAAAGTTTTCATACTGTATGATTCCATTTAAGAACTAGGGGTAGGAAAGAATGTGACTATAAAGGATTAGCACAAGAAAGTTTTTTGGGGTAATGAAACTGTTCTGTATTCTGATTGTGGAGGTGTTTACATAAATCTATTAAAATTTAGAAATTTGCAGAACATTATACTCCTCCCAAATCAATTTTACTCTATGATTTAAAAAAAAAAAAACCCTCAACCGGGAACGGTGGCTCACACCTATAGTCACAACACTTTGGGAGGCCAAGGCAGATGGATCACCTGAGGTTAGGAGTTCGAGACCAGCCTGGCCAACATGGCAAACCCCGTCTCTATTAAACATACAAAAATTAGCCAGGCGTGGTGGCAGACGCCTGTAATCCCAGCTACTCAGGAGGCTGAGACAGGAGAATCACTTGAACCAGGGAGATGAAGGTTGCAGTGAGCCAAGATCACGCCACTGCATTCCAGCCTGGGCAACAGAGCGAGACGCCATCTCAAAAAAACAAAAAACAAAACAAAACACTTGAGAGGTAATTTCAAGTTTGGATTAGAGAGAAGTACAGAGCAGGAGACACGGATACTGACCAAGACACAACTACAATTAAGGACTAGAGGTAACACAGTGGGTAGCTAGGTGTGGTGGTGCTTGCCTGTAATCCCAGCTACTTGGGAGGCTCAGGCATGAGAATCACTTGGACCCGCAAGGCAGAGACTGCAGTAAGCCAAGATCGCACCAGGGCACTCCAGCCTGGGCAACAGAGTGAAACCCTGTCTCAAAAATAAATAAATAAATAAATAAATAAATAAATAAATAAATAAATAATCTTGCCATTATCCTGTGTCCCTTTTCTTCCCTTTCAAGAGAAATGGGCAAAAGGAAATACCTATTTTTTCACATAGATCAATTAAGTTTTTTAAGTTTTGTACTGTAAGTATGATAGTACTACTCAATGTTACTAAAATGAACATAGTTTGGGGAGTCTGCTTAGCACATGTGCAAATACCTCCTGTGTATCAGGAAACTGTCCTCTCAATCCACAAATATAAGCTGGCAGCAGCTATATTTGTATAAGGTGAACGGTCCCCCAATTCAGGGTCACAGCTGATTGCCTCCAAATGTGTTAGAGTCTTTTGCTTGGAGTTTTGGAAATGGGACTAAGTCAGGGCTGTTCTCTTGAATGACGGAGCTGTGTGACATGATCATCTTCCATCCAGTGGTCTGAGAATCAGGACAGTCTACAGAGTGAAATAGACATACCCCAAGAAGCAGAGAAAAGTAGAAGGTCCTGTACGTCTTGAGTGATTTCAATCTCCGAGTTCCAATCCCTGGCTAAGGTTTACGTGCACGCCCACCCTCAGATTCTGAGTCACACACCCTGGTCCCCTGTTTTTTTCTTTTTTTCTTAAGCTGGTTCCAGTAGAGCCTATTACCTATCCAAAAGACTTCTACAGATGCTCTTTAAGAGCTAGAAAAACATAAAGGAGTGCTCTGTGGATTACTTGGCATACATTAAAAGCTCAGTATTTATTAGACAGAAACAATAACAATAGCTCTGAGTCTAAGAAGACTGATTTGGTGTGGACCATGAAATCACAGAGATCAGTCCTATCTGCACTCCAACCCCAGCTCTGCCACGTACTGGAAATGTGACTTTAGGCAAACTGTGTAACATTTCTGAAACTCCATTTCCTATCTCCCTCTCCAACCTTACTGCTCCTATCATTCTCTACCTTTTCACCAAACTAAGCCTCATAGGACCTGTGCGCCCATGACCTTCACTCTCTGGTGCTACACCTGTGATTATGTTACCTTACACTGCAAAAAGGACTTTGCAGATATAATTAAGTTGACTAATCATTAAAATAAGGAGACTATGCTAGATATCTAGATGGGCCCAATGAAAGCACATGAACCCTAAAATGCAGAAGAGAACAAGGACCCAGAATGGCCAAAACAATCTTGAAAAAGAATGTAAGAAAACTGACATTTCCTGATTTCAAAACTTACTACAAAGCCATGGTAATTACTACAGTGTGGTACTGGCACAAGGACAGTCATAGAAATCAACAGAATAAATTGAGATTCTAGAAATAAACCCACAATTCTTCTGTCAACTGATTTTCCACAAAAGTACAAAGACTATTCAATGGCGAAAACAGAGTCTTTTCGGCCGGGTGCGATGGCTTGTGCCTGTAATCTCAGCACTTTGGGAGACCGAGGCAGGCGGATCATGAGGTCAGGAGATCGAGACCATCCTGGCAAACATGGTGAAACCCCGTCTCTACTAAAAATACAAAAAAATTAGCCAGGCGTGGTGGTGGGCGCCTGTAGTCCCAGCTACTTGGGAGGCGACCACCTCAGTCTCCCAAAGTGCTGGGATTACAGGCATGAGACACCACGCCCAGCCCCAGGCTTTTGTTATAAGGCTGGGTGTGTTAGGCCTCATGGGCAGCCTCTCTGACTTTCTCCTACCCTCCTTTTACCTGCCCCAAGGCAGGACTCTATTCTGGATTCGTCTTAAACCCTCCCCAAAGAGGATCCAGCTCTATACTCTGAGGGACGAATGCTGATGTCAGGAAGCCTCCATAAAAAAGAGAACTGGGCCCAGGAAGCTTTCAGATAGCTGCACAGTGGAGGTTCCTAGAGGGTGTGTGCCCAGGGAGGGCATGGAAGTTCTGCACCTTCCCCCATTCCTCGCCCCCCAGCATCTCCTTCACCTGGATCCTTTGCAATATCTGTTGTAATAAACCGGTAAACATAAGCATCTCCCTCAGTTCTGTAAACCACCTCAGCAAATTAATTGAACCTAAAAAGGGAGCCATGGGAACCCCAACTTGAAGCTGGTCAGTTAGAAGTCCTGGAGGCCTGGAGTTGCAACTGATGGGGGTTAGGAGGGGCAGTCATGGGGACTGAGTCCTCACCCCATGCGATCTGACCCTATCTCCTGGTAGATAGTGCAGGAAGTGAACTAGAAGACACCCAGCTGGTGTGGTGTGTAGGGGAAGAATCCCCACACATATGGTCATGGAAGTCTTCTGTGTTGATGATTGCTGTGGCATGAGCAGAGGAAAAATACAGTTTGAGGGGTTTTTTCCCTGCACAAATGGGCGTATCATAGGTTCTCAAATCTGTTGCAAGAACAATAACTGAATGAATAAGGTTATTGTAGAGACTATAGAATAACATGGCTAAAAAGCAATGATACACACTAAATGCTTAATAAATACAAAACTCCCTTCCCTGGGGCCAGGTGCAATGGTTCATGCCTATAATCCCAGCACTTTGGGAGGCGAAGGTGGGAGGATGGCTTGAAACCAAGCATTCAAGACCAGCCTGGGCAACATAGCAAGACCCTGTCTCTATTATTTAAAAATGTTCAAAAATCTCTTCCCCTCATGAGTGATTAGCCATTTCTTCCCCCATGAGTGATTAGCCATTACATTAAAATTATACATGCTGGATGGGCGCGGTGACTCACGCCTCGAATCCCAGAACTTTGGAAGGCTGAGGTGGGCAGATCACAAGGTCAGGAGTTTGAGACCAGCCTGGCCAACACAGTGAAACTCCGTCTCTATTAAAAATACAAAAATTAGCCGGGCATGGTGGTATGCTCCTGTAGTCCCAATTACTCAGGAGGCTGAGGCAGGAGAATCACTTGAACCCAGAAGGCGGAGGTTGTGGTGAGCTTAGGTCATGCCACTGCACTCCAGCCTGGGCAACAGAGCAAGACACTGTCTTAAAAAAAAAAAAAAAAAAATTATACACGGTAACCAACTTTACAAGGGAAAATAAACATCATCTATGGGATGGTTAAACAAACTGGGGCATGACCACATGAGAGAATACCTAACACTAAAAAGAACAAACTATTAACACATGTAAAGACCTGGATGCTCAAGAGCAAAATGCTGAGTTTTTTAAAAAGTGCATCTTAAAAGGTCACATACTCTAGGATTTCTACAACCTTTCCAAATGACAAAACTACAGATATGGGGGACAAATTAGTGCTTTTTCCAGGTTAAGAGTGGTGAAGGCAAGGGAGAGGAGGGGAAGGAAAATGGTGTAAGCAGTTAACCCAGCAGGCCTGAGTTGCTCAAATGATGCACATTCTCAGACGGGTCTGCTTGGTCAGGTGGGTTAGACTGGCCCTTGGTCAGCTCCTAGAAACTGAGGTCTTGTACTAGCCCTACGCCCTAAATGATAAGTGTGTTTTGTATGGTTACGGTACTGAACCACACTGTCCAGCTTGTCTAGATATTTTGTGCAAACTGTATGATTTATGGTAAACACCTGATTTCCTTCTGGAGTTGCTCTAACAGTGATAGTCACAAAGGGACTATATGCCTATGTGATATGGTTTGGAACTGTGTCCCCACCCAAATGTCATGATGAACTGTAATCCCCAATGTTGGAAGTGGGGCCTGTGAAAGGTGATCTGATCATGGGGCAGTTACTCATGAATGATTTCACACCATCCCCTGTGGTTCTGTGCTTGTGAGATCTGGTTGTTTAAACATGTGTAGCACCTTCTCTCTTGCTCCTGCTCCCACCAGGAGAGATACTTTGCCCCCACTTTGCTTTCCACTATGATTGGAAGCTTCCTGAGGCCTCCCTAGAAGCAGAAGCTGCAATGCTTCCTGTACAGCCTGTAGAACTGTGAGCCAATTAAATCTCCTTTCTTTATAAATTACTCAGTCTCAGGTATTTCTTTATAGCTATGTGAGAATGAACGAACTAATATACTATGTGACCAGCCTCCAATAAAAACCCTGGATTCTGAGGCGTACATGAGCTTTCACAATAAAAAACACTTCACACATGTTGTAGAGTTTACGGCTGGGGAAGTAAGCACATCCTGGGCAACTCTGCTGGGAGAAGACTCTTCGAATCTTAACAATGCTGGTGTCCTGTAGAATCTGCTCAATGCACAACTACCTTTTATTAATCCTGCTTTGTAGCCCCTCACTGTAACAAACCATAGCAAGGAATAAATATGTCCTGTGAGAGCCTCAAGCGAATTACAAAACCTGGGGGCAGCCCTGGGGACTGCTGACACAGGATGTGACTAAAAGGGCATGAGGGAAGTCTTTAGGGTAATGGAATAGTTCTGTATTTTGACTATGGTGGTGGCTACAGGAATCTACGTATGAGATAAAATGTGCATGACACTATACACATACATTGCACAAATATCAATTTCCTGGTTTCACATTATATTATAGTTATGTAACATGTAACCATTAAGCAAACCAGAAGAGTACACAGGACTTGTCTGTACTATATTTATAGCTTCCTATGGATTTGAAGTTATTAATTATTCCAAATTTTAAACTTTTGTTAAAAATCACACATGAGGCTGGGCGTGGTGGCTCACGCCTGTAATCCCAGCACTTTGGGAGGACAAGGTGGGCAGATCATGAGGTCAGGAGATCGAGACCATCCTGGCTAACACAGTGAAACCCTGCCTCTACTAAAAATACAAAAAAAAAAATTAGCCGAGCATGGTGGCGGGCGCCTGTAGTCCCCACTACTCGGGAGGCTGAGGCAGGAGAATGGCGTGAACCTGGGAGGTGGAGCTTGCAGTGAGCCGAGATTGTGCCGCTGCACTCCAGTCTTGGTGACAGAGCGAGGCTCCATTAAAAAAAAAAAAAAAAATTCACACATGAACTTTTTAATAAAAATAAACACCTATCATGGGACCAATGTGTATCAGTTAAACACATGACTCAGATCATTCTGCTGCATCTAAGTATAAAAAGAGAGCAAGGGTACTACCAAAAGAGAGTGCCATCATTTGAAAGGCTATGTAGTGGTGGTGACAGCTGTAATGGTAGAAGGTAGGAGAGTCAGCACACCCAGATTGGACATCAGAGCTACAGACAGCACATCCTGTAAACACAGGAAGAAACATGGGGGATCAACTGCACGAAACTCAACTCTTTCTCTCCTGGGCAGACAGACCTGTCCATAGACAGGTAACCACCACCAGCACTGCTTCCAGGAGGGAGCTCCGAGGGGCCACCCGCAGCTCCTGTTGGAGCACTGCACTCCAATAAATAGGAGCTTGATTGAGCAACCTGGACATAAAGAATGCACAATTCAATTGGTTCCACTTATGTCAGGGAAGACAGAGTAAAAATGATCTCTGCTTCTGGGACAGTTAGGATTCTGTAAATTGTGCCCCAGGGCTGGGATATATTCTGGGTCCATGTACCCTAAAAAGGACAGACAGGTACAAAGCTCACTTACAAAGCTCACAGAACTATTAGTGTTCTTTCTTAAGGTTCTGGATGCAAACCAGTTTCATCTCAGAAAAGCAAAACAAAATCACTTTGCAGATGTGAATATTTTCCGTCTATCCTTTTTGAGCGGGCCCTGCTTCCTATTCCTGGGTTCAATGTCATGCCCTCACAGGTCACTCCTATCTCCAGGCAACTCATCTGGGACTTACAGGAAACATCCAATCAATTCTAGTAAAACAATAAGCTATCCTTTGACCTCAGTTAAGGAATAAAACTTATGGGTGATTTTTTTCCCTTCAATTTTTTTTTCCAGTTAGAAAAGTAAAGAATACTCATTATTTACAAAACCCGATATATATAGACAAGTAGAAAAAAAATGTGTTAGTCATCATCCAGAGACAGTTACTATATGTGGTACATATTCCTATAGTGTTCCCTCTGCACTCATTCACCAAATATTTATATACTGATTGATTACTGTATGACAGGCACTTGGGACACAAGCACTTGGGACAGGCACTTGGGATACAAATGTAATTAAAAATAAATCGAACAGTTTGCTAGAAACAGAAACGGAATGCCAAAGGGTATGTGCATTTAAAATTTTGACATATACCAAACCAGTCTGACAAAATATTACTATTTACATTCCCACCTACAGTGTATGAGAATCTGGTTTCCCATAACCTCATAACGATAACATTATTGAACTTTAATTTGTCAATCTGACAGGCAAACAAAAAAAATCATTTAATGTGCATTTCCCTAAGGTTAGCCATCTTTGCAGATATTTATTGGCACTAATATATTTTCTTTGAAGAAATTAACTGATTTTGCTCATTTTTCTATGTCATTACTATTTTCTTTCGATTTATAGGTACTCTTCTTATATATCTTTCAGTCCTCAACTTCATGGTATGAAGATGCCATCATTCTAATAAAAGACTTATTAGCATTTGCAATCTGTAATCCAAGGTTCACCAACTTTCATATGATTAAACATAATGCCTCCAAAATGAATGTGAATGTCGATGTCAGAGTTTTAATGTTAAATAAAACAAAACATTATTTGTCCAAACGTTAGCCTTGGAAAATAATTCCAAATGATAATCAACTCCCTAGAATATAACGTAGAGTTGATTGCTGCTGGAATGAGCAGAGCAAGCAGTGGAGCATTCTCAAGGAATGAGTTCTAGACAATAGTCTTTTATTGTACTAGACCACGCCCTCCTTGGTTAAGCAAAATTGTAACTCTAATCTGAGGATGGCATTTTCCAGACTAACAGCTCAAAATTACATACAAGATAATCTGGCTACTGTAGCCTACTTTGTACCATTCTCTACGCCCTCGCCCAGGGAAGTAGCACAAATGGTCAATTTATTCACTAAGTCACTGACCAAAAATTATTTCTCTTAACTCCACCTAAAGTAACAGCAACCTGCAATACATGAGATGGTCTCTGTTAAAGGCATTTCTTAAGTTTCTTTTCTTTTCTTTATTTGACATATGGTCTTGCTCTATAACCCAGGCTACCGTGCAGTGGCATGATCACAGCTCACTGTAGCCATGACTGCCCAGGCTCAAGTGATCCTCCCCACTTTAGCCTCCCAAGTAGCTGGAACTACAGGTGTGCACCAACAACTCTGGATAATTTTTTTTTTCAGACGGAGTCTCATTCTGTCGCCCAGGCTAGAGAGCAGTGGCGCGATCTTTGCTCACTCCAAGCTCTGCCTCCCGGTTGACGCCATTCTCCTGCCTCAGCCTCCAGAGCAGCTGGGACTATAGGCACCCGCCACCATGCCTGGCTAATCTTTTGTATTTTTATTAGAGATGGGGTTTCACCAGTTAACCAGGATGGTCTTGATCTCCTGACTCCATGATCCGCCTGCCTTGGCCTTCCAAAGTGCTGGGATTACAGGTGTGAGCCACCGCGCCCGGCCAACAGAGACAGGAACTCGCTATATTGCCCAGGCTGGTCTCGAATTCCTGGCCTCAAGCAATCCTCCCATCTTGGCCACACAAAGTGCTGAGATTAGAGGCATGAGCCAGTGCACCCAGTTCAGAACTTTTTTCTCAAAGGCATATCATAGTTTTGGCTTTGCTGCAGCCATTTCATACATACTCACTTGCTGTGGCTGGGTAAAGTGATACACACATACACACACGCCCACACTAGTTTAGAGAAATACAAAACACAACGCCTAGACCTGAAATGTATTTATTCTGATTTGTTAGATGGCGCAATCAAATAAATATTCGTATTATGCTCTAAGCTTTTAAGAAATCTCTTCTATCTAAAATATAAGATACATATGTAAATGACATCCAACTGAGCTGGACTGGCCAATGTACTGAAAAAGGGCTACCACATGTTGCTACAGGGCCTCACCCTGTTGGCCAGGCTGGTCTCCAACTCCTGGGCTCATGTGATCTGCCTGCTGTGGCTTTCCAAAGTGCTGGGATTACAGGTGTGAGCCGCCATGCCCGGCTTAAATTCTAAACAGAAATAATAAAAGCCAGAAGATAATTTGACAGTGCTGAAAGAATCTATAAAGTATGATGGCTTAAAAAAAAAAAAAAAAAGCTGAAAGAAAAAACCTGCCCACCTAGCATCCAGTTCTCAGTGACCATTTCCTTTAAAAGCTGATGGCAAAGGCCTGGCACAGTGGCTCACACCTGTACTCCCAGCACTTTGGGAGGCCGAGGTGGGCAGATCACGAGGTCAGGAGATGGAGACTGTCCTGGCTAACATGGTGAAACCCCGTCTCTACTAAAAATACAAAAAATTAGCTAGGCATGGTGGCATGCGCATGTAGTCCCAGCTACACGGGAGGCTGAGGCAGGAGAATCGCTTGAACCCAGGAGGCGGAGGCTGCAGTGAGATGAGATCGTGCCACTGCACTCCAGCTTGGGCGATGGAGTGAGACTCCATCTCAAAAAAAAAAAAAATGGCCTGGTGAGTTGGCTCATGCCTGTAATCCCAGCACTTCGGGAAGCAGAGGCGGGTGGATCACCTGGGGCTGGGCAATCTGCCAGGATCATATGATACAGGGAAGAAATGAGGGTCTGTATTACATTAAGAGAATCCTGGCCAGGCGCGGTGGCTCATGCCCGTAATCCCAGCACTTTGAGAGGCTGAGGCGAGTGGATCACCTGAGGTTGGGATTTTGAGACCAGCCTGACCAATATGGAGAAATCCCTTCTCTACTAAAAATAAAAAATTAGCCAGGCATGGTGGCGCATGCCTGTAATCCCAGCTACTCGGTAGGCTGAGGCAGGAGAATCGCTTGAACCTGGGAGGTGGAGGTTGTGTTGAGCCAAGATCGCACCATTACACTCCAGCCTGGACAACAAGAGCGAGACTCCATCTCAAAAAAAAAAAAAAAAAAAAAAGATGGCAAAGGCCAGGCCCGGTGGCTCATGCCTGTAATGAGCCAGCACTTTGGGAGGCCAAGGCAGGCAGATCACGATGTCATGAGATCGAGACCATCAGGCTAACACAGTGAACCCCCATCTGTACTAAAAATATGAAAAATTAGCCAGGCATGGTGGCGGGCACCTGTAGTCCCAGCTACTCAGGAGGCTGAGGCAGGAGAATCGCTTGAACCAGGAAGGCAGAGGTTGCAGTGAACTGAGATCATGCCAATGCACTCCAGCCTGGGTGACAGAGTGTGGCTCTGTGTCAAAAAAAAAAGAGTCCCGAGCAGTAGCTCATGCCTGTAATCTCAGCACTTTGGAGGCCAAGGCAGGCGGATCATGAGGTCAGGAGTTCAAGACCAGCCTGACCAATATGGTGAAACTCTATCTCTGCTAAAAATACAAAAATTAGCCAGGCATAGTGGCGGGCGCCTGTAATCCCAGCTACTCAGGAGGCTAAGGCAGAAGAATCGCTTGTACCCAGGAGATGGAGGTTGCAGTGAGCCAATATCACGCCACTGCACTCTACCCTGGGCAAGAGAGAGAGACTGTCTCAAAAAAAAAAAAAAAAGAAATAAAAGAAATAAAGTAGATATGCCTGAGACTCGGTAATTTATATAAAAAAAAGAGGTTTAAGGGACTTACTGTTCACCATGGCTGGGGAGGTCTCACAATCATGACGGAAGGCAAAGGAAGACCAAAGGCACATCTTCCATGGTGGCAGGCAAGAAAGCATGTGCAGGGGAACTGCCCTTTTATAAAACCATTGGTTCTTTTAGACTTATTCACTATCATGAGAACAGCATGGGAAAAACCCGCTCCCATGATTCAGTTACCTCCTACTAAGTCCCTGCCACAACACGTGGGGATTATGTGAGCTAAAATTCAAGATGACATTTGGCTGGGGACACAGCCAAACCATATCATTGGTTTTTCCCCAGGTTCCCCCACATAAGTCAGTGGATGCCGATGGATATTTGTGACAAAGGGCACCACTGAGATCTAGACACTGAATACACTGAGGTCCCAGCTCCTGCTCTGCCAGGATACCCTCTCCCACCTGCTAGGAGCTCCCCTCAACAATCTCCCTGTTCAGGAGGTGCCCATATATTCAAGAGAGAGTTTTCATAACTTTCTTTCTTTCTGTTTTTTTTTTTTTTTTTTTTTTTGAGACAGAGTCTTGCTCTGTCACCCTGGCTGGAGTGCAGTGACATGGTCTCAGCTCACTGCAAACTCCACCTCCAAGGTTCAAGCGATTCTCATGCCTCATCCTCCTCAGTAGCTGGGATTACAGTGCACGCCACCACACCCGGCTAATTTTTTGTATTTTTAGTAGAGGTGGGTTTTTGCCATGCTGGCCAGGCTGGTCTCAAACTCCTGATCTTGAGTGATCCACCCCAGTTGGCCTCTCAAAGTGCTGGGATTACTGGCATGCGCCATCATACCTGGCCAGTTTTCATAATTTTCTTTACTTCCACTATGGTGGGAGAACTGGCTTCAGAGAAGGCCATCCTGGACTGGTGAGGTGGCCCAACCAGGAACAGGTTTCAATGAGGTGTTTTAGAGGCAGTGATGCCTGTGCACCCTGGTGAGAAGGAGTGTGGCATGAACATCAGGAACCAGACTTCACCCTAGAAAGAAGGAGAGGCCACAGGTGGGGGCTGAAGGAGCAGTTCTCACAAGCCATCCTGTGGGCACTGGGGCCACACCATGCACCTTGGTGCACAAGTGTCAATGTGGTTGAGTGGGGTAGAGGACTCAGGGCATTAAAAGCATCAAGGAATCCAGGGAGAGCCACCGCACCCAACTTTACTTTCACCCACAGGCTGATGCAGCCCGAGGAAATGTTACTCCACAAGGACCTCAATTATACACACAGAACCTGTTTGCCAGGCCCTTGCCACAGGCTGTAATCTCAAAATGGGGGCCGTCAAGGCTTGTTAGAATACCTGCGACTCAGAGGAAAAATTTTCCTTTTTTTTTTTTTGAGACAAGATCTTGCTCTGTCACCCAGTCTGGAGTGTAGTCGTGTGATCATAGCTCACTGCAGCCTCTATCTCCCAGGTTCAAGCCATCCTCCTGCCTCAGACCCCAAGTAGCCAGGACCACAGGTGTACACCACCACACCCAGCTAAGAAAATAATTTAAACATTTTATTGATTGATTGACTGAGACGAAGTCCTGCTCTGTCACCCAGCTTGGAGTGAAGTGGCACGATCTCAGCTCACTGCAACTTCTGTCTTCCTGGTTCAAGTGATTCTCCTGCCTCAGCCTCCCGAGTAGCTGGCATTACAGGCACTCACCACCATGACCGGCTAATTTTTTGTTTGTTTGTTTGTTTTCTTTTTTTGAGACAGAGTCTCGCTCTGTCACTCAGGCTGGAGTGTAGTGGCGCAATCTCGGCTCACTGCAAGCTCCACCTCCTGGGTTCATGCTATTCTCCTGCCTCAGCCTCTTGAGTAGCTGGGACTACAGGCACCTGCCACCGCGCCCTGCTAATTTTTTGTATTTTCAGTAGAGACGGGGTTTCACCATGTTAGCCAGGATGGTCTCAATCTCCTGACCTCATGATCCACCTGCCTCGGCCTCTCAAAGTGCTCGGATTACAGGCGTGAGCCACGGCGCCTGGCCTAATTTTTGTATTTTTTGTATTTTGCATTTTGTATTTTGTAGAGACGGGGTTTCACCACGTTGGCCAGGCTGGTGTTGAACTCCTGACCTCAGGTAATCAGCCTGCCTTGGCCTCCCAAAGTGCTAGATTACAGGCATGAGCCACTGCGCCGGCCTAATTTAAACATTTTTAAATTTTGTTTAAACTTTAAAATAAAATCTCAATTTGGTTTTTTAAAAACTCTGTCCGGGTTGTGATGACTCACATTTGTAACATCAGCACTTTGGGAGGCTGAGGTGGGAGGATCACCCAGGAGTTCAAGACCAGCCTGGGCAACATAGGGATACCCAGTATCTCTAAAAAGTAATAATAAGCTGGGCGAGGTGGCTCACACCTGTAATCCCAGCTCTTTGGGAGGCTGAGGTGGGCAGATCACAAGGTCAGGGGATCAAGACCATCCTGGCTAACACAGTGAAACCCCATCTCTATTAAAAACACAAAAACTAGCTGGGCCTGGTGGCGGGCACCTGTAGTCCCAGCTACCCAGGAGGCTGAGGCAGGAGAATGGCATGAACCTAGGAGGCGGAGGTTGCAGTGAGCCAGGATCGCACCTCTGCACTCCAGCCTGGGCGACAGAGTGAGACTCTGTCTCAAAAAAAAAAAAAAAAAAAAAAATCATAGTAATACAAAAATTAGCCGGATGTGGTGGTGAGCTCCTGTGATCCCAGCTACTTGGGAGGCTGAGGCAGAAGGATGACTTAAGCCTGGGAGGTCAAGGTTGCAGTGAGCTGAGATTGCACAACTGAACTCCAGCGTGGGCAACAGAGTGAGACCCTGACTCAAAAAAAAAAAAAAAAAAAAAATAGTGCTTAGTGCCACATGCCAGGAACCACAATGACAATAAGTCAAAAGGTTGTTAAGTCAGGTCCCACCGAGAGCCGGCAGAGAGTCTGACTGGGGGGACCCTGCCCTTTTCCAGAAGGTGGAGGTGCAGAGGAGCTCATAAGGATCACGGCTTCTCAACCTGGCCCTGAACCCACTCACATCAGCAGCTCTCTGCAAGGCCAACTGGACAGACAGCTGTCACCAATAAATTAAACCTTCTTATTTCTTGCCAGGTGCAGTGGCTCATGCCTGTAATCCCAGCACTTTGGGAGGCCAGAAGTTGAGAACTTTGAGAAGATCACTTGAGGCCAGAAGTTCAAGAACAGCCTAGGCAATATAGTAAGACCCTCATTTACAGAAAATTAGGTGGGAGTGGTGGCATGTGCCTGTGGTCCCAGTTACTCAGGAGGCTGAGGCAGGATGATTTGTTGAGCTTAGGAGGTTGAGGCTGCAGTGAACTATTGCACCACTGCACTCCAGCCTGGAGGACAAAGCAAGACCTTGTCTCATAAAAAAACAAAAAAGAAGCAAGCCAGCAGGTCTAATCCAGACTTAAGAGGAGGATATCAGACAGGCACAGTGGCTCACACCTGTGATCCCAGCACTTTCGGAGGCCAAGGTTGGCAGATCACATCACATGAGGTCAGGAGTTCAAGACCAATCTGGACAACATGGTGAAACCCCATCTCTACTAAAAATACAAAAATTAGCTGGATGTGGTGGCACGAACCTGTAGTCTCAGCTACTCAGGATGCTGAGGCATGAGAATCGCTTGAATCCGGGAGATGGAGGTGGCAGTGAGCCGAGATCGCGTCACTGAACTCTAGCCTGGGCAACAGAGCTAGACTCAGTCTCAAAAAAAAAAAAAAAAGAAAAAGAAAGAAAGAAAAAGAAAAAAGAAAAAAAAGAGAAAAAGAAGAAAGAAAAGGCTCTTCAAATCCAGCCATCTGCACAGTGCCTGAATTCCTCCTATAGCCCCAGCAAACTGGCTCTTTATTCTTTTCAGTCTGCACAATAACATGGTTAGGAAAGGTATCCTAATTTTGTTGCAATGAAAAATGTCTACCTGTAACATTCACTATTTCTTGCAGGCACCTATGACCTGTGGAAAGGGTGAAAAGCTCAGAAGATTCTATTGTCTATTTTATTTTATGTATTTATTATTGAGGCAGGGTCTTGCTTTCTCATCCCGGTTGGAGTGCAGTGGCACGATCATAGCTCCCTACAGCCTCAAACTCTTGGGCTCAAGCAGTTCTGCCTCAGCCTCCCAAGTAGCAAGGACTACAGATTTGTGCCACCACACCCAGCTATTTTTTTTGTAGAGATGGGGTTCTCACTATGCTAGCCAGTTTGGTCTCAAACTCTTGGCCTAGAGTGATCATCCCACCCTGGCCTCCCAAATGGATGGGATTACAGGCCTGAGCCACCACGCCTGGCCATCTAGTCTCTAAATGCAAGTTAACTGCTTTGATGGAGCGGGCACAGTGTCTCACGCCTGTAATCTCAGCACTTTGGGAGCCTGAGGTGGGCGAATCATGAGGTCAAGAGTTTGACCTTCAAGGTTTAAGCAATTCTTATGCCTCAGCCTCCCAAGTAGCTGGGATTACAGGTGCCTGCCACCATTCCTGGCTAATTTTTAATATTTTTAGTAGAGATAGGCTTTCACCATGTTGGCCACGCTGGTCTCGAACTCCCGATCTCAAGCAATCCACCCGCCTCGGCCTCCTAAAGTGCTGGGATTACAGGCGTGAGCCACCACATCCAGCCAAGATTAGGCCTAATTTTTTTTTTTTTTTTTTTTTGAGGCGGCGTCTCGCTCTGTCACCCAGGCTGGAGTGCAGTGGCACGATCTCTGCTCACTGCAAGCTCCGCCTCCTGGGTTCATGCCATTCTCCTGCCTCAGCCTCCTGAGTAGCTGGGACTACAGGCACCCGTCACTACACCCCGCTAATTTTTTGTATTCTTTAGTAGAGACGGGGTTTCACCGTGTTGGCCAGGATGGTCTTGATCTCCTGACCTCCTGATCTGCCCACCTTGGCCTCCCAAAGTGCTGGGATTACAGGCGTCAGCCACCTCATCTGGCCTTTTTTTTTTTTTTTTTTCTGAGACGGAGTCTCACTCTGTTGCCCAGGCTGGAGTGCACTGGCACTATCTCTGCTCACTGCAACCTCTGCCTCCCAGGTTCAAGCGATTCTCCTGCCTTAGCCTCCCAAGTAGTTGGGACTACAGGTGCGCGCCACCATGCCTGGCCGTTTTTTGTTTTTTTTTCCAGACGGAGTCTCGCCCTGTCACCCAGGCTGGAGCGAAGTGCCCCGATCTTCACTCACTGCAACCTCTGCCTCCCGGGTTCAAGCAATTCTCCTGCATCAGCCTCCAGAGTAGCTGGGACTACAGGTGCATGCCACCACACCAGCTAATTTTTTTGTATTTTTAGTAGAGACGGGGTTTCACCATGCTGGCCAGGCTACTGGCAAACTCCTGACCTCATGATCCACAGGCTTCGGCCTCCCAAAGTGCTAGGATTACAGGCGTGAGCCACCACACCCGGCGATTTGGCCTAATTTTTAAAGTAAGCTGGAGCACAGAAAATGTTTCTGCAATTATTAATCTACTTGTTTTTGTTGTTGTTGTTGTTTTTTCGAGAGATGGTCTCACTCTATCACCCAAGCTGGAGTGCAGTGGCATGATCATGGCTCACTAAAGCCTCGACCTCTTGGGCTCAAGCGATCTTCCTGCCTCAGCCTTCCAAGAGCTGGGACTACATGCATGCACCACCACGCCCAGATAATTTTTTTTTCTTTTTCTCAGCCATATGTGCTTTATTGACAACGCGCACCTCAGGCCTTGACCGCGTACTACCTCAGGCCTTGACCGCGTACTTCCGCAGCGGGTACAGCTGCTCTTTCCGCTGCTGCTTCTTGGTCTTCAGGTTCTCCTCGTGCTTGTTAAGCCGGCGGCGCATGGCGCGTGTCTTCTTAGGCCGCAGGTCCAGAGGCTTGTACTTCTTGCCCTTGTAGAATTTCCTGAGGTTTTCTTTCTGAGTCTGGTTAATAACTGTGAGAACACGGGCAATGGATTTTCGGACGACTGGGATCTTAGGGAGCTTGGAGGCCGCACCGCCTGTCACTTTGGCGACGCGCAGCTGGGACAGTTCCACCTTCAGGTCGTCCAGCTGTTTCAGCAGCTCCCCCTTCTTCCCGCGAATATCTCGAGCCTTGATCTTGGCCATTGCTGCACAGGCCGCTGCCCCCTCCGCCGCTGCCCCCTCCGCCGCTGCCCGCTCCGCGGGAAAGAGCTACTTTTTTAGTTCTTGTAGAGACAGGGGTCTCACTATGTTGCCCAGACTGGATTTGAACTCTTGGGCTCAAGAGATCCTCTCACCTTGGCTTCCCCAAATGCTGGGATTACAGGCATGAGCCACCACACCTGGCCTCACATATTTTGACGTATAAAACACCAAAGATTTTTTTAAGGAGCTGAACAAACGAGTAATTTTTAAAGAAAAAAGTAATGGGAATGTCTAGTACAACCAAAATCAGGAATCAAAGTCAGCAGTTAAACATTCCAGGCTGGGCACGGTGGCTCACGCCTGTACTCTCAACACTTTGGGAGGCTGAGGCGGACGGATCAATTGAGGTCAGGAGTTCGAGACCAGCCTGACCAACATGGTGAAACCCCCGTATCTACTAAAAGTACAAAAATTAGGCCGGGTGTGCTGGTTCACGCCTGTAATCCCAGCATTTTGGGAGGCCGAGGGGGGCGGATCACCTGAGGTCAGTAGTTCGAGACCAGCGTGGCCACCATGGTGAAACCCCATCTCTACTAAAAATACAAAAATTAGCTGGACATGGTGGCAGGTGCCTGTAATCCCAGCTACTCGGGAGGCTGAGGCAGGGAGAATCACTTCAACCCAGGAGGTGGAGGTTGCAGTGAGCTGAAATCACGCCACTGCACTCCAACCTGTGTGACAGAGTGAGACTCCATCTCAAAAAAAAAAAAAAAAAAAGGGACAAAAAAATAACCAGGCGTGGTGGCGCATGCCCATAATCCCAGCTACATGGGAGGCCGAGGCAGAAGAATCACTGGAACCGGGGAGACGGAGGTTGCAGTGAGCTGAGATCACACTACTGCACTCCATTCTGTGAGACAGACCAAGACTCTGTCTAAAAAAAAAAATAAAATAAAATTTCATTTGCAATTCTGAGTTTGGTAAGAAGAGTGAACTGTGGGCCGGGCACGGTGGCTCACGTCTGTAATCCCAGCACTTTAGGAGGCCAAGGCGGGTGGATCACGAGGTCAGGAGTTCAAGACCAGCCTGGCCAACATGGTGAAACCCCATTTCTACTAAAAATACAAAAATTAGCTGGGCGTGGTGGTGCGTGCCTGTAATTCCCAGCTACTCAGGGGACTGAGGCAGGAGAATAGCTTGAACCAGGACCCAGGAGGCGGAGGTAGCAGTGAGCGAGATCATACCATTGCACTCCAGCCTGGGCTACAGAGAGAGATTCTGTCTCAAAAAAAAAAAAAAAAAAAGAAGAAGAGTGAACTGTGGCCCGGTGACCAGCACACAGCATTTTAGAGTTCACGGCATGCTCTCTGGGAAACTGTTTTAGCCAAAGTTGTGGCATCATCTCTGGCCACTCACTTTACTCAAAAGACCTGGCTCAAAATGACTATTTATGGAAATCAATTCTAGCCTCAAAAGACAAAACCACTGCAGTTCTAAAGATATTCAAAAGAAGGTAATTAAGTTTATTAAAAAGCAATGAATGGCCAGGCACAATGTCTCACGCCTGTAATCCCAGCACTTTGGGAGGCTGAGGCAGAATGATCACTTGAGGCCAGGAGTTTGAGACCAGCCTGGGCAAGATAGTGAGACCCTGTCTCTACAAAATAATTCTAAAAATTAGCTGGGCATGGTGGTGTGTGCCTGTTGTCCCAGCTACTCCAGAGGCTGGGATGGGAGGATCACTTGAGGCCAGGAATTGGAGGTTGCAATGAGCCAGGATTGCACCACTGCTCTCCAGCCTGGGTGACAGGGAGAGATTTTGTCTCTAAAAAGGAAATAAAGGAAGCAAGGAAGGGCTTCTCTTCCAAATACTCCCACTTCATTTGGGGCGATTACAAGATTCCAGGAAACACGGAAAACGTAGCTTGAGTGCCTTTTTGGATGTATGCTAATGGGAAAAAAAATCTCATTAATTAACTCATAGAATGGCTAAGAGGAAAGGATCTTAGGGGATGTGTGGTTTCACTTCCTAAATTTAAACATGAGGAAACTGGGTACCAAAGAGACAAAGTAACTAACCAGGTAGAGAGAGAAGAGCCTCTCTTACCACAAGGGGTCTCTCATTGAAAAACCAGCAAAACTCGTTCCCTGCCTGCATCCTCCAAGATCGTAGCCCAACGTAGAATAGAAATGTCTTCACTTCAGAGGACAACCGGTTTGTCCTTTGCCTTTTACATGCCTTTTAACAAGCAGTATTTCTCAACTTCGTGTTTGTGCAAACTCTTGAGTAGCACAGACTTCTGAGCTAAGAGACACTCCACTCTGTTTGCAATTGAGGGCAAAGGCTGGGATGCTTGGGCACAGCTCCGGGTTCCTTTGCCAGAAGTCTGGGGTGGCAGAAAAAAAAAGCATTTATTTTTTCACACACTGAGTAAAGACTTGGCTCATCAAGTAGAGGTAAACTTACTCTTTTGTTATTTTTTTTATTTTTTTTTGAGACGGAATTTCGCTCTTGTTGCACGGGCTGGAGTACAATGGCATGACCTCGGCTCACTGCAACCTCCACCTCCTGGGTTCAAGCGATTCTCCTGCCTCAGCCTCCCAAGCAGCTGGGATTACAGGCACCCACCACCACGCCCAGTTAATTTTTCTTTTTTTTTTTTTACTTTTTAATTTAATTTTATTTTATTTTTGAGATGGAGTTTCACTCTTGTTGCCCAGGCTGGAGTGCAATGGTGCGATCTCGGCTCACTGCAACCTCTGCCTCCTGGGTTCAAGTGATTCTCCCTGCCTCAGCCTCCTGAGTAGATGGGATTACAGGCACCCACCACCACGCCCAGGTAATTTTATTTTTATTATTATTATTTTTTTGATACGGAGTGTCGCTCTGTCACCCAGGCTGGAGTGCAGTGGCGCGACCTCCGCTCACTGCAAGCTCCGCCTCCCGGGCTCATGTCATTCTCCTGCCTAAGCCTCTGGAGTAGCTGGGACTACAGGCGCCCGCCACCACGCCCGGAGAATTTTTTGTATTTTTAGTGGAGACGGGGTTTCACCGTGTTAGCCAGGATGGTCTCAATCTCCTGACCTCGTGATCCACCCGCCTCGGCCTCCCAAAGTGCTGGGATTACAGGCGTGAGCCAACGCGCCCGGCCATTTTTTTGTATTTTTAGTAGAGATGGGGTTTCGCCATCTTGGCCAGGCTGGTCTCTAACTCCTGACCTCAGGTGATCCACCCGGCTCAGCCTCCCAAAATGCTGGGATTATAAGTGTGAGCCACTGTGCCCGACCACTGTGTGACAACTTTTAAGTAGCTGCCGTGTACTTAGTAAATTGATAGGTATAATTGTGTGTGCCAAGGCAGACCGCTGCCCTTAGGACTTTATGATTTTGGTGAAAAACAAGAAAAACATACATAAAACCTTTATTTCGACCGGGCACTGTGGCTCATGCCTGTAATCCCAGCACTTTGGGAGGCCGAGGCGGGTGGATCATGAGGTCAGGAGATCGAGACCATCCTGGCTAAAACAGTGAAACCCGTCTCTACTAAAAATACAAAAAATTAGCCGGGCGTGGTTGCGGGCGCCTGTAGTCCCAGCTACTCAGGAGGCTGAGGCAGGAGAATGGCATGAACCCGGGAGGTGGAGCTTGCAGTGAGCCAAGATAGCACCACTGCACTCCAGCCTGGGCGACAGAGCAAGACTCTGTCTCAAAAAAAAAAAAAAAAAAAAAACCTTTATTTCACACTCTATGTAACGAATGTGAAGCATTACCTAGTGAAAACTGGCTGGTAAGTAATGGATAAGTTAAGACTTGGTGTAGTTAAGACTCAATTCAATGTTAACCCAAAATTTGTATTTCTAGGGAGCTAAAAATCTTGGGGATCTTTGGCAAATTCAGTATTTTTGGGAAGAAGGAAGGAAGGGAGGGAAGGAGGAATTTTCAGGATTGAGTTGCATTTACTGCCAGTCACTATTAACCACAGTCTTCTACAGAGACCTCATGTCTTTTCATAAACCAGAACACTCCTTTAGTAATTCTGAAATGAGCAAAAGAGGTCATTTTTGGCCGGGCACAGTGGATCACATCTGTAATCTCAGCACTTTGGGAGGCCAAGGCAGGTGGATCACTTGAGCCCAGGAGTTCAAGACTAGCCTGGCCAACATGGTGAAACCCCATCTCTACTGAAAACACAAAAATTAGCCAGGCATGGTGGTGCGGTGCCTGTAATCCCAGCTACATGGAAGGCTGGGGCAGGAGAATCACTTGAACCCTGGAGGCAGAGGTTGCAGTGAGCCGAGATCACACCACTGCACTCCAGCCTGGGTGACAGAGCGAGACTCTGTCTCAAAAAAAAAAAAGTCATCTTTATTTTGCAGGGGGGTTAAGTCCTAACAAAGCAGCTCATTATTTGAGTATTGGGGAGGGGGTGTTTAATCTTGTTAGACAAATAAATGACTTTTGTTCTCGCCTAGGAGTTTGTTAATAATTACTGAAAATTGGCCGGGCACGGTGTAATCCCTGTAATCCCAGCACTTTGGGAGGCCGAGGTGGGCAGATCACTTGAAGTCAGGAGCTAGAGACCAGCCTGGTTAATATGTTGAAACCGTCTTTACTAAAAATACAAAAATTAGCCTGGGGTAGTGGCACGTGCCTGTACTCCTAGCTACTCGAGAAGCTGAGGCAGGAGAATCGTTTCAACCCGGGAGGCGGCGGTCATTGAGCGGAGATCGCGCCACTGCACCCCAGTCTGGCGACAGAGCGACACTCTGTCTCCAAATAATAATAATAATAACAACAACTGAAAATCCAAAATTGATTAAGTTTCATAATGAAACCACTTTTTATTTGTTTTTGTTTGTTTGTTTGAGACAGAGTTTCACTCTTGTCACTCAGGCTCCAGTGCAATGGTGCAATCTCCACTCACGGCAACCTCCGCCTCCGGGGTTCAAGCGAATCTCCTGCCTCAGCCTCCACGAGTTGCTGGGATTACAGGCAGGCATGAGCCACCACCCACGGCTAATTTTTTTTTTTTTTTAGATGGAGTCTCACTCTGTTGCCCAGACTGGAGCGCAGTGGTACCATCTTGGCTCACTGCAACCTCGGCCTCCTGGGTTCAAGCCATTCTCCTTCCTCAGCCTCCCGAGTAGCTGGGATTACAGGTGCCCGCCACCACGCCCAGCTAATTTTTGTATTTTTAGTAGAGACGGGGTTTCACCACCTTGGCCAGGCTGGGCTGGAGCTCCTGACCTCGTGATCCACCCGCCTCAGCCTCCCAAAGTGCTGGGATTACAGGCGTGAGTCACCGCGCCTGGCAGACCCCCGTCTAATTTTGTATATTTAGTAGAGACGGGGTTTCTCCATGTTGGTCAGGCTGTTCAAGAACTTCCAACCTCAGGTGATCTGCCTGCCTCAGCCTCCCAAAGGGCTGGCATTACAGGCATGAACCACCTCGCCTGCCCACTTTTAAAAATTATATACCATAGAGGCCGGGCGCGGTGCCTCACGCCTGTAATCCTAGCACTTTGGGAGGCCGAGGCGGGCGGATCACGAGGTCAGGAGATCGAGACCGTCCTGGCTAACACGGTGAAACCCCGTCTCTACTAAAAATACAAAAATACAAAAAAAAAAAAATTAGCCGGGCATGGTGGCGGGCACCTGTAGTCCCACCTACTGGGGAGGCTGAGGCCAGGGAATGGCGTGAACCCGGGAGGCGGAGCTTGCAGTGAGCAGAGATCGCACCACTGCACTCCGGCCTGGGCGACAGAGCGAGACTCCGTCTCAAGAATAAAAAAAAATTATATACCGTAGAAATGCCCTCATGGCCCTGTCGTGTGAAGGAAATCCTAAGATGCCTTCTGATAGCCATACATGGAATGCTAAACTTATGAAAAAGTTTGTTTTTTTGAGACGGAGTCTGGCTGTGTCGCCCAGGCTGGGAGTGCAGTGGCGCAATCTCGGCTCACTGCAAGCTCGGCCTCCCAGTTCATGCCATTCTCCTGCCTCAGCCTCCCGAGTAGCTGGGACTACACGCGCCCGCCACCAGGCCCGGCTAATTTTTTGTATTTTTAGTAGAGACGGGGTTTCACCATGTTAGCCAGGATGGTCTCCATCTCCTGACCTTGTGATTCGCCCGCCTCGGTCTCCCAAAGCGCTGGGATTACAGGCTTGAGCCACCGTGCCTGGCCAAAAAAGTTTTAAAGTTAAAAGAAATAAGGAAATAGATCATGAACATGTTGAAAGCTTTCTCTACAAACGTGTCCATTGCAATGCAGTTTATAAAAGCAAAGCATTTGAAACAATCTAGTAATAAGGGGATTGGTGAAATGAATAATGGCACATTCACATCATAAAATACTACTCAAGGCTAGGTTGGGCGCAGTGGCTCACGCTTGTAATCCCAGCACTCTGGGAGGCCGAGGCCGGTGGATTACCTGAGGTCAGGAGTTCAAGACCAGCCTGGCCAATGTGGTGAAACGCTGTCTCTACTAAAAAAATACAAAAAATTAGCTGGGCGTAGTGGCGGACGCCTGTAATCCCAGCTACTCAGGAGGCTGAGGCAGGCGAATTGCTTGAACCCAGGAGGTGGAGATTGCAGTGAGCCAAGATCGCACCATTGCACTCCAGCCTGGGCGACAAGAGCGAAACTCCGTCTCAAAAAAAAAAAAAAGTACTACTCAAGGCTACCTGTAATCCCAGCACTTTGGGAAGCCGAGGCTGGAGTTCAAGACCAGCCTGGCCAACATGGTGAAACCCCATCTCTACTACAAAATACAAAAATTAGCCGAGTGTGGTGGTGGATGCCTGTAGTCCCAGCTACTCAAGAGGCTGAGGCAGGGAGAATTGCTTGAACCGGAAGGCAGAGATTGCAGTGAGCTGAGATCATGCCACTGCACTCCAGCCTGGGTGACAGAGCGAGACTCCATCTTAAAAAATAAGTAAATAAATAACATTTAAAAAAAAACCTCAGAAATAAGATGTAGAAAAATACTAACACACACAAAAAGTTCATATTATATTATATTAAGTGAAAATTTGAGGTCACAAAGCTGTTTAGTATGATTCCATTATTGTTATAATTATTACTATTTTTATTTTTAGAGGCAGGGTCTTACTCTGTCTCTCAGGCTGGAGCAATCATAGCTCCCTGCAATCGTAGCTCCCTGCAATCGTAGCTCCCTGCAGCTCCGAACTCCTGGGTTGAAGAGATCCTCCCACCTCAGCCTCCCGAGTAGCTGGGACTACAAGTGCTCTATGACACCTGCATGACTTTTTTCTTTTTTTTTTGTAGAAATGGGATCTCACTCTGTTGCCCAGGCTGGTCTCAAACTTGTGGTCTCAAGCATCACTGACATTACAGATGCAAGCCACTGTGCCTGGCTCTCCATTTTTATTATTTAAAGGATAGACAAAAAAGCAAATAGAAGCTAAGCACAGTAGCTCACACCTGCAATCCCAGTACTTTTAGAGGCCAAGGCAAGAGGATTGTTTAAGCCCAAGAGTTCTAGACCAGCCTGGGAAACATGGTGAAACCCCATCTCTACTAAAAATACAAAAATTGAAGCAGGAGGATCACCTGAGCTTGGGGAGGTTAAGACTGCAGTGAGCCGAGATCACACCACTGCACTGCACTCCAGCCTGGGTGACAGAGAGAGACCTTGTCTCAAAAAAAAAAAAGGAGAGAAAAAGAAAAGGCCAGGTGCAGTGGCTCATGCCTGTAATCCCAGCACTTTGGGAGGCTGAGGAGGGTGGATCACGAGGTCAGGAGTTTAAGACTAGCCTGGCCAACATAGTGAAACCCCATCTCTACTAAAAATACACAAAATTAGCCAGGCGTGGTGGTGGGTGCCTGTAATCCCAGCTACTTGGGAGGCTGAGGCAGGAGAATCGCTTGAACCCAGGAAGTGAAGGTTGCAGTGAGCCAAGATAGCACCATTGCACTCCAGCCTGGGCCACAGAACAAGATTCTGTCTCAAAAAAAAAAAAAAAAAAAGAAAGAAAGAAAAAAAAAGAAAAGAAAAATAAATAGCATCACTAAATTGATGGACATTAAAGCAAAATGTTGCCAGTGGTATCTCTTAGTCGTGAAGCTGTAAGGATTTTTGATAAACCTTGTTAATCAAAAATTAACAGACCCTGATAGCTGTTAACTGATTAACACTGTTTTCTATTCTTCTTCTCTCTTTTTTTTTTTTTTTTTTTTTTTTTTTTTTGAGACGAAGTCTTGCTCTGTCCCCCAGGCTGGAGTGCAGTGGCGCGATCTCGGCTCACTGCAAGCTCCGCCTCCCGGGTTCACGCCATTCTCCTGCCTCAGCCTCCCAAGTAGCTGGGACTACAGGTGCCCGCCACCACACCCGGCTAATTTTGTATTTTTAGTAGAGACGGGGTTTCACCGTGTTAGCCAGGATGGTCTCGATCTCCTGACCTCGTGATCCGCCCGTAAATAGAGACAGGGGTCTTGCTATGTTGGTCAGGCTTGTCTCCATCTCCTGGGTTCAAGTAATCCTCCCTCCTTGGCCTCACAAAGTGCTGGATAACAGGCATGAGCCACCACACCTGACCCTAATGCTGTTTTCTAAATATGCTATGATGAATATGAATTACTTTTGTGAAAAAAGTACAAAAACAATGAAAGGTTTTTTTTGTTTGTTTTTTTGAGATGAGGTCTTGCTCTGTTACTCAGGCTGGAGTGCAGTGACACGATCTCGGCTCACTGCAGCCTCTGCCTCCAGGTTCAAGTGATTCTCCTGCCTCAACCTCCCGAGTACAGGCATGTGCCACCACGCCCAGCTAATTTTTATATTTTTAGTAGAGACGGATTTTCACCATGTTGGCCAGGCTGGTCTCGAACTCCTGACCTCAAGTGATCCACCCACCTCAGTCTCCCAAAGTGCTGGGATTACAGGTGTGAGCCACCGTGCCTGGCCTGAATAACTGAAACTTGAATCAGAAATGAAGCAGTGTGTCAGCTATTAGGACATTAGACTGGGTACACTTGAAAATATCACAGTGCAGTTAGGATTTATTTCGTTCTCTTGTGCAGGGGTTGGCAACTACAGTGAATGAGCCCAGTCTCGCCATGCCTGTTCATCTATGTCTTGTCTGTCCATTCTCCTTTCCCGCAACAAGGGCAGAGTTGAGTAGTTGAGACAGAAACCATATGGCCTGGTAAACTGAAAAGATTTACTATCAGGTTCTTTGCTGAAAAAGTTTGCAGGCCAAGCAGGGTGACTCACGCCTATAATCCCAACGCTTTGGGAGGCCGATGTGGGAGGACTGCTTGAGCGAGCAGTTGGAGACTAGCCTAGGCAACATAGCAAGACCCTGTCCCTACAAAAAATTTAAAAATTAGCTGACCATGGTGGTGCATGTCTGTAGTTCCAACTACTTGGGAGGCTAAGGCAGGAGAATAGCTTGAGCCCGACAACAATTCAGGGCCGCAGTGAGCATGATCGCACTACTGCACTCTGAGACCCTGTCTCTTAAAAAAAGAAAAGTTTTGCAGACCGCTGCTCTTTTTTTTTTTTTTTTTGAGACGGCGTCTCACTCTGTTGCCCAGGCTGGAGTGCAGTGGTGCAATCTCTGCTCATTGTAAGCTCTGCCTCCAAGGTTCAAGTGATTCTCCTGCCTCAGCCTCCCAGGTAGCTGGGATTACAGGCACCCACCACCACACCCGGCTAATTTTTGTTGTTTTAGTAGAGACGAGGTTTCACCATGTTGGCCAGGCTGGTCTCAAACTCCTGACCTCAAGTGATCCACCCACCTCCATCTCCCAAAGTGCTGGGATTACAGGCGTGAGCCACCGCGCCAGGTCCCCCTGCTCTTACAGATTATTTAAATCCTATACTGCCTTGGGATATTTTAATATTTCACTATGCCTTAATGTTTCTAGCCAACCAAAAGAACTCTCAGCTGGCAGTTCCCAAAAAATGTCAGAACTCCAGAGCTAGAAGCCACCAAACGGCAAATTGTTTTTCCCTGGTACTCTACTCCTGCCTCTGAGAGAAGCAGGTGCATCCCAGCCTCAAATCCAATGCTGTTCTTAAGACGGTTGGGAGGGCTGGGAGAAGGAAGCCTGCAGAGTGGAGAAGCCCTAGAAGATGGGGACATTAGGAGACAGGGCTCATTTTATCTGGGTGTCGGGGATTATATTTCCAGTGAAATTCTTTTTCCACTTAATGGAATCATACTGAGGTAATAGATATTGAAGCTGTTTGGTGCTTAAATCTGAAATGATGCACCAGTGGAAATGACACAGAAACTGGCTATGGGGTGGGAAGAGAACTGAAGAAGTGGCTCCAATATACTTACACCCATGAGTGGGATTTGACCACAGTGCTTCCAGAGGTGGCTAGAACAAGAGCTCACTTAGAGATGTAAGGATTGAGCTAGGCAC
Organism: Pongo pygmaeus; assembly: GCF_028885625.2. Classification (NCBI taxonomy): domain Eukaryota; kingdom Metazoa; phylum Chordata; class Mammalia; order Primates; family Hominidae; genus Pongo; species Pongo pygmaeus. Next base: position 20,948,282 of record NC_072379.2, on the reverse strand, counting down.
AGTGGCTCACACCTGTAATCTTAGCACTTTGGGAAGCTGAGGCACGAGGATCAGTTGAAGCCAGGAGCTCAGGACAAGCCTGGGCAACATAACAAGACCCTCATCTCTACAAAAATTTTTAAAAACTACCCGTGCAGAGTGGCTCATTCCTGTAATCCCAGCTACTTGGAAGGCTGAGGTGGGAGGATCCCTTGAGCCCAGGAGTTTGAGGCTGCAGTGAGCTATGATGGTGAAGGGGTGGCCTGCCCCTCCACACCTGTGGGCATTTTTCGTCAGGTGGAATGAGAGACTTGAGAAAAGAAAGAGACACAGTGACAAAGTATAGAGAAAGAAAAGTGGGCCCAGGGGACCGGTGCTCAGCATATGGAAGACCGGTGCCGGCCCCAGTCTCTTAGTTCCCTCAGTATTTATTGATCATTATTGGGCATTTCTCGGAGAGGGGGATGTGGCAGGACAATAGGGTAATAGTGGAGAGAGGGTCAGCAGGAAAACATGTGAACAAATGTCTCTGCGTCATAAACAAGGTAAAGAAAAAAGTGCTGTGCTTTTGATGTGCATATACATAAACATCTCAATGCCTTAAAGAGCAGTATTGCTTCCAGTATGTCTCACCTCCAGCCCTAAGGCGGTTTTCTCCTATCTCAGTAGATGGAATATACAATTGGGTTTTACACCGACACATTCCATTGCCCCAGGGACGAGCAGGAGACAGATGCCTTCCTCTTATCTCAACTGCAAAGAGGCCTTCCTCTTTTACTAATCCTCCTCAGCAGAGACCCTTTACGGGTGTCGGGCTGGGGGGTGGTCAGGTCTTTCCCTTCCCACAAGGCCATATTTCAGACTATCACATGGGGAGAAACCTTGGACAATACCTGGCTTTCCTAGGCAGAGGTCCCTTCAGCCTTCTGCAGTGTTTTGTGTCCCTGGGTACTTGAGAGTAGGGAGTGGTGATGACTTTTAACAAGAATGCTGCCTTCAAGCATTTGTTTAACAAAGCACATCCTGCATAGCCCTTAATCCATCAAACCTTGAGTCCACAGAGCACATGTTTCTGGGAGCTCAGGGTGAGGGGTAGGGTTACAGATTAACAGCATCTCAAGGCAAGAGAATTTTTCTTAGTACAGAACAAAATGGAGTCTCTTATGTCTACTTCCTTCCACATAGACACAATAACAGTCTGATCTCTCTTTCTTTTCCCCACATGATGGTGCCACTGTACTCCAGCCTGGAGGACAGCGGGAGATCCTGTCTCCAAAAACAAATAAATAAATAAATGAGAAAGAAACATAATGATGAAAAAGTAACATGCAATATTATGTAAGACAACTATGGATTCTCAAACTAACTTCAAGGAACACTATTTCCTTTCTTTTTTTTTTTTTTTTTGAGACAGTGTCTCACTCTGTCACCCAGGCTGGAGTGCAGTGGCGCGATCTCGGCTTACTGCAAGCTCCACCTCCCAGATTCACGCCATTCTCCTGCCTCAGCCTATGGAGTAGCTGGGACTACAGGTGCCCGCCACCACGCCCAGCTAATTTTTTGTATTTTCAGTAGAGACGGGGGTTTCACCATGTTAGCCAGGATGGTCTCGATCTCATGACCTTATGATGTGCCCGCCTTGGCCTCCCAAAGTGCTGGGATTACAGGCATGAGCCACAGCACCCGGCTTCTTTTTTTTGATATGAAGTCTCACTCTGTCACCCAGGCCGGAGTGCAGTGGAGCGATCTCAGCTCATTGCAACCTCTGCCTCCTGAGTTCAAGCGATTCTCCTGCCTCAGCCTCCTGAGTAGCTGGGACTACAGGCGCACACCACCACGCCTGGCTAATTTTTTGTATTTTTTTGTAGTAGAGACGGGTTCACCATGTTGGCCAGGCTGGTCTCGAACTAATGACCTCGAAATCCACCTCCCTCGGCCTCACAAAGTGTTGGGATTACAGGCATGAGCCACCTCAATATAATTATATTAATAATTTTATTAAATAAAATAAATAAAAATACAAAACAGAATTCATCAAAAGCTTACATGTAGGCTGGGCATGGTGGCTTATGCCTATAATCCCAGCACTTTGGAAGGTTAGGACAAAAGGATCACTTAAGGCCAGAAGTTCGAGACCAGCCTCAGCACCATAGTGGGACCCTGTCTCTACACAAAATTTTAAAACTTTAAAAATTGTCTGGGCATGGTGGTGCATGCCTGTAGACCTTGGTCCTCGGGAGGCTAAAATAGGAGGATCACTTGAGCCCAGGAGTTTGAGGCTGCAGTGAGCTATGATCACACCACTGCACTCTAGCCTGGGCAACGTAGTGAGACTCCAACTCTATGAAAAATTTTAAAAATCAGCAGAACATGGTGGTACACTCCGGTAATCCCAGCTACTTGGGAGGCTGATGTGGGAGAATCACTTGAGCTTGGGAGGTCGTGCCTGCAGTGAGCCATGTTCACACCACTGCACTCCAGCCTGGGTGACAGAGTGAGACCTTGTCTCAAAAAACAAAAAAACAAAAAACAAAAACAAAGGCCAGGAGCAGTGGCTCAGGCCAGTAATCCCAGCACTTTGGGAGTCCGAGGCAAGTGGATCACGAGGTAAGGAATTCAAGACTAGCCTGGTCAAGATGGTGAAACCCCATCTCTACCAAAAAATACAAAAAATTAGCTGGGTACGGGGGCAGGCGCCTGTAATCCCAGCTACTTGGGAGGCTGAGGCAGGAGAATCACTTGAACTCGGAGGGCAGAGGTTGCAGTGAGCTGAGATTGTGCCACTGCACTCCAGCCTGGGCGACAGAGTGAGACTCTGTCTCAAAAAAAAAAAAAAAAAAGGAAAGAAAAAGAAAGGAAAAAGAAAAGGCTGGGTGCAGTGGCTCACGCCTGTAATCCCAGCACTTTGGGAGGCCAAGGTGGGTGGATCACAAGGTCAGGATAAAGAAGGAGGCTGGGTGCAGTGGCTCACGCCTGTAATCCCAGCACTTTGGGAGGCTGAGGCAGGCGGATCACGAGGTCAGGAGATCGAGACCATCCTGGCTAATATGGTGAAACCCCGTCTCTACTAAAAATACAAAAAAAATTAGCCGGGCATGATGGCAGGCGCCTGTGGTCCCAGCTACACAGGACGCTCAGGCAGGAGAATGGCGTGAACCCGGGAAGCGGAGCTTGAAGTGAGCCAAAATCGCGTCACTGCACTCCAGCCTGGGCGACAGAGCGAGACTCCGTCCCAAAAAAAAAAAAGGATAAGGAAGGAGACCACTACTACTCCCGCTGCCCTTCTCCCACCACGTTGCCTAGTTCACAAAATGGGAAGAAAGAGAGAAAGCAAAAAGTTGGAAAGAAACAGAAATAAGATAAGTAGCCAGACAACCTTGGCACCACCATCCAGCCCTAGGAATTAAAAAAAATAATAACTACTTGTGTTATCTGTAAATTCCACACATTGTATGAAAAAGCATTGCAAGACCTAGCTCCTCGGGAGGCTAAAATGGGAGGATCACTTGAGCCCAGGAGTTTGAGGCTGCTGTGAGCTATGATCATACCACTGCACTCCAGCCTGGGCAACAGAGTGAGACTCTGTTTTTAAAAAAAAACAATAAAAGGAAAAGAAGCCTACATGTAAAGAGATTGAGTTGAGAGCACTTCAGGACTTGTGTCATCGTGCACAGTGAAGATATCTATGGTGACTAACGTGAATCCCAAACCAAAGAGCCCTCCCTAAATGCTTTGCTCTGGTTAATACTCCCAGGACACTCAGCACTTAAGACCCTTCCTACCAGCCCAGCATTATAGTATTCTGGGATTCCCTACCTCTATGATATTAATAACAGCAATTTATTCCTCTATATGCTAATAGCACTAATGAAATAGATGAGAAAAAAATCTATGGTCATTGGTAACTATTTGAGCTTGAGCATAGCACAAACTTCTTTCACATATCAATTTATTGAGTTTCTACTATGCGCCAGGCATTGTACTAGACCTCGGAGATATTACAGAGATGAATAGAACAGCAAAATGAATGCTTCCATCTGTCTTTTTTTTTTTTTTTTTTTGAGACAGCGTCTTGCTTTGTCACCCAGGAAGTGCAGTGGTGTGATCTCCACTCACTGCAACCTCTGCCTCTCAGGTTCAAGCAATTATCCAGCCTCAGCCTCCCGAGTAGTTAGGATTACAGGCACCCACCACCATGCTCAGGTAATTTTTGTATTTTTAGTAGAGATGAGGTTTCGCCATGTTGGCCAGGCTGGTCTCGAACTCCTGACCTCAGGTGATCTGCCCACTTCGGCCTCCCAAAGTGCTGGGGTTACAGGCATGAGCCACGTGGCACCCATCCATCCATCCAGTCTTTTGACATCCAAAAAGCTGGAGACAAACACTGGGACCTCTGCTACAGCCACAGCAAAAAAGAAAAGTCTTAACATATTTGTGTCCAAGCTTGCCTGCAGAAAGAGCAAAAAGTATATGGTCTTCAATCCGGTGTTCACGTTTGCCCTCCAAATCTCCAGGGCATTGATCCGCTTGGTGAAGGCTGGGTCACCTGCAGAACCCAGGACACAAAGTACTCTGGGAAAAAGTAACTTTTAGATTTCAAGCTTCCAGCATTCAAGTGAGGCACACTTTAGGGAGGCCAGAAAAGAGATGAGAGGGCTGGGAGAGGTGGCTCACACCTGTAATCCCAGTACTTTGGGAGGCTGAGGCAGGTGGATCACTTGAGATCAGGAGTTGGAGACCAGCCTGGCCAACATGGTAAAACCCCGTCTCCATTAAAATACAAAAAAAAAATTTAGCCGGGCGTGGTGGTGTGTGCATGTAATTCCAGCTATTCGGGAGGCTGAGGCAGGAGAATCCCTTGAACCAGGGAGGCGGAGGTTGCAGTGAGCCGAGATTACACCGCTATACTCCAGCATGGGCAACAAAGTGACACTCTGTCTCAAAAAAAAAAAAGAGATGAGAAAGCCAATCTGAACTATTGGCCACATTTACAAAGTGGACAATTGGAAGAAAAATCCAAGCTAAGGAATAACAGTGGGTAATGAATGGGGGTGTATCAGCGACTGAGGGGGAGTTGAGAGCAGTAGGCCCTTAGCTAGGCTTTTATGCCAGGGGAGGCTGCTGGCAAAAAAACTTTTTTCTTTTCTTTTTTTTTCTTGAGACGGGGTCTCACTCTGTCACCCAGTCTGGAGTGCAATGGCACGATCTCAGCTCACTGCAACCGCCACCTTCCTGGTTCAAGTGACTCTCCTGCCTCAGCCCCTTGAGTAGCTGGAACTACAGGCAGTCACCACCACACCTGGCTAATTTTTGATTTTTGTATTTTTAGTAGAGACCAGGTTTCACCATGTTGGCCAGGTTGGTCTCTAACTCCTGATCTCAGGTGATCTGCCCGCCTCTGCCTCCCAAAGTGCTGGGATTACAGGTGTGAGGTACCGCGTTTAGCCCCTTCTCGTGGATTCTGCAGTGTTGGATTCTAGAATTAGTCACTGGCTTGCTTCCTTTCCCATTCTGCATATTCTCTCAAAGTGACTTCATCTGCTTTCTTGGTTTCAACTACCACCTGTATATAGTAAAGATTCCTAAATTTAAATTGCCAACCCAGAGTTTTCTCTTGAACTTCAAATTTTTATCCTACGTAAAACCACCAGTGCCTACTCATGTCCCCAGGGGCACCTCAAACTTACCATGTCCAAATCTAACATCATCTTCCCACCAAATATTTTCATCTGTCTTTATTTCCCTCAATTTTTCAATTTTTTTTTGACAAAGTCTCACTCTGTCGCCCAGCCTGGAGTGCAGTGGTGTGATCTCGGCTCACTGCAACCTCTGCTTCCTGGGTTCAACTGATTCTCATGCCCCAGCCTCCTGAGTAGCTAGGATTACAGGTGCCTGCCATCACACCTGGCTAATTTTTGTATTTTAGTAGAGATGGGGTTTCACCATGTTGGCCAGGCTGGTCTCAAACTCCTGACCTCAGGTGATCCACCTGCCTCAGCCTCCCAAAGTGCTGGGATTACAGGTGTGAGCCACCACGCTTGGCTAGTTCCTTCAATTCTTTCAATTCTTTGTCCCTTATCCGTGGGGAATGAAGGGAGAAATATCAGTTGAGAGGGTGGAGTCAGAAGGTTGGCCTTCCCTTGCTCTTTCATCCTTAAAAAGTTTTTTTTGGCCAGGCACGGTGGCTCACGCCTGTAATCCCAGCACTTTGGGAGGCCTAGTTAGGTGGATCACCTGAGGTCACCTGAGTACAGGTGACCTGTACTCCCAGCTACCTGGGGGCTGAGGTGGGAGGATTCCTTGAGCCCAGCAGACAGAGGTTGAAGTGAGCTGAGATCACGCCAGTGCACTCTAGCCTGGGTGACAGAGTGAGACCCTGCCTCAAAAAAAAAAAAAAAAAAAAATTGATGAGAGGGGAGAATGGGACCTGCAAAAAAGATGGAAATGAGATGGAGATCAGAGGAGAGCCAGAAGAGGGTTGTGAAATTCAAAGGAGTGAAGTGAAGTAGGGCTAGGTGAGGTGGCTCATGCCTGTAATCCCAGAACTTTGGGAGGCCAAGGAGGGCAGATCACCAGAGGTCAAGAGTTCAAGACCAGCCTGGACAACATGGTGAAACCCCATCTCTTCCAAAACTACAAAAATGTAGCCAGGCATAGTGGCGCACATTGGTGGTCTAGCTACTTGGGAGGCTGAGGATGGAGGATCACTTGAACTCAGGGGGTGGAGTTGCAGTTAGCCAAGATCACACCACTGCACTCCAGCCTGGGCAACAGAGTGAGACCACATCTCAAAAAATAAAAACCAACAACAACAAAAAAAAAACAAAGGAGTGAGAAAGGAGGTAGGACTGGACTCTGGAGGTGGAACTCAGACACCACAACAAATTGAAGACTAGCTAAAACAGGTCTGGGGTGGAAGCAGCTTTCCATAAGATACACACACAAGTGTGCATTGTCAGTTTACCATTGCCATGGCAACACTGCCCCTTTCCACAGCAGTGACCCAATGACCTGACCCGCAGTTACCATCCTCATCCTAGAAATTTCTATGTAAACTGCCCCTCAATTTGCATATAATTAAAAGTTGGTATAAATATAAGTGCAGAACTGCCTCTGAGCTGCTACTCTGGGCACACTGCTTATGGGGTAGCCCTGCTCTGCAAGGAGCAGTATCTCTGCTGCTGCTGTACATTGCTGCTTCAATAAAAGTTGCTGTGTAGGCCAGGCGTGGTGGCTCATGCCTGTAATCCCAGCACTCTGGGAGGCCGAGACGGGCAGATTACCTGAGGTCAGGAGATCAAGACCATCCTGGCTAACAAGGTGAAACCCCGTCTCTTCTAAAAAAAAATACAAAAAATTAGCCAGGCGTGGAGGCGGGCGCCTGTAGTCCCAGCTACTCGGGAGGCTGAGGCAGGAGAATGGCGTGAACCCAGGAGGTGAAGGTTGCAGTGAGCCCAGATTGCGCCACTGCCCTCCAGCCTGGGCGACAGAGTGAGACTCTGTCTCAAAATAAATAAATAAATAAAATAAAAATAAAATAAAATTCCCTAACTGCTTAAATTACTTTTGGTTGCAGTTTCTTGGTACAGCTGAAACATCCCAATTGACATAAGGATTGAAAGAGGAAATTTTGTTACAGGTATTTTTGAGAAAGACTAGAGTATAATGGAAGACAAGAGAGGGCCTCAAGGGGCCTCCTTTAGGGCAGTGTTACTCAAAGTGTGGTTCATGGACCAGCAGCATCATAATTATCCTGGGATTTGTTAGGAATGCAAATTACCAAGGGCTTCACCCAAGACTGATCAACTCAGATTCTCTGAGGGTGGGACTGGGACTCTGTTTATTTTTTTATTTTTACTTTTTATGGATACATAATATTTTACATATGTATGGGATATCTGTGATATTTTGTTACATGCATAGGATGTGTAATGATTAAGTCAGAGCATTAGTGGTATCCATTACTTTGGGAATTTACTCATGTGTTGGAAACAATTCAAGTCCTCTCTTCTAGATTTTTGTTATTGTTGTTGTTGAAATAGGGTCTCTGTCACCTAGGCCCTGGAATGCAGTGGTGCAATCACAGCTAACTGCAGCTTCGACCTCCCTGGCTCGCACGATCCTCCTTGCTTTAGCCTCTGAGTAGCTGGGACTACAGATGTGAGCCACCACACTCAGCTATATATATTTTTTATTTTTTGTAGAGGCAGGGTCTAACTACCTTGTCCAGGCTGGTCTTGAACTCCTGGGCTCAAGGTATCCTCCCGCCTTGGCTTCCCAAAGTGTCTTCCAGCTATTTTGAAATATACAATCCAGTGTTGTTAATTACAGTCACTACTCTGCTTTTGAACCATAGAACATAAACCTTTTTATCTAACTGTATGTCCTTCATTAACCTAAATCTCTTCATTTCTCACCCAACCGTTCCCAGCCTCTGGTTTCTTTCTACTCTCTAAATTTATGAGATCGATTTGTTTTAGCTGCCACAGATAAGAACATGCAATATTTATGTCTTTCTGTGCCTGGCTTATTTCACTTAACATAATGACGTCCATCCACGTTGCTGCAGATGACGTGATTTCATTCCTTTTCATCTGTGTTTAAACAAGGTCTCCCTCCAGGGATTTTGATGCAACTGAAGTTGGAGAAAACACAGACCTAGGACACTCCTACAGCTGGGAGTGTGATAGTCTAACAGAGGAAGTGCTGTGCCACCAGCTCATCTTTGCCATCCTGGAGCTGTCTAATCTACGACTCAGTTTTCTTTTCTGTCACTACACTGTGAGAATGAGATGAGGAACTGGGTGTGAAAACGGTTTGAAAAGGAGAAGCATGGTTGCACACGCCTGCGATCCCAGCACTTTGGGAGGCTGAGGAGGGAGGACAGCTTGAGGCAAGGAGTTTGAGATCAGCCTGGGCAACATGACAAGACCCCATTTCTTAAAAAAAAAAAAAAATTTTTTTTTCTTTTTGGAGACGGAGTTTCCCTCTTGTTGCCCAGACTGGAGTATAGTGGCCGTGATCTCGCCTCACTGCAATCTCCATCTCCTGGGTTCAAGCGATTCTCCTGCCTCAGCCTCCCTAGTAGCTGGGATTGCAGGTGTGCCACCATGCCTGGCTAATTTTTTATTTTTAGTAGAGATGAGGTTTCACCATGTTGGCCAGGCTGGTCTCTACCTCCTGACCTCAGGTGATCCACCCGCATCGCCTACCAAAGAGCCAGGATTACAGGCGTGAGCCACTGCGCCCGGCCAAAATTTTAAAAAATCAGCTGAGTGTGGTGGCGCGCGCCTGTGGTCCCAGCTACTCGGGAGGCTGCGGCGGGAGGATCGCTTGAGCCCAGGGGTTGCAATGAGCTATGATTGCGCCACTGCACTTCAGCCTGGGCAACAGAGCGAGACCTTGTCTTTTAAAGAAAGGAGAAAATGGCTTGAATGGGCTAAGAACCTTGGCCCCCAGGAGAGTCCCTGCGCTGACCGAGCCTCTAGGGCTGGACTCCGCCTCCCAGCCCGGGAGCATCTTGGGGAAGGGCCTGTCTCCATCTGTGTATCCCGGTGGAAAAACGGTCACGGTGGGGAGTCACTGTCATTATTCATTGAACTCAAGTGCTCCTATTTTGGGTTTTCTCGTTCGGATTTCTGCGTAAGCGAGTGAGGAAGGACTGGACACCCGGGCGGTGCCCTGCGGCTCGGGGCGGGGCCAGCCGCGGTCGCGTGGCCGCAGCCACCTCAGCCCTCCTCCCGCCACATCCTCCAGGAAAGGCTGCTCAGGCCTTCCATTGAGGAGACAAGGACCCGCTGCCCTGGGGCCAGACACACGAGTAAGTCGTGAGCCCCTGTGTGAAGGGATAAGGCGTCGATCCTGACGCGGGTGAGAACCCTCTTCACCGCAAACTCCGAGGCCCAGTTATGAGAGCGTAGCGGCGCACCACCGCCGGGTCTCTTCGAGAAGGCGAGCCCGCTGGCCAGAGGACCAATCAGTGCACGGCAGGCCCGCAGGCCGCCCCCCTCCCCCCCCGGGACCACTCAGGCGCCGGCCGCAGGCGCTGCCTGCTCTTCGACTGGGCGAGCTTCCTGCCAATCAGGGCGGAACCAGCGCGGCGTCGGCCAGTAGCGGGAGGCGGTCGGGTCAGGCCAGCAGCTGGGCGCAAGCGGGTCGGCGTTGAGGGAGCCACTGCCTTCCCGCCTGCGCACTGCCTCTCGGCCCCCTCCGGCCAGCCCGCAGCCGGCCGCGTCATGCCAGGCGCTGCTCGGCGGTAGGGAGTGCCCGGGGCCGCCGCCTCCGCCCGCCCGCCCGAAGCCGCGCCCACTGCCCAGAGCCAGAGGGATGGTGGTAGTCACGGGGCGGGAGCCAGACAGCCGTCGCCAGGACGGTGCCATGTCCAGCTCCGACGCCGAAGACGACTTTCTGGAGCCGGCCACGCCGACGGCCACGCAGGCGGGCCACGCGCTGCCCCTGCTGCCACAGGAGGTACCCGGGCGGGCGGCGGGCCGGGGGGCGTGGGGAGGGGCGCGAGGGAGAAGCGGGAGCGGAGCATAGCTGACCTTGGCGGGTGGGCGGTGCCGGGGTTGGGGGCGGGGCCCGCGGACCTGCGCCCCTCTCCCGCCCACCTGCACCCCTACCCACCCACCTTCAACCCCTGTCAATTGCACCCACTAGGTGTGCTTCCCCACCCCCTACACCCTCCGCCCAGTACTCACTGGGGTGATTTACTCCCATCGCCATGTCCCACCTTTACCGAAGACAGGAGGGAGGCTGGGCCCTGGGAGGGGGACCCTGGAGCCCCGAGAGCTGACGGTGTCTGACCAGGCACCGTAGCTCGAGCCTGTAATCCCAACACATTGGGAGGGAGGATCGCTTGAGGGCAGGAGTTGGAGGCCAGCCTGAGCAACATAGCGAGGCCCCGTCCCTACTACGACTGGAAAAACAAAGAAAGGCATTTTGGGTTGGATGAATAAAAAAAAAGAAAAGAAAAAGATGTCTTCTAGAGAATCCAACAGGATGCTGTAGTGGTTGCCCACACCTAGTCTCCAGCTACCTAAGGAACAAGGCAAGGAGCTGTCTGCAGATAAGGGGCAGGCCAGTTCATAGATGTAGGCACGGTCACCTGGCATCCCATGGCTTTCACTCATAGGCTGCTGTGCTCTGATGCACGGGGGCTTCCACGGGTGTTACTTAATGTGTGTGATACTATCATGTCAACACCTGAAATAACACTCAAGAGACGGGAAAAGATACCAGGCATGGTGGCTGACTTCTGTAATCTCAGCAGTTTGGGATGCTGAGGTGGGAGGATTGCTTGAGCCCAGCAGTTAGAGACTAGTCAGGGCAACAGTGAGACCCTGCCTCTACAAAAATAAAAATTAGCCAGGCTTGGTGGTGTGTACCTGTAGTCCCAGGTGCTCAGGAAGGTGAGTTGGGAGGATCGCTTGAGCCCTGGAGGTTGAGGCTGCAGTGAGCTGTAATTGTGCCGCTGTACTCCAGCCTGGGTGTGACACAGTAAGACCATACCTACAAACAAACAAAAAAAGTAAGAGAAGGGAAACAATGCCAGGTGTGGTGGCTTACACTTGTAATCCCAGCACTTTGGGAGGCCAAGGCAGGAGGATGGTTTGAGGCCAGGAGTCTGGGACCAGCTTGGGCAACACAGACTCCATCTCTACAAATAAAAAATAAAGAGGAGGGAAGGTGAAGCATTACTGGACACCAAAGATGGCTTCTAGGAGGCAGGGACTAAGGTAGTGCCAGATCCAGGAGCATGTGGTATTCAGAGTCCCAGGACAATGGATAGAGGCCCTCAACAGGCTGGGGCTAGGCGATAATCTTGGGAAGCAGATAGTGTTGTGCTGGGCTTGCAAGCCCCATACACACAATGTCTTGGGAAAATGAGCAAAAATCTAGAAGTAATGTCTGCAATTGGAAAAAAGTCATTAGTCACAGTGGTGCTATTTTTTTGTGCACTGTCATTGGGAAAATGATGTGGTTTGAGGGAAAGAGCACAAGACCACAGACTGCAGACCAGGGCCCCACCACCAGCTCCCCCCACTCATGACATAGCCCCATGTGAGCTCCAAAACTGTTTCCGATGGCTTTTGTCCTCTCTGCTTCAATCCTCTCATCTCTAATATGGAGCAAACACTTGGATTGGTATAAAGTATCTTTGGAAAAGGTTTAAAGAGCTCCGGAAATGTTAAGTATTATTATTCCAAAATGATATCTGAGCCCTTGATATACACATAAAATGGTTTTAGAGGACCTACAGAGTAAGCGCAAGGCATTTTCATGTCCTATGGGTGCAGAAGAGTAACAGTGCATACACACACGGAGGTGTAACTACCTGTCTATTTTGTTCATTCATTCAGTGAATTTTGGGTCTTTATTTGAGCCAGGCGCTGCACAAGGCCCTGGGTCAGCTTTATTTAATGTATTTGTACGCTATTTTATTTCACAAAGGATTTGAAAGCTGGGAAAGGGACTGTGTAGATAAGCAGACTTTCACTGGAGTAGGAGAGATGTAATATTCAAAAGGATGCATGGCTATAATCCCAGCACTTTGGGAGGCCAAGGCGGGAAGATCACTTGAGGTTAGGAGTTTGAGACCAGCTTGGCCAACATGGTGAAACCCCATCTCTACTAAAAATACGAAAATTAGTTGGGTGTGGCCATGCCCACCTGTAGTCCCAGCTACTTTGGAGGCTGGGGCAGCAGAATCTCTTGAACCCGGGAGGCAGAGGTTGCAGTGAACCGAGATCGTGCCATTGCACTCCAGCCTGGGTGTTGCAGTGAGATTCCATCTCAAAAAAAAAAAAAAAAAAGATGCATAGGGATAAAATTTGAATTGATCTGGAGGAAGTTTGTGGGAAGATTAAAGAGAACTTAAACTGACCTCATTTCTTTCAAATGCAGTTTGGTAGAAACCACAAGCAGTGCAAAACAGGAAAAAAAAAAAAAAAAAAGCCTTGCATTTTAAGGGAAACCTCGAGCTTCTTAGGGCACATTTATACCATCATTTGCATGTTCCTCACTCAACCCTTGCCTCCAGAACCTTAGCTGGACTGGAGACCAGTCTCACTCTACAGATTAGGAGAGGAGTAGATGCCTGGAAGTATTCAACACACAACTACTGAGCTCTGCTGTGGGCAGCCCATGATTGGTGACCAAGATGCTTTCCCTGTCTTTGGGAAGCTTGGGGTCTAGTGGAGTGAATTGACAGAGGAAAATAATTGGCGATGTATTGTGCTAGGTGCTATTATAGAGGAGAATATGGCACACAGTGAAGGCACAGTCGAAGAATGTGTCATTAACTCTATCCTGGGGGCAGGTGAGGGACAGTAGAGCAGAAATGCTCACAGATGAGGGGAACTTGAATAGAAATTTCTAGAATGAGTAGATGCCACTAACCTGTATGGTGTGTTGGTGTGAATTAGAAAAAGAACACATAGCAGGCCAGGCGTGGTGGCTCATCTCGGTAATCCCAGCACTTGGGGAGGCCAAGGCAGGCGGATCATGAGGTCAGGAGATCGAGACCATCCTGGCTAACACGGTGAAACCCCGTCTCTACTAAAAATACAAAAAGCTAGCCAGGCGTGGTGGCGGGCATCTGTAGTCCCAGCTACTCGGGAGGCTGAGGCAGGAGAATAGTGTGAACCCGAGAGGCGGAGGTTGCAGTGAGCCGAGATCGCGCCACTGAACTCCAGCGTGGGCGACACAGGCTGGGACTCCATCTCAAAAAAAAAAAAAAAGAAAAAGAAAAAGGGCACATAGCAGATGACTCTCATCCAGGTGCTTTTATGCAGTGAACAACCTATAACACTGTATGGGGCTATTTAACTTGCCATACAGACAGAAGAAGGAGACTGGTAAGAGCATTTTGGGCAAAGAAGACAATGTGAGCAAGAGCACTAAGATAGTAAATTCAGGAAGTGAAAGGACACTGAAGGCTTGAGCTCTAGAGCAGCGATAATGGAGTTGAGGTGGAGAGACCTGATTTAAGAGTTATCAGGGGGCCAGGCACAGTGGCTCACGCCTGTAATCCCAGCACTTTGGGAGGCCGAGGCGGGTGGGTCATGAGGTCAGGAGATCGAGACCATCCTGGCTAACACGGTGAAACCCTGTCTCTACTAAAAAAAAAAAAAAAATACAAAAAATTAGCCGGGTGTGGTGGAGGGCGCCTGTAGTCCCAGCTACTCGTGGAGGCTGAGGCAGGAGAATGGCGTGAACCCGGGAGGCAGAGCTTGCAGTGAGCCGACATCGTGCCACTGCACTCCAGCCTGGGAGATGAGCGAAACTCCATCTCAAAAAAAAAGAGCTGTCAGGGTTAGAATGGGTAGGACTTGGCAGGTGATGAGGATGGGGCAGAGGGAGGACAGAGAAGAAAAGTGTTCAGATGGACCCCTGGGCTTGAGTGACTGAATGGTGTGGCACCAATCAGACCCCAGGGACTGAAGATGGAGCAGCCCCAGCTCTCATTCCCCGCTGCCTGCCTGAGAGCCCTGGTGATTTCTTTCTAGTTTCCTGAGGTTGTTCCCCTTAACATCGGAGGGGCTCATTTCACTACACGCCTGTCCACACTGCGGTGCTACGAAGACACCATGTTGGCAGCCATGTTCAGTGGGCGGCACTACATCCCTACGGACTCCGAGGGCCGGTACTTCATCGACCGAGATGGCACACACTTTGGGTATGTCTCTCCCTCTACAATCAACTTTGTAGTCCTAGCAAGTGATTAGCGTGGGCTTGAGTATGGGACCTTGATATCTTCCATAGTACCTAGAAGAGGAGATAGCATATTGATGGAATTTAATAAATGGGTTTATTGAAAGAGATCAATTTTTTTTTTTTTGCCAAAGGAGACAAAGACAGACAGAGAAATTCGAAATAGCACACACTGGCTGGATGAAATTGCTTCAATCATAGACAATTAAACAATTTTTATTTTCAGCTGTGCGTGGTGGCTTATGCCTGTAATCCCAGCACTTTGGGAGGCTGAGGCAGGTGGATCACTTGAGGCCAGGAGTTCCAGACCAGCTCATTACAGCATGGTGAAACCCCATCTCTACTAAAAATACAAAAATTAGCTGGGTGTGGTGGCTCATACCTGCAATCCCAGCTACTCAGGAAGCTGAGGTCGAAGAATCGCTTGAACCCAGGAGGCAGAGGCTGCAGTGACCCGAGATCACGCCTCTGCACTCCAGCCTGGGCAACACGAGATTCCATCTCAAAAAACAAGACAAAATTTCATTTTTATTTATTTATTATTTATTTATCTAATTATACACCCACACACACAAATGTACACATACACGCACACACATATATATATGTATATGTGGGTGTGTGTGTATGTATATATGTATATATATGAGCTCTGATGCACTGAGGCGTCCACTGGTCTTAATGTGTGTGATTCTATGTATCTATCTATCTATATATCTATATATAAAAATAGAGATAGGATCTTGCTGTATTGCCCAGACTGGTCTCAAGCTCCTGGCCTTAGGCAGTCCTCCCACCTTGGCCTCCTAAAATGCTGGTATTACAGTATTTATTTAATTTTTAGGTGGTGTTTTTTTTTCGAGGGCTGTTTTTTTGGAGATAGGGTCTTGCTATGTTGCCCAGGGTGGAATGTAGTGGCTGTTCACCAGTGCCATCATAGCTCACTACATCCTTAAACTCCTGGCTCAAGCAGTCTTCTCACCTCAGCCTCCTGAATAGCTGAGACTACAGGTGTGCGCCACTGCACCTGGCTATCCTACGCAATATGAGACCAGGAAGTTGTCATCTGTGTGGAGAGGAGTAAGTGTAATCCCACATAGGGGGGTAGTCTAAAACAACATGGAGAGTACCTTTAGACCTGGGTTTTGGGGCTCAGCCTTGCCATGGGAAGGAGGCATCGTGTGTAGCAGTGGTCACCAGACTTCTTTCAGTAGTTTAAAGCAATAAAAAAAGATGAAAGACGGATATAGTGTTGTTCTCCTTTAATTTTGCCAAGGAAAGTCTTTAAAAAAAAAAAAAACCTCTGTTGTTCTTGTCACTTAACACTAAAATGTGGAAAAACACAATGTCAACAACAGCAAAATAGCAGCCAGGCGTGGTGGTACTTGCCTGTAGTCAGAGCTACTTGTGAGGCTCAGGTGGGAGGATTGGTTGAGCCCAGGAGTTGGAGGCTGCGGTGAGCCATGATCCTACCACTGTGCTCCAGCCAGGCAACAGAGGGAGACTGTCTATTTTTTTTTTTTTTTTTTTTGAGTCAGCGTCTTGCTCTGTTGCCCAAGCTGAGTGCAGTGATGCAAGCACAGCTCACTACAGCCTTGACCTCCCAGGTGCAAGCAATTCTGCCTCAGTTTCCCAAGTACCTGGGACTAGAGGTGCATACCACCACGCCTGGCTAATTTTTGATGTTTTGTAGAGATGAGGTTTCACTATGTTGGCCAGGATGTTCTCGAACACCTGGACTCAAGTGATCCTCCTGCCTCAGACTCCCAAAGTGCTGGGATTACAGGCCCGGCCTGTAGTTTGTGTCCGGCCTGGCCAAGACTCTGCGTTTTAAAAAAGAAAACAAAACCTTTCCCAAGAAAGGACTTCTGACAGTCTTACACGTAAACAATTTAAAGACTTTATGTCTCAGGGGTTCCATGTTTGTGAAATGAGAAATAATTATAGCTGCTGCACAGGCTTGTCAAAGAGGATTATATAAAGAGCCTTGGTGTGACCCCTAGCCATGTCCTTTTCAGAGTACGTGGCTGGAACTCTTAGCTCCTTCAGTCTGACATTGGAGATGACTAGAGACCTTGAACCAAGTGCCCAGGAGGCAGAAACTCTCCAACCACTACATCTCTGTGCTGGCTTCCAAGTAGGATTGCCCACATTGTGGGAAAGATCATTTTTATTCTCAGAAAGGAGCCTCTGGTCAGATAACTTGCTTGGAACCATCTGGGTTTCCCCAGTGGGCTATCAGCTGCCTCCAATGCTGAGAAAACAAAGTGTCACATCGCTCTGCAGAACTATAAAAAGATGTTTGTTTGCAGGCTGTTTAGGGAAGGAAAGTGCCGGCCCCAGCTGGCAGCTCCCACAGCACCCTTAGCTGGGCCTTGCCCCCAGGGTTTTGTTTTTCAGAGCTCACCAAGGTTTGCTGAAGATCCAGAAGGGATTTTGGGGAGTGGTTCCGGGTTTGACTTGAGGTGGATGTGTCCATGCCCAGGTGGCCACAGCTAGAGAGTGACAGCACCAGGCAAGGGCATGGCAGAAAGCAGGAGATGGTGACATTCTTACTTTGGCTGATGAGCTCCTGTGACCTATGATTCATCAGCAGCAGATGAAGTTGTTGAATGACTCAGATAATAGGCGGTTCAGGGCATTTCGTAGGGTGCATTTTTTGCTATACAGCTTATGTACCCCTAGCATCCACCATGAAGGCTGCTTGGGCCTCAATCTGGGGTCATTCCCCATTGTCATCAGCTTGCCGCACTCTGGTCTAAATGCTTCTGCTGAAGCTGGACCATGGTAGATGTGGGTGTAGAGTCAGCCATGGCTGGATCTGAGCCTCTGGCAGCGGTGGCTACTTGAGCAAGCATGTTCCTGAACCTGTCTGGGCCCCACTTGAGCCTCATTTATGACATATAGATAAGATAGCACACAGCCCCAATGTCATTGAGAGGATTACATGGGATAACCCATGAATAGTGGCTGGCACGGAGTGATACTTAGCAAGTGTTAGCTGGTGTTGTATTAGGTCATAGACTAAGCTGTTATTGAGGTAGCAGCATTATCTTGGGGTTTACTCAGTGTCTTACGCACGTACCGGTGATGTATCTGATTACTCTGAGCACTAAATAATCTAAAAAGCTTGTGGCTTGCACCTATGGTCCCAGCTATTCGGGAGGCTGAGGCAAGAGGACTGCTTGAGCCTAGGAGTTAGAGGCTGCAGTGAGCTATGATCGCACCACTGCCCTCCAGCCTGGGTGACAGAACAAGACCCTATCTCTTAAAACAGAAGAAAAAAAAATCTGAAAAGTGAATTAGAAGGACTGAATTTTTATTTTAAGAAAATGCATATGTGATTTTATTCAGCCCTGGAACCAGTTTGTTCAGACATTATGGTTAGGCATTTTACCTGCTTTGCATAGCTACAGAATAATACTAGTAGCAAGGATGGGGAACACCTAGAACTCTTCTGCATTGCTGTTGGGAATGTAAAATGCTGCAACCACTTTGTTAACCACATGCTTACCCTGTGACTGAATGACTCTACTCCTAATACTTACTCAAAAGAAATTTGTGCTTGTGTCCACTAAAGGTTTTTTTTGTTTGTTTGTTTGAGATGGAGTCTCACTCTGTCACCCAGACTGGAGTGCAGTGGTGTGATCTTAGCTCACTGCAACCTCCACTTCCCAGGTTGAAGCAGTTCCCCTGCCTCAGCCTCCTGAGTAGCTGGGATTACAGACGCCCACCACCATACCCGGCTAATTTTTGTATTTTTAGTAGAGATGGAGTTTCACCATTTTGGCCAGGCTGGTCTTGAACTCCTGAGCTCAGATGATCCACCCACCTTGGCCTCCCAAAGTGCTGGGATCACACGTGTGAGCCACCGCGCCTGGCCTAAAGGTCTTATATAGGAATGTTCATCCCAGCTTTACTCATAATAGCCAAAAACTGGAAACAACTCAAATGTCCATCAACAAGACAACAGGTGTTCATGCAAGGGTATACTTACATAATAAATAATAATTAATAAAAACAAAGAGACAAACTACTGGTTTGTTTTTATTATTTATTTGGTGGATACATTTCAAAAACATTATGTTAAAGGAAAGAAGCCAGGTACGAAAGAGAACATACTATATAATTCTGTTTATATATATTTCAAGAAAAGGCAAAACTCATCTTTACTGATCGAAGGAGAAGTTAGAGTGGTTGCTTCCATAGGGATTAACTGGGAAGTGGCATGAGGAACCTTAAGGAATGGAAATGTTTCATCTTGATCTAGGTGGTGGTTGGATGGGTATATTCATACTTAAAAAAACAACTGAACTGTACAGTTAATATTTGTACATTTATTGAATATTTCACCTCAATTCTAAAACTATATATATATAAAGGGCTAGATGTCACATCTTTCCATTATACTTACGTATACCTAATAATACCTAATATTATACCTTATAATGTATTATACCTAATAATAGTAATTATAGTTGCTTACTTATAACAACAACTAATAACACTTATTGAGGCCCTACTCTGTGCCAGGGATTTTCTAATCACTTAATTCCCTAACACATTATGAGTTTTATTGTTTTCTCCAATTTTACAGACAGGGAAATTGAGACATGGAGTGGTTAAGTTCATTTACCCAGTGTAACACAGCTGGCAGTCTGGTTTTAGATTTTGTCCAATGCACACGGTGTGGCACTGCCCAGGAGCATGAGCTCCTTGTCACCGACCCTCTTTCCTTCCTGCTCAGAGATGTGCTGAATTTCCTGCGCTCAGGGGACCTCCCACCTAGGGAGCGTGTTCGGGCTGTGTACAAAGAGGCCCAGTACTATGCCATCGGGCCCCTCCTGGAGCAGCTGGAGAACATGCAGCCACTGAAGGGCGAGAAGGTGCGCCAAGCGTTTCTGGGACTCATGCCCTATTACAAAGGTGAGGGTCAGCTGCCCAGGATGGTGGGTATGTGGGAGGAGGTCTGCAAGGCATCTGTGAGTGTTTAGGTCTCCATCAGAACACCGGGGGCAGCATTCATCCAGATTACTCAAGATGCGATGGAGTGTCATCCCCTCCCAGTCACGCTGGGGAGATTCAGGTTAAGGTGGGCCTACCTGGCCTATGACAGTTAGCAAATTGTGTTTCAGAAGGACAGCCCTCGTCCCATTGGCTTCCCTTTGCTGTGGAGAACCATGACCCTTGTTAAAGTTTGTGCCCTTCATTGGCCCCGAGTCCCTTCCCCGGGAAATCTGTCTTTCCCTTCCTGCATCCTGCCATCTTCAGGACTGTTTCTCTGTGCATCTCTGCTGCCCTGTCCTGCCTCTTCACCCTAGTGATAGGTGTTTTGTTCATCCTTATAGACCACTTGGAGCGGATTGTGGAGATCGCCCGGCTGCGTGCAGTCCAGCGGAAGGCTCGCTTTGCCAAGCTCAAGGTCTGTGTCTTCAAGGAGGAGATGCCCATCACCCCCTATGAGTGTCCGCTCCTCAACTCCCTGCGCTTTGAGCGGAGTGAGAGTGACGGGCAGCTTTTTGAGCACCACTGTGAAGTGGATGTGTCTTTTGGGCCCTGGGAGGCTGTGGCTGATGTTTATGACCTGCTGCACTGCCTGGTCACGGACCTCTCGGCCCAGGGTCTCACTGTGGACCACCAGTGCATCGGGGTGTGTGACAAGCACCTTGTGAACCACTACTACTGCAAGCGCCCCATCTATGAGTTCAAGATCACATGGTGGTGAGTAGCCCCGATAGGCGAGAGTCCCATCAGGGAGGATGTCCATCCTGCTTGGTGGCTCTGGGAGTAAGATCCTTGAAGGGGCTGCTGACTGCCCCAGAATCTGCCGAGGTAGAACAGCATCCTGAGGCACAGCTCCCAGGGGACAGAGGTGTAGCTCCAGTCTCCCTGACTGCACCTCAGGGTTGGGCTCAGGGCTTGCGGCCTGCAGGCACTCCGGCCAGCGCTCATCTGGCCTTTCCTCAAGGCATGGTAGTCTTTCCTTGAGGCTGATAGCTAGGGCTTGACCAGGAAGTCCCGAGAAGTTTTATCACCTTCTTGACCTTGCAAGAGAGTTTCTGCCCATTTCAGAGCCACGTTACCAAATCGATGTAGGCCTAATCACTTCCTCAACCCTGTTCAAGCATCCCTCCCTTGTGCTCAGTATATTGGTGTGAACATGGAACATGATGGGGGATTTACCTGACCAGCCACCCCATAGCCCCTGGCTGAAGAAAAAAGAGCATCTTCTCTCCCACTGCACCCCTTCTCCTCCAAGAATAGTTGCCCACATTCCCAAAATGTGGAAAGACTTTTCTTTTCCTTCCGGAACATGTTCTTCACCACCTTTTGGAGATTTAACCATAGCTGCCAAAGCTATGCACCCAGTTGGCCTTAGAAAACCACAATGTTTACAGCCCTGTCTTAGGGCCGCGGCTTCTCCTATCTTCCACCACCTTCCTTGCTTGCAGGGTTATCTTCTCACAGGGCTGGAATGCAAATTTCAGAGGCTTCTTTTGAAGATTCCCCAAGTCAAGCAGGCAAGATGCCTAGAGCTTCTGTTATCTTTGACATGTAACATCCTTTTTAGAGGCTCAGAACACTTCCTTGGCTGCTATCTCATGTGTTAGAATCCAATTTGTGGTGAACCTCTTTGGAAGTGGACCCCCTCTTTAAACCCTGTTGCTCTGTCCTGGTAACATTCTCCTTTTAGGAGACCGTCTCTTCTGAGAAGGTAAAGGAAGGGCTGGGTGAGACACACAGCTATCCTAGGAGCCGTAGGAAGACAAAACTTCCCTTTTGTTTTACTCGTCACTCCTCTATTTTTGTTTTACTCACTTCTCTATATTTTGTTTTACTCCTCACTCCTGTATATTTTGGTTTACTTACTCCTCTATTTCAGAAATTGAAAAAGATCCCCAAGGATCTGTTACTACTGCATTTCCTTCTTGCTCTGTCTACAGCCTGGGCCAACTAGTCAGGGTCTGGACATGCATCTCCTAAAGGAAGAACTGTGTAGCACCATTGATCACAATGTAACATTTCCGTGCTGCATTAAGGGTGTCTCTCTCTAATCATGATTGTACCTGTCTCTTCCTGGGTAAAGGGAGATTTTTTTTTTTAAAGTGTAAAGAATTGATGCGAGCCAGGAACATGCCTGTAGTCCCAGCTACTTGGGCACACACCTGTAGTCCAGGCCACTCGAGCACACACCTGTAGTACCAGCTACTCTGGAGGCTGAGGCAGGAGGATCACTTGAGCCCAGGAGATTAAGACTGTAGTGTACTATGATCGTGCCTATGGCTAGCCACTGTGCTCCAGCCTGGGCAACACCATCATAAAAATAAATAAATAAATAAGTAAATAAATAAATAAATAAATAAATTGGGGAGGACAGCCTCACTGGTCTCAGACTTACAGGACCAGATAGACGAGATGGGTATAGGGGGAGCCGAAGTCTGTGTTCATATGAGGAAGAGAAGACCAAGCCCTGGGACTTTGGCTGAATTCCTCCGTGGGGCTGGACAGCAGTGGTCTCCTATTCCCTATGTGTAAACAAAGATTCCAGGGCATGGTTTTGCACTCCTGTTGTACTCTTTTAGAGGTGGAAAAGAGGTGGATACTGAGATCTAAGAGGAAAGGATAGTCATTCATGTTCTGAGATATGCACTCTCTCTATTGTTCTCATACACAAAGGGATAGTCTCTTTTCTGGAGCTGATGTCCCTGCTTGGAGGTTAGCCCCAGAACATGGCTCTTGTACTGTTCTAAGAGAAAAGTCTTTTATTTTGGTTCTTCTGATTGGTGTTACCTACTGCCTAATATGTGTTCATTTTTTGACAGAGAGGCAGACTATTGAAAAAGTCTGTGTGAACAGAGAGCAGTTCATTAAGCCCATTGCTTTCAGTAATGTGGCCTTGACCCCTTCTGCTTCCCCCTTCTCCCATGGAGCATTGCAGGGCTTGGTTATTTAGAGTCCATACATGCAAGCCATTGAGAAACTTGTTTGCTCAAATGCAAGTTTGCTCAAAAACAGGTCCTGAAGGCTTGCTTAGGATTACAGGGATGCTGGGTAAGAACACCATTCCTGTGTCTCTCGCTGGAGAAATCCCTGTTTCTCTGACTCCCTTTGTGATCCTCACAGTAATGTATTCTGTGCCACTGTAGGACACAAGGCTCTGGGCCAGTAGAACAGGCAGAGAGGTGACACTGGGCAGCAAGCTGAGAGCTCTTTCTAAATGGATTGAACGAATTCAGTGGCCTAGTTTCACCATTCTCTAATGAGAAACCAAGGCCAGGCTGAAAAGTGCAATTAGATGTGGTGGATTGTGGTAACGGCCTCCAAATAAAGGGGTTATCCCTGTGGAAGTGACTTCTCCCCATTTGATCCCTTTTCAACTCTAAATGGCCAAGTCCAGAGCAGAAGAAGAGTTGGGTCTGGAAGGAAGTCTCCAAAGGATGAAAGCTTCTCCCTGATCATAAGGAAGTGCATCTTTGTAGAATTATTGTGCGTAATGTCAGTAAATCCCTCTCACTTGACAAGGGACTGGATTCATCTTGCCTTAAGACGGGCCAGTAGTTATCAGTGAGTCAAACCAAAGTGAAAGTTTCAGGAGATGGGACCACATGGTGCAATGCTTGCCATAACAAAATTCCTTAAAAATAAAAAAGCTAATGTTATAGCAATGAAAAAGACCGAAGCAAAACCACACTGAAATACATCCCATTCCAGGAGAGGAATTCTTAGTGTAACGCTCTAAATAAATGGAAGGAATCATCACCTTCCTTATTCTACCTCTGCCTTGTTCACCAGGCTGCCCAGTGCTTACCATGCAGAAAGCAGTCAGCTGTACTCTGGAAGTTTCTGTTCTTCTTTCCTGGGGCTTAGGATATTCTGGGAGCTGTCTGAGCCTTGCGCCTAAGGCTTATCAGGTGATATAATCTTCCTGTTCTGGGCTGCTTGCTGGAGGAATAGGAAGTGACATTTATAAGACACAGGCGGTGTGAGCATCCTTGTGTGGTCTTGGTCTAAACCAGCTCTTGAACAGGTTAAAGCAAATAGCAATAACAAAACAAAAACTACCCATGCTGAGCATTTTGATCCTAGTAATATTTTAAATATTGTCCTTCTGCATATGTTCTATCCATATTTGATTCTATTATACATTATTAAGCTTTCTTGTGTACTATTTTGCTGGGGCTCTTGCATGAAGGTGGTGCCTGTCTCATGATCCTTAAAAGAGAGAGGCTTTTTTCATCCAAAGCTGGAGTGTTGGGAACTGGGGTGGGAGAGGCACTTTTTGGAATTCTGAAAGAATCATATCTGTGTATATACATATTGAGTGGG
The DNA here is from genome assembly GCF_028885625.2 of Pongo pygmaeus. Taxonomy (NCBI): domain Eukaryota; kingdom Metazoa; phylum Chordata; class Mammalia; order Primates; family Hominidae; genus Pongo; species Pongo pygmaeus. The sequence continues at coordinate 20,924,261 of NC_072379.2, read as the reverse complement.
GAAGGATGGGGGTTGGCAGGGGTTGAGGGAGGTGGGAACAAACAGTAGGTATGGGAACAGGCAGTCACCTCGAGTGTGGGAGGTCACCTGGGTCCGTCGTCTTCCTTCTGTATGGTGTTGGGTTTATGTACACACTATAACACTTCTGTGTGAGTTCATGTACCTGTCTGTGAGTGCTTTGGTGTATTGAGCCTCAGTACACTCCAAGGGCATTAAAGTCAAGAACTAGAACCTGGGTGCTGTGCCTTTCTTTTTTAGAGATGTGCTCTCATCTCTTCTCTGACTCCCACTTTGCCAGCAAATATTTTTTATTTCTGCTTAAAATGTGGTATGTTTGGGGATGCCCCACACAACAAGACAGGCTTTTCCCTGAGACCAGCAGCTGAATTTCTGCCCTGAAAGGGAGGTGGGCCTCTTGAGGACCCTTCTGGAGTTACTCTAGACTTGTCCCTGTTTCATGTAGGCATGTGCCCACCCCAGCCTAGGCAAAATCTCTGTCCTCTTCTGTTGAGAGTTCTCCAAGGAAAGAAGAGACTGCAGGTGCAGTCACGTGTGTGGCTCACAACCATGTCAGGTAGTTCTAAAATAAATTCCTCCTGTCATATCACCACTTCCTTTTCAACGGGGGAAATAAGTAGCTCTAAATTTATGTGAGCCTCAATGGTTAAGACCCTTCCTTAAGGAAAATGGACGTAAGTTGCCCTTCCTTGGAAAGCAGAGCTTGACACCTTCCTGGCTAAGGAGTGTCCTCATCAAGATGCCCCTTGGAGTCACATCATGGATTAACACAGAAAGGTGAGTTCTGAAGCTCTGAGTAGCTTCATACCCTCCAGCTGCTTCCCTTAAACCTCTGATTATTCTGGCTTTTAAACAAAAGCACTGTATCATCTGTGCCAAATGTATTCCCTGACTAATTACTGAGTACAGTCACATAGTTATAGTACACTAATAATACAGGCTGGAAACTGAAGCTCATAAAAGTATATAGTTTCCCCAAGAGTGCAGAGCTAGTAAGTGGAAGAGTCAGGATTCAAACCCAGAGCCCCTTTCTGAAATCCTCAGAGGTGTTCAACAGCATGATCCTCCCTTTCTCTTGACAGCTCAGTATCCTCCTTCTGAGGTTTAGGGCTTCACTCCACCTGACCTGTGAAGATTTGGAAAGCACATATCTAGGACAAGTATTAGAAAGTCTTCATACTTCAGGAAAGGATTCTAGGAAAAAAGGAAAAAAAATCTCCCATAGATGTTGTATTAGTCCATTTTCACACTGCTGTAAAGAACTACCTGAGACTGGGTAATTTATAAAGAAAAGAGGTTTAATTGACCCACAGTTCGCATCCCTGGGAGGCCTCAGGAAACTTATAATCATGGCAGAAGGTGAAGTTCAGAAGCAAGGCACGTCTTATATGGAGGCAGGAGAGAGAGAGAATGGGGAGGCCAGGCACGGTGGCTCATGCCTGTATAATCCCAGCACTTTGGGAGGCTGAGGCAGGCAGATCACGAGGTCAAGAGATTGAGACCATCCTGGCCAACATGGTGAAACCCCACCTCTATTAAAAAACAAAATACAAAAAAATTAGCTGGGCATGGTGGCGTGCACCTGTAGTCCCAGCTACTCGGGAGGCTGAGGCAGGAGAATCACTTGAACTCAGGAGGCAGAGGTTGCAATGAGCCGAGATCATGCCACTGCACTCCAGCCTGGAAACAGAGTGAGACGCCATCTCAAAAAAAAAAAAAAAAAAGAGTGGGGAAATGCTACACTTTTAAACCATCAGAGCTCATGAAAACTCACTATCACAAGAACAGCATAGGGGAAATCTACCTCCATGATCCAGTCACCTCCCTCCAGGTCCCTCCCCTGACAAGTGGGGATTACAGTTCAACATGAGATTTGGGTGGGGACACAGAGCCAAACCATATCAAATGTGTAGTCCTTATGTAGCCCCTGTGTTAAGGGGGTAGATGGGGCTCCCAATTTACTGACCTTCTTAGTGAGGGACACATATCTGCTAGGTGAAGGAGGCCCTGCTCACAGGATGATGAATGGAGTATGACAGAGTAGGTGAGTCATGGCTCCTTGGCTAGACCCCAAGGGTGGGATGATCTGGAACCACCTGAGTTAATGAGACTCCTGAAGCCTTGCAGGTGTCCCTGCATAGACAAGCTGGATAGCCTACTTCCAACATCAGAAGCATAACAGAATGGGAGACTCCTTAGTGTAGTTCAGGGGATGCCATGTGCCTGGCTTGGGACTCATGGCCCTTGGACTTAGATCTCTATACTGCCAAGTGTCACTTCTTCATTCTTGTGTAGATGACCTCTTCACTACTTAATTTTGGTTTGTTGAACTTATAGCATGTTCCCTTAGCTTTTATTTACTTACCTTTAGCTTTCTTTTAATTCCTTACCACATTGTTTTTCCTATCATGTACTTTAGCTTAATTTCTCTGTTTTTTAAACATAATTTTAAACTTTCTTTCTATTTTTTTGCTCTGTTGCCCAGGCTGGAGTGTAGTGGTGCAATCTCAGCTCACTACATCCTCCACCAGCTGGGTTCAAGCAATCCTCCTTCGTCAGCCTCCCAAGTAGCTGGGGTTACAGACGTGCCACCCGCCTGGCTAATTTTTGTATTTTTAGTAGAGACAGGGTTTCACCATATTGGCCAGACTGGTCTCTAACTCCTGACCTCAGGTGATGTGCCCACCTTGGCCTCCCAAAGTGCTGGGAGTACAGGCATGAGCCACCATACCCAGCCTAGTAGTTTTTGTTCTGAGAAAGGATAGTTACGTGCTTTTCTTTTCCCTTCTCCAGTCATGTCTACAGTGATCTTATTAGCTGTGAACTTAGGTACCTCATTTTTTCTCAGATGAATACCTGCCTGTAAAATCTAAATGCAAAGGAAGAGTGACAGTATTACTATAAAATTCATAGATGTGCCTTATCTAGGTATATTCAAAGGACAGAATTTTATGTCTTCCAAAATGTACCCCTGACCCTCCACCACACCACACACATACACACACGAAATAATAAACAGAGCAGCCTTAGGAAGAGGGCAGTTCAATTCCTGGACTGCAAAGGACTTCTCTCACACACTTGTTTTTCCTGAGGAATGACATGATCTGGAGATCCTAGGTATCCTCCCTTCTCCAACCACTTGACACCAGGTGGACACAGAGCTGTTGTACACCAGGAGAAGATCCAGTCAACTATGGGAAAGACTGAATCATCCAGGAACACTCCATAACAGGGGCCTGTCATCAGATTATGATGTACCTTTTCTAGCCATCTCTGGCCTCTATGTCAACCTTATTCACCCCTCAACAAACCATGACTTCTGAGGATTCTCTTTTTTGAGACGGAGTCTCACTCTGCTGCCCAGGCTAGAATGCAGTGGTGCAGTCTCGGCTGACTGCAACCCCCACATCCCGGGTTCAAGCAATTCCCAGCCTCAGCCTCCCAAGTAGCTGGGATTACAGGTGCTGGCTACCACACCCGGATAATTTTTGTATTTTTGGTAGAGATGGAGTTTCACCATCTTGGCTAGGCTAGTCTTGAACTCCTGACCTTGTGATCCACCCACCTCAGCCTCCCAAAGTGCTGGGATTACAGGCGTGACCCATCACACTTGGCCAGGATTCTCTTAATGTAATACAGACCCTCATTTCTTCCCCGTATCATATGATCCTGGCAGATGGCCCAGCCCCAGTAGATTTTTGGAATGGAGGTATCCATACTTTTCTCAGTCATTATTAAAATCAAGAAATAGCACATAGCAACACAAAACTTGGAGCTTGACCCTCATTAGAAGAAACTTACAGGTTCAGAGTCCAGTTGAAGAAATCTTTGTATCTTCAGTATTTTTGTAAAGAGGTCAGGGTGGTATCATGAGTAGGCTTAAGTCCCTACAGTCTGTATGAACTTTTATAAATGCCTTGGGTATCCAGTTGCTCAACATAGCATCTTCATCACCAACTGTACCTCAGCTGACTCTGCCCCAAGGGCCCACCCGTGTGTGCACATGTTGCAGGTGTTTACTGTCCCTCTCACCATGTCCTCCTCCACCTCTCCCCTCTGTTTGTAACTGTCTTGTCTTTGGTATTTAAAAGCTAGTTGGCCACTTCTGGCCATGCCTTATCTGGTACCTGTTAGCCAACCATGACAGTGATGCCGTACCCAGGACTGTCTGCTTCTTGTTCTCAGGCAGGTAGGTGCTCTTGCTTCCAAGTCAGCTTTTACATCTGGCCTGCTAGGAACTGGAGAGCATTTTCAGTCTTCATAGCAGCAGCATAGGATCCTGCAGGCTCTGTATCCACCTAAGTTAAGGTAAGGTGGATACACATCCTGGAAGCTCTGTATCTACCTCCACAACAGCTGCAGAGGATGCTTGCAGGATCCCACTGAGCAGACACACCAGCTTCATCTTCTGCACCAGAAAGGAAGAATCTATTTTGCCTGGCCAGGCATGGTGGTTCACACCTGTAATCCTATAGCACTTTGAGAGGCAGAGGCAAGAGGATTGCCTGAGGCCAGGAGTCCAGGACCAGCCTGGGCGACATAGCAAGATCCTATGTCCAAAAAAACAAAATTCAAAAACACAAGCGAGGCAGGGTGGTGTGCACCTGCAGTCCCAGGTACTTGGGAGCCTGAGGTGGGAGGTTCACTTGAGCCCATGAGGTTGAGGTTGCAGCGAGCCATGATTGCACTACTGCAGTCCAGCCTCAGTGACAGAACAAGACCCTGTCTCTAAAATAAAAAGTAAAATAAATAAATATTTTGCTGGGAAACCGAGTTCACCATGAGTTTCTTAACAAAAATATGAACTTAACTAATGAGCTGACCACATCGCTATTAGATGAAATGAGGGTGGCATTATTTACTCAGCACTCCCAGGAGTCAAGGCAGAATGTAATTGCTTCCAGACATATTCAGGGGATATTCCACCCAATTATCTAATTGTATTCTTCAAAGGCGGCTGTATTTGGAAACTCCCATTGGTCCAGAGAGACAGAACAATGAGAAGAAATCCCCTGTCCAGTTACCTGCAGGAATATTTCAACACTTCATGGGCTAGAGGATTCCATTGAGATGGGGTTTATGTCTTGATTTTGAACACCTGTCAGCACTGTTCTCTGTTTGCATGGCAATTCTGACCCTTTTATGGCAACAACACCCCTGGGACAACCCGGATTTGTGGATTGAGATCCAAAGGTAGAATTTCCAGACAGTCCAACCAAGGTATCAAGGGATGTTTCCAGAGTGGAAGGCTCTCACCGTGTCCCAGGATTTCTGGGGTTTGTAAGCAATACTGGCCATTTGTGACCCTGTTTTTTACCTAATCATTCTGTCTTTTTAGGACATGGTTTTACCCGATCCCTGGCTAAGGATCCAGCATTCCAATAGCTGAAAACCCTGTTATAGCTTTTCTCCTATTCTGCCTTACCCAAGACACACTTGAACCCCTCAGTAAGGCTATACAGGGGGCCATGAGCAGGGGCAGCCTCTCCCTTGTTTCTACAGCTCCATGATGAGGGGTTGACTGAGGCCAGCAATCCTTGTAGATGTGACCGTTGCAATATAATCAACAGTTTCAAGATCGAGGGGTACCTTTTGAAAGAACCCCTTCAGGGATATCTATCCACAGCAGCCTGGAGCAGCCAAGGTGAACCTGAGATTTTGACCCACACAATAAGGGGGGCCCATTCTTTTTCAAATATTTTGGCTTCAGAATACACTTCATTACACATGCAAATATTGAGAGATTAACAGAAATTCCAGCTCTTATGCCTGACTGAGACGAGCCACTGCAAGTTGCAGTCAGGTACCCATGTGCAGCAGAGGCCAGCTGAATCCCAGAGCTTCCCAAAGTGGACACCAGCGGGGACTATTCCTGATGTCCCACCCAAGAGAGGAAGATGAACTGAGGCACTGCTTCTCTGCCCAAATGCATCCCATGTGCATTCACGTGTCACCCATTCAAAATAGCATGGAATTCTTGGAACCTTATATCTGACATGTAAAACCAGCCTACACATTGGGCTGGGTGCAGGGGCTCACACTTGTAATCCTAGCACTTTGGAAGGCTGGCGTGGGCAGATTGCTTGAGCACAGGAGTTCCAGACCAGCCTGAGCAACATGGTGAAATCCTGTCTCTTCAAGAAATAAAAAAAATAAATAAAAAAAATTGGCTGGGTGTGGTGGTACATGCCTGTAGTCCCAGCTACTCAGGAGGCTGAGGTGGGAGGATTGCCTGTGCCCAGGAGGTCGAGGCTGCAGTGAGTTGTAATCAGGCCCCTGCACTCCAGCCTGGGCAACAGAGTGAGACCCAGTCTCAAAAAAAAAAAGTCTACACCATCATTAGTCATTGTCTTCCTTGGGTCATCTGGCCTGTATTGTATTTAGGATCATTTGTATTAGGAGAAAGAAATCACAGAGTAATTTGAATAATTTATACCTTTAATTAGAGAAGTGAGGGATCAGCAAATAAAGATAACTATAAAGAAATAGGCAGGTCAAGAAAGGGGCTGGAGTAAACTGGTGACATTTTGGGCTAGCCATTGTGGGAGAGAGAGAGTAAACGGCATGAGGACAAACAGAGTAACTGCCAAGCAGCACTGAGGACCTGGATGAAGTGAGAAAACCAGCTCTGATGAGTTGTAGTAACTCAGATCAGATCAGCTTTTCATTTGTCTCACAAGGCCCAGCGATCAGCATGGGAGAGTGAGAAAGCCAGATAGCTGGGGGGTCCTGGCAAAATGACGAGGCAGTGCTCAAGCAGTGAGCATCAAAGGATGGGGCTAACCTGCGGGAGTGTGGTTGGAATGATGGGACCTGGATAAAGTAAAATAAGACAGGGGCCTATTTCTGGACTCTGCAACTGGGAAAGGTGTACAGGTCCAAAGCCTGATAGAGTCTGAAAGCAAGCTTATGACACAAGGGTGTTGAGGGAGTGAGATGATGGTCATCAGATGCAGATTCTACAAGACTGGATTTTGGATGGGATCAACTCTATCTAACTCTATCAGGGGAGGTGGCATTTAGAAGCCAGAAGGTGAGAATATCAAATGGGCCATTGTTAGCTGGGCGTGATGGTGCTTACCTGTAATTCCAGCTACTTAGGAGACTGAGGCAGGAGAATTGCTTGAACCCAGGGGGTGGAGGTTGCAGTGAGCCGAGATCACGCCACTGCACTCTAGCCTGGGCAACAGAGCTAGACTTTGTCTCAAAAAACAAACAAAACAAAACAAAATCAAATGGGCTGTTGTCATGGATGTCCAGCATGGAGACCCACTATGTGCCAGGTGCCCACAAACTATTGGATTTGAGGAGCAACCTGGAAGTCAGTGGGTGACCAAAATGAGGAGGGGAATGGCTGGACCACACCACTGTTGGCTAGAAATGGCCGAGGAGTAATTGTGAACTTTATAGTGAACTTGAGTCCAAGCTGCTATTTAACTGTCCAAAAAATGAACAAGCATCATGAGCTGAAATAGAATGTAAAGAAAAATAAGAGGCAGAAATCAGACTTTTATTTCTTCTAGTTTAGGCTCCAAAGCTTGAGAGAAGTAATACAGATTTTTAGAAAACTTTTAATTTAATCATTTCTAAAAATGATTAAATAGGTCGGGCGCGGTGGCTCTGGCCTGTAATCCCAGCACTTTGGGAGGCTGAGGTGGGCGGATCACGAGGTCAGGAGTTCAAGACCAGCCTGGCCAACATGGTGAAACCCCATCTTTACTAAAAATACAAAAATTAGCCAGGCATAGTGGCACATGCCTGTAATCCCAGCTACTCGGGAGGCTGAGGCAGGTGAATCGCTTGAACCTAGGAGGCAGAGCCTGCACAACTGCATTCCAGCCTGGTGATACAGTGAGACTCCATCTCCAAAATAATAATAATAATAATAATAATAATAATAATAATAATAATAATGCTTAAATAGATATGATCATATTCAGAGCTAAATTTAACCAGAATCTAACATTGTTTTCCGGATGAAGAGTTTGACAAAGCTGACTAGCCCAGTTGAGTCCCTAGGCTGGTGGGTAGCAGAGTGGGGACGTGTCTGTGTCCCGAGCCTCGGCGTGTCCCTTTGCTGAAGCCCAGGGCCTGGTTCTGCACTGCCAGGTTACCCAGATCCAGTTACAGAAAAGAAGCCAAAACAACTTGTGGAAAATAAGTCTACAGAAAAGATAAATAATAGTATTCTAATGAATGAACAGACTTGTAACATCTCTTTCCTGGGGACAGAACAGGAGGATACAGGTTTATATCTCAGCAATAGGGATTCTACATTACAAGGAAACTTTCTAACTGGGAGATATGAGATGAGCTACACAAGAAGAAGCCAAAACATTTGCACTCGTGCTGCATTTTTATTTTTATTTTTTTGAGATGGGAGTTTCACTCTTGTCGCCCAGGCTGGAGTGCAATGGCGCAATTTCAGCTCACCGCAACCTCTGCCTCCTGTGTTCAAGCGATTCTCCTCTCTCAGCCTCCTGAATAGCTGGGATTACAGGTGTGCACTACCATGCCTGGCTAATTTTTGTGTTTTTAGTAGAGACGGGGGTTTCACCATTTGGCCAGAGCTGGTCTCGAACTCCTGACCTCAGGTGATCCGTCCACCTCGGCCTCCCAAAGTGCTGGGATTACAGGCATGAGCCACCCGCCCTGGTGCTGGATTTTTGCTTAGTCCTATCATTTTCTGAGTCCCGAGAGTTTTCATATTTGGATGAGTGACCAGTCTGAAAGTCATTTAAGTCCTGCCTAACCTCCAGGACTGTCTGGCATCTTCCTTCTCTTCTTCCTTCCCACGTGGCTTCACCCTCACAGTCCCTTATGGTGTCAACTTGGTGCCATCTTATCAGGTTTTCCCTAGGCTCCCAAACCCTCACACCTGCCTGCTTATTCTATATCACCATGTTATTTATTTTTTAAGTAACTATGATTATGTTATAGGCTTAATTGTGATCCCCACCAAATTTATATGTTGAAGTCCTAACTCCAATACCTCAGAATGTGACTGTATTTAGGAACAGGGTCTCTAAAGAGGTGAGTTAAGATGATGCCATTAGGGTGGGCCCTAGTCCAATTCGACTGGTGACTTTATAAAAAGAGGAAATTTGGACACACACACAGACACCAAGAATGCATGTTCACAGAGAAAAGGCCATGCGAGGACACAGTGAAAAGGTGACCATCTATAAGCCAAGGAGAGAGGCCTCAGGAGAAACCAAACCTGCCAGTTCTGTGATCTGATCTTGGATTTCTTTTGGTTTTTCATGCCCAAGTTTTGTATTTTTTGTAGAGACGGGGTTTTGCCATGTTGGCCAGGCCAGTCTGGAACTCCTGACCTCAGGTGATCCATCTGCCTCGGCCTTCCAAGGTGGTGAGATTACAGGTGTGAGCCACTGCGCCCAGCCCTTAACTTGGATTTCTAGACTCCATAACCAAGAGAAATAAATTTCTGTTGTTTAAGCACCCCCACCCCCCAAAAAAAGAGAAGAAGAAGAATATAGGCCATGAGTGGTGGCATGTGCCTGCAGTCCAAGCTACTCAGGCAGTTGAGGTGGGAGGATCACCTGAGCCCAGGAGAGATTGGTGGAATGATTTAATGAAAAGATGGATGACAGAGCCTTGGGAAATGTAAAAAAATAAGTAAAATAAAATACAACATGATCCATCTATATACTGTCTATAAGAGACTCACTTTAGATACAAAGACACAAAGAAATTGAAAACAAAAGAATGAAAAAATAAATTCCATGCAAAAAGTAACCAAATGAGGCCGGGCTTGGTGGCTCATGTCTGGGATGCTGAGGCAGGTGGATCACCTGAGGTCAGGAGTTTGAGACCAGCCTGACAACATGGAGGAACCCCATCTCTACTAAAAATACAAAATTGGCCGGGCGCAGTGGCTCACGCTTGTAATCCCAGCACTTTGGGAGGCCGAGGCAGGCGGATCACAAGGTCAGGAGATCAAGATCATCCTGGCTAACACGGTGAAACCCCGTCTCTACTAAAAATACAAAAATTAGCCAGGCGTGGAGGCGGGCACCTGTAATCCTAACACTTTGGGATGCCAAGGGGGGCGGATCAGTTGAGGTCAGGATTCGAAACCAGCCTGGCCATCACGGTGAAACCCTGTCTCGATTAAAAATACAAGAAAATTAGCTGGGCGTGGTGGTGGGCGCCTGCAATTCCAGCTACTTGGGAGGCTGAGGTGGGAGAATCCCTTCAACCTAGGAGGCGATGAGCCGAGATAGCACCACTGCACTCTAGTATGGACCACAAAGCGAGACTCCCCCACCAAAAAAAAGACAAAAATTAGGCAACCTGTCCAAAAACACAGCAGCGATAATTAGCAAAGCTGGGATTCCAACCCAGGCCTATCTCACAGCCACAGCATAGTATTTTCTTTTTTTTCTTGCTGTGACTGCACCTTACGCCATAGATGGCATCCAGGACGCAGAGCAATCAGTATTTAGGTACTGTTTTTAACATTCCTTACATGGGAATCACGTAAACAGGATTCAGTTTGTGACTCAACCATTAACACTTTGTGACACTGGCTAATTTATTGCACTTCTGGGTCTCGGTTATTCTTTTTTTGGGGGGAGGGGAGGGCAGGGTCTCGCTCTGCTCTGTCACCGGAGCTGGAGTTTAGTGGAGGGATCTCTGCAGTCTCAACTTCCTGGGCTATCAAGCGATCCTCCCACCGCAGCCTCCCCAGTAGCTGGGACCACAGGTGTGCGCCATCATGCCCGGGTGATTTGTAAAATATATATATTTATTTATTTATTTATTTATTTTAAACAGAGTCTCACTCTGTCGCCCAGGCTGGAGTGCAGTGGTGCGATCTGGGCTCACTGCAAGCTCGGCGACCCAGGTTCACGCCATTCTCCTGCTTCAGCCTCCCGAGTAGCTGGGACTACAGGCGCCCGCCACCACGTCCAGCTAATTTTTTGTATTTTTTAGAAGAGACGGGGTTTCACCGTGTTAGCCAGGATGGTCTCGATTTCCTGACCTCGTGATCCGCCCGCTTCGGCCTTCCAGAGTGCTGGGATTACAGGCGTGAGCCACCGCGCCCAGCAAATAAAATTTCTTTTGTAGAGACAGTGATCTTGCTCTGTGGCCCAGGCTGGTCTCGAACTCCTGGCCTCAAGGAATCCTCCTGCCTGGGCCTTCTAAAGATTTAGCTGCTTTTGGATCAACCGATCGCCTTAAGCCCCTTTAACTCGAACAACTGTCACATCCTCGGATCCGCGAAGGGCTGAAACTCAAGAGTTTTTGAAGCGTCCCTCGGCGCAGTGACTCCGCTCCACCTCCCGTTCGCGCTACCACCGCGGTCGCAGCGCCAGGATCGCCACGGGGCCAGTGTCGCCCTCCGGCTGCTGCGCGTCCTTCGGCTGCTGCGCGTCGGAAGCCGGAAGCAGGGACTAAGCCACAAACTAGGAAAGGCAGGCTTCTCCGGCGCTCCCCAGTGCCCTAGCTTTAGCCTGGAGGCCGCCCTCTTCTATTTGCTCTTAGACGTCACGGGGGCACCCCAGTCCCCTCGACCCTTTGGATCCGGCTTGCATTTCCTCCGGTGAAGAGCCAAAGGCCCCGGAAGTGACGTTTGCGCGGCTTGCATATCGTGCGTGCGCAGGCGGTGCCGGGGCGGGGCTAGGAGGAGGGTGTGTGTGGGGCGGGAGCGGACAAAGGTGACCAGACCTACTCCAGCCACGCGGGCGAGCGGCTGTCTGGATGTCGGCGAAGCCGCGGGCGAGGTACGGAACGGACGGACTGGGGTAAGAGCGTCGCGGCTCTCAGCTACGGGAGCGGGGCGGCCGGGCGGCTTGGGCCGTGGGCGGCGGGGCGGTCGGTCAGTGCCCTCCGCGCGGCCGGGGCAGTTGCGCGTCGGTGCCTCCCGCTGTCCTTCGTCCCACATTCCGGCCCCGTCAGCTCCGCCTTCCCAGTTCCAGGCCGCCCTCGGCTCCCTGAATCCTCACAGTGCGCGGCCTCTCCGTCTAACGTGCTCGTTGCCGGCATCTCCAGCGCCCGGCCAAGTCTTGAAGGCCTGACGCGGAGCATTTCCTGGCCGCCTCCCTCTCCGGCGGCTCCCCTCCGCCCGGCTCCCACTTCCCTGTCCAGGACGCTGGCTCCCAAGCAATATCTGTGGTCGCGCGGGGCCCCTCCCAGGACCTCTCCGGAACGCGCCGAGCTGGGACGCTCGGACCCAGACCACAGCTCTTGGCCTTGACAGGGGCGCCGGGACTTGATTCCGCGTCGCGCTGGGGGGACAGAAGCGTCCCGGAGTTGGGAGATTTGAAGCCTGTGGTCCTGACTTCCACCCCGTGGCTGAGGGCGAGGCTGCGGGGCTGGGGTTAGGAGCAGAAGTCCCTACTTCCGAACCGTCTGGGAGGAGAGCCGAGGGATGTCCATCACGGCAGTTTAGGGAGAGAGAGGGAGGGACTCTGCCGCTGTGGAGGCTAGGTCATAGGCAGCTGGCGGTGTCTCAGCGCGGGTGACCAATCCTTGCGGTTGGGAAATGTGACGTGGGCGCCCGTGGGCTCGTTTTGCCTTTGAGATTAAATAGGAAATTTTCCCAGAACAAGTTTACAGGAGCACCTTGGGAGTTGGTTTTTGGCTTGGAGAGCTACTTTTTCCCCCTAAACCTAGAACTGCTTTTTCTTTATTATTTTTTTGAAATGGGATCTCACAGTGTTGCCCAGGCTGGTGTCAAACTCCTGGCCTTAAGCGATCCTCCCGCCTCGGCCTCCCAGAATGCTGGGATTCTAGGCGTCAGCTATCGCGCGGCTTTAACTGCTGTTAAAGAATCCGTTCCTTAAAATTGTTGTACCAAGAAACTTGCCAGAGATGCAAGAAAATGTGATTATATTGTTAATGTTTAATGATATATAACATTTTGCTTTTAAGAGTTACTGATTCATATCCGCAGGATTAAGGAATGTTCAGGATTTGAATTTTTAATGACCTTCCAAGCAGTCATGTTTCTGCTCTCTAGAAGTTAGCCAGTTGAGGAGAAGGGACAGTCAAGATACTTTCAATACAGTGTGGTAAGGAGTGTGAGCTAAGATGGAGCACCGAGGAAGGAGCCGGGCATTTAGGCCATGCTGTTGGGTGTGGAGCCTGGAAGGGATCAGGGAATACTTTCTGCATGTGTCTTGAAGAATGAGTAACATTCAGACTAACAGGGTGGAGTGAGGGAGAGGGGGGAACCAAAGGAGAGGAGGCCAGTAACTACAAGAAGGTGCTTATTTATTTATTTATTTATTTAGAGAGAGGGTCTCACTTTGTCACCCAGGCTGAAGTACAGTGACACGATCCACTGAAGTCTCAACTGCCTGTGCTCAAGCGATCCTCCCACCTCAGCCTCCCAAGTTGCTGAGACTGCAGATGCATGCCACCACACCCAGCAGATTTTTAAATATTTTGTAAAGATGGGTTCTTGCTGTGTTGCCCAGGCTGGTCTCAAACTCCTGGACTCAAGCAATCCTCCCGCCTCAAGTCTCCCAATGTGCTGAAATTACAGGCATCAGCTACTGAGCCTAGAGGGTCGTTATTAAAGTGAAAAAGTGCAGGACAGAGATGTAGGAGCTTAGGCTTTATCTGATGGTGACAGAACCAGGGAAGGGTTTTTAGCTGGGTCCCTGTGTGGTTAAAATGGGTCTCTCTGGCTGGGCGTGGTGGCTCATGCCTGTAATCCCAGCACTTTGGGAGGCTGAGGCAGTCGGATCATGTGGTCAGGAGTTTGAGACCAGCCTGACCAACATGGTGAAACCGCGTCTCTATTAAAAACACAAAAATTAGCCAGGTGTGATGGTGCCTGCTTGTAATCCCAGTTACTCAGGAGGCTGAGGCAGGAGAATTGCTTGAACCCGAGAGACAGAGGTTGTGGGGAGCCGAGATCATGCCATTGCACTCCAGCCTGGGCAACAAGAGTGAAACTCCATCTCAAAAAAAAAAAAAAAAGTAACCAAATGAGATCAGGAGTGGCCACAAGTTAGGCACAATAGGTTTTAAGCCAAAAATGGTTATGAGAGACAAGGGAATTCTATACTGATAAAAAGTTTAATCCAACAAGAAAATATAATAATTTAAAACATATATGCACCTAACAACAGAGCATCAAAACGTGAAGTAAAAAAGGATAGAATTAAAGGGAGAAATAGAGTTTCAGGATGATCATTGGAGACCTCACTACCTCAATGTTAATAATACAGAGACCAGATAAATAGGAAAGAGAGCACTTGAACAACATGATAATCCAATTAGATCTAATGGACATATGCAGACACCAACCCAACAGCAAAATACACATTCTTTTCAAGAGCATGTGGGATATTGTCCAGAGTATACAGTGTATTAGGCTGCAAAACAAATATTAATGTTTTAAAAGTTTGAAAGTATGCAAAATACTAAGTATTTTCTAATCACGATGGAGTGAAACTAGAAATCAGGAAAACTTGAAAACTCACAAATATATGGAAAATAAACACACTCTTAATCACTGGTTGAAGATGAAATCATACAGGAAATTAGAAAACACTGAGAGGAATGAAAATGAAAACACAACATACCAGAACTTACGGGATGCAGTTAAAGCAGCATTCAGAGGGAAATGTTTAGCTGTAAGCATCTACCTTTAAAAATAAGAAAGCAAGGAGTGGTGTATCATGTCAACATCCCAGTATTTTGGGAGGCCAAAGCGGGAGGATCACCTGAGGTCAGGAGTTCAAGACCAGTCTAACCAACATGGCAAAAGCCCATCACTATTAAAAATACAAAAATTAGCCAGGCATGGTGATGCAGGCCTGTAATCCCAGCTACTTGGGAGGCTGGGGCAGGAGAATCGCTTGAACCTGGGAGAGGGAGGTTGCAGTGAGCCGAGATTGCACCACTGCATTCCAGCCTGGGTGACAGAATGAGACTCCATCTCAAAAAAAATCAATAAAAATAAAAAATAAAAGTAAGAAAGATCTCAAATCAGTCACCTCACTATACACTCTAAAGGATCTAGAAAAAGAAGAGCTAACCCCAACCTAGCAGAATACAAGAAACAAAGATTAGAGTGGAAATAAATAAAGGAAAATAAGAGAATAGGTAAAATTTTTTTTACAGGTCAGCAAAATTGACAAATTTTTAGCTAGATTGACTAAGAAACAAAAGAAGACTCAAATATCCAAAATCAGAAATGAAAATGAGGCCATTACTGTGACTTTACAGCAATTGAGGTTATCATAAGAGAATACTATAAACATATGTACACCAGCAAATTGAATAACCAAATGAAATGGCAGATCTCTAGAAACACAAAGCCTACCAAGACTGAATCACAAATAAAGAAAAAATATGGGTAAACCAGCTGGGCATGGTGGCTCCCGCCTGTAATCCCAGCACTTTCGGAGGGCACTCCATTGCACTCCAGCCTGGGGGACAAGAGCGAGACTTCTCAAAAAAAAAGAAAGTAGGGGTAAACTTATGACTAGTAAGAACATTAAATTACTAATTAAAATCCTCTCAACAAAGAAATACCCCTGACTGGATGGCTTTACCGGTCAATTCTACCAGACATTTAACGAAAATTAATGCCAATCCTTTGCAAGCTCTTTCAAAAACTTGAAGAGGAGGAAATACTTTCTAACTCATTCTATGAGGCCAGCATTGCCTTGATGCTAGGGCCAGACAAAGGCACTACAAGAAAACAACTGACCAATATTGCTTATGAACATTGGTTAAAAAATTCTTAGGAAAACACTGCCAAACTGGCTGGGCACAGTGGCTCATGCTGGTAATCCCAGCACTTTGGGAGATTAAGGCAGGTGGATCACTTGAGCTCAAGTTCAAGACCAGCTGGGCGCAGTGGCCCATGCCTGTAATCCCAGCACTTTGGGAGGCCGAGGCAGGTGGATCACGAGGTCAGGAGATCGAGACCACAGTGAAACCCCGTCTCTACTAAAAAATACAAAAAAATTAGCCGGGCGCCGTGGTGGGCACCTGTAGTCCCAGCTACTCAGGAGGCTGAGGCAGGAGAATGGCATAAACCCAGGAGGCTGAGCTTGCAGTCAGCCGAGATCGTGCCACTGCAGTCCAGCCTGGGTGACAAAGTGAGACTCCATCTCAAAAAAAAAAAAAAAAAAAAAAAAAAAGGGCGTTACTGTGACTTTACAGCAATTAAAGTGATTATAAGATAATACTATAAACATAGGTACACTAGCAAATTGAATAACCAAATGAAATGGCAGATCTCTAGAAACACAAAGCCTACCAAGAATGAATCACAAATAAAGAAAAAATATCGGCAAACCAGCTGGGCAAGGTGGCTTCCGCCTGTAATCCCAGCACTTTCGGAGTGCACTCCATTGCACTCCAGCCTGGGGGACAAGAGCGAGACTTCTCAAAAAAAAGAAAGTAGGAGTAAAACTATAACTAGTAAGAACATTAAATTACTAACTAAAATCCTTTCAACAAAGAAATACCCCTGACTGGATGTTTTACCAGTCAATTTTACCAGACATTTAACAAAAATTAATGCCAATCCTTTGCAAACTCTTTCAAAAACTTGAAGAGGAGGAAATACTTTCTAACTCATTCTATGAGGCCAGCATTGCCTTGATGCTAGGGCCAGACAAAGGCACTACATGAAAACAACTGACTAATATTACTTATGAACATTGGTTAAAAAATTCTTAGGAAAACACTGCCAAACTGGCTGGGCACAGTGGCTCATGCTGGTAATCCCAGCACTTTGGGAGGTTGAGGCAGGTGGATCACTTGAGCTCAAGTTCAAGACCGGCTGGGTGTGGTGGCCCACACCTGTAATCTCAGCACTTTGGGAGGCCGAGGCAGGTGGATCACGAGGTCAGGAGATCGAGACCACAGTGAAACCCTGTCCCTACTAAAAAATACAAAAAAATTAGCCGGGCGCGGTGGCGGGCACCTGTAGTCCCAGCTACTCAGGAGGCTGAGGCAGGAGAATGGCGTGAACCCGGGAGGGGCAGTTTGCGGTGAGCCAAGATCGTACCACTGCACCCCTGCCTGGGTGACAGAGCGAGACTCCATCTCAAAAAAAAAAAAAAAAAAAAAAAATTGAGTTCAAGACCAGCCTGTGCAACATAGTGAAACCCCATCTCTACCTAAAATACAAAAATTAGCTGGGTGTGGTGTTACACGCTTGTGGTTCCAGCTACTTGGGAGGCTGAGGTGAAAGGATCTGGGAAGTTGAGGCTGCAGTGAGACTGGGGTGATCAGGCTGGATAATCCTGTCTCCCTGTTCCCCTCATTTGGCTGCTCCAGACCCTGAGAAACTTCCACCTGTCCCGTGCCAGCTGAGGGTGTTTGAGGAGCTGACATCAACCCCACGGATCTCCTGAACTGCGCTGGAAGGTAGAGACAGGCAGGGAGGCTTCCCAATGGGTCAGGAGACCCTGACCCCACCAATCAACTGATCTTCAAGAGACAGGATGGAGGGAGGGATCATTCTAGAGAACCCTGCTCCTTGTTCCTCCCTGTGGCAAAATCTGGCGCCAGGAAGAATTTGAGTGTGCAGGCGTGTGTGTGCAGGTGTACGTATGCAGGCACGTGTGTGCAGGTGTGTATGTACAGCCGTGTGTGCACGCATGTGTGTGCAGGTGTGTATGTACAGACGTGTATGCAAGCATGTGTGTGCAGGTGTGCGTGTGCAGGCATGTGTATGCAGGTGTGTATGTTCATAATGGCCCTATCGCCCAAGCTGGAAGGTTTTGGATTTACGGGAATGAGGGCAAGAAACACCTGGCCCGCCCAGGGCAGAAAACCGCTTGAAGACATTCTTAAGCCACAAACAATAGCATGAGCGATCTGTGTCTTAAGGGCGTGTTCCTGCTGCAGTTAACTAACCCAACCTATTCCTTTAATTCGGCCCATCCCTTCGTTTCCCATAAGGGATACTTTTAGTTAGTCAAATATCTCTAGAAACAATGCTAATGACTGGTTTGCTGTTAATAAATATGTGGGTAAATCTCTGTTTGGGGCTCTCAGCTCTGAAGGCTGTGAGATCCCCGATTTCCCACTTCACACCTCTATATTTTTGTGTGTGTGTCTTTAATTCCTATAGCGCCACTGGGTTAGGGTCTCCCCAACCGAACTGGTCTCAGCACTGGTCTCTACTAAAAATACAGTAATTAGCTGGGCATGGTGGTGGGCGCCTGTAATCCCAGCCACTCGGGAGGCTGAGGCAGGAGAATCACTTGAACCTGGGAGGTGGAGGTTGAAGTGAGCTGAGATCACGCCACTGCACTCCAGCCTGGCGACAGAGCAAAACTCCTTCTCACAAAAAAAATAAAACTAGTGTGAATGGCTGGGCATGGTGGCTCACACCTGTAATCCCAGCACTTTGGGAGGCCAAGGTGAGTGGATCACCTAAGGGCAGGACTTCAAAACCAGCCTGGGCAACAATGTGAAACCTCATCTCTACTAAAACTACAAAAATTAGCCAGGCATGGTGGCGCGCACCTGTAGTCCCAGCTACTTGGGAAGCTGAGGTGGGAGAATTGCTTGAACCTGGGAAGTGGAGGTTACAGTGAGCCAAGATTGTGCTACTGCACTCGAGCCTGGGTGATAGTGAGACTTCGTCTCAAAAAGAAAAAAAAAAAAAAAAAAAAGCTAACATGAAATGCTGCAGCAATTTTGAGTAAAATAAGGAGTGAAAAGAGTTTGCAAGATTGATCCACAGAAAGGTCATTGGTGAACTCGAAGAGTTTTGGTGGAATAGGGGTGACAGAAACCAGGTTGGAGGACATGAAGGAGGAAAGTAGTAAGTGAAATGTGTAAACAGTGAACACAGGCAACTCTTAAAATTACTTTGGGCCAGGCGCAGTGACTCACACCTGTAATCCCAGCACTTTGGGAGGCCGAGGTGGGCAGATTACTTGAGGTCAGGAGTTCAAGACCAGCCTGGGCAATATAGCAGGACCTCATCTCTATAAAAGTTTTTTTTTTTTTTTTAATTAGTCAGGGGTAGTGGAGTGCACCTGTAGTCCCAGCTACTCAGGAGGCTGAGGTGGGTGGATTAGCCTCAAAATCCTTGAGCCCAGGAGGTTGAGGCTGCAGTGAGCCGTGATTGTGCCACTACACTCCAGCCTGGGCAACAGAACGAGACCGTGTCTCTTAAATCTAAATTAAAATAAAAGAGAGAGTGGCTCCCTACAGATAGCAACTGCAGCCCCTGCCTTCCCCTGAGCCAGGGCTTTGGGCCCATCTGGCTCCCCTCTGGTGGCTCCCCTCACGTCCATGACTGGAGGCTGGCCCATCACGCAGCCAGTGCTGACAGATTGGGTGTCTCTGGTGCGCCCGCGGCTGCCACCTATGTAGCTTCCTGTCAGGGAGTCAGGGGTCACCTCATCCCCGCTCTGTTCAAAACAGCACTGACCTCTTCGGGGTGCCTCCCATGCCTGTCTACTGCACTAGCATGTGTTTGGTGTCAGCTCTGCGATCCAGACCCTGCCTGGTGACTCTTGGGGGAGCAGCTTCAGGAGCCCGTGGCCCCCGGAGCAGGTGGCTCCTAGGCCAGAGGGGCAGGGTTCCTGCGCTCATGAGCTGGCGAGTCTCGCCACGTGCATCCACTGTATGCCACACAGACAGGGAGCATGTATGTCCCGAGTGCCGGCTTCTTGGTTCCACTGTCTAGAGTCAGGCCCCTGGCTCTGGGCCTCGGCTCTGGGCAAGTCCTTGTTCTGAGAATTCTTTTTTTTTTTTTTAACTAGAAATCTCACTGTCTCACCCAGACTGGAGTGCAGTGGTGCAATCTCGGCTAACTGCAACCTCAACCTCCTAGGCTCAAGCAATCCTCTTACCTCAGCCTCCCTAGTAGCTGGGACTACAGGTGCACACCACTATGCTTTGCTAATTTTTTTTTTTTTTTTGTAGAGGTGGGGTCTCGCTATGTTGCCCAAGCTGGTTTCAAACTCCTGTACTCAAGCTGTCCTCTCAGCTTGGCTTCCCAAAGTACTGGGATGACAGGCGTGAGCCACTGCGCCTGGCCTAGAATTTTTCTTAACTTCAAGCAGTGTGTCCTGCTGGGGGATGGGATGAGCTGGAAACTGTGGTCCCATGGGGTCAGCAAGGTTTGGAAATGATCACAGGGGTTCCCAGGCCAACCTCACCACTTCTGAGCTGAGTGACCCTGGGCGAGTCAGTTCCCTTCCCTGGGACTCAGTCTTCTCCTTTGAAGAAAGGGTACAAGAGAACCTAGAACATCGTAGGACTTCGGCAAATGTCAGTCCCTTTCCCCCACACTCCAAAGGTGACGTCCCCTGAGACATCTTAGTCTGGGCAAGTGTGTTGTAGCTTGCGGGGTGGCCTGGTCCCCTGGCCTGTCCTGCTCAGCCAGCAGCCCTTGGCTGGCTCAGTATGGGAGGTTCAGACATGGTCTCAGTTCTTGACAAGCTCCTAGCCAGAGGAAAGGCGATTTTATTCCGGTGTGATGAGCACTAGTAGAAGAGATGTTAGAGCGAAGGGACTGCACGGACCAGGTGGAGGTCAAGGAAGGCTTCTTGGAGGCGACATAGGAGCTGGCCTGTGAGGCTGAGTGGAAATATTTTGGGTAGAAAGGAGACCACGGAACAAGCATTTCCGACAGAGGAAGCAGCTATTGAAGAGGGAAGGTGGTTGTGTGCTGGGGAAACATATGTGGTTCTCCATGGTCGTAACAGAGGATGCCTGGGGCGTGGGGGGCAGAATGTCAGCCGGCAAAGTGGGGACCTGAGTACCCGGGAAGCTGGAATGAAGGAGCCTCCCCCTGCAGGTAGGGACAGGGCCCTCTGAAGCCGGGGAGGGGACGGGGAAATGGGGAAGGGACCACAGTGGAGTCTCTCCAGTTGTGCTTAGAGACCACCTGCCTTATATCACCCGAGGAGTCCCAAAATGCTGATTCCAGGGCCTGGGGCTCCACCATCCCAGCTCTGTTGGTTGCAAAAGACCTGAGAGGGAAGCCTCGTCAGAGCCTGGTGCAGTTTGGGGACTGTTTGCTGAGGGCAACTGAGGCTGAAATAAGCCAGGCACGCCCTAGGGTGCCCACCGCACACCCTATCTGTGCCAGGCTCCCAGCTCAGGGTATTGGTGGGCACTCCAGTGATGTTTCCTGGCAGGCAGAGGGCTCGTTTCTTGCCTCCTTCTGAGGCAAGTAGGGGCAGATGTTGAGCCTCTGGGGTCCCTGGCCCAAGGCTGCAGGTCCTGGCTGCTCACAGCCGGCAGGTGGAGCCCTGTCCGGCCAACACCCTTGCTCTTTGTCTATTTCTCAGCAAGGGAAGGTACCCAGGGTAGTGTCCGGCTGGGTGGGCATCCAGGCTTTGGCAGCAGTGCCAGCCTCCCATCTGGCCCTGGAGACAGTCCCCTGAGTTCCAGGGCTCCTTGGAGAGGTCAGGATGGGCAGAAATTTGCAGGGGCAGGGAGCTGGCACTGGGGTTGGGGAAGCCTTGGGCAGACACAGCCTTTCCACCACAGTAGGGAGCTGGCCTCAGGCAGCAAGGCACTGCGGGTGCCCCAGAGACACAGGCTGAACCCCAGACCAGTTGAGCCAGGGTGGGAAATCCTATGTCCACTCCAGACAGCCCTGGGGCTCTGAATTTGCATTTGGGAGCATGCAATTGTCTCCTCCAAGGCTCTGGTGGAGGGGATTTGAAATAATCCCAGCTCAGGGAGGGTGGAGCATAGGGACAGGGCCCAGGGAGGATCCAAGTGTACCACAGGAGGTTTGCTACCTGAGCCCAGGGATCAGGAAGGGCTTGGCCAGTGCTGAGCATCCTTAGTGCCTGGCACGGGCTGAGAGTCAGGGGCCGGCCATGCCTCTCCTGAAGCAGTCCCTGTTGGTGGGCAGGCAGGTGGGGCGGGCTGGGGGCTGTGCACGGCCACTCATATCTTCCCCGTTACTTCATCCATTTTGTTCCCGCTGATCCCTTGTTTATCTCACTGGGAATGCAGCCGCGGTGGAAGATGGGGCCAAGGGAAAGTCCAGAGCCTGGGCCATCTCCGGCCTCACTCACCCTCCTCCCTCACCTGGGCCCTGGGCTGAGAATCATGGCTCGGCCTGAGAACCCCCAAGGCAGCACGCAGAGGCCGGGTCTTCACCGAGCCCTGACACTGACAGGCTGTGTGACGACAGCTGACAACTAACCCTCTCTCGTTTTACTTTCTGTAAGTGACTTGGGAGGTTGTTCTGAATGACCTTTGAGAAGGATGAAAAATTGGTATTAATAAGCCTGTCATTTCATAAGCATCTACTCTGTGTCCAGCCCTGTGCAGGTCCCTGGAGTCTCCTCTCACCGAATGCTCCCACGTCCCCAAGAAGTTCCATTATCCCATTTTACTTATTTATTTATTTGTTTATTTATTTATTTTTGAGATGGAGTCTTGCTCTGTCGTCCAGGCTGGAGTGCAATGGTGCAATCTCGGCTCACTGCAACCTCTACCTCCCGGGTTCAAGTGATTCTCCTATATCAGCCTCCCTAGTAGCTGGAATTATAGGCACATGCCACCATGCCTGGCTGATTTTTGTATTTTTAGTAGAGACAGGGTTTCACCACGTTGGGAAGGCTGGTCTCGAACTTCTGACCTCAGGTGATCTACCAGCCTCGGCCTCCCAAATTGCTGGGATTACAGGCGTCAGCCACCACGCCTGGCCCCATTTTACTTATTTTTAGAGATAGGGTTTTGCTCTGTCACCCAAGCTGGAGTACAGTGGTGCAAATATAGCTCACTGCAGCCTTGAACTCCTGGACTCAAGTAATCCTCCTGCCTCAGCCTACCGAGTAGCTGGGACCATACACCACCATGCCCGGCTAATTTTTAAATTTTTTTGTTTTCAGAAATGGGGTCTGGGTATGTTGCCCAGGCTGATCTCGAACTCCTGGCCTCTAGCCATCCTTCTGCCTCAGCCTCCGAAAGCGTTGGGATTACAGCCGTGAGCCACCATGCCCAGCCCCACTATCCTATTTTAGACATGAGACTGAGAGAATGGCTGGGAGTCCCTCCAGCTGGCATCTTGCAACTTGAATTGCTGAGGTTTCAGGTGCAGGGGTGTCCCCAGATGGTTGTGGTGATGGAGACCAGGTTGGAGAAGACCCTCTGGAGAGGGGGGGATTGGCATAGGAAGTGAGGGCTGCTGTGGGCAGGGGGTGAAAGCCCAGCAGGGCCAGTGTGGGAGAACGTCACTTAGGAAGCTACCAGAAAGATATGCCAGACTCCTACCAGGCCTTGTCACTGCAGAGCCCCTGGCAAGAGAGGGACATTTGTGGACCCTGGAGGCTTGCGTGGGATGGGCCTTAATCCCCACTGTCTTCCCTGGAAGATCACTCCTTTAAAGGCAGAGCAGTGGGCGCAGGTGCCATGGCGGGAAGCAGGCCTTTCTGAATTCTTAGCAGCGATCTCCAAGGGCACTGTAACCTTGCAAGAAAGAGGCTGCCAGTCTTGCATCAGATACAGAAACCAGGGCGCAGAGTAGGTGAGTAATCTGCTTAGAGCCACACAGCTGTGAGTAGCAGATCCAAGCGCAACCTGCCTGTCCCAGGAGCTTGCGGGCTAGCTAGACCTTTGCTGCCTAGAAGACCCTCTTGTGAGTCCCCTCCCTGGGCTCAGCAACCCAGGAGGGCATGACTTCTGGCTGGGTCCTAGGGCTGGAGCCTTGGTGTCCTCTTGTCTTCTTTCCTTGTGCGACTTGGTTTTCCAGTCTGTGAAATGCGGTGGGTGCATCCAACTCCAAGCCTGTCTCTGCCCTGGGTCCTGGAGCCTGGAGGACGAATGAGGTCATGTTTTTCTAGGAGCTAGAGCATCTTGGATGGAGAAACCTCAGCAAAGACAAAGGCCCATTGTCCCCCTTCCCTGGCCTTCTGCCAGCTCCCTCCCCAGTCACCAGAGGAGGCCAGCCTTGCCCACAGCCCCCAGAGGCTTCCAGGCGCCAATATGGGGTAACTCAGTGCCCCCTCCCTTCCCATTGGTTGACGATGCCTGGAATCCCACCATCAGAGCTTTGTAAGGTTGCTGTGGGATGGGTGGCAGGGAGGCAGCAAAAGACAAGAAGGTGGTGGGGACCTCTGGCTTGTGGATTTCATAATCAAACCTTTATGGTGGGCTTGGGTAGGAAATCAGGCAATACTACATAATAAAAACAACAAATTTCACACTTGCTTTTCAGTAGCTTTGGCATGAAACCTTTATAAGCATTATCTCAATGAGGCCCACAGAGCTCTGTCAGTCATTAGCCAGGCAGGACAAATAACAGCTTGAACATAATGCATCCAAAAATCAACTCTTGGTTCCTTCCCCAGCCTGCCCCTCCTGTGACTTCCCCGTCTCGGGAAATGGCACCATCATCATCTGCCTGGTGGCTCCGGCCAGAAAACAGGGAGGCACCTTTGGATCGTCTCACCCTCACCACCCACACCCTGGCCACCGCCAAGACTCGTCAATTCTACCTCCAAAATAAATCCCGACCCCACTTCCCTCTGTTCTTGTTGCCACTCCTGTGTCAAGCCAGCACCAGCTCGGCCCTGGAGGCCAGCACAGCCTCCTTCTCGCCTCCCTGCCTCCTCTCTACCCCCACCAGCCAGAATAACCTGTAGAAAATGTAAATCAGGCCCCATCTCATTCTCCTTCTTAAACCGCCCCTTTCCCCAAGGGCTTCCTATTGCATTTGCACCAAAATCGACACCCCCCCAAATAGCTCTGAGGTTCACCATGACCTGGTGCTGCCTCACCTCCCCCAATTTCACTGTCCCCTAGTTCTTTTCCCCTGGAATCTGTGTGTTTGCATAAGCTGTTCCCTCTGCCTGGATGCTCTTCCCTGCAATTCTTTCCCCACTGGTCCCTTCTCATATTTTAGGTCTCAGCTGGGAGCTTACTTACTTTTTTGTTTGAGACGGAGTCTCACGCTGTCACCCAGGCTGGGCGACATAGTACCTAGAAGAGGAGATGACATATTGATGGAATTTAATAAATGGGCTTATTGAATGAGATGAATTTTTTTTTTTTTTGGCTAAAGGACGCAAAGACAGCCAGAGAAATTCCAAATAACACACACTGGCTGGATGAAATTGCTTCAGTGATAGATATTTAAACAATTTTTATTTTTAGCTGGGCACAGTGGCTCACACCTGTAATCCAAGCACTTTGGGAGGCCGAGGTGGGTGGATCTCTTGAGGCCAGGGGTTCAAGACCAGCTCACTACAGCATGATGAAACCCCATCTCTACTAAAAATACAAAAGTTAGCTGGGTGTGGTGGCTCACGCCTGTAATCCAGGCTACTCAGGAAGCTGAGATAGGAGAATCGCTTGAACCCAGGAAGCAGAGGCTGCAGTGAGCCGAGATGGTGCCACTGCACTCCAGTCTGGGTGACGGAGCAAGATTCCGTCTCAAAAAACAAAACAAAATTTTATTTTTATTTATTTAATACACATACGTATACACACACACACACACATATGTGTGTATATATATGTATATATATGTGTGTGTGTGTGTGCTCTGATGCACTGGAGCTTCTACTGGTCTTACTTAATGTGTGTGATACTATCATTATGTATGTATCTATATACATCTATATCTATATCTATTTATATATATATATATATATACAGAGAGAGAGAGAGAGAGAGAGAGAGATGGGATCTTGCTGTGTTGCCCAGACTGTCTCAAGCTCCTGGCCTTAGGCAATCTTCCCACCTTGGCCTCCCAAAATGCTGGTATTACAGTATTTAATTTTTAGGTGTTTTTGTTTTTTTGGGGGCTGCATTTTTGGAGATAGGGTCTTGCTATGTTGCCCAGGGTGGAATGTAGTGGCTGTTCACCAGTGCCATCATAGCTCACTACATCCTTAAACTCCTGGCTCAAGCAGTCTTCTTCCCTCAGCCTCCTGAATGGCTGGGACTACAGGCATGTGCCACCACACCTGGCTATCCTACGCAATATGAGACCAGGAAGTTGTCATCTGTGTGGAGACGAGTAAGTGTAATCTCACGTAGGGGAGTAGTCTAAAACAACATGGAGAGTACCTTTAGACCTGGGTTTTGGGGCTCAGCCTTGCCATGGGAAGGAGGCATGGTGTGTAGCAGTGGTTACCAGACTTTTTTCAGTAGTTTAAAACAATAAAAAAAAGATGAAAGACGGATATAGTGTTGGTCTCCTTTAATTTTGCCAAGGAAAATCTTTTTAAAAAAACCTCTGTTGTTCCTGTCACTTAACACTAAAACGTGGAAAAACACAATGTCAACAACAGCAAAATAGCAGCTAGGCGTGGTGGCACTTCCCTGTAGTCAGAGCTACTTGTGAGGCTGAGGTGGGAGGACTGTGCTCCAGCCAGGGCAACAGAGTGAGACTGTCTATTTTTTTTTTTTTTTTTTTTGAGTCAGCTTCTTGCTCTGTTGCCCAAGCTGAGTGCAGTGATGCAAGCACAGCTCACTACAGCCTTGACCTCCCAGGTGCAAGCAATTCTGCCTCAGTTTCCCAAGTAGCTGGGACTAGAGGTGCATACCACCACGCCTGGCTAATTTTTGATGTTTTGTAGAGATGAGGTTTCACTATGTTGGCCAGGATGTTCTCGAACACCTGGACTCAAGTGATCTCCTGCCTCAGACTCCCAAAGTGCTGGGATTACAGGCCCGGCCTGTAGTTTGTGTCCAGCCTGGCCGAGACTCTGTGTCTTAAAAAAGAAAACAAAACCTTTCCCAAGAAAGGACTTCTGACAGTCTTACATGTAAACAATTTAAAGACTTTATGTCTCAGGGGTTCCATGTTTGTGAAATGAGAAATAATTATAGCTGCTGCACAGGCTTGTCAAAGAGGATTATATAAAGAGCCTTGGTGTGACCCCTAGCCATGTCCTTTTCAGAGTACGTGGCTGGAACTCTTAGCTCCTTCAGTCTGACATTGGAGATGACTAGAGACCTTGAACCAAGTGCCCAGGAGGCAGAAACTCTCCAACCACTACATCTCTGTGCTGGCTTCCAAGTAGGATTGCCCACATTGTGGGAAAGATCATTTTTATTCTCAGAAAGGAGCCTCTGGTCAGATAACTTGCTTGGAACCATCTGGGTTTCCCCAGTGGGCTATCAGCTGCCTCCAATGCTGAGAAAACAAAGTGTCACATCGTTCTGCAGAACTATAAAAAGATGTTTGTTTGCAGGCTGTTTAGGGAAGGAAAATGCTGGCCCCAGCTGGCAGCTCCACAGCACCCTTAGCTGGGCCTTGCCCCCAGGGTTTTGTTTTTCAGAGCTCACCAAGGTTTGCTGAAGATCCAGAAGGGATTTTGGGGAGTGGTTCCGGGTTTGACTTGAGGTGGATGTGTCCATGCCCAGGTGGCCACAGCTAGAGAGTGACAGCACCAGGCAAGGGCATGGCAGAAAGCAGGAGATGGCGACATTCTTACTTTGGCTGATGAGCTCCTGTGACCTATGATTCATCAGCAGCAGATGAAGTTGTTGAATGACTCAGATAAAATAGGCGGTTCAGGGCATTTCGTAGGGTGCATTTTTTGCTATACAGCTTATGTACCCCAGCATCCACCGTGAAGGCTGCTTGGGCCTCAATCTGGGGTCGTTCCCCATTGTCATCAGCTTGCCGCACTCTGGTCTAAATGCTTCTGCTAAAGCTGGACCATGGTAGATGTGGGTGTAGAGTCAGCCATGGCTGGATCTGAGCCTCTGGCAGCGGTGGCTACTTGAGCAAGCATGTTCCTGAACCTGTCTGGGCCCCACTTGAGCCTCATTTATGACATATAGATAAGATAGCACACAGCCCCAATGTCATTGAGAGGATTACATGGGATAACCCATGAATAGTGGCTGGCACAGAGTAATACTTAGCGAGTATTAGCTGGTGTTGTATTAGGTCATAGACTAAGCTGTTATTGAGGTAGCAGCATAATCTTGGGGTTTACTCACTCTCTTCTGCACATACCCGTGATGTATCTGATTACTCTGAGCACTAAATAATCTAAAAAGCTTGTGGCTTGCACCTATGGTCCCAGGTATTCGAGAGGCTGAGGCAAGAGGACTACTTGAGCCTAGGAGTTAGAGGCTGCCTTGAGCTATGATCGTACCACTGCCCTCCAGCCTGGGTGACAGAACAAGACCCTATCTCTTAAAACAGAAGAACAAAAAAATCTGAAAAGTGAATTAGAAGGGCTGAATTTTTATTTTAAGAAAATGCAATATGTGATTTTATTCAGCCCTGGAACCAGTTTGTTCAGACATTATGGTTAGGCATTTTACCTGCTCTGCATAGCTACAGAATACTAGTGGCAAGGATGGGGAACACCTAGAACTCTTCTGCATTGCTGTTGGGAATATAAAATGCTGCAACCACTTTGTTAACCACACGCTTACCCTATGACTGAACAATTGTACTCCTAATACTTACTCAAAAGAAATTTTTGCTTGTGTCCACTAAAGGCTTTTTTTTTTTTTTGAGATGGAGTCTCACTCTGTCACCCAGACTGGAGTGCAGTGGTGTGATCTCAGCTCACACCACTGTGAGCCGAGGCAGGAGAATTGCTTGAACCTGGGAGGCAGAGGTTGCAGTGAGCCAAGATCACACCATCGCACTCCAGCCTGGGGGACAAGAGTGAGACTTTGTCTCAAAAAAAAAAGAAACAAACAAACAAAAAAAACCCCAAAAAACTCCCCACAGCTAATATACTCAGTGGTGAAAGACTGGAAGCTTTTCCATTAAAATCATGAACAAGACAAGGATACCAATTTGTGCCAATTTTATTCAACATAGCATTGGAAGTTCTAGTCAGGACAATTCAGCAAGACAAATTTAAAAGATTCAAATTGGAAAGGAAGAAATAAAGTTATTCATGAATGATGTGGTCTTATGTGTAGAAAACCATAAGGATCCAACATAGACGAAAACTGTTAGAACTATAAATTCAGCAATGTAATAGGATGCAAAATCAACAGACACAAAAATTAGTTGCATTTTTGCACACGAACAGTGAACATCCCAAAAGGGAAATTAAGAACATTTCATGTATGACAGCATGAAAAAATATAAAATACTTTAGGGTAAATTTAACCAAGGAGGTCAAAGACTTGTACACTGAAAACTGCAAACCATTGCTGAAAGTAATCAAAGAAGACAAATAAATGGAAAGACACGTCATGTAACTTGGGTTGTTAATTAGTTAAGTTTTAAGAGCTCTCGATATATCCTGGATAACAATCCCTTATCAAATATGTGATTTTCAGGCCAGGCATGGTGGCTCACGCCTCTAATCCCAGCACTTTGGGAGGCCGTGGCAGACAGATCATTGAGGTCATGAGTTTGAGACCAGCCTGGCCAACATGGCAAAACCTCATCTCCACTAAAAATACAAAAATTAGCCAGGAGTGGTGGCGCGTGAATTGCTTGAACCCAGGAGGCAGAGGTTACAGTGAGCCAAGATTGTGCCACATCACTCCAGCCTGGGTGACAGAGCGAGACTTCATTTCAAAAAAAATATGTATATATACTTGATTTGCAAATAGAATAATCCGTTGATATACACAGAGGATTTGTTCCAGGATGCCCACATATACCAAAATCCTCACATACTCAAGCATATTCAAGTCCCGCAGTCAGCCCTGCAGAACCCCTGCTTATAAAAAGTTAGCCCTCCATATATGTGGGTTTCACATCGGGCAAATAATGTATTTTTAATCCGTATTTGGTTAAATAAATCCATGTATATTAGTGGACCTACGCAGTTAAGACCTGTGTTGTTCAAGGGTGAACTGTATTCTCTCTCCCCCATTCTGGGGATTGCCTTTTTATTCTGAGACAGGGTCTCATTCTGTCACCCAGGCTGGAGTGCAGTGGTGCAATCCTAGCTCAGTGCAACCTGGAACTGCTGGGCTCAAGCGATTCTCCCACCTCAGCCTCCCACGTAGCTGGCAAGCTCCACCATGCCCAGCTAAGTTTTTGAAAAATTGTTTGCATGGAGGGGGTTCTCACTATGTTGCCCAGGCTGGTTTCAAACTCCGGGCTTCAAGCCCAGCTCCCACCTCGGCCTGTCAAAATGCTGGGATTAGTGGCATAAGCCATCAGACCTGGTCTGTGAATAGTGTCCCTTGGTGCACAAAAGTTAAAAAACTTCTGATGAAGTCCAATTTGTCTATTTTCTTTTATTGCCTGTCCGTTTGGTTTCATAGCCAATAAATCATTGCCAAATCCAAAGTCATGAAGCTTTACCTCCAGGTTTTCTTCTAAGAGTTTTGTATTTTTCGTGCTTACATTTAGGTTTTTGATCTATTTTTGAATTAAGTTTTGTAGATGGTGATAGGTAAGGCTCTAACTTCATTCTTTTACATTAAATTTTATGTCATGTACATTTTACCACAATACAAATCTAATTTAAAAATTTAATACTCTTGTGATAAATCTAACAAACTAGGAATAGCATGTAACTTCCTCAACATGATAAAGGCCATGCATGAAAAATCTACAGTTAACATCATACTCAATGGTGAAAAACTAGAAGCTTTTCCACTAAGGTCGGAAACAAAGGCAGGAGGATAGCTTGAGGCCAGAAGTTTGAGACCAGCTTAGGCAACAAAGTGAGACCCCTATCTCTATAAAAAATAAGAAATCAGAAACAAGACAAGTACTAACCTGATGGTACTTTTCTCTGTTTATAGAAATCTACAGGCTGGGAACGGTGGCTCACGCCTGTAATCCCAGCACTTTGGGAGGCCGAGGCGGGCGGATCACAAGGTCAGGAGATCGAGACCATCCTGGCTAATGGTGAAACCCTGTCTCTACTAAAAATACAAAAAATTAGCCGGGCTTGGTGGCGGGTGCCTGTAGTCCCAGCTACTCGGGAGGCTGAGGCAGGAGAATGGCGTGAACCCGGGAGGGGGAGATTGCAGTGAGCCGAGATCACGCCACTGCACTCCAGCCTGGGCGACAAAGCAAGATTCCGTCTCAAAAAAAAAAAAAAAAGAAATCTACAAAGGAAAGCTGGGTTTGGTGGCTCATGCTGTAATCCTAGCACTTTGGGAGGCTGAAGCTGGTGGACTGTTTGAGTCCAGGAGTTCGAGACCAGCCTGGCAACATGGCAAAACCTTATCTCTATGAAAAATACAAAAATTAGCCAGGCATGGTGGCGTGCACCTGTACTCCCAGCTACTTGGGGGGCTGAGGCAAGACATCGCTTGAACCTGGGAGGTTGAGGCTCTAGCGAGCCAAGATTGTGCCACTGCACTCCAGTCTGGGTGACAAAGACCCTGTCTTGAAAAAAAAAAAGAAACCTACAAAGGAAAATCCATGCTACTAAGCAAGTTCATAAAATTTAGTTTCAACATCTAATAGCCCACAGAAAAAGGTATGGCCCTTGCATTCTCCATCTACCCATGAAATGCCTTCTTCCTCAAGGCAATTCTCTTTCCCCTGCCCCTCCCATCCTGCTGGTATTTTAGACCAAAAGATTTGGGGAGAAGAGAAAAGGTAATACAGTAGGCCGGGCACGGTGGCTCACGCCTGTAATTCCAGCACTTTGGGAGGCCGAGGTGGGCGGATCACGAGGTCAGGAGATTGAGACCATCCTGGCTAACACGGTGAAACCTTGTTTCTACTAAAAATACAAAAAATTAGCCGGGCGTGGTGGCAGGCGCCTGTAGTCCCAGCTACTCTGGAGGCTGAGGCAGAAGAATGGCATGAACCCAGGGAGCGGAGCTTGCAGTGAGCCGAGATGGCGCGACTGCACTCCAGCCTGGGCGACAGAGCGAGACTCCGTCTCAAAAAAAAAAAAAAAAAGTAATCCAGTGGACCCAGGGAGGGAGAGGGATGAGGAGACAAGACAATGTGGCAATGTGGAAACTCAGACATTTTATTTATTTTATTTTTATTTGCTGTAGAGATGAGGTCTCACCATGTTGCCTGGGCTGGTTTCAAACTCCTGGCCCCAAGCGATCCTCCCACCTCGGCCTCCCAAAGGGAAACTTATACATTGTAATAACTGCTGGCAAGCATGGACAAAGGAAATTCATAAACACACCTAGATTAACAGTCATTTTAATACTGAGGTAGTCAGTGTTTTCACAGAATTACAGGTAAAGATGGTAACCAAGTTTTCATTCCTGAGTTAAACAAGAAAGTACTCAGTTGGCATGATAAAGAATCCCTCCTCTAAACCAATAACCAACATCAAAATTAGCAGTGGAATCATAAAGTCATGTGTGATAGATGGTTCCATTAATGGTCCCAGTAAGTCAGACCTTCCAGCATCCGTGCTCTTGCTAGTTCCCTCCCATATTGACGTTGGTTTGGCTCTTGCTTTGCCTTCTGACGTCTTCTACATCCCCTAATTCACTCTGCTACTGTTAAACAGGTTAGCCGTGTCAGAAGGGTCTTCCCTCTTGCTGTTCGGTGGCTGGAACATTCTTGCCCAGATATTTGCATAGGAGCGCAGCTGGCTCCCTCATCTTTTATTCAGGTCACCTCACGAGGCCGCTTCTGTCTATTTTAAAGCTGCAAGCTTCTTGGTTGCAGTTTTTTTTTTTTTTTTTTCTTTTTGAGACAGGGTCTTGCTCTGTCACCCAGGCTGGAGTGCAGTGGTGTGATCACGGCTCACTGCAGCCTCAACCCCTCAGGCTCATGTGATCCTACCACCTTGGCCTCCAGAGTAGCTGGGACTACAGGTACAGGCCACCACGCCTGGCTAATGTTTGTATTTTCAGTAGAGGTGGGGTTTCACCACCAGAGGTGGGGTTGCCCAGGCTGGTCTCAAACTCCTGACCTCAGGTGATCAGCCCGCCTCGGCCTCCCAAAGTGCTGGGATTACAGGTGTGAGCCACTGCGCCCGGCCAGTCCTCTCTGTCTTAACCTTCACAAGGAAACTTTGAAATGATACCCACTTTTTGTTACTGCTTTCCTTAGGCCTTTTCTGTCTTTAAAACCAACCTCTTCTGCTCAGCTCATTGAACACTCATTCTGGGGCCAGGGGCCTAAACTCATGCCTGTAATCCCAGCACTTTGGGAGGCCAGGGTTGGCAGATTGCTTGAGTCCAGGAGTTCGAGACCAGCCAGGGCGACATGGCAAAACCTTGTCTCTACAAAAAAAACTAGCTCTACCCCAAAAACTAGCTGAGTGTGGTGGCACACACCTACCATCCCAGCTACTGAGGAGGCTGAAGCAAAAGGATCACTTTAGCCAGGGAGCTGGAGGCTGGAGTGTGCTGAGATTGCAATACTGTGCTCCAGCCTGGGCAACAGTGAGACCCTATCTCAAAAAAAGAGGAAACACTCATTCTGTTAGAATGGTTTATAGAATGGTGTGTTGCCTGATTCTATGATCACAAGTCAGTTAAGATCTTTAAAGTAAATATTATTGTCTTTTGGTAATAGCAATTATCACCATGTAATGTACTACTTTAAATTTATTGTTTATTGGCTCCTCCACCTCCTCAGCACAGGTACTTTGTGTTTGTCTTTTCATTTTTTTTTTTGAGACAGAGTTTCACTCTTGTTGCCCAAGCTGGAGTGCAATGTCGTGATCTCCGCTCACTGCAACCTCTGTTTCCTGGGTTCAAGTGATTCTCCTGCCTCAACCTCCCAAGTAGCTGGGATTACAGGCATGCGCCACCACGCCCAGCTAATTTTGTATTTTTAGTAGAGACAGGGTTTCTCTATGTTCTGCTGGTCTCTAACTACTGACCTCAGGTGATCCGCCCGCCTCTGCCTCCCAAAGTGCTGGGATTACAGGCATGAGCCACCGCACCCAGCCATACTTTTGTTTTATACTCTGTTGTACCCTCAGCCTAGCACACATTAGGCACCTAGGAAGAATTTGAGAAACGAATCAATTAATCCCCACTTTACCAATAATGAGCAAGCACAGAAATTAGGGCTGGGCGCGGTGGCTCACGCCTGTAATCCCCAGCATTTTGGGAGACCAAGGCAGGTGGATCATTTGAGGTCAGGAGTACTAGACTAGCCTGGCCAATATGATGAAACCCTGTCTCTAGTAAAAATACAAAAATTAGCTGGGTGCGGAGGCTCACACCTGTAATCCTAGCACTTTGGAAGGCCAAGGCGGGCGGATCACTTGAGGTCAGGATTCCAAACCAGCCTGGCCAACATGGTGAAACCCTGTCTCGACTAAAAATACGAAAAAATCAGCTGGACGTGGTGGCGGGTGCCTATAATTCCGGCTACTCGGGAGGCTGAGGTGGGAGAATCGCTTGAACCTAGGAGGCGGAGTGTGCAGTGAGCTGAGATCACACCACTGCACTCCAGTCTGGGTGACAGAGCGAGACTGTCTCAAAAAAAGAAAAAAAGAAGACTGAAAAATTAGGCAGCCTGTCCAAGAACACCACAGCGACAATTAGCAAAGCTGGGGTTCCAACCCAGGTCTATCTAAGAGCCACAGCATTGTATTTTCTTTTTTTTCTTGCTGTGACTGCACCTTTCACCATAGATGGCATCCAGGACGCAGAGCAATCAGCATGTAGCTACTGTTTTTAATATTCCTTACATGGGAATCACGTAAAGAAAGTAAACAGGATCCAATTTGTGACTCAACCATTCATACTTTGTGACACTGGCTAATTATTTCACTTCTGGGTCTCAGTTGCGCTTTTTTTTTTTTTTTTTTTTTTTCTTTTTGAGACAGGGTCTCGCTCTGCTCTGTCACCCGGGCTGGAGTTCAGTGGAGGGATCTCTGCACCCTCAACTTCCTGGGCTATCAAGCGATCCTCCCACCTCCGCCTCCCCAGTAGTTGGGATCACAGGTGCCCGCCATCATCCCGGCTGATTTGTAAAATTTCTTTTGTAGAGATGGGGATATCCCTCTGTGGCCCAGGGTGGTCTCGAACTCCTGGCCTCAAGCGATCCTCCTGCCTGGGCCTCCTAAAGATTCAGCTGCTTTTGGATCAACCGATTGGCTTAAGACCCTTTAATTCGAACACCTGTCACATCCTAGGATCCGCGAAGGACTGAAACAGAGTTTATGAAGCGTCCCTCGGCGCAGTGGCTCCGCTCCACCTCCCATTCGCGCTTCCACCGTGGCCTCGGCTCCAGGAGTCGCCGCGGGCCCAGCGTCGCCCTCCAGCTGCTGCGCATCGGAAGCCGGAAGCAGGGACTGAGCCACAGACTAAGAAACGTCGGTTTCTCCAGGGCTCCCCAGCGCCCCAGCTTTAGCGCGGAAGCTGCCCTCTTCTATTTGCTCTTGGGCGTCAGGGCGGCACCCTACTCTGTGTGAGCCTTTGGATCCCGCTCGCACTTCCTCCCGTCATCAGCCAAAGGCCCCGGAAGTGACGTTTGCGCGCCGTGCGTTACGCGCGTGCGCTGGCTGCCGGGGGGTGGGGCAAGCAGGGGGTTGCGTGTGAGGCTGGAGCGGACCGCGGAGCGCAGACCTGCTGAGCGACGTGGGCAAGCGGTGGTCTGGACCGTGGCGCAGACGCGGGCGAGCTGCGGCTTGGACGCCGGCGGACACGCGGGCGAGGTACGGAGTGGACGGACTGGGGCTAAGAGCTGCGCGGCGGGGCATCTTGGGCCGGGGGTGGCGGGGCTGTTGGTCCGTGCCGTCCGCGCGGCCGGGACAGTTGCGCATCGGTGCCTCCCGCTGTCCTTCGTCCCATATTCCGGCCCCTTCAGCGGCGCCTGCCCCGTTTCAGGCCGCCCTCGGTTCCCTTAATCCTCACAGTGCGCGGCCTCTTCGTCCAACGTGCTCGTTGCCGGCATCTCCAGCGCCCGGCCGTGCCCCGACGGCCTGACCTGGATCACTTCTTGGCCGCCTCCCTCTCCGGCGGCTCCCCTCGGTCCGGCTCCCACTTCCCCGTCCAGGACGCTGGCTCCGAAGCAACATCTGTGGTCGCGCGGGACCCCTCCCAGGACCTCCCCGGAACGCGCCGGGATGGGACGCTCGGACCCAGACCACAGCCCCCGGCCGCGGCAGGGGCTCCGGGACTTGATCCCGCGTCGCCCTGGGGGGACAGAAGTGTCCCGGAGTTGGGAGGGGATTTGAAGCCTGTGGTCCTAACTTCCACCCCGTGGCTGAGGGCGAGGCTGCGGGGCTGGGGTTAGGAGCAGAAGTCCCTACTTCCGAACCGTCTGGGAGGAGAGCCGAAGGATGCCCATCACGGCAGTTTAGGGAGAGAGAGGGAGGGACTCTGCCGCTTTGGAGGCCAGGTCATAGGCCGCTGGCGGTGTCTCAGCGCGGGTGACAAATCCTTGCCGTTGGAAAATGTGTCGTGGGCTTCCGTGGGCTCGTTTTGCCTTTGAGATTAAATAGGAAATTTTCCCAGGACGAGTTTATCGGAGCACCTTGGGAGTTGGTTTTTGGCTTGGAGAGCTACTTTCCCCTCTCTAAATCTAAAACTGCTTTGTTTTTCCTTATTATTTTTTTCGAGATGGGATCTCACAATGTTGCCCAGGCTGGTGTCAAAACTCCTGGCCTTAAGCGATCCTCCCGCCTGGGCCTCTCGGAGTGCTGGGATTAGAGACGTGAGCCATTGCGCGGCTTTAACTGCTGTTAAAGAGTCTGTTCCTTAAAATTGTTGTACCAGGAAACTTGCCAGAGATGCAAGAAAATGTGATTATATTGTTAACATTTAATGGTAAATAACATTTTGCCTTTAAGAGTTACTGATTCATATCCGCAAGATTAAGAAATGTTCAGGATATGAATTTTTAATGACCTTTCCAATCAGTCATGTTTCTCCTCTTTAGAAGTTAGCCAGTTGAGGAGAAGGGACAGTCAAGATACTTTCAATACAGTGTGGTAAGGAGTGTGAGCTAAGATGGAGCACCGAGGAAGGAGCTGGGCATTTAGGCCATGCTGTTGGGTGTGGAGCCTGGAAGGGATCAGAGAATACTTTCTGCATGTGTCTTGAAGGAGTAGCATTCAGACTAACAGGGTGGAGTGAGGGAGAGGGGAAACCAAAGGAGAGGAGGCCAGTAACTACAAGGAGGTGCTTATTTATTTATTTATTTATTTAGAGAGAGGGTCTCACTTTGTCACCCAGGCTGGAGTACAGTGACACGATCACGAGTCACTGAAGTCTCAACTGCCTGGGCTCAAGTGAACCTCCCACCTCAACCTCCCGAGTAGCTGAGACTGCACATGGGTGCCGCCACACCCAGCTGATTTTTAAAGATTTTGTAAAGATGTTGTCTTGCTGTGTTGCCCAGGCTGGTCTTGAATTCCTGGACTCAAGCAATTCTCCCGCCTCAAGTGTCCCAAAGTGCTGAAATTACAGGCATCGGCTCCCGAGCCTGGAGGGTGGTTATTAAAGAGAAAAAGTACAGGACAGAGATGTAGGAGCTTAGGCTTTAATCTGATGGTGACAGAACCAGGGAAGGGTTTTTAGCTGGGTCCTTATGTGGTTAAAATGGGTCTCCCTGGCCAGCCGCGGTGGCTTATGCCTGTAATCCCAGCACTTTGGGAGGCCGAGGTGGTCGGATCACGAGGTCAGGAGTTCAAGACCAGCCTAACTAACATGGTGAAACCCGTCTCTACTAAAAACACAAAAATTAGATGGGCATGATGGCGCCTGCCTGTAATCCTAGCTACTCAGGAGGCTGAGGCAGGAGAATTACTTGAACCCAGGAAGCGGAGGTTGTCTGAGCTGAGATTGCACCAATGCATTCCAGCCTGGGCGACAGTGCAAGACTTCGTCTCAAACAAAACAAAACAAAAACAAAACAAAAAAAGGTCTCTATCTGTCATCCAGGTTGGAATGCAATGGCAGGAACACAGCTAACTGCAGCCTCTACCACCAAGGCTTAAGTGATCCTCTTGTCTCAGCCTCCCAGGTAGCTGGGAACACAGGCCTGCCACCTAGTAATTTAGCCTGATTGGCCAAATTTTTGTTTGTTTGTTTGTTTTTGATACGGAGTCTCGCTCTGTCGGCCAGGCTGGAGTGCGGTGGCCTGATCTCGGCTCACTGCAAGCTCCGCCTCCCGGGTTCATGCCATTCTGCTGCCTCAGCCTCCCAAGTAGCTGGGACTACAGGCACCTGCCACCATGCCCGGCTAATTTTTTGTATTTTTAGTAGAGATGGGGGTTTCCTCATGTTAGCTAGGATGGTCTCAATCTCCTGACCTCGTGGTCTGCCCGCCTCGGCCTCCCAAAGTGCTGGGATTACAGGTGTGAGCCACTGTATCTGGCCTAAATTTTTTTGTAGAGATAGAATCCCTATATGTTTCCCAGGGTGGTCTCCAACCCCTGGCCTCAAGTGATTCTCTAGCCTTGGACTCCCAAAGTGTTGGGATTACAAACATGAGCCACTGCACCCAGTCTTAAAATGGAATTTTATGTAGCTCTTACGTACAGGCTGCTATATAGCTGATAAGAACAAATGTTTTCGGTATAGTGCTGGATTATTTGCTTTTTTTTTTTTTTTTTGAGATGGAGTCTTGCTCTGTCACCGGGCTAGAGTGCAGTGGTTTGATCTTGGCCAATACAGCCTCCACCTCCTGGGTTCAAGTCATTCGCCTGCCTCAGCCTTCTGAGTACCTGGGAATATAGGCACGCGCCACCATGCCCAGCTAATTACTGCTGTCTTGTATTTTAATCTTCTCTGCTCATTAGATGTTTGAAGTGAGGCCAGGCATGTTGGCTCACGCCTGTAATCCCAGCACTTTGGGAGGCCAAGGTGGGAGAATCACTTGAGGCCAGGAGTTGGAGACCAGCCTGGGCAACATAGCAAGACTGCATCTCTACAAAAAAAAAGAAAAGATGCTTGAAATGAATGTATACTCATTTCCTAGTTGTTTCTTTCTGTAAGGATGTCTGACCCGGCTAATTTGTAAACAGGAATTCTGCGTTCATTTCTCTCTTTGCATTCTCAACCCTAGTTGGGCACACAAGTGTTTAATGAGTATTTAACTGATTTGATAAGAATAAATTCATTGATTTCTTTGATTTTTGATGCTGGTTTTCAGTGAACAAAATGTTACCAGTATTTACTCATTGTGATGTCTACATATACAACTAAGATTCTGTTTACCTATGTCAGTCTCTGGCTAGAGTCATAGAATTTCAGTCTTGACTATGTGAGTTTAATTTCTGGCACGTGGGGTTTTATTGGCTGCAGAGCAAACATCTCTAGCAGAGATGACCTATCCCTCAAATATAGGAAATACCTGTGTAAACCTAACACCTGTGACTCAGAATAGAGATGGTACCAAGTGGCTTCTTAGCCCATCAGTGAAGTTACCGCAGTATAGGCCAGATGCGGTGGCTCACGCCTGTAATCCCAACACTTTGGGAGGCTGAGGTGGGCAGATCACTTAAGGCCAGGAGTTTGAGACCAGCCTGGATCAAGATGGCGAAACCCCATCTCTACTAAAATACAAAAAACTTAGCCAGGCATGGTGGTGTGCGCCTGTGATCTCAGCTACTCGGGAGTCTGAGGCACAAGAATCTCTTGAACCCAGTAGGTGGAGGTTGCAGTGAGCCGAGATGGTGCCACTGCACTCCAGCCTGGGCAACAGAGTGAGACTCTGTCTCAAAAAAAAAAAAAAAAAAGTGATCACACTAAAACCAAAAGTTTCAGGCTGGTGCAGTGGCTCATGCCTATAATACCAGTGCTTTGGGAGGCCAAAGTGGGAGGATCGCTTGAGTCCAGGAGTTCCAGGCTGCAGTAAGTTGTGATCAAGCCACTGCACTACAGCCTGCGTGACAGAGTGATACCCCGTCTCCATAAAAAGAAGTTTCATAGTACAGGCCGAACATTTTGAAAGTCTTATTAAATATACACTTTTATCATAAAACACTGTAGAAACATCATGTGTGTTATTTCACATGGCTGAAGTGAGTTTAAATCTAGACTTGTTATAATACGTAAACATGTGAAACAACAGTTATCCTATTTAATACTATTTAACTTATGTTTATTTGTTTGATGTTGGATAAAGCTCCTAAAATGCTGTAGGAAAACATTATAGTTTTTGGTGCTGTTTTCAAGTTTCCTGTGAAATTCCTGTTTTCAATGAAGTGACCGTCAGTGGGATAGGAAGTGTAATTTTTATTTATAGTAGAACTTTTTTTTTCTTTTTCTTCTTTTTTTTGAGACAGAGTCTCCCTCTGTTGCCCAGGCTATAGTGCAGTGGCGCGATCTCGGCTCATTGCAAGCTCTGCCTCCCAGGTTCAAGCCATTCTCCTGCCTCAGCCTCCTGAGTAGCTGGGAGTACAGGCACCCGCCACCACGCCTGGCTAATTTTTTATATTTTTAGTAGAGACAGGGTTTCACCGTGTTAGCCAGGATGGTCTCGATCTCCTGACCTCGTGATCTGCCAGCCCAGCCTCCCAAAGTGCTGGGATTACAGCCGTGAGCCACCACGCCCGGCCTTTTTTTTTTTTCTTTTTTTGAGACGGAGTCTCACTCTGTTGCCCAGGCTGGAGTGCAGTTGCTCGATCTCGGCTCACTGCAACCTCTGCCTCCCAAGTTCAAGCAGTCCTCCTGCCTCGGCCCCCCTAGTAGGTGGGATTACAGGCACGCACCACCATGCCATGCTAAATTTTGTATTTTTAGTAGAGATGGGGTTTCGCCATGTTGGCCAGGTCAGTCTCAAACTCCTGAACTGAGGTGATCCATCCTCCTCGGCCTCCCAAAGTGCTGAGATTGCAGGCGTGAGCCACTGCGCCCAGCCCTTATCTTGGATTTCTAGACTCCATAACCAAGAGAAGTAAATTTCTGTTGTTTAAGCCAAAAAAAAAATGAAAAGAAGAAGAATATAGGCTATGAGTGGTGGCATGTTCCTGCAGTCCAAGCTACTCAAGGCAGTTGAGGTGGGAGGATCTCTTGAGCCCAGGAGAGATTGGTGGAATGTATTAAATGAATAGGTGGATAACAGAGCCTTGGGAAATGTAAAAAAATTAGTAAAATAAAATAAAACATGATCCATCTATATACTGTCTATAAATACAGACTCACTTTAGATACAAAGACACAAAGAGATTGAAAACAAAAGAATGAAGAAATAAATTCCATGCAAAAAGTAACCAAATGAGGCCAGGCTTAGTGACTCATACCTGTAATCCCAGCACTCTGGGAGGCTGAGGCGGGCAGATCCCTTGAGGTTGGGAGTTCAAGAGCAGCCTGACCAACATGGAGAAACCCTGTCTCTACTAAAAATACAAAATTAGCCGGGCGTGGTGGTGCATGCCTGTAATCCCAGCTACTCGGAGGTAGGCTGAGGCAGGAGAATTGCTTGAACCCAGGAGGCAGAGGTTGCAGTGAGCTGAGATCGTGTTATTGCACTCCAGCCTGGGCAACAAGAGTGAAACTCTGTGTCAAAAAAAAAAAAAAAAAAAAAAAAGTAACCAAATGACATCAGGAGTGGCCATATGTTAGGCAAAATAGGTTTTAAGCCAAAAATGGTTATGAGAGACAAGGGAATTCTATACTGATGAAAAGTTTAATCCAACAAGAAGATATAATAATTTAAACATATATGCACCTAACAACAGAGCACCAAAACATATGAAGCAAGAAAGGATAGAATTGAAGGGAGAAATAGAGTTTCACAGTGATCATTGGTGACCTCACTACCTCAACTTTATAACAATCAGAGACCAGATCAATAGGAAAGAGCACTTGAAGAACATGATAATCCAACTAGATCTAATGGACATTTACAGATACCCACCCAACAACAGCAAAATACACATTCTTTTCAGGAGCATGTGGGACATTGTCCAGAGTATATAGTGTATTAGGCTGCAAAACAAGTATTAATGTTTTAAAAGATTGAAAGTATCCAAAGTGCTAAGTATTTTATAATCACCATGGAATGAAACTAGACATCAGTAACAAGGAAAACTCGAAAACTCACAAATATATGGAAAGTAAACACACTCTTAAACAATCACTGGTTGAAGATGAAATCATACAGGAAATTAGAAAACAGTTTGAGATGAATGAAAATGAAAACAACATACCAGAACTTATGGGATGCAGTTAAAGCAGTGCTCAGAGGGAAATGTATAGCTGTAAGCATCTACCTCTAAAAATAAGAAATCCAGGAGTGGTGGCTCATGTCAACATCCCAGCATTTTGGGAAGCCGAAGCGGGAGGATCACCTGAGGTCAGGAGTTCAAGACCAGCCTGACCAATATGGCAAAAGCCCCTCACTACTAAAAATACAAAAATTAGCCAGGCGTGGTGGTGCAGGCCGGTAATCCCAGCTACTTGGGAGGCTGGGGCAGGAGAATTCCTTGAACCTGGGAGAGGGAGGTTGCAGTGAGCTGAGATTACACCACTGCATTCCAGCCTGCGTGACAGAGTGAGACTCCATCTCAAAAAATAAATAAAAATAAAAAGAGTAAGAAAGATCTCAAATCAGTCACCTAACTATACACCACTGCATTCCAGCCTGGGTGACAGACTGAGACTCCATCTCAAAAAATAAATAAAAATAAAAATTAAGAGTAAGAAAGATATCAACTCAGTCACCTAACTATACACTTTAAAGGATCTAGAAAAGAAGAGCTAAACCCAAGCTAGCAGAATACGGGAAACAAAGAGAGTGAAAATAAATAAAGAATAGGAAAAGAAGAGAATAGGTAGAATTAAAAGTTTTTTTACAGATCAGCAAAATCGACAAATTTTTAGCTAGATTTACTAAGGAAAAAAAAAAAGAAAACTCAAATAGCCAAAATCAGAAATGAAAATGAGGACATTACTGTGACTTTACAGTAATTAAAGTGATTATAAGAGAATACTATAAACATACGTACACCAGCAAACTGAATAACCAAATGAAATGGCAAATCTCTAGAAACACAAAACCTGCCAAGACTAAATCAAAAATAAATAAAAAATATGGGTAAACCGGCCGGGCAAGGTGGCTCACGCCTATAATCCCAGCACTTTGGGAGGCCGAGGTGGGCAGATCACCTGAGGTCAGGAGTTCGAGACCAGCCTGGCCAACATGGTGAAATCCTGTCTCTACTAAAAATGCAAAAAAATAATTGGGCATGGTGGTAGGCACCTGCAATCCCAGCAACTCGGAGGCTGAGGCAGGAGAATCACTTGAACCCGGGAGGCGGATGTTGCAGTGAGCCAAGATTGCACCATTGCACTCCAGCCTGGGGGATGAGAGCAAGACTTCGTCTCAAAAAAAAAAAGAAAATAGGGGTAAACCTATAACTAGTAAGAAGATTAAATTGCTAATTAAAATCCTCCCAACAAAGGAATACCCCTGACTGGATGGCTTTACCAGTGAATTCTACCAGACATTTAAAGGAAAATTAATGCCAGTTTTTTGCAAACTCTTTCAAAAACTTGAAGAGGAGGAAA
The DNA here is from genome assembly GCF_028885625.2 of Pongo pygmaeus. NCBI lineage: Eukaryota > Metazoa > Chordata > Mammalia > Primates > Hominidae > Pongo > Pongo pygmaeus. The sequence goes on along the minus strand of NC_072379.2, from coordinate 20,881,001 downwards.
TACTTTCTAACTCATTCTATGAGGCCAGCATTGCCTTGATAACTAGAGCCAGACAAAGGTGCTACAAGAAAACAACTGACCAATATTGTTTATAAACATTGATAAAAAAATCTTTTTTTTTTTTTTTTTTGAGATGGAGTCTCGCTCTGTCGCCCAGGCTGGAATGCAGTGGTGCAATCTCGGCTCACTGCAACCTCTGCCTCCCAGGTTCAACCAATTCTCTGCCTCAGCCTCCCAAGTAGCTGGGATTATAGGCAAGTGCCACCACACTGGGCTAATTTTTGTATTTTTAGTAGAGACGGGGTTTCACCGTCTTGGCCAGGCTGGTCTTGAACTCCTGACCTCGTGATCCACCTGCCTCGGCCTCCCAAAGTGCTGGGATTACAGGCATGAGCCACCGTGCCCGGCCTGATAAAAAAATTCTTAAGAAAACACTGCCAAACTGACTGGGCACAGTGGCTCATGCTGGTAATCCCAGCACTTTGGGAGGCCAAGGCAGGTGGATCACTTGAGCTCAAGAGTTCAAGACCAGCCTGGGCAACATAGTGAAACCCCATCTCTACCTAAAATACAAAAATTAGCTGGGTGTGGTGTTACACGCCTGTGGTTCCAGCTACTTGGGAGGCTGAGGTGAAAGGATCTGGGAAGTTGAGGCTGCAGTGCGCCGTGATTGCATCACGGCGCGCTGCAGCCTGGGTGACAGAGCAAGACACCATCTTTTAAAATAAATAAATATTTTAAAAAATTAAATTTACAAAAAGAGAAAACACTGCCAAATTGAACTTAGCAAAATGTTATTATAAGGATTGTATAAGGCCAGGTGCGGTGCCTCACCCCTAAAATTCCAGCACTTTGGGAGGCTGAGGAAGGTGAGTCACTTGAGGTCAGGGGTTCGAGACCAGCCTGGCCAACATGGTGAAACTCTGTCTCTACTAAAAATACAAAAAAAAAAAATTAGCCGAGTGTTGTGGCAAGCGCCTGTAATCCCAGCTACTTCGGAGGCTGGGGCATGAGAATCGCTGGAACCTGGGAGGCGAGGGTTGCAGTGAGCCGTGATCGTGCCACTGCACTCCAGCCTGGATGACAAAGCGAGCCTCCATCTCAAAAAAACAAAAAATGACAACACCAAATGTTGCAGAGGATATGGATCAATGAAAACTCTCATATATTGTTGGTGGAACTGTAAACTAGTAGCAACCACACTGACAGACAGTTTGACAGTTTCTTAAAGAGTTAGTTGTGCACCTCCCATACCGTACATAATTCTATATATTCCTAGGCATTTACTCAAGAGAAATTAAAAATATACATCTACACAAAGACTTGAACACAAGTATTCAAAGCAGCTTTATTCCTAATAGTACAAAACTGTACACAGCCCGGATGTCTGTACCCAGAAGAGTGGAAAATAAATGATGGTATATCCATATAGTGGGATAGTACTCAGAACAAAATATATGTAGAATCATGAATGAGTGTCAAAAAATATACTGAGTGAAAAAAGTTGGACCCAAAAAACATATACACATGATATACACATGGTCTGTGACTTACAATGGTTTGACTTCGGATTTTTTCAACTTTATGATAGAACAAAAGCAATATGCATTCAGTAGAAACTGTACTTCAAGTACCCATAAAACCCTCCCGTTTTCAATTTCAGTAGAGTATCCAATAAATTACACGAGAAATTCAACACTTTATTACAAAATATGCTTTGTGTTCAGTAATTTTGCCAAACTGAAGGCTAATGTAAGTGTTCTGAGCATGTTTAAGACAAGCTAAGCTAAGGCTCGGCACTGTGGCTCACACCTGTAATCCCAACACTTTGGGAGACTGAGGCGGGAGGATCACTTGAGCCCAGGAGATCAAGACCAGCCTGAGCAACGTAGCAAGTTCCCATTTCTACAAAATTAAAAAAAAAATAATTAGTCAAATGTGCTGGCATGCATCTGTAGTCCCAGCTACTGGGGAGGCTGAGGTGGGAGGATCACTTGAGGCCGGGAGGTTGAGGCTGCAGTGAGCCATGATGGTGCCACTGCACTCCAGCTTGGGCGACAAAGCAAGACCCTGTTTTCTTAAAAAACAAATAAATAAATAAAAGTGTATAAATTTGTTTCATTTCTGCAGTTGCACTAGTTACATTTCTAGCACTCGGTAGCTCTACCGGCTGCCATACTGAACAATCGGCATTGGCAGATTAAGAAGTTCCATCATCACAGAAAGTTCAGCTGGGCAGTGCTGTTTCGGAAGGTCCCTTGGGCACTGGGCCTCTGCTGCTCATTAGCAGACCCTTTGTTGGGTTTTTTTCCTTTCCCTGCCTCCCTCTCTTACCCATGCTTCCTGGCATCTCCTCCCATGTAAAAGTTCTGCACCCACAGCATTGTCTTAAGGTAAGAAGAACCTCAGCGAGTGCATTGAGTGATATTGGTGTGAGGTGGGGGCAGCTGGGGTGGCTCCAAGGCACAGTAGCCCTGCCAGCTGTTCCCACCCAAAACTGTCACCATGAAGGAGCTGAGGGACTGTGTTCCCGCCGTCACCTCTCCAAAAGTGACAGGTAAAGGGACGGGCAGAGATTGCACAGGAAGGTCAACAATCCTGAGATCTGGGGCCGAGCAGTCCAGCCCCTCCAGTTCTAAGTAGTGGGATTGGGGAGTCAGAGGCCCTGGTCATCCCTTCCCCACCCGCCTCCCACCTAAAGCTCCCACCCACCCCTCTCTGCAGCCAAGCACTGATGTCCTACATCCCCCTGAGCCTAGGATGGGAACTCCCTCCTAAGGAACCTCCACATTCCCAAGGAGGACATGGAGTCTCCAAGAAGGGAGGTGATTCCACAGAGTCCACACAGCTGCTGAGAAGTCAGCTGGCTCCTGGCACCTAGGTCCTGGCTGGACCCTACCCCCCAGGCTTGAGGGCTGAGGCAAGGATCATGGGAGTTTCAGGTAATACCAGGCTCAAGGCCCCCCATGCCGGAAGGGGCTGGCACCTCCCTGCTGGGGATCTTTTCTAGAGCCCCAGGCCCTCCTAGCGGGGGACAAAAGCAGTGAGCCGGCTGGTCCCACTTCCCTAGTCCGTGGCCTTCACTCAGCTGAAAGGCACGTGGTTCTAGAAGCCCTGAGCGGGCTTCTTCATGGACAGAGCATTTGGCACAGTGACAGGGTGTAAGGGGGAGATTCGGGGACAGGGTATTTGGAACATCTCACCCTTCACCCTCACATTCCCTCCCTCCCTTGAGTGTCCAGAGCAGGGCTGAATGGGTAGCAATTGGAGACTTCACAGTCATGTATGTTTCCACCCCCCAGGGCACCATCAAAAGTAAATTAACATTTTTTCCATTTCCCCTTTATTGCAAACACGTTGAATGTTGTTGCACAAACTCCATCTCTCCCCTGGCTTCCCTACTCCCTGGTTTCCTGGCCTGGGCTTCCAGGGCAGGGCTGGCTAAGGGTGAGAAGGTAGGTCTCATGCCCCTCCCTGGGCTCCAAGACCCTGCTGCCCCAAGAGACACAGCCAAGTGTCTGGTCCCCTGACTCCTCCTCCTCTCCTCCCTCGGCTGCCAGCCCTCCTGGCTCCCAGGCCCCCACCCACCCTGCCCTCTCCCATGGAGTTAAGAATCCTGGAGGAGCAAAAGTTTTGCACACTTACCAGTGCTCAGAAACATTGAGAACTTGGACCTGCCAGGGCCCAGGGCTGGGAGTGCAGCCTGGACTCAGATGGCACCATTTCAGGAGGGTCCCGAGAGAGAGGACTGAGACCCTCAGGGAATCATTCATTCATTATTCATGCATTCTTTCATTTGTTTGTTCAGTAAACTCTTTTTTTTCTTTTTTTTTCTTTTTTTTTTGAGACAGGGTCTCACTCTGTCACCCAGGCTGGAGTGCAGTGGCGAGATCTCGGCTCACCGTAACCTCCACCTCTGGGGCTCAAGCGATTCTCCTGCCTCAGCCACCAGAGTGGCTGGGATTACAAGAATGTTCCACTACGTTTGGTTAATTTTTGTATTTTTAGTAGAGATGGGGTTTCACCATGTTGGCCAGGCTGGTCTCGAACTCCTGGCCTCAAGTGATCCACCCACCTGGGCCTCCCAAAGTGCTGGGATTACAGGCGTGAGCCACTGCACCCAGCCTTGTTCAGTAAATTCTTGCTCTCCCTCTGCTCCAAGCCTGCAGAGAGAGCAGAAGGATCAGGCACAGCCTTGCTCTCAAAGAGGTCCCAATGCAGCGGGGGACACCGTGGGGCAGCGGTGGCATCCGGCATGGTAAGTAAAGGGTGCCGTGGGAATGGGAAAGATCCTGGGGCGCTTCACCAAGGAGGAGTCTTTTGACTTGGCAAGGTGGTTTGTGGAATAGTGAAGGAAGGTTCTTTACAGGCAGCAGTGATGGTCGGGAGAAGATGGAGCGAGGATCAGTGAGGCACCGTTAGGAGTGATGAACCCGGGGAGTTGGACGGAACATAAGGTCCGGCTGGAAAGGTGGGAAAGGACCAGGCCATAGAGGGCCCGGCGGGGCCTGGAGGGCAGTGGGAAGCCAGCGAAGGGCATTGAGCTAAAGACGGGCACGGTCAGGTTTGCATGAGAAGGAGTTCATGCAAGCCTTTGGCTCCCTATGGAGAACCAGCCGGAGGGGCAGGGCCCAGGAGCTGGTGACGTGGATGTCACAATACCCCGGCCAAATAATGTGAGTTTAGGGTGAAGCCAGTGGCAGTAGGGAGAGAATGAAGTCGGAATCGCGTGGATTGGCCTTGGTCTACCAATGAGACAGAGGGTGGAGGGGAGGGGGAGGGCGGAGCCTCCGATGATGCCAGCATCACTCTCTGGATGCTTTGATAGGCGTCAGGGCCCTTCTCTCAATGAGGGGAACAACAGGGCTGGGGGATCAGTTAGCCCTGGACTTAGGGGTGTGTGGTCCTATGGATCCCTGGGTGGAGGTGTCGGCCTGGTTCTGGACATGCTGGCCTGGAGCCCTGTTGAGGACGAGGCTGGTGACCCAGGGAGAGTATGGTGTCAAGCCACAGGGTGGAGGAATGGCTCAGAAAGAGGACCTTGAGGCCCCGGGTGCAGCAGCTCATGCCTGTAATCCCAGCACTTTGGGAGGCTGAGGTAGGCGGATCACTTGAGGTCAGAAGGTCGAGACCAGCCTGGCCAACATGGTGAAACCTTGTCTCTACTAAAAAGACAAAGATTAGCCGGGCACGGTGGCGTGCACCAGTAATCCCAGCTACCCAGGAGGCTGAGGTAGGACAATCACTTGAACCTGGGAGGCGGAGGTTGCAGTGAGCTGAAATTGTGCTACAGCACTCTAGCCTGAGCAACAGAGCAAGACCCTGTCCCAAAAATAAAAGGACCTCGAGAAAGAGTCTGAGATGAGATCTGAGGCCCACTCACATGAAAGGGATGGGCAAGAGGAGCACAGAGGAAGGCTCTGGAAGAGAGGCAGGAAGAGAGACCGTCACGGGCAGGGGCTTTGCCGCAAGAGGTTGCACAGTGGCTTGGCCCACATGTCAGGGAGGAGGAGCGACCATTCAGTGACAAGAGCTGCTGCAGCCCTTGTCTGTCCATCCATCTGGGGAGGACTGGGGACAAAAGCCAGGCTGGAGAGAGTTTTGGAGAGAGTGGGTCGTGAGAAAGTGAGGGATTAGAAGTGTAGATGACTCTGGCTGGGCACGGTGGCTCACGCCTATAATCCCAGCACTTTGTAGACAACTGGCCGGGCGCAGTGGCTCACATCTGTAATCCTAGCACTTTGGGAGGCTGAGGCAGGAGGATCACCTGAGGTCAGGAGTTTGAGACCAGCCTGGGCAACATGGTGAAACCCTGTCTTTACTAAAAATACAAAAATTACAGGGGTGTGGTAGTGAATGCCTGTAATTTCAGCTACTCAGGAGGCTCACGCAGGAGTATCACTTACATCTGGGAGTCGGAGGTTGCAGTGAGCAGAGATTGCACCACCGTACTTCAGCGTGGGTTAACAAGGGGAGACTGTCTCAAAAAAAAAAAAAAAAAAAAAAGTGTAGATAACTCTTTGAAGCACCTTGGCTGGGGAGAGATAGAGCTAGGTGGGGCTGGACGTGGGCCTTACAAGGGACTTTAAAATATATATATATTTTTTTCTTGAGTCAGGGTCTCACTGTTGCCCAGGTTGGAGTGCAGTGGCGCAATCATAGCTCATTGCAGCCTCAAAATCCTGGGCTCAAGCTGTCCTTTCGCTTCTGGCCCCCAAGTAGCTGGGATTACAAGTGCCTAACACCATGCCTGGCTAATTTTTATATTTTTGTAGAGACTGGGTTTTACCATATTGCCCAGGCTAGTCTCAAACTCTAATCTCAAGCAATCTGCCTGCTTCAGCCTCCCAAAGTGCTGGGATTACAGGCGTGAGTCATCCAGTGTGGCCAAGGGACTTTTAAAACTTTTTAAATGAGAGAAAGTGGACCGTGGGGCTGGGCGTGGTGGCTCATGCCTGTAATCCTAGCACTTTGAGAGGCCAAGGGAGGTGGATCACTCGAGGTCAGGAGTTTGAGACCAGCCTGGCCAACATGGTCAAACCCCGTCTCTACTAAAAATACAAAAATTAGCCAGGCATGGTGGCGGATACCTGAATTCCCAGCTATTTGGGAGGCTGAGGCAGGAGGATCACTTGAACCCAGGAGGTGGAGGTTGCAGTGAGTCCAGATCATGCCATTGCACTCCAGCCTAGGTGACAGGGCGAGACTCCGTCTCAAAAAAAAAAAAAGAAAAGAAAAATGGAGCATGGTCATGTGCTGAGGGCTGGGAAACACTGGCAGGCGTGGGAGAGCAAAAGGAAGTCCCTGGGTGAGGTCCCTGTGTCCAGAGCACATCTGGTCCCCCATCTGGTGGATGGTTTCTGAATAAGCAAGTTATTGGGCACAGATGGCAGGAGCAGGCCTAGACATGGTGCAGGTTCCCTTGGTGATGGGGGATGCAGGAAGGGGAAGAACAGCTGGCTGTGGGGGATGGGGAGCAAGATACATGGGAGTCTCCATGGTGCAGCCGATGTGCGTGGAGCAGAGAGGGGACTGCAGAGGGAGGCACCCCTGACCCCATGCCCCAGGAGACATTACTGCTGGGCACAGGTCCATCTTCCCTCTGTGTCAACCAGGAAGCATAGTCATGGTGGTGAGGGTGGAGGGGGTACAGAGCAGGAGTGAGAGGGGCTGGGAAGAACCTCCGTCCAGAATGCAAGAGGAGGCCTGGGCTCCATCCCAGCCCTACCTTGGATTCAATAAGAGACCCAGAGCCGACGTCTCTGCCCCAAGAGCCTCTACTTCCCCACCTGGAGAATGGGGCCTCGGCCTCCATGTGCTGTAGGGGGCTTGCAGCGTGGCGTCTCACAAGTCTTTCATTTCAGGCCTGCAGAACACAGAAAAGTCCATACTTGGGGATTCCAGGATCCTGACATTCTACGACATAATTTCTATGTTGCCACCAGGGATGGGTCAAACCAACGTCTCTCCCTTCACAGTGGCTCTGTCTGCCCATCCCAGCCGCCAGCTCCCTTCCCTTCCCTTCTTCCCGTCAACTCTGGGCACGGCCAGCCTCGAACACATCCCAAGTGAGCACTTGGCAGGCGGGGACCATGATTCATGCCCTTCCAGCAGGCTTCGTGGCTTGCCCGCCTGCCAGAGTAGGCAGGATATTCTTGGCCTCACCATTCACTCAGGATTAGCAGGGCGGGGGTAGCTGGGGCTGGGGGAGGTGCAGACTGTTCTCCAGCCTCAGCGAGGTGGGGGTGTTCATGTTTGAAGTGGCCGCCAGGCTGGCCAGGGAGGGAACATCACCCCATAAACCGAGGCCACGTCTGGGACCCAGACAGCAGAACTGCGGTGGGGCCATCGGAGGAAGGCTGCCACCTGCTTCATGTCCAGGGAAAAAAGGGCCAGGAGTCTGGGGGCAAAGTGAGGCTGCTCACCTCAAACCCCTGATCCTATTTCCTTCCACGAGCCTCTTCCTTATTGGGAAGCCCGGCCCTCTCCATCCCCACCACCTAGGCTGGGCCAGGAGTTTGAAGCCAGCTCCCAAACAGCCAAGGAACAGAGCAAGTCAGCAGCCTCCAGCCACTCCCTCCCGCTGCTCACCCCAGCTCCCCAAATTCCCCATCACAGCCACGCACCCCCCCCCCCACCCTCAGACCAGTACTTCAGGATAAACCTGGAGCTCCCAGGATAAGGCTGTGCCTCCCACATTAGACCATCATTTCAGAGCAAGACTATGTCTCCCTAAAACCAAGTGTCCTGAGCCTCACCAGTGCACACACAGCAAGGCCAGTGTCCCAGGCTAGGGCCGTGCCCCTTAGACCATGGTTCCCAGCCAGAGCTCTACCTCCTCCCTCTGATCAGAACCCCCAGGGCAAGGCCTGTCTCCTTATCAGGGGTGACAAGAGAGGACTGGATCATCAAAGTGGGCAGCCCATGAAAGAGTCGGAGGAGAGTGCAAGGTCCCCACCCACCATGGACTCACCTGGGCCCAGAGGAATCCGTTATTTCTAGGTCAGATGCAAACAGTTGCTTGGTTTGGAGCAGGAGCCCGGGTCTGGACCATGGGTGAGGGGAGGTGATTTTGGAGCAGGGTCTCTGGGCAGGGAGGGGCCAGGTTTACTCAGGGCAGAGGTAGCAGTTTAGCCTCTGCTGGTGGCAGCTCTCCCCACTCCCTGCAAGGCTGCGGTGATCCCCTGTGAAAATGCATTGTCCCCCTCCTCCAGAGCTCCAAGTTGCTGTCCCCAAGCAGTCATCACCCCAGACCTGGGTCTCTGAGTCTCAGTGTGGGTGGGTCTGACTCTGCCACCCAGGGCTCCAGCTTTGTGTCAAACCCACGGGAATTTCACTCCTGACTCCACCCTGGTACTCCTCCACCTTTCTAACCTCGGTTTTCCTCATCTGGAAAATGGGGACAGGGACATCTACAGCAGGGGGTTCCATGGTGTGCTCTTTCCCCTTGGCTGGCCACAAGTAACTCCGGTGACCGCAGGGCCAAGGTGCAGGAAGCAACAAAGCTGAGTCCAGCCCGTCCTTCAGTCCCACATGCAGCGCCGGGACCTCCGGGAAGTCACTGAGACAGAGCCACATGGAGGAGTGGGGAGATATCTGGCTGGCCTTGGGAGGGTTGGCCTTGGTAACCTGTAGGGAGGCGAATTCCAGGCCCCTCTGGGTTTCCTCGTGGGTCCATTCTCTCCCCCGAGCTCTGGCTTGAGCACCTGGCTAGAGCCCCTCTCCAGAGAGAGCTAGAGACCCATGAGCAGCCCAGGAGGAATGGGGGGCACAGGGCATACATTCTTCTTTTTCTGCCTCATTCTCTGTTCCCCTAGACTGGGAGACAAAGGACTGGATTTGAATTCTCTTTGCCATTCACCAGATATAAGGCATTGGGCAAGTTATTGAATCTCTCCAAGCCTCAGTTTTCTCATCTGTAAAATGGGAGTGGCTGGGTGCAGTGGCTCACACCTGTAATCCCAGCACTTTGGGAGGCCGAGGCGGATGGACCACCTGAGATCAGGAGTTCGAGACCAGCCTGGCCAACGTGGTGAAACCCCATCTCTACTAAAAATACAAAAAATTAGCCGAGCGTCGTGGCAGGCGCCCGTAATCTTAGCTACTCGGGAGGCTGAGGCAGAAGAATCACTTGAACCTGGGAAGAGGAGGTTTCGGTGAGCTGGGATCGTGCCACTGCACTCCAACCTTGGTGACAGAGCAAAATTCCATCTCAAAAAACAAAACAAAACTGGTGTGGTAGTGTGCACTTGTAGTCCCAGCTACTCGGGAGGCTGAGGCAGGAGGATCACTTGAACCCAGGAGGTTGAGGCTGCAGTGAGCCAAAGTCATGCCACTCCACTTCAACCTGGGTGACAGAGAGACCCTGTCTCAAAAATAAAATAAAATAAAAATAAAATGGGAATGATAGCAAACCCAGGGCCATTGGAGAATGACATGGGCTAAGGCAGGAAAGAGCCTGTCCCTGTCAGATGGGGATGGCAAATGTGGGCACAGTTATCTTCATCCTCTCCAGGCTCCTCTGAGGAGCACCCAGAGACCCCAACTCAGGGGAGGCAGTGCAAACCAGGGACCCCCAAGTTTCTGGCCCAGAGCCCCTGCTGGAGAGGGACAGGAGTCCTCAGCTCTGAGCATCACTGAGGCTTGGGTGAAGGGAGGGACAGAGGCCCAGCTAGACCCTGCACATTCCAGCCCTGGTTCATTCTGGATCCAAGCACTGAGATCTCTCCCTACCGGGCCGGAGCTTGCTCTCTGCTCAGTCCTTAAAAGTCCATCGGCCTGAGCTCCTCTTCCGCCTTGAAGGGGTCCTGCCTGTGTAGGGCTGCGTTCCCGGCATGCCATGGATGGAGCGACTGGAGGTCTCCCCGGGAAGTGTTTGACTCCAGGTCAGATCCTGGGAAAAGGCCACAGCCCTAGGACCTGGAGCCAAGGGACTGAGGGCCAAGCGGGCCCTGGAGGGGGAGGAGGGTAGTTGGGGGGAGGGGGAGGTAGGGGAGGGGACTTAGTAAGATGGTGCGGCTCAATTAGCTGGGACAGTGAGGAGGAGTAGTAAAGGGGCTTAGGGGTGTGGAAGGGAGCTCAATGGAGAAAAAGGGGGGGGTTCGTGTGTAACAGGGGGCCCAGGCTTTCCCTCCCTGGTCACACTTCTCCTGCCACTCAGCTCTCTTCACACCACCCACCCTAAGCCGTGCCCTCCGACCTCCCACCTTTCTGGGGCTGACCACTCTCCCTTGTCTCTTTCCATCCAGGGCCTTGGGAACTCCAAGACAGAATGGCCCGAGTCCTGGACGCTCTCTGAGGATATCTCTGCAAAGGCCCCAGCGGCCCAGGCCAGTGGGATGCAGGCTGCTGGCCCTGTCCAGACTCTCATACTGTGGGGCAGGGTTGCAGGGGCCCCTCCCTGGGTTTGCTCTGGGGTGGCAGAGAGCCATTGTGAGTCAGTTCAGGGTGATGGGCAGCGCTCTCTTGCAGCTCAAGGAAGCCTTCCTGGAGGAGGGAGCCTGACCCTCCAGCTGGGCTTGAATGAGGAAGAGGCTAGATAGAGGCCTGGCAGTGGGGCAGGGGTGGGGACTCTCTGTGAGCAGCCGTGTGGCAGGTATGATAGGAAGAAGGACTGGAGGGGTAGACAGGCACTGCCATCCATAGCCTGGAAAGTGTCACTAACAGGGCAGGACTTCATCCAAGAAGTAACAGGGAGGCTGGGCACAGTAGCTCAGGCCTGTAATCTCCACGCTTTCAGAGGCTGAGGCGAGAAGATGGCTTGAGCCCAGGAGCTTGAGACTAGCCTAGGCAACATAGCGAGACCTCCATCTCTGCTAAAAAATTTAAAAAATTAGCTGGGCATGGTGGCACACACCAGTAGCCCCAGCTACTAGGGAGGCTGAGGTGGGAGGATCTGAGCCCAGGAGGTTGAGGCTGCAGGGAGCTGTGATTGTACCAGCACACTCCAGTCTGGAAGACAGAGCAAGACTCTGACTCTTTTTTTTTTAAATTTTTTGAGACAGAGTTTCGCCCTTGTTGCCCAGGCTGGAGTGCAATGGTGTAGTCTCAGCTCACTGTAACCTCCACCTCCTGGGTTCAAGCAATTCTCCTGCTTCAGCCACCCAAGTAGCTGGGATTACAGGTGCCTGCCACCACCCCCAGCTAATTTTTGTATTTTTAGTAAATACAAGGTTTCACCATGTTGGCCAGGCTGGTCTTGAACTCGCGACCTCAGGGATCCATCCGCCTCAGCCTCATTTGTATTGATTTGTAGGAGCTATTTACATATTCCGGATACAAGTTCTTTATCAGGTATATGGTTTGTGACTATTTTCTTATAAGTCTGTGGTTTGTCTATTAATTTTTTTATTGATGACTGTTTTTAAAAATTGTGGTTAAGTATACATGACATAAAACGGATCATCTTAACCATTTTAAAATGTAAAATTCAGTGGCATTAAGTACATCCACAATATTGTGCAACTATCATCACTACCATCAACTCAAAAAGGGCAGGGCATCCAATACCCATTAAGCTGTCACTCCCCAATCTCCCATTTTCCCAGCCCTGACAATCACTAATCTACTTTCTGTCTATATGGATTTGCCTATTTGGATATTCATATTAATAGAATCAACAGTAGGTCGCTTTTTATGTTTAGCTTTTTTCACTTGGCATAATGTTTTCAAGGTTCATGTACTTTGCAGAATGTATCAAAATTTCATTCCTCTTTCGGGTTGGATAATATTTCATTGTATGGATAGACCACAATTTGTTTATCCATTCATCCATTGGTGGATATTTAGGTTGCTTCCACCTTCTGGCTATTGTTTTGTTTGTGTGTGTGTGTGTGTGTGTGTGTATGTGTTTGTCAGCTCCTTTAGGGTCTGACTTTTGGGTATTTTGAATAGTACCGCTGTGAACCTTCATCTACAAGTTTTTGTGTGAATTCATGTTTTCAGTTCTCTTGGATATATATCTAGGAGTGGAAATACTGGGTCACAGGGCAATTCTGTGCTTTTTGAGGAACTGCCACACTATTTTTCACGGAGGCTGCACCATTTTAGATTCCCACCAGCAACATATGAGAACTCCGATTTCTCCAGACCCTCAACAAAATTTATCTTTCATTTTTTGATTATAGTCATCTTCATGGGTAGGAAGTGTGTCTTATTGTGGTTTTCACTTACGTTTCACTAATGATTAGTGATGTTGAAAAGATTTTCATGTGCTTTTTGCCAATTTGTATTTTTTCCTTATAGAAATGTCTATTCAAGTCTTTTGTTAATAGTTTCATTGGGTTGTTTGTCTTTTTGTTGTTCAGTTTTGAGAGTTTTTTATATATTCTGGAAACTAGATCCTTATTAGCAATATGACTTGCAAATATTTTCTGTCATTCTGTAGGGTTTATTTTCACTTTCTTGATAGTGTCTTTTAATGTATCTTAAGTTTTTTTGTTTGTTTGTTTTTGAGACGGAGTCTCGCTCTGTCGCCGCCCAGGCTGGAGGGCAGTGGTGCTATCTCAGCTTACTGCAAGCTCTGCCTCCTGGGTTCACTCCATTCTCCTGCCTCAGCCTCCCAAGTAGTTGGGACTATAGGCGCCCGCTACCATGCCTGGCTAATTTTTTTTGTAGTTTTTAGTAGAGATGGGGTTTCACCGTGTTAGCCAGAATGGTCTCCATCTCCTGACCTCGTGCCCGCCCGCCTTGGCCTCCCAAAGTGCTGGGATTACAGGTATGAGCTACTGCGCCTGGCCTGTGTGTAAGTTTTTTATTTGGATGAAGTTCAATCTATCTATTTTTTCTTTTGTTGCTTGTACTTTTGGTGTCATATCTAGAAAATCATTGCCAAATCCCAGGTCTTGGAGATTTACCTGTGTTTTCTTCTAAGAGTTCTATAATTCTAGCTCTCACAGTTAGGTCTTTTATCCATTTTGAATTATGATGTCAGGTAAAGATACATGAGGTGGGGTAAAGGTCTAACTTTATTTTTTGGCGTGTGGACATCCAGTTGTCTCAGCACCATTTGTTGAAGAGACTATTCTTTCCCCCATTGAATGATCTTGACACCTTTTTTGGAAATAATTGACAATAGATGTATTGGCTTTTTTTTTTCTGGATTCTGAACTCTATTTCATTGGTCTATATGTCTATCCTTACGGCAGTATCATGAGGTCTTAATTACTGTAGCTTTGTAAGTAAGTTTTGAAATTGGGAAATTTGAGTCCTCCAACTTTGTTCTTTTTCAAGATTGTTTTTGGCTGAGATTCATTGCATTCGCATTTGAACTTTAGGATAAACTTGTCCATTTCTGTGAAAAATGGCAGTAGGAATTTTGATAGGGATTGCATTGAATCTGTAGATCATTTTGGTGGGTATTGCCATCTTGACAGTACTGTTTTCCAGTCTATGAACATGGGATGCTTTCCCATTTATTTAGGCTTTCTTTAATCTCTTTCAACAATGTTGTGTACTTTTCAGCACACAAGTCTTGCACCTCCTTTGTTCAATTTATTCCTAAGTGTTTTATTGCTTTTGAAGCTATTGCACATAGAATGGCTTTCTTAATTTTATTTTTGAATTGTTATTGCAAGTGTATAGAACAGAGTTCTTTATTCTCCCCATCTGGCACTAGCAAGCCACGCCAGGGGCACAAACTGTCACCACCACAGCCACCTCTAAGGTTGACAGTGGGAGACTGTAGGCACTAAGTGAAAAGTTGCAATATTCTCCTAACCAAAATTTAACAGGTTATTTCTTAATTAACCACTCTTTTAGTTGTTGCAAGTTTTTAAAAAAATTTCAGAGTTCCAGAAAACTTGAATCTGACGCTTTTTGCCAGCTTAATTATTGCTTTAATGGACTGATAGATTTCTGGAGGTCCTTACTCTGCTATTTTCAGTGACATCACTCTGTATGCCTTATTTTAAAACTGCCTATCTGTTTTCCCCAGTGATTGTACCATTTTACATTCCCACTAGCTACATATGAGGGGTTACAATTAAAATGTTTAAATAATCGGCCAGGTGCGGTGGCTCACGCCTGTAATCCCAGCACTTTGGGAGGCCAAGGCGGGTGGATCACGAGGGCAGGAGATCGAGATCATCCTGGCTAACACAGTGAAACCCCGTCTCTACTAAAAATACAAAAAAATTAGCCAGGCATGGTGGTGGGTGCCTGTAGTCCCAGCTACTCGGGAGGCTGAGGCAGGAGAATGGTGTGAACCCAGGAGGCGGAGTTTGCAGTGAGCCGAGATTGTGCCACTGCACTCCAGCCTGGGTGACAAAGCGAGACTCCGTCTCAAAAAAAAATGTTTAACCAACGTGTATCTTCAAGTAATATGCTACTTCATGTGCAGAGAAAACTTTTCACCAGGCCTTGCCGCTGGCCTGTATTTAGTTTTTTAAGAAACCACCAAACTGTCTTCCAAAATGGATGTACCAATTTGCATTCCCACCAGCAATAGATGAGGGTTCTTGTACATGTTTTGTTACATGTATACCTAAGTATTTCATTTTTGGGATAGCTGATGTAAATGGGAATGTATTTTTCACTTCAAATTCTATTTGTTCCTTGCTGATATATGGAAAAGCAATAGATGGCCAGGCGCGGTGACTCATGCCTGTAAACCCAACACTTTGGGAGGCCGAGGCAGGCGGATCATTTGAGGTCAGGAGTTCGAAACAAGCTTGGCCAACATGGTGAAACCCCGTCTCTACTAAAAATGCAAAAAATTAGCCGGGTGTGGCAGCGCGTGCCTGTCCCCAAAATGGACACTTTAGCTCTCCCAAAAATGAAATCCCACCTACTAGGGAGGCTGAGGCAGGAGAATCACTTGAACCCAGGAGGCAAAGGTTGCAGTGAGCTGAGATTGCGCCACTGCACTCCAGCCTGGGCAACACAGCGAAACTCCATCTCGAAAGAAAGACAGAAAGAGAGAGAGAGAGAGAGAGAGAGGAGGGGGGAGGGGGAGGAAGAAGAGGAGGAGGAGGAAGAAGAGGAGGAAGAAAAATGGAGAAAAGCAGTAGACTTCTATATATAGCTTTATGTCCTGCAACATTTCTATAATTGCTTCAGTTATCTTTTAGAGCCATCAAAATTAAGAAAAAAAATTATATCTACCTTTTTTATGTTACTTCAAGCACTTTCAGTTTGATAGATACAAGTGTTTTTTGTTTGTTTGTTTGTTTTTGAGACGGAGTCTTGCTCTGTTGCCCAGGCTGGAGTGCAGTGGTGTGATCTCAGCTCACTGCAACCTCTACCTCCCGGGTTCAAATAATTCTCCTGCCTCAGCCTCCTGAGTAACTGAGATTATGGGCACACACCACCACAGCCAGCTAATTTTTGTATTTTTAGTAGAGACGGGTTTTCCACATTTTCCCAGTAGCCAGGCTGGTCTCAAACTCCTGACCTCAGGTGATCTGCCTGCCTCTGCCTCGCAGAGTGCTGGGATTATAGACATGAGCCACCATACCCGGCCTGTTTATCCATTCATTCTTTTGATGGATGCTTGGATTGTTTCCATCTTTGGATATTATAAATAAAACTGATATGAACATTTTTATACATGTCTTAGTATGAACATATACTTTCATTTCTCTTGTGCAATACCTAGGAGTGAAGTAACTAGGTCGTACGGTAGGTATGTATTTTAGTTTTTAAAAACCCGCCAAACTGTTTTCCAAAGTGGCTGTACTATTTTGTTTTTAGACAGAGTCTCGCTCTGTCCCCAGGCTGGAGTGCAGTGGTGTGATCTCTGCTTACTGCAACCTTTGCCTCCCGGGTTCAAGCGATTCTCCTGCCTCAGCCTTCTGAGTAGCTGGGTCTACAGGTGTGTGCCACCACGCCCGGCTAATTTTTTGTATTTTTAGTAGAGATGGGATTTCACCGTGTTAGCCAGGATGGTCTCGATCTCCTGACCTCGTGATCCGCCCACCTCGGCCTCCCAAAGTGCTAGGATTACAGGCGTGAGCCACCGTGCCTGGCCGACTCAAAATATTTTCTAATTTACCTTATGATTTTTCTAATTTACTTTCTTCTTTGACGTACTGGTTTGTTTTTTTTTTTTTTTTTTTTTTTTTGAGAGGGAGTCTTGCTCTGTCGCCCAGGCTGAACTGCAGTGGCACAATCTCAGCTCACTGCAAGCTCCGCCTCCCAGATTCACGCCATTCTCCTGCCTCAGCTTCCCGAGTAGGTGGGACTACAGGCGCCCACCACCACGCCCGGCTAATTTTTTTTGGTATTTTTAGTAGAGACGAGGTTTCACAATGTTAGCCAGGATGGTCTCGATCTCCTGGCCTCGTGATCCACCCACCTCAGCCTCCCAAAGTGCTGGGATTGTAGGCGTGAGCCACCGAGCCCGGCCCGTACTGGTTATTTTTGAAGTATGTTGATTAGTTTCCACTTATTTGTGAGTTTTCCAAATATCTTTCTGTTATTAATTTCTGATTTTATTCCATTGTGGTCAGAAAATGTATTTTGAATTGCTTCAGTTTTTAACAATTTATTAAGACGTATTTTATGGCCTAGCATATAATTTATAGTGGAGAATGTTTCATGTGTACTTCGGAAGAATGTGTATCATATTGTTGTTGGGTAGGATGTTCTATAGATGTTCGTTAGGTCTGGTTGGCATACATTCTGTTTTTTTTCTGATCTGATATCTAGTTGTTCTCTTTATTATTAAAAATGAAGGCCAGGCGCGATGGCTCACACCTGTAATCCCAGCACTTTGGGAGGCCAAGGCAGGCGGATCACCTCAGGAGTTTGAGACCAGCCTGGCCAATATGGGGAAACCCTGTCTCTACTAAAAATGCAAAAATCAGCCAGTCGTGGTGGCACACACCTGTAATCCCAGCTACTTGGGAGGCTGAGGCAGGAAAATTGCTTGAACCTGAGAGGTGGAAGTTGCAGTGAGCCGAGACTGCACCACTGCACTCCAGACTGGGCAAAAGAGCA
The DNA here is from genome assembly GCF_028885625.2 of Pongo pygmaeus. Taxonomy (NCBI): domain Eukaryota; kingdom Metazoa; phylum Chordata; class Mammalia; order Primates; family Hominidae; genus Pongo; species Pongo pygmaeus. The sequence continues at coordinate 20,863,562 of NC_072379.2, read as the reverse complement.
AGACTCCATCTCAACAACAACAACAAAAAGAGTATTGAAGTGGCTAAATATTATTGTTGTATTGTTTATCTTCCCTCCAATTACTGCAGTTTTTGCTTCATGTACTTTGAGGCTCTGTTTTTCGGTGCATATAGGCTTACAAATGTTATATCTTCTTGAAGGATTGACCCTTTTATCATTCTATAATGTCCTTCTTTGTCTACAGTAACTTTTTTTTGTCTTAAAGCCAATTTTTTTCTGACATTAGTATAGCCACTCTAGCTCTCTTTTGGTTACTTTCTGCGTGGAATATTTTTGCATCCTTTTACTTTCAACGTATTTGTGTTTTTTAATCCATTCTGCCAATCTGTGCCTTTTAGTTGGAGAGTTTAACCCATTTAATTTAATGTAATTAATCATAAGGATTTACTTCTCCCAGTCTATATGTCATTTGCCTTTTTATTCCTTGGTTCTTCCATCATAGCCCTCCTTTTATGTTCTGTAGATACTCTCTAGTACACCATTTTAATTCTTTGTTGTTACTTTTACTATATATTTTTTAGTTCTTTATGTTTGCCGTGGGATAACAATTAACATCTTTGTTTATAGCAATGTAGTTTGTTTTTTTTTTTTTCCTAATTTTTTCTTTTGAGACAGGGTCTCACTCCAGTTTGCCCAAGTTGGAGTGCAGTGGCGTGATCTTGGCTCATTGCAGCCTCTACCTCTCAGGGTTAAGCAGTCCTCCTACCTCAGCCTCCTAAGCAGCTGGGAGTAAAGGCAGGCACGCACCACTGTGTCGGGCTAATAGTAGTTTTGATTAATACCAACTTAATTTCAATAGTATATAAAATTTTGCTGCTATGTAGCTTCATTATCCTCCTGTGGTGTTCCTGCTCAAATTACATCCTTATACATTGTGAGCCCCTCAACATAGATTTATAATTATTGCTTTGTACCGTTGTCTTTGGAACCAGATAGGAAAACAGGATTTACAAACAAAAAATACATCTATACTGTCTTTTTTTTTTTTTTTTTTTTTTGAGGTAGAGTCTCCCTCTGTCACCCAGGCTGGAGTGCAGTGGCTCTATCTCGGCTCACTGCAAGCTCCGCCTCCCGGGTTCACGCCATTCTCCTGCCTCAGCCTCCTGAGTAGCTGGGACTACAGGTGTGCCACTACACTTGGCTAATTTTATTTTATATTTGGTAGAGATGGGGTCTTGCTTTGTTGATAGGGTTGGTCTCGAACTCCTGGGCTCAAGCGATCCTCCTGCCTCACCTTCCCAAAGTGCTGGGATTATAGGCATGAATCACCACACCCAGCAGTTGGGATTTTCTTTTTTTCTTTCTTTTTTTTTTTTTTTGAGACGTAGTCTCCCTCTGTCGCCCAGGCTGGAGTGCAGTGGTGTGATCTCGGCTCACCGCAAGCTGTGCCTCCCAGGTTCATGCCATTCTTCTGCCTCAGCCTCCCGAGTAGGTGGGACTACAGGTGCCCGCCACCGTGCCCAGCTAATTTTTTGTATTTTTAGTAGAGATGGGTTTCACTGTGGTCTCAATCTCCTGACCTCATGATCGGCCCGCCTTGGCCCTCCAAAGTGCTGGGATTATAGGCATGAGCCACTGCGTCTGGCCCAACCTGTGGGATTTTCTATGGAGACAATCAGGAGTTTTGAGTAGGGACAATTTTAATTCTTCCTCTCCTATCTGTATGCTCTTTATTTCTTTTCTTGCCTTATTGCCCTACTTTGGTCTTCCAGTACAATGTTGAACAGGAGCAATGAGAATGAACATCCTTATCTTGTACCTTAACTTGGGTGAAAACATTCAGTCTTGAAGTATGACTTTAGCTCTGGATTTTTGGAGATGTCCTTTATCAGGTTGAGGAAGTTCCCTTTTATTCCTACTTTGAAAAGAGTTTTTATTTAGCATGGATGTTGAATCTTCTCAAATGCTTTTTCTGCATATGATATATTGATACGTTGATATGATCATATTGATATATTGATTATTTTAAGAAATGGATACATTGATCAATGTGTTAGTATGTTTTTCTTCTGTTAATAACATACACTGCATTGATTGATTTCAGATATTGAACCAGCCTTGCATTGCTGATATAAAACTGCCTTGGTTGTGATTTATTACTGTTTTATATATTGATGCATTCTGTTTGCTACTTTTTTTGAGTTTTTTTTTTGTCTATGTTCATAGAGACTATTGGTCTGTGTAGACTTCTGTTTTTGTACTACCGTAGTCTAGTTTTGATGTAAAGGTAATGTTGGCTTTATACAACAATTTTGGAAGTATTCATTTCCCTATTTTCTGGAAACAATTGTGTAGAATTGGTGTTTTTTCTGTTTCAAATCTTTGGTAAGAAATATCTGGAGAAATTATCTGGGCCTTGAGATTTCCTCTTGAAAGGTTTTTTAACAACAAATTCAATTTCGTTAATAGTATGGGACTATTCCAATTCTCTATTTTACCTTGTGTGAGTTTTGGTAGTTTGTGGTTTTTCAGAAATTGGTTAATTTCATCTACATTGTTAAATTTATGAGTACAGACTTGTTCATAATATCCCCTTATTATCCTTCTAACATTTGTAAAATTTGTAGTGATATCATGTATTTCATTCCCAATATTGATAATTTATGTCTCGTTTCCTTTCTTTTCTCTCTTTTTTTGTTATTTGGCTAGAGGTTTGGGAATTTTACACATCTTTTCAAAGAATCAGCTTTTGATTTAATTGATTTCTCTATTGTTTTCAGTTTCATTGGTTGCTGCTCTTACCTTTGTTACTTCCTTCTTTGTGCTTACCTTGAGTTGATTTTACTCTTTTTATAGTTTCTTAAAACAGAAATTTAGGGCCGGGTGCAGTGGCTTATGCCTGTAATCCCAGCACTTTGGGAGGCTAAGGCGGGCGGATCACGAGGTCAGGAGATCATGACCATCCTGGCTAACATGGTGAAACCCCGTCTCTACTAAAAATACAAAAAATTAGCCAGGCATGGTGGCTGGCGCCTGTAGTTCCAGCTACTCAAGAGGCTGAGGCAGGAGGATAGTGTGAACCTGGGAGGCGGAGCTTGTAGTGAGCCAAGATCGTGCCACTGCACTCCATCCTGGGGACAGAGCGAGACTCCGTCTCAAAAAAACAAAACAAAACAAAAAACAGAAATTTAGGTTATTGATTAGAAAACTTTCATCCTCCTCTTCCTCCTCCTCTTCTTCCTCCTCTTTCTTCTTCACTACTTCTTCTCCTTCTCTTTCTCTTTTTCTTTCTCCTCCTTCTCCTCTCCTCCTCCCCCAACTCCTCCTCTTCCTTTCTTCTTTCTTCTTCTCCTGAGACAGGGTCTCGCTCTATCACCTAGGCTGGAGTACCATGAGAGGATCCTAGCTCACTGCATCCTCAAACTCATGGGCTCAAGTGATTCTCCTGCTTTAGCCTCCCGAGTAGCTGGGACTACAGGTATGTGCCACCATACCAGGCTAATTTTTAAAAAAATTTTGGTAGATACAGTGTCTCGTTATGTTACCTAGGCTAATCTTGAACTCCTAGCCTCAAGCAATCCTTTCACCTTGGCCTCCCAACATGTTGGGATTACAGGTGTGGGCCTCTGTGCCCGGCCTCTTCTTTTCTAATATAATCATTTAATTACATAAATTCCCCTTTAATTTGGCTGCATCCTGTAAGTTTTGACATGTTCTATTTTCATTTTCACTCAAATTAAAATATTTTCTACTTCCCTGGAGACTTCCTCTTTCACCCAGGATTATGTAGAAGTATGTAGTTAATTTCTAGGCATTTGAATATTTTTTAGTGTTCTATTATTGACTTCTACTTAAATTGTATGACCAGAAAGCATCATTTATATAATTTTAAATTACAAACACTTGTTAGGGGTTTATTTTATGACCAAGGACATGGTCTTAGTGAATATTCTATGTGCTTTTTTTTTTTTAAGAGATGCGTCTCGGCTATGTTACCTGAGCTGGAGTGCAGTGGCTATTCCCAGCACAATCATAGTGCACTACAGTCTCCAACTCCTGGGTTCGGGTGATCCTTGTGCCTCCGCCTCCTGAATAGCTGAGATTGCAGGCATGTGCCATCATGCCTAGCTATGTGCCTTTAAAAAGACTACAGTTGTGGATGGAGTGTTTTATCAATATTAGTTGGTTTATGATTGTGTTTAGTTCTATATCCTAGCTGATTTTCTATCTGTTCTGTCCATTCTTGAAGAGGAGCATTGGTGTTTCCAATTATAATTTTGAGTTTGTCTATTTCTCCTCAAGTTCTGTCAGTTTTGCTGTATATATTTGAGGTCTGTTTTTAGATGTGTATACATTTTAAATGGTGTTGCCTTGGGTCTTTACCATTATGTAATGTCCCTCTTAATCTATAGTAAATTTCCTTGCTTTGAGGTATAGTTTGTCTTATGTAAATATAACCAGTTCAGTTTTCCTTTGACCAGCATTTACATAACATATCTTTTTCCATTTTTAAACTTATAATCTACCTATATTAAAATGCATAGTCAGGCCAGGTGCAGTGGCTCATGAGTGTAATCCCAGCACTTTGGGAGGCTGAGGCCAGCGGATCACTTGAGGCCAGGAGTTTCAGACCAGCCTGGGCAACGTGACGAAAACCTGTCTCTACCAAAAATGCAAAAAATTAGCCAAGTGTGGCAGCATGCGCCTGTAGTCCTAGCTACTCAGGAGGCTGAGGCATGAGGATTGCTTGAACCTGGGAGGCAGAGGTTGCAGTGAGCCAAGATGGTACCACTGCACTCCAGGCTGGGTGAAACAGCAAGACTGTGTCTCAGAATAAATAAATAAATAAAACAACAGCAGCAACAAAATGTATAGTCATGTCTTTTTTTAAAAAAAATCTCTTCTGTCATTGTCTTTTAGTTGGTGTGATTAGACCATTTACATTCATTGTTATTGTTGATGTACTTGGATTTAGGTCTATCATTTTGTTATTTTCTGTTTGCTCTCTTTTGTTTGTTTGTTTGAGACAGGAGACAAGGTCTTGCTCTGTTGCCTAGGCTGGAGTGCAGTGGTGCAATCTCGGTTCACCACAAGCTCTGTCTCCCAGGCTCAAGCGATCCTTGTGCCCCAGCCTCCTGAGTAGCTGGGACTACAGGCGACCACTGCCACACCCCACTAAGTTTTGTATTTTTAGTAGAGACGGGGTTTCACCATGTTGGCCAGGCTAGTCTCAAACTCCTGGCCTCAGGTGATCCGCCCGCCTCGGCCTCCCAAAGTGCTGGGATTACAGGTGTGAGCCACTGCATGCGGCTGCTCTCTGTTTTTTATGCCTCACTGTTTCCTTTCCTGCATTCTTTTGGGTTATTTGACTATTGCTTAGTATTCAATTTTAATTTATCAATTGATTATTTCACTATATCTCTTTGTATGGTGTTCTTTAGTGGTGGCTCTAAGAATTACAGTATGTACACCACACTTTTTACTTTCTGCTTAGAATTAATATTTTACCACTTGTAAAATGTAGGAACCTGGCTATCATGTAGGTTGCTTTCCCCTGTCCTTAACTATGTTGTAGTTACCATATGTATTACATCTATAAACATTGAAATTCCTTTAGAATCTGAAACTGTTCTAAAAAATAAAGCTTATTTTTAAAATACTTATTAGACAATATTACACCTTTTGCTTTCAATAATCATATGTATTTTAGGCCAGGGCGCGGTGGCTCACACCTGTAATCCCAGCACTTTGGGAGGCCGAGGCAGTGGATCACCTGAGGACAGGAGTTCAAGACCAGCCTGGCCAGCATGGTGAAACCCCATGTCTACTAAAAATAGAAAAATTAGCTGGGCATGGTGGTGTGTGCCTGCAATCCCAGCTATTTGGGAGGCTGGGGCAAGAGAATGGCTTGAACCTGGGAGGCAGAGGCTGCAGTGAGCCGAGATCACACCACTGCACTCCAGCCTGGGTGACAGAGTGAGACTCCGTCTCAAAAAAAAAGAAAAAAAAAATAGTCATACATATTTCAAAGAACTTAAGTGGGAAAATAGTTCATTTTATGTGCCCAGATATTTATCATTTCTGTTGCTTTTCCTGAGGTTTTAAGACTTCCTCTGGTATTATTCCTCTCTTGAATAAAGAACTTTCTTTATCATTTCTTTTAGTATAGTTTTGCTGTCAGTGAATTCTCTTAGTTTTTCTTAATCTCAAAATGTCTTTATTTTACATTCATTCCTGAGGATGTTTTTACTAGATATATAATATTCTTGGTTGACCTTTCTTTTCCTTCAGCACTTCCACGGGGTGTGTTATTTCCTTCTCGTCTTCGTGGTTTCAGATGATAAATCCTTAGTCGCTGAAGTAACTGTTACTGTCTACTTAATGTCATTTTTCGGACTGTGTTCAAGATAGTTTCTTTGTCTTTAGTTTTCAGCAGTGTGATTATGATGTGTCTGGGTATGGATTTCTTTGAGATGATCTTAACTGGAGTTTGCTAAGCTTCTTGAATCTGTAAGCTTTTTTATTTTTCCAGGTTTCAGAAGTTTTAAACCATTATTTCTCCAAATATCTTTTACACCACATTCTTTTACTCTACTGAGACTGTTCATTTTTTTTTTTCCCCAATCTGTTTCCTTTCTGTAGTTCATGTTGGATAGTTTTTTTTCCTTTTTTGAGACAGGATCTCATCGTGTCACCCAGGCTCTGGAGTGCAGTAGTACAATCACAGCTCACTGCAGCCTCGACCTCCCCAGGCTCAAGAGATCTTCCCATCTCAGCCTCCCAAGTAGCTGAGACTACAGGTGCGCACCACCATGCCCATCTAATTTTTTTGTATTTTTCAGAAATAGGGTTTTGCCATGTTGGCCAGGCTGGTCTCAAATTCCTGGGCTTAAGTGATCCACTCGCCTTGGCCTCCCAAAGTGCTGGGATTACAGGCATGAGCCACCAGATAACGTTTTAAAACCTGTTTCCAAGTCTACTAGCTCTTTCTTCAGTCATACACATTCTGTTACTGAACTCATTGAGTTAATTTTAAAACTCAGTAATTGTATATTATCAGTTCTAAAATATCTATTTGGTTCTTTTTTGTATCTTCTATTTTCCTGCTGAGGGTTTCTATCATTCCATTCATTTAAAAAATATTCTCCCTTAGAAAACTAGTTAAATAGGTAGGCCAGGCATGGTGGCCCAGCACTTTGGGAGGCTGAGGCGGGCAGGTCACCTGAGGCCAGGAGTTCGAGACCAGCCTGGCCAACATGGTGAAGCCCTGTCTCTCTACAAAAAATACAAAAAAAATACAAAAAAAATTAGCCAGGCGTGGTGGTGCACATCTGTAATCCCAGCTACTCAGGAGGCTGAGGTGGGAGGATTGCTTGAACCCGGGAGGCAGAGGTTGCAGTGAGCTGAGAACATGCCACTGCACACTCCAGCCTGGGTGACAGAGCAAGACTCTGTCTAAAAAGAAGAAGAAAAATAGTTAAATAGCTGCTTTAAAATCCTGGTTTGGTAATTCCAACATCTGTGCCATCTTGGGGTTGGCATCTGTTAATTATCTTTTTCCATGTAAGATGTTTAGATTTCCCTAGTTTTTTATATATTGGATGATTTTGAATTGTGTTTTGGATATCTCGAACATAGTGTTACGTGGTTAAATTCTATGGAGAAGTTTAATTTATAAAAAAAAAATAGGCAATGGATTTGGTTAGGTTCAAGCTGCAACTTCCTACCTGTACTCTGTGAGCTGTGGTTACAATGTCAGTTTAGTTCCCAAATACTTTGCAGTATTCAGATATGTCCTGAGTATGTACCACGCAGTGGCCAGCCTGGAACCTGGGGAGTGGTCCATCCTGTAGTTTCTTTCTCAAAGCCTGTGCTGTTTAGGGTCAAATGCACACACACGCAGCTCAGGGGTGAGCTGAAGAGTTTATATAAATTGTTTATCAAATTGTCATCTCAAGCTCCCTCTTCTCATCAATTTCACTGACACTTTTCAGCTCCCAAGGGCCCCTCCCTAGTCCTTTAACTGTAAAGCCAGGGCTTCAGTTTCTCTGCTCTGCCACATACTTCTTAACGACTGCATCTTTCTTCAGTGCCAAGTGGCAAGAGCATAGAGAGAAAGACAGCAACAGGAATCCCTCCAGCACTCTTGGGGCCACAGACTCTTGAGACAAGTGTTCCCTCGCAGAGCATTTGGTGGTTACCCAACTGCTTTTGCCTGTCTCACCGTGTCATGTGATTGCCTAGAAGCTGGGACAGTAGGGAACGGCAATTAACACCAAAAACCAACCAACCAACAAAAACAACTTCACAAAAAACAAACTGGGGCTGTCTCCATTCTTCCTGACCTGTAGGGGCCCCCTTTCGCAGTCTGAACCACAAATGGAGAGCTTCTCTTAGAGCTCTTTCTGTCTGTACCTGGTTTACCATCTTAGCCTCCTGAGTAGTTGGGAACCGTAGGTGCACGCCACCAAGCCCAGCTAATTTTTATATATATTTTGTAGAGATGGGGTCTTGCTATGTTGCCTAGGCTGGTTTCAAACTCCTGGCCTCAAGCACCTTGGCCCCTCAATGTGCTGGGATTACAGGCATGAGCCACCATGCCTGGCCAAAATTTTTTTTCATGTAAATATTTCTGATAAAAATTTCAGATCCAGATGGCTTGACTGGTAAATCCTATCAAATAATTAAGGAGGGAGTAATATGAATCCCACAAAAACTTTTAGAAAACATAGAAGACAATACTTCCCAAGTAATTTTATGAGGCCAGTGTTAACTCTGATACCAAAACCAAACACCTAACAAATAGACCAGGAGTCAGCAAACCATGGCTTGTGGGGCCAAACCAGACTATGATTTGTTTCTGTAAATAAAGTTTTATTGAAACATAGCCACTTTTATTAAAGTACATACTGTCTTTTCCTGTTTTCCTGTTACAGTAGTAGGGTTGAGTAGTTATAGCAGAAGTTATATGGCCTGCAAAGCCTCAAATATTTACTGACTTTACAGAACAAGGTTTGCTGGTCCCTGATGTGGACCAGCAGTCTTCATGGAAAAATATGCAAAAATGCTTTAGAAAGATTAGCAAATCAAACCCAATAAATAAAAGAGATAAATATCAAGATCAAGTGAAGTGCATCCCAGAAATACAATGTTGCTTTAACAACAAAAACAAAAATAAGTCAATGTAATGCAATATATTAACAGAAGAAAGGTTTAAAATGGCAGGATCATCTCAATACTTGCAGAAAAGAAGCATTTGACAACATTCAACATCCATTCATTATTATTATTATTATTATTATTATCTTTTTTTTTGAGAGGGTGAGTCTTGTTCCATTGCCCAGGTTGGAGTGTGTGGCGCGATCTTGGCTCACTGTAACCTCTGCCTCCCAGGCTCAAGAAATTCTCGTGCCTCAGCCACCCCAGTAGCTAGGATTACAGGCATGCACCACCACGCCCAACTAATTTTTGTATTTTTAGTAGAGACGGGGTTTCGCCATGTTGGCCAGGCTGGTCTCGAACTCCTGGCCTCAAGCGGTCCACTCACCTCAGCCTCCCAAAGTGCTAGGATTACAGGCATGAGCTACTGTGCCCACCCCATTGATAATTAAAAAAAAAAAAAAAATCAGCAAACCAAATATAAAAGGGAACTGTCTCAACCAGAAAAAGTACAGCTACAAAAACTTAAAGCTAATATCTTAATGGATAAAGTATGAATTATTTCTCCCTAAGATTAGAAACAAGGCAAGCATGTCCACTTTTGCTGCTTGCATTTAGCATGGTACTAGAGGTTCAAGCTTGTGCAATAATAAAAGAAGAAAAAGTAAAAGGCATACCAACTGGAAAGGAGGAAGTAACACTGTTCTTATTGCAGACAACATGATCATCTGTATAGAAAGTCCCAGGAGATATGAAATAAGCTACTAGAACTAATAAGTTAGCAGAACCGGTGTCAATTGAGTTTCCATATGCTAGCTCAAACAATGGGAACTGAAATTTTAAAAACAAAGCCATTATTATTATTGTTGTTGTTATTTGAGACAGAGTCTCACTCTGTCGCCCAAGCTTGAGTGCAGTGGCACAATCTTAGCTCACTGCAACCTCCACTTCCCAGGTTCAAGTGATTCTCCTGCCTGAAGCCTCCAGAGTAGCTAGGATTACAGGCGCATGTCACTACGCCCAGCTAATTTTTGTATATTTAGTAGGGATGGGGTTTCACCAGGTTGGCCAGGCTGCTCTGGAACTCCCGAGCTCAAGTGATCTGCCGGCCTCGGCCTCCCAAAGAGCTGGGATTACAGGCATGAGCCACTGCGCCCAGCCAAAAGAAAGCCATTAATAATAGTGTTTAAAAATCAAAATACCTAGGAATAAATTTAATAAGAGACATGTATATTAGTGTCTTACTGCTACTCTAACATATGCCATATAGTGACGTAATGCAAATTTATTGCCATACAGTCCTGGAAGTCAGAAGTCCAAAGTCAGTCTGTCTGAAATCAAGATGTCACAGGTTCGCCTTCTGGAGGCTCTTGGGGGAGACGCTTGCCTTTTTCCACTTCTTGGTGCTGCCTGAGTTCCTTGGCTCATGGCCTCTTCCTCCATCATCAAATGCAACAGTGCAGCATCTTCAAATTCCACCCCCTTTGCTCTGGCAGTTATCTCTGCTTCCATTATCACATCTCTTTTTCTGACTCTGACCCTCCTGCCTCCCCCCTTATGAGAAACTTTGCAATGGGACCTATCCAGATAATCCAGGATAATTTCTCCACCTCAAGATCCTTAATTTAGGCTGGGTCCAGTGGCTCACGACTGTAATCCCAGCACTTTGGGGGGCCGAGGATGGCGGATCTCTTGAGCTTGGCAGTTTGAGACCAGCTTGGCCAACATGGTAGAACCCCGTCTCTACTCAAAACACAAAATTAGGTGGTTTGTCTTTTTACTTTCTTGGTGCTTTGAAACAGAAAGTTTTTGGCCAAGTGGGGTGGCTTATGCCTGTAATCCCAGTGCTTTGGTAGACTGAGGTGGGAGGATCACTTTGAGGTCAGTAGTTCAAGACCAGCCTGGACAATATAGTGAGACCCCCCCGCCCCTGTCTTTTCAAAAAATCAAAAAAATTAGCTGGGCATGGTAGCACATGCCAATATACCTGATGATGTCCCAGCTAGGCAGGAAGATCACTTGAGCCCAGGAGTTCAAGGTTTCAGGGAGCCATGATTGTTTCACTGCACTTCATCCTGGGCAACAGAATACGACCCTGTCTCAGGGGCTGGGCACGGTGGCTCACGCCTGTAATCCCAGCACTTTGGGGGGCTGTGGTGGGTGGGTCATGAGGTCAAGAGTTTGAGACCAGCCTGGCCAACATGGTGAAACCCCACCTTTACTAAAAATACAAAAATTAGCCAGGCGTGGTGGTGCCTGCCTGTAATCCCAGCTACTCAGGAGGCTGAGGCAGGAGAATCACTTGAACCTAGGAGACGGAGGTTGCAGTGAGCCGAGATTGTGCCATTGCACCCCAGCCTGGATGACAGAGCGAAACTCCGTGTCAAAAACAAAAAGACAAAAAACCCTGTCCTTACAAAGAAAGAACAAAGGAAAAAAGAAATACAAAGGTTTAAATTTTGATGAACTCCAATTTATGAAGTTTTTCTTTTATTACTTGTGCTTTAGGTGTTGTATCTAAGAAAACCATTGCCTAATTCAAGGTCACAAAGATTTATACTTATCTTTTCTTCTAAGAGTTTTGTCGCCTTAGCTTTTATATTTGGGTCTATAAAACATGACTACTATGATGTTTTCGTTATTACAGGTTTGTAGTAAGTTTTAAAGTCAAGAAGTGTGAGTCTTCCAATTTTTTTCTTTTTCGAGATTGTTTTGTAATTCTGCATTTCCATATGAATTTTAGAATCAGCGTGTCACTTTCTACAACAGAGGCAGCTGAGATTTTGATAAGGATTACATTGAGTCTGTACATCATTTTAGGGATTATTGGCATTTTAACAATATTAATTAAGTCTTCCAGTCCATAAACACAGCATGTCTTTCCATTTATTTAGGTCTTCTTTAATTACTGTTTCTTTTCTTTTTTTCTTTTTTTTTGAGATGGAGTTTCACTCTGTCACCCAGGCTGGTGTGCAATGGCGTGATCTTGGCTCACTGCAACCTCCACCTCCTGAGTTCAATCGATTCTCCTACCTCAGCCTCCCTGGTAGCTGGGATTAGAGGCAAGTGCCGCCACGCCTGGCTAGTTTTTGTATTTTTAGTAGAGACGTTTTGTTGGCCAGTCTGGTCTCCAATTCTTGGACCTTATGTTATCTGCCTGCCTCAGCCTCCCAAAGTGCTGGGATTACAGGCATGAGCCACCACGCTGGGTCTCCTACCTTCCTTTAGATTGAAGTTTCTTGTTTGTTTTGGTTTTTGTTTGCCATTTTGTCACGTTTGACCTATTAGCTATTTGTGTGTGCGATTAACCTAGAGTTTATAATGTGAATCTTTAACATTTCACAATCTACCCTTAAGTTGCATTTAACACTTCATGAATAATATAAGAACCTTACAACACCATACTTGCATTTCACTCTTCCATTTTTTATGCTATTGGAGTCATGCATTTTACACCTATGAAGTTATAAACCCCACAATACACTGCTATTTTTTCTTTAAACAATTACTGTTTTTTTTGTTTTTGTTTTTGTTTTTTTGAGACGGAGTCTCACTCTTGTTGCCCAGGCTGGAGTGTAGTGGTGTGATCTTGGCTCACCACAACCTCTGCCTCCTGGGTTCAAGTGATTTTCCTGCCTCAGCCTCCTGAGTAGCTGGGATTACAGGGCTGCGACACCACGCCTGGCCACTTTTGTATTTTTAGTAGAGACGGGGTTTCACCATGTTGGTCAGGCTGGTCTCAAACTCCTGACCTCAGGTGATCTGCCCACCTTAGCCTCCCAAAGTGCTGGGATTACAGGTGTGAGCCCCCATGCCTGGCCAATTATCTTTTAAAGAAATGAAAATAAGAGAAAATATCTGTTACATTAATCCACATATTTGTCATTTCTAGTGCTTTTCATTGTCTTGTATTTCATGTTTATGTTTATCTTTTTCCTTTAGCCTGAAATTTTAATTTTATAATTTTTTGTATTACAATTTCTGTTGGGCAATAAATTTTCTCACCATTTGTTTCTTAAGAAATATTTTTTTTTGTCTTCGTTTGAGAGAGGCTATTTTAATTGAATAAAGAATTATAGGTTAACAGCTTTTTCCCCCCAGCACTCTAAAGATGTCATGTTATTGTCCTCTAGCTTTCATTGTTTCTGATAATAAGTCAGCAGTAATTCTTATCTTTGTTCCTTCTACATAATGTGTTAGTTCCTTCTCTGGCTGCTTTTAAGATTTTTCTCTTTATTTTTGGTATTCAGCAACTTGATTGTGATATGTTTTGGTGTGGTTTTCTTTGAATCAGTATTTATTTATTTTTATTTATTTATTTTTTTGAGACGGAGTCTCGCTCTGTCACCAGGCTGGCGTGCAGTGGCGTGATCTCAGCTCACTGCAACCTCCGCTTCCCAGGTTCAAGCAATTCTCCTGCCTCAGCCTCCCGAGTAGCTGGGATTACAGGCACATGCCACCGCGCCCAGCTAATTTTTGTATTTTTAGTAGAGACAGGGTTTCACCATGTTGGTCAGGCCGGTCTTGATCTCGTGACCTTGTGATCCACCCACTTCAGCCTCCCAAAGTGCTGGGATTACAGGCGTGAGCCACCGCGCCTGGCCTGAATCAATATTTATTCTTCTTGGAGCTCTTTGAGTTTCTTGGATCTTTGGGTTCATGGTTTTCATCAAATTTATAGTTTGAAAAAAATTCAGCAATTATTTCTTCTGCCTCTGGTACTCCAATTATATGTGTGTTGGATGGATTAATATTGTCCTACAGGTCACCAAGGCTCTGTTAAAATTTTTTTTGGCTTGCTTTTTTCCCTCGGCGCTTTAGTTTAGATAGATTCAGGTTCATTGATCTTGTCTTTGTAGTGCCAAATCTGCTGTTAAGCTCATCCCATAAGTTTTTTATCTTAGACATTATGTTTTCAGCTCTAGAAGTTCCATTGGTTCTCTTTTAAATCTTCTATTTCTCTCATTATATTTGTTTTCCCTTTAAAATCTTGAATATATTTCTGTAGCTGATTTAAAGTCTTGGAAACTAATTTGATCATCTTTGTCACTTCTGGGTCTGTTTCGATTATTATTTTTTTAATTACAGGTCATATTTTCCCACTTCCTTACATGTCTGTACATCCTTTTACAGCTTTATCAAGATACACTTTACTTTACCATACAATTCACTAACTTAACATGTACACTTTAATGACTTTTAGTATATTCAGAGAATTGTACATCCATCATCATAATCAATTTTACAATATTTTCCTTATCCCTAAAGGAAGCTTCACTCCCCTTAGCCCTTGTCCCACAGTCCCTCCATTCTGCCCCACCCTCAGCCCTAGGCAACCACCAATCTACTTTTTGTCTTTATAGATTTGTCTATTCATATAACTGGAATAATACAATCTGTGATTCTTTGTGACTTAGCATCCTGTGTTCAGAGTCCATCCATGTTGTGGCATGTATCAGTTCTTGTTTCTTTTTATTGCCAATAACATTACATAGTATGGCTATAGTGAGTTTTGATTAGATCGTGAATATTGTGATGTTATGCTGTTTTTGTTCCATCCATGGCAATTTTATGAGGCAGATATGACTCCCCCGACTTTATGGATGAGGAAAGTGCAGCTCGGATAGAAGGCCACACTGTGGGTGGAACTCCTAGGAAGCTGGTATGACAGAGAGGACATGGCCTTACCCTAAGGGGAGAAACATAGGCATGCTTTGCAAAAGGTCTGAGGGAAGACACAGGGAGCTCCCCCGAAAAGTAAGTCTGATGAGGGAGGTACAACCATGCTTTGGAAACTCTGATCTGAGCAGGGCATGGACCCTTCCCTGAGAAGCCCCAATCAGAGGGGGAAGCTGTGACCCTTTCTTGGGCACTGTGACCTGAGGAGAGATGTGGTCCCACTTAGAAAAGCCCCCATTCATCAGGCCTCCCTTGATCAGTGGAGGTCAGCAGACATGGGCCTGGGTCCTAAGGCACCTTCAGCTTTCGGGAGGACCTGCCAGCACAGGGCACAAGGCCACATCTGTCTGCAGGAAGCTGCTACTCAGACAGGGCCAGAAGGGATGCCAGGCACAGAGCCAGAATCCCAAAGCACCCAGCCTCGGCTTTGCCCACAGCTGGGACCCAGAGCTATCCAATGACTATGACAGTGTCTAGTCAGTGGGTGCTTATTCATACCTGCTGGGTGGTAGTGCCTCCAGTTCTGTAGTCCTCTCTTCCTGTAGCTGGGGCCTCTTGTTCTCTCACCTGTGGGTTCAGCTTCACTCTAGGCTCAAAGACGAGGAGGCCGCCCAGAGATTAGGAGGGATTTAAGCATTTTTTTTAAGAGGGACAGGGTCTTGCTCTGTTGTGCAGGCTGGAGTGCAGTGGTGCCATCATAGTTCACTGCAGCCTCCAACTCCTGGGTTCAAGCGATCCTCCCACCTCAGCCTCCAAGTAGCTGAGACTACAGGTGTGCACCACCACTTCTGGCTAATTTTTAAATTTATTAAAGAGATGGGGTCTTGCTATGTTGCCCAGGCTGGTCTGAAACTCCTATTGGGCTCAAGTAATCCCCCGACCTCAGCCTCCCAAAGTGCTGAGATTACAGGCATGAGCCACTGCACCCAGCCCAAAAAGCAGAGGTTTTGTTTTCAGGATAATGAAATGGTCTAAAATGGACTGTGAGGTTAGGTGCAGTGGCTCACGCCTGTAATCCCAACCCTTTGGGAGGCCGAGGTGGGCCGATCACTTGAGGTCAGGAGTTCAAGACCAGCCTGGCCAATATGGTGAAACCCTGTCTTTACTAAAAATACAAAAATTAGCTGGGTGTGGTGGCATGTGCCTGTAGTCCCAGCTACTTGGGAGACCGAGGCAGGAGAATCGCCTGAACCCAGGAAGCGGAGATTGCAGTGAGCCGAGATTGCGCCATTGCACTCCAGCCTGGGTGTCGCAGCAAGACTCCATCTCAAAAAATAATAAAATAAAATATAATATGGACTGTGGAAATGATTGCACAACTCTGTGAATATACTAAAAATCACTGAATGGTACACTGTAAATGGGTGAATTGTATGGTGTGTGAATTTTATTACAATAAAGCTATTCTTTTAATAAAAGCAATACATGCAAAATTGTGTAAGGATATGGGGTTGGCTCTAGGATCTGGATCTTTGCTGACTAATGGAAGGTGGGGTGGACCTCAAAAATCCAGTTACTCAACTACCTGATTTGCCAGTGGAGCTGGCCCTGGTTCTTGCCCGTGGGACAGGGTGAGTCAGGGGATTGAATGGGGGGTTCTCTGGACTCTGGGCCTGGGGCTTCCTCCAATACCTTCCACGGCCTCCCTGGCCACCCCATCCCATGGTGTTGCGTTCCGTTTGAAAGTTTGTCCCATGGGTGACAAATTGGATTCATGACCTTTCAGCATTCCCCCCCTACCCTGCCCTGCCTGGTCAGTTGGTCTGGACCCCCAGGGATCTTCCTCCTGCCAAGCCAGTGACCTGGGTGGACCTAGCTTGGGTGGAGAGATGAGATGTTTGGTTCTCTGAGCAGGAAGGGTCAGGAAATTGAGTCTGACACCTGGCAAGGCCCACAGCCTGTGCAGCGAGTCGGGAAGGCCGGCCCATGCTCCCAGCCAGGCTTCTCCAGGCCATCCCCTTGCAGGGGTCCTGGCGGTGGCCAGAAGTGGGCACACCTGGGGAACTGTGAGTGGCAGGCTGCCCGTGGATAATGGAAAAGTCCAAGCATCGATCATGGAGGGCCTGACAGGTCCGTGTTCATGTTAACAATAGAAGAGGCATTTGTGAGCCAGAGGTGGTGGGATTCCCAGCGGCTGCCTTGGAACACACGTGTGGCTGCCTCTGGAGCCTTTTGCCACCCTGCTGCCAACAAGACCCCCAGACACCCTTGCCTCAGGTGTCTCCACCAACCTCATCCTCCCCTCTCCTGACAGCTCTCCGCAGGCCAAACCACCAGACCCAATGTCCCCCTTCCAGCTTTCCAGTGTAATTATTTGCAGCCCTCTGCCCGGCCCTGCCTCCGCTCCTCATCACCCCCAGCGGCTCAGGGCTCCTTTGTGTCTGCTCAGGAAGGCCCTTGCAATCCTTCCTGGCTGTGGCCAAGGCCTTGCTTTGTTTCTGAATTGAGAGGGCCTGTCTCCAAGCACTGGCTTGGAAACTCCTATCCCATCTGCTGCCTGGGTTCTGCCTGGTTCTTCACTCACATTAGCTAAGCTTGGGGGGCGCCACTGGGTCCCCTGCCTGTCTGTTGTCTTGTGGAGAGCCAGATGCTCTTCAGGGACCCTGACTGGTTGGGGGAGGCTGCTGGGACTGAAGTGAAGGTATCCACCCTATGGCTGGGTGAGCTTCGAGGTTCATGGAGGGACCTGGGTCAAGAACTCTTCTCAGGAATTTGCCTCTGCTTGTTCCTGTTCCCACCATTACCATGACCTTTGATTTCATGACCCACAATGGCATCCCTATTTCACCACTGCCATCACCAGTGTCTTCACCATTGTTACCATTTCTTCCACCATTACCTCCATCCTCATCTCCATCCTTATCTCCACCTCCACCTCTATCCCCAACTTCATTTTCACCTCCATCCTCATCATGCTCACCTCGACTTTCAGCTCTGTCCTCACCTCCACCTTCACCCCCATCCTCACCTCCACCCTCACCCCCATCCTCACCTCCACCCTCACCGCCATCCTCACCTCCACCCTCACCTCCACCCTCACTTCCATCCTCACCTCCATCCTCACCTCCACCTTCACCTCCACCCTCACCTCCACCCTCACCGCCATCCTCACCTCCACCCTCACCTTCACCCTCACCTTCACCTCCATCCTCACCTCCACCCTCACCTTCACCTCCATCCTCACGTCCACCTTCACTTCCATCCTCAAGACCACCTTCACCTTCACCTACACCTACACCTCTATCCTCAACTCCACTCTCATCTCCAAACTCACCTCCATGCTCACCTGCATCTTCACCTCCACTTTTTTTTTTTTTTTTTTTTGAAGCAGAGTCTTGCTCTGTCACCCAGGCTGGAGTGCAGTGGCGCGATCTCGACTCACTGCAACCTCTGCCTCGTGGGTTCAACCGATTCTCCTGCCTCAGCCTCCCGAGTAGCTGGGACTACAGGTGCATGCGACCACGCCTGGCTAATTTTTTGTATTAGAGATGGGGTTTCACTGTGTTAGCCAGGATTGTCTCGATCTCCTGACCTCAGGATCCACCCATCTCAGCCTCCCAAAGTGCTGGGATTACAGGTGTGAGCCACCACACCCAGCCCTGACCTCCACCATTACCACCATCCTCACCTTCATCCTCACCTCCATCCTCCCCTCCATCCTCCCCTCCATTCTCCCTTCCTCATCTCCATCCTCCCCTCCGTTCTCCCTTCCTCACTTCAATCTTCCCTTCTATTCTCACTCTATTCTCACTCACTGTCCCTTTGACCTCCATCCTCATCTCTGTCCTCCCCTCTATTCTCCTCTCCAACCTCACTTTTGTCCTCCCCTTCCTCCTCCTCTCCATCCTCACCTCCATCCTCACTTTCAACCTCACCTTTATCCTCACCTTCATCCTTACTTCTACCTTCACTTCCATCCTTACTTCCACCTTTACCTTCACCTTCACACCTGTCCTTACCTCCATTCTCACTTCCACTGTCTTCACTAACTCCACCATCATCACTGCCACCATCACCCACCCAGTCTCCAGGTGGGTCTCCTGCCATCACTAAATACTTATTAATAACCAGGCATGGTTCTGTACAGAGAGGTGACCCTAGGTGATGGATGGATGTGGCCAGGTTGCAGGTCCTGGCTGCCTTGTGGAGCATGTCTGCCTGTGAGCTGGGACTCTTTCCTTGCATGGCAATGATAGCAGATGGCAGAGGTCTGTGCTGACTGGCTTGGCACCTGCAGCCAATGCCTACGGATCTGTGGGTGGCTCATCATCTGGGCCACCTGGCTCATGGAGGCCCAGGAGCCTTGTCCCCCTTACTTCAGATCTCAAAGAAATCAGGAAATTCCAGTAGGAGGGAAGAGCTGAAAGTGCTTCAGCTGTACCGTAGACTCAGGGTGGCCTCCAAAAGTCACTGCCTCCTCTTCAGGCCTCCCTTTCTCATCTCTAAGATGAAAAGAGCAGCACTTCCTCACGTCCACGGAGAGTGCAACAGGGTGCAAGGCATGTCCACAGGCTCCTGTCCCCTGAGGGAGGACTTCCCAGCAGAGCTTCCATCTCAGACCGCCTGGAAGCATTTCCAGCCCCCACCTCTCAGCAGCCCAGAGACCCTGAGGAAGTCACTCACTGTTTCTGCTGAGCGCCAGCTTCCTCATCTATCGACGGGATAAACAATAGGCTCCACCACTTAATCTACCACATAAAGGCATCTTAAACGGTAGGTTATTATTATTATTTTTAGACAGAGTCTTGCTCTGTTGCCCAGGCTGGAGTGCAGTGTTGCAATCATAGCTCACTGCGGCGTCAACCTCCTGGGCTTAAGTTAAGGGGTGGAGTCTATGCAGATTACCTGAGTTCATTCACGTATAGCACTTGGTTTCTTTTTGTTTTTTTTTGTTTTGTTTTTTTTGGGGGGGTGCAGGGTCTCACTGTGTCACTCAGGCTGGAGTGCAATGGTACAGTCTTGGCTCACTGCAATGTCCGCCTCCCAGTTCAAGCAGTTCTCCTGCCTCAGCCTCCCGAGTAACTGGGATTACAGGCATCCGCCACCACACCTGGCTGATTTTTGTATTTTTGGTAGAGATGGGATTTCACCATGTTGGCCAGGCTGGCCTCGAACTCCTGACCTCAAGTGATCCTCCTGCTTAGCCTCCCAAAGTGCTGGGATTACAGGTGTGAGCCACCATGCCAGGCCCAGCACTTGGTTTCAATTCTCACTTGTGAGCAGGCAGGCAGGGGTGGTATAGCCCCACTTTTCAGAGGGAGGCACAGAACTGGCAGGGGTGGGGTGGAGTCGGGGAGAATTGCCTGAGGTCATCCAGTCTGAAATGACAGCGCAGGGATTCGGGGCCAGGCTGCAGGCCTCCTGGTTCCTTTTTTAACCTCCTGCTGCTTTGGGACTGTGTGCTAGATTTCAAGGGGGCACACAGGGACACTGAGGCCCAGCCCCTGCCCTGGAGCCCATGGCTGGGCCAGGTAAGGGCGAGGTTAGGCTCATGGCAGCAAATTGGGGCTGGGAGGGAGGAAGCAATTCCAGGCCTGGCAACAGGACTTGGCAGAATGTCCTTGAGGAGTTCAAGGGCAAGAATGCCGGGAAGGGCTGGGCTGAGGTGGGTGTCAGGGAACCAGGAGGCCTTGGAAAACCAGAGAAGAGGAAGAAGGGGGTCGCAGGAGAGGCTATCTGATCAGGCGAGTGTTGGAGACCTGAGAAGTCACCGTGTGGGGTGGAGGCTCTAAGAGCATGAATGCCTGGCCGGTAAATAAGGATCTTGGAGGCTGTGCATGATGGCTCACACCTGTAATCTCAGCAGTTTGGGAGGCCAACGCAGGTGGATCACTTAAGCACTAGGAGTTGAGACCAGCCTGGGCAACATGGTGAAACCCTGTCTCTCCAGAAAAAAAAAAAAAAAAAAAAAAAAAATTAGCTGGGTATGGTGGCACACGCCTGTAGTTCCTACTACTCAGGAGGCTGAGGTGAGAAGATGGCTTGAGCCCAGGAGTTCGAGACTGCAGTGAGCTATGATTGTGCCACTGCACTCCAGCCTGGGCGACAGAGAGCGAGACCTCGTCTAACATCAGGATTCTTGGCATCAGGTCTGCCAGGAGAGCCACCCTCCTGTGCCACAGTCATGCCTGCCTCACCTTCATCTAGAGCTGCCCCAGACACTTTATGTCATAGTGGAGAAACTGAGGCTCAGGTTTGGCAACTGCCCAAGGTGCACAGTGAAAGCAGAGCTAGGAGGATTCAAGGTTCATCCGACGCCCCTGAGACGTGCACAGAAGCCCCCTGTCCCCATCCACTCCCCCCAGGGCCCATGGGGGAAGGCTGGACGATGATCTGGGGAGGAGATGGAAAACAAGATGAGCAGCTGCTCAGCCAGTCAGCTGCCTGCGGGCCAGGGCTGCCTGCCACCCCCAGCCCAGCCTGCTTCTACCAGGGCCTGGTGCCTGCTGTACCAAGGGTGGCCAGAACGCCCAGCTCACTAGGCCACTGCCCTCTCTTCCCATGGTCCAGGCACAACTCCCACACCAGTGGGCCTGGGTGCCTGGAGCACCGTCCATAAGCGAGCCCTGGGTCCATGCCAGCCGCAGCTAGCCACGGGGCTGAGCAGGCAGCTGGCGTCTGGACACGGAGCCTCATTGAGCAGGGGGTGCGAGGCCTCTGGGGCTGCCTCTGGGGCCACGGTTGGGCTCAGGCCTGGCATCTGGGCTTGGCTCCCCTGCTGCCCACCACCCACCAAGAGGTGAGGAGAAGCAGATGAGACCTGAGGTAGGAGATGGGAGCTGGGAGCTGGCAGTAAGTGGGTGTTTTAGGGGAGACTTTCCAGGTGAGAGGAGGCAAGTGGAGGTCCATATACCCAAGTATCTCCCACTGGGTGTCCCCAGTCACACCCTCTGCAAGCCTCCCCCGATCCTCTGGGTGTCTCATCTCAGCAGGTGAAACCAACAGTTTCCCCAGAGTCCAGGCAGCCCTCTATAACCACCCCCTTGACTTTCAGTTCCACTCCATCGTGAAATCTGGTTCACAATTTTCTTGACAAGCTGCGCTCTTGTGCTCTCTCTCTCTCTCTCTCGCTCGCTCTCTCACTCGCTCTCTCTCGCTCTCTCTCTCTCTTGCTCTCTTGCTGTCTTGCTGTCTCTCGCTCTCTCGCTGTCTCTCTCGCTGTCTCTCGCTCTCTCGCTGTCTCTCTCTCTCACTGTCTCTCTGTCTCTCTCTGTCTCTCTCGCTGTCTCTGTCGCTCTCTTGCTGTCTCTCTCGCTGTCTCTCTCTCTCGCTGTCTCTCGCTCTCTCGCTGTCTCTCTCTCTCTGTCTCTCTCTCGCTGTCTCTCTCACTCTCACTCTCGCTGTTGCTCTCACTCTCACTCTGTAGCCACATGACAGTGTTTAATCACAGACCTCTCCATCCCTTACTGGGATCATTGCACCAGCCTCTGCCAGAATTCCCTGCCCCCAGGCTCGCCCTGCTTCTCTAAACTTCTCGGCAGTCAGGGTGAGCTTGCAAAAGTGGCAAGTCCAACCGTATGACTGTGTCCCTTTAGCCTGACGCCCTTCCCCAGCTCCCTATATACTGCAGAGAAAGTTCCAGCTCCTTAGCCGCGTAGTCAAGGTTCCTGGAGTCCTGGCCCCTAAGGCATTGGTGCTCTCTGGTTCCCTCTCCCCGTGCACCTCACCTGCCTTCCAGGTGAGGTGATTCCTGGAAAGTCTTGGCCGTTTGGCAGTGCCCCTGCAGCCCAGGCCTGAATAGCCTTCTCTCAAGATTTGGCCAAAACATCCCCATCTCCATGAAGTGTCCACACTGCCTCCCCACTTTCTCCCAGCCTGGGGGAGTTGACCACCCCCTCGAGGCTGCTCCACTTAGGCTGCCGTGCACCCATGTGACACCGGTGTGACATTGACTGTTACACTGGGGGCACCGATTTGGGTCTTAGCCTGTCTTCTCCACCAATATAAAACCTCCTAGGCCAGGCTCAGTGGTTCACACCTGTAATCCCAGCACTTTGGGAGGCTGAAGTAGGCAGATCAGGAGGTCAGGAGTTCAAGACCAGCCTGGCCAACATGGTGAAACCCCATTTCTACTACAAATACAAAAATTAGCTGGGCATTGTGGTGCGTTCCTGTAATCCCAGCTACTTGGGAGGCTGAGGCAGGAGAATTGCTTGAACCCGGGAGTGAGCCAAGATGGTGCCACTGCACTCCAGACTGGGCTACAGAGCGAGGCTCCATCTCAAACAAAACAAAACAAAACAAAAAAACCCTCCTAGGCCAGGTATGCCTATAATCCCAGCACTTTGGGAGGCTGAGATGGGCAGATCATTTGAGGTCAGGAGTTCGAGACCAGCCTAGCCAACATGGTAAAACCCCGTCTCTACCAAAAATATAAAAAAATTAGCCAGGTGTGGTGGCACACCCTTGTAATCCCAGTTCCTCAGGAGGCTGCGGCAGGAGAATCACTTCAACCTGGGAGGTGGAGGTTGCAGTGAGCTGAGATTGTGCCATTGCACTCCAGCCTGGGCGACACAGCGAGACTCCATCTCAAAAACAAAAAACAAAAAAAACCTCCTAGAGGCAGTCATCAGCCTGGTTTCCTTTTTTCTGTGGCCCCATTGTCCAACACTGGTTTAACGGGGCCCTGGGGACACATTCATTCATTTCTCCACTCCATACTTTTGAGGTATTTTTTGAAGATTAGATGCATTGTCAGGCAGGACAGCCATGCCCCAAACCAGAGAGTCCAAGGGCAGCTGATGGGACCTGGGAGGCAAGGAGAGGCACAGGTTATCGGTGTCTGATGGAGGCAACCCGGCTCCTGCCTCCAGGGAAGCCTGCTCTGGGGCAGTCTAGAGCATAGGATGGTGTGGGCTGGAATTTAAGCTCTACCACCTCCCAGCTGTGTATTCTGGGTAAGATGCTCACCCTCTTTGAGCCTCTGTTTCCTCGTCTATGAAGCTGGACACCATTCCCTGCCAGGGTAGCATAAGCAATGATTTGGGCTGAGAAGGCACACAGTGGGTCACTCTCCATCGCATTCTTCTTCTAGAGCTGGTTCAACGTGGAACACTTGGGGCCCATCCTCAAAGAAGCAGGGATTGGGGAACTTTCAGCGTGTAGAAGCTCCCCTGATGTGCCCCTGTGGGAATGCAAGGGCAGTAGGTGGTCCTGGCGGTCCCTGTCCTGAGCAAGGTGGCTGCCTGAGTTGGAGGAACAGGGGGTGCCCTCCTGCCCACAAGCTACCGTAGGCCCTTGCCCTCTGCCCTCCTTGGCAGCCCTGCAGGACCCAGAACCGGGCGCACCCAGCCCTGGCCCTGAAGCCACTGGCAGGGCCAACCCTGTCCTTGGTCCTGGCCCTGTGTCTGGCATCCCTCTGGCACTGCCCAGGCACCAGCTTCCCTCAGGTGGATGCAGGCTCGTGCCTGTGCCAGCCGGCACTCCAGGAGCTGAAGGTGCCTGGAGCCAGACCCACACCCGCTGACCCTCCCAGGGAGGCCTGATAGTGAGGCCTGAGGAGTGGGACCACATCTCTCCCCAAGCTCTGAGGGTCCCTGTCCCCAACTGCCACCTTTGACTAGGGCTTTTTAGGGAAGGGCCTTGTGTCCCACACCACCACCTCCCCGCTAGACTGGACTTTCCAGGTCAGAGCTGTGCGTCCTCACTCAGACCCCTTCCCAGAGCATGAGGGTGTCTTTCCCATTTTGACTTACTTTTTTTTTTTTTTTTTTGAGACGGAGTTTTGCTCTTGTCGCCCAGGCTGGAGTGCAATAGCGCGATCTCAGCTCACTGCAACCTCTGCCTCCTGGGTTCAAGTGATTCTCATACCTCAGCCTCCCGAGTAGCTGGGATTACAGGCATGTGCCACCATGCCCAGCTAATTTTTGTATTTTTAATAGAGATGGGGTTTCACCATGTTGGCCAGGATGGTCTCAATCTCTTGACCTCGTGATCCACCCTCCTTGGCCTCCCAAAGTGCTGGGATTACAGGTGTGAGCCACTGTGCCAGGCCACTATTTTTTTTTTTTTTTTTTTTAAAGACAGGATCTGGCTCTGTCTCCCAGCCTGGAGTGCAGTGGCGCAATCATAGCTCACTGCATCCAACTCCTGGGCTCAAGCAATTGTCCTGCCTCAGCTGCCTAAATAGTTGGCACTATAGGTACCCACCACCACCATGCCTGGCTAATTTTTACAATATTTTTTGTAGAGACAGGGTCTCGCTATGTTGCCCAGGCTGGTCTCAAATGCCTGGCCTGAAGCAATCCTTTCACCTCAGTCTCCCAAAGTGCCGGGATTATAGGCACACACCACCACACCTGAACAATTTTTTTCTCTCTTTTTTTGTTTTTTTTATAGAGATAGAGTGTTGCTATGTTGCCCAGGCTTGAATGACTAACTTTTTGGGGCCAGTCCATGTCTCCTGCTCAGACTAGAGAAGGGAGTGCAAGAACATTCTGGAAAGAACTAGCATGAGAAGCTCCCGGTGGTGGGGGAAACATGGTGAATTCAAGGCCCCACTGGGTGCTCTATGGGTGGGAAGTCCAGGGAT
The DNA here is from genome assembly GCF_028885625.2 of Pongo pygmaeus. Lineage (NCBI taxonomy): Eukaryota > Metazoa > Chordata > Mammalia > Primates > Hominidae > Pongo > Pongo pygmaeus. The sequence continues at coordinate 20,838,232 of NC_072379.2, read as the reverse complement.
GGAGGAGAGAAAATGACGGAGGAGGAGCTAGAGGCCAGGTGGGCCTGTGACAACGGGAGACTGAGCCTTGGTCCTTAAGATTACAGAAGACGAGGAAGGAGCAAGAAAGTAAAATTCCATACTTTGTTTGTTTTTGAGACAGAGTCTTGCTTTGTCACCCGGGCTGGAATGCAGTGGCGCGATCTTGGCTCACTACCACCTCTGCCTCCCAGGTTCAAGCGATTCTCCTGCCTCAGCCTCCCGAGTAGCTGGGACTACAGTAGCACACCACTACACCTGGCTAACTTTTGTATTTTTAGTAGAGACGGGTTTTCACTATGTTGGCCAAGCTGGTCTCGAACTCCTGACCTCAGGTGACCCGCCACCTTGGTCTCCCAGTGTTGGGATTATAGGTGTGAGCCACTGCACCTGGCCCAAATTCCATACTTTTGAGGCATTCCTTAAAGATTAAACACATCCTTAGGCGGGACAGCCATGTCCGAAACCACAGGGTCTGGGGGCAGTTGAGTGGACCTGGGAGGCAAAGAGAGGCGTGGGTTATTGGTGTCTGATGGGGGCAACCCAGTGTTTCCCACAGATCCTCCTGGCTTCAGTGGCCTGTGGACAGGCCGGGGTCCTGTGAGGAGGTGACTGCTTTAAGGCCTGTACTGTGCGGGGTGCTGGACTGCTGGGGGAACAGGTGGGGAGGAAGAATTTCTTGGGTGCAGTAGAGGGCATGAGGATGTGGGAGTCAAGTTCAGCTCCCTGGCTTCTGGCCCAGGCAACCAAAGGGGTTCTTGGGAGGACACATTGGCGGGAGAGATGATGGGGACTATTCAGGGCCTGTACCTGCAAGGCGAGAAGTCCAGCGTGCTGGTGCGAGAGCAAGCGTGCACCAGGGGTAGAGGCCGAGAAGTTGGGGCAATGCAGATAGCATTGCATGTGTGAGGCTGCCTGGGGAGGGGGGACATTCTGAGACTTAGTCAGGGCGACCCAGAGGTGAAATAAAGAGGAGAGCAACTACTCCGGAGGCTGAGGTGGGAGAATAGCTTGAACCTGAGAGGCGGTGGTGGCAGTGTGCAGAGATCGTGCCACGGCACTCCAGCCTGGGCGACAGAGTGAGACTCTGTCTCAAAAACAAAAAAAAAAAGTATGGAATTTTATTTTCTTGCTGCCCCCCGACCCTGTGGTTTGGGACATGGCTGTCCCATCTAAGAATGTGTCCCCAGGCCCAGAGGCGTGCTCAGAAGGGTCTGTGGGCTCCCCCAGGCCCACCTGCCCTGGTCTGAGGCCCCACCTCTCTGCCCTCCAGGACTTCAACTCCACACAGAGCCCTCACACACCCTTGGAATTTTCCAAGTGGAAATTGTCCTCAAAGGCCCTCTCTGATTCTACATGTTCAAGACATCTTGTCTCTGGGCCCACCACCTCCAACCCCCAGCAGGCCTGTGGGCTCCAAGATTGAGCTCCCCCACCAGAACTCTGGGCCCTCCTCCCAGAGGGGGCAGTGGCCAGGGAAGGCTTCCTGGTGACCCCTGCCCACCTCTTTCTGCTCCCCACCAGTTCCAAACACATTTTCGATGTATCTTTCTGTGTTGTTTATTGTGTGGAGGCCTGGCCTCCCAGCTAACTCTGAGCTGGACAGGCCAGCTGTGGCCTGAGACGTCCATCCTAGCCAAGCCTGGAGGAGCCCCCGGTCTGCCATCCCCTTGGCCGCCCCAAGCCAAGCGGGCCCTGAGCTCTATCACGGCCACACGCTCTTTATGAAGCCCCAGGGCCCGTCTCCTCTATTGTTTGCCTCATGTTTACAGCCTCATGATTTTTTTTCTGGGTGACGCCCCAGTCTGGAGGCGGCCTCCATGCAATCCTGCTGCAGCCTCTCTCCCTGCTCCGGGCTTTTCATCCATCATTTCATGGAGCCTGGCTGCGGCGGGGGTGGGAGGCCAGACACCCACAGAGGAGCGAGCGAGGGCTCAGTGGGCGAGCTGGCTGGGGAAACTGCACTCTTTCTGCTGCACGCTAAGGGAGTGTGTGCATGTGTGTGCATGCATGTGTGCATATGTGTATATGTGTGCATGCATGTGTGCATATGTGTATATGTGTGCATGCCTGTATATGTATGCATGTGTGTATACATGTACGTGTGTATATGTCTATATGCACGTCTGTGTGTGTGCATGTATATGTCTATATGGACGTGCGCATATGAGCATAAGTGTGCATGTGTGTATACGTCTATATGCACGTGTGCATGTGTGTGTGTGTACCTGTGCATATTAGGATTTATAGGAGGCTCGTTCCACCCCAGAACCTGCCAATGAGACATTCCCAGGACAACTAAGGACACAGGTGGGAAGTGTTCTGCAGTCCTGTGCAGGAAGGGGCTGAATTCTCAGGGTACCCCCAGCCCTCCTGAGAACTGCAGCCCAGGCGGGACTTCCAGGCCAGCTCTTCCCTGCACAGGTGTATGCCCTGAGCCAAGTCCTCATCTCGCTGGGTCTCATTCCCCTGGGGTGAAAGGGAAGCTGCATTGAACCGGACCTTACAACACAGCTTTGGATATGGAACGGCTGTGCCAGGGCCTGGCTGCAGTTCTAGGGCCCGTCTGTCCCTCTTTCCTTCGGCTATAGTTGCTGATCTTCAGGGTCTTCCCAGGAAAAAACAACAACAACAACGCACCTGTCCAGTTACATGCAAAATTCAGTAAGTTCCCCAAAGTCTCTCCATGAATCTTCTAGTTAAAAACCTGCTTTATGGGACAGGCGCAGTGACTCACGCCTGTAGTCCCAGCACTTTGGGAGGTCGAGGCGGGCAGATCACCTGAGCTCAGGAGTTCGAGACCAACCTGGCCAACATAGTGAAACCCTGTTTCTACTAAAAACACAAAACTTAGCCAGGCGTAGTGGCACATGACTGTAATCCCAGCTACTGGGGAGGCTGAGGCAGGAGAATCGCTTGAACCTGGGAGGTGGAGGCTGCAGTGAGCTGAGATTGCACTGCTGCATTCCAGCCTGGGTGACAGAGCAAGACCCTGTCTCAAGAAAACAAAAACAAAACCCTTCTTTATGGAGCTGGACAGAAAAGTCCTCGGGAGGCCCAGAACTTTATATAGCAAATGCAGAGGGGGTGGCACCTCACCCTGATGTTCCCAGAAACGAACAAGAGACCCAGGGCTGCCCCTCAGGACCATCTCCAGGAAACAAAGTCACAGGCAGTTCTCAGCCTGAGGCCACGGAGGGGCTAGGTAGTCCTAGCCAGGGAGGGTGATCTGAGGTCGCACGTTGACCCTGGATGGTTTGATGGAAAAGGAGGGTAGTCCTTCCGAGCTCTAGAAATTTGGGATTGGAACGGTCATGTTGCTGCTGAGTGGTCCTGGGCTGAGGCACCCGCACTGGTCCCCTGGTTGAGGTATAGACAAGAGACCACAGTTGGAAGGGATTCTAACTCTAGGGCCGAGGGGAGGGAGCGCGGGGACTCTGTGCAGGAGGACGCCTCCACCCCCGCAGTGTGTGTGCAAGATGGCAGGGCTCTGTGGCGCTTCCTCATTCTTTATGGTGTGCTGACAGCCAGGCAGAGCTGCAGAACACTTTCTAAGCCCATCTCTGTCCCTTGGGACTGGAGTTCTAAAGGCTGGCCATGGCGGTCAGATGACTACCTCCTGGGGCTCCTGAAAGCAGGGCCAGAAGGTTTGCAAACTCCTGGAAGACACTGATTCACAGGGCCACCTGCCCAGGACTCCTCCCTGTGCAGGCGGGGGCTGAATTCCCAGGGTTCCCCCAGCCCTGCTGAGAGCTGCAGCCTCTGTGCCTCTGTGGCCCCCCCAGGGTGTCTCCCGTTGCACCAGGCATCTGCACACTGGAGAACAGTGCATACTGTTGCATCTGCACACTGGAGAACAGGCTGGAGCCCTCTGGAGCTGGCTGAAGAAATGACAGGTGGGACAGTAGTGGCTGAAAAGGGAGAATTGTTGCCCTAAGGACATGGCACCCAGGATATGGACATGGGGCACCCATTTCTGGGGCTTTCTGACCCTTTGTAACCCATTTCCACAGACCTGAGCTGGTAGGGCGCTCCCCCGAGAGACCTTCAGAGCCTGTGGTTATCAGGCTGGATAATCCTCTCTTTCTGTTCCCCTCATTTGGCTGCTCCAGACCCTGAGAAACTTCCACCTGTCCCATACCAGCTGAGGGTGTCTGAGGAGCTGACATCAATCCCACGGATCTCCTGGACTATGCTGTAAGGTAGAGACAGGCAGGGAGGCTTCCCAATGGGTCAGGAGACCCTGACCCCACAAATCAACTGATCCTCAAGAGACAGGCTGGAGGGAGGGATGGTTCTAGAGAACCCTGCTCCTTGTTCCTCCCTGTAGCAAAATCTGGCGCCAGGAAGAGTTTGAGTGTGCAGGCGTGTGTGTGCAGGCATGTGTGTGCAGGTGTGCATATGCAGGTGTGCGTGTGCAGGTGTGCATGTATAGACGTGTGTGCAGGCCTGTGTGTGCAGGTGTGCATGTGCAGGTGTCTGCAGGCATGTGTGTGCAGGCGTGTGTGTGCAGGTGTGCATTTGCAGGCAGGTGTGTGTGTGCAGGCATGTGTATGCAGGCGTTTGTGTGCAGATTGTGCAGGTGCGCGTTTGCAATCGTGTGTGCAGGCATGTGTGTGCAAGTGTGTGTGCGCAAGTGTGCATGTGCAGGCATGTGTGTGCAGGCATGCATGTTCAAGTGTGTGTGTGCAGGCATGCATATCCAGGTGAGCATGTGCATAAACATGACTGTTAACTGGGTGCCCTTTCGTCTTGAAGCCCCATGGATCTCAGTCCAGAGTCCACAGACTGCATTAGAGCCTTGCCTGTCACTCAGAGGCAGGCCTTTCTCAAGCTGCTGTGCCACGGGGTCAGGGGAGGTCTGGGCTGTGTGGCTACATCTGGGAGTCCCAAGTTCAGAGCCAAGGATGGGCATCCAGCCCGTGCTCCCCGGTACACACCCATGTCCAACATCGCTCTCAGATTGCCTGCCTTTCAGAGGAAGGAGGACCGGAGTTTGCAGGTCTTGGGAGAGTCCATAAAACACTGATAGATACATTCGTGTTCTTCCAAATCTGTAACAAAGCACACGAAAGAGACAGCCCGCATTTCACGCATCTTAAATTACAGCCATGGAGCCCATGCAGCTCATTTCCATTTATCATCCTTCCTGTGCACGAAAACGTCTGCATCTCAACCAAACCCCCCACCCCATCCCGCCCCACAACCTGGCTTCAACCAGACGCTTGTGAATCTGTTTCTCTTGTTCCACACAAGCTGCCTGGGAAAAGACCGCATTTGCTGCATCTGCTCCTCCATCCAAATGCTCAATGCCTTCGAGATTTTATGATTTCGGGTTATTGACTTGGCCTCCTGGGTCCCCCGTGGTAGGCGGCTGTTTGAGAGAGCGACTGGAGGCTTTGGGTGACCTCAGGTTCACCCCTTGGCTGGACAGCGGTGGGAAGATGGTGCAAAAGACCTGCAGCTGCTGAGAGGCCCCAGGACCTCATGTGGGAGCTCCTTAGGGGGTCACAAACCCTGACCTGGGGCTGCCCCTTTGTGTCCCAACTCAGGCCTTGCACCCCACCCATCCTGAACTTCTGGGCTTATTTTTCCCCAACTTCCTGAATCTGTATTACCAAAACCTCAGCTTCTGCTTCTTTTCCCAGCCTTAGCTCCTCCTCCCACTAAGAGCTCCCAAGGGAAACAGCCATGCAGTTGATGCAGGGCAAGGTGTGCCAAGGTGTTATGCCCAGGGTCGTTCACTCCACTGCCAGGCCCCGACCTCATCTGTGTCATGCCGAATGCTGTTACCAAGTGGCGGGGCTGGTTATTAGCTGGTATGGCCTGGAAGGGTGGTACAGGTGGTTAAGTATGTTGATTGACATTCAGAATGAAGGAACACCTGCTTTTGCCTGGAGGGAGCCCACAGTCAAGAGGCAGAAGCAGGCAGACAATACTAAAGCATTCTAAGTCCAGGGTTCAGGGGCATCATGGCGCGTGCCTGTAATCTCAGCTCTTTGGGCGGCTGAGGCAGGTGGATTGCCTGAGCTCAGGAGTTTGAGACCAGCCTGGGCAACATGGTGAGACCTCATCTCTACTCAAAATACAAAAAATTAGCTGGGCGTGATAGTGCTTGCCTATAGTCCCAGCTACTCGGGAGCCTGAGGCAGGAGAATCTCTTAAACCTAGGAGGCAGAGGTTGCAGTGAGCCAGGATCGTGCCACTGCATTCAAGCCTGGGCGACAGAGCAAGACTTTGCCTCCAAATTAAATAAATGAATAAATAAATCAATCCAGTGTTCAGTAGTGTTCAGCAGGACTTGGGGGATTGGAGGAGTCATTGGCCCTATCCAAGGCTCCTGGAGTGGGATGAGGGTACAGCTGCTAAGTTAACCCCTGAAGGACCTATAACACACCCCAAAAGGCTGTATGGTGGGCGTGGTGGCTCGCCTGTACTAATCCCAGGACTTTGGGAGGCCGAGGCGGGCAGATCACTTGAGTCAGGAATTAGAGACCAGCCTGGCCAACATGATGAAACCTTGTCTCTACTAAAAATACAAAAAATAGCCGGGTGTGGTGGTGACTGCCTGTAATCCCAGCTACACAGGAGGCTGAGACAGGAGGATCGCTTGAGCCGGGGAGGTGGAGGTTGCAGTGAGCCGAGATATTGCACCACTGCACTCCAGCCTGGGCTATAGAGCAAGACACTGTCTCCAAAAAAAAAAAAAAAAAAAAAAAAAAAGTTGTAGTGACAGAGGAGATGGATGATGAGTGGTACTTCCAGACAGAACCAGCAGCATAAGCAAGCCCACAGGCAAGAGAGAGACATTTGATATGTTTGGCAAATGGGTTTTAGCGTCCACAGAACAGGGAGATGAAAGCTGGAGACATGGACTTCGGCCAGTTGTCATCTACAAAGCTGGACTAGAGGGCCTCAGGTTTGCCTGGGGACAAAAGTGTAAGCAGAGGAGTGACATGATTCAAGTTGTAGGCTGGGCGTGGTGGCTCAGCCTGTAATCCCAGCACTTTGGGAAGCCAAAGCGGGTGGATCACTTGAGGTCAGGAGTTTGAGACTAGCCTGTCCAACATGGTGAAACCCCATCTCTACTAAAAATACAAAAATTAGCCAGGCATGGTGGCTCATGCCTGTAATCCCAGCTACTTGGGAGGCTGAGGCATGAGAATTGCTTGAACCCAGGATGTGGAGGTTTCAGTGAGCCGAGATCGCACCACTGCACTCCAGCCTGGGCCACAGAGACAGACCCTGTCTCAGGAAAAAAAAAAAAAATTCGAGTCATAGCAAAACCATTCTTCAATGAGGAAAGCCGACTGGGGAAGAAGCTTTCCCCTACCACACACCATACACCAAAATTAATTCTAAATAGGTCACATAACTATTTGTAAAAGCTAAAATGATAAAAAAAATTTCTGGAGGAAAACTGAGGGGAAAAAGAATTTTAGTTACCTTGGACTTGGTAAATACTTCGGAAATACAATACAAAAAGCACAAAGAATACAAGAAAACAAATAATAAATTGAACTTCTCTCAAACGAAAAACTTTAGCTCTTCAAAGACACTATTAAGAAAATGATAAAGCCAGGTGCCGTGACTCACACCTGGAATCCCAGCACTTTGGGAGGCCAAGGTGAGAGGATCACTTGAGGCCAGGAGTTTCAGACCAGCCTGGGTAACTTAGTGAGACCCTGTCTCTAGAGAAAAAAATTTTTAAATTAGCCAGGCACAGTGGCATGCGTCTGTAGTCCCAACTACTTGGGAGGCTGAGGCAGGAGGATACCTCGAGACCAGGAGTTCGAGGCTGTGGTGAGCTGTGATTGCACCACTGCACTCCAGGCTAGGTGAAAGAGAGAGAGAGAAAGAAAGAGAGAGCAAAAAAAGGAGGAAGGAACAAAGGAGGGAGGGAAGGAGGGAGTGAAGGAAGGAAGAAAAGGAAGGAAGATTGAGGGAGGGAGGGAGGAACAAAGGAAGGGTGTGGGAGAAAACACAGCCACTTTTGAAAACATTTTGGCAGTTTCTTAAAATGCTAATAATACACCTACCATAAGACCCATCCACTCCACCCGTAGGTATTTCCCAAGCGACATGAAGACGTCTATGCACACATCATACTTGAATATTCATAGCAGCGTTATTTGCAAAAGCCGAAAACTAAATACAACCCAAATATCCATCAATGGGTAAAAGGATAAACAAATCCAGCTGTGAGCATATAATGAAATGTGACAGCAATAAAAAAAAGAATGAAACTATTGATACATGCCGCAACATGGATGCATCTCAAAATCATCATGAATGAAAAAAGCCAGGCAATAAAAAAGTATGTAAGATTCTGGAAATTGCAAGCTAGTCTGTAGTGCCAGCAAAGCACATCAGGGGTCCTTTGGGGATAGGTGTGAAGGATTTGGGAGTTAGCAGCATCTGTTCTCGTGGTTCTCAACTTTGGCTGGAGATTATAATGAGAGCTGGAAAGGTTTTAAAAAGAATGATGCCTGGGTCCCATCCCTAGACCAATAGAATGGCAAGGATTCTGCTTGGCACTGGAATTTTTCCAATGCTCCCCAGGCAATTCCAGCCTGGAGCCCAATTGATACTGACCACAGCTGGTAATTGAAGAAAGGGAACAAGGTGAACCGCACCCCAGAGAACAGTGTGGGGAGTGAGAAGAGAGGAGAACCCAGGACTGAGCCTTGAAGAGCTCCAACTTTAAGGGCTAGAAAAGGGAGAGTAGTGAGACATGGGAGTAGCTGGGGAAGGAGTAGCCGAAAAAGAGGGGCGGAAAATCAGAATGCAGGTCACAGAGGAAAAGAGAAAATGGATTCATGAAGGGAGAAGTTAAAACTAGTGTGAATGTATGGTCAAGAGATCAAGACCAGCCTGGCCAACACCGTGAAACCCCGTCTCTATTAAAAATACAAAAATTAGCTGGGCGTGGTGGCAGGCGCCTGTAATCCCAGCCACTCGGGAGGCTGAGGCAAGAGAATCACTTGAACCTGGGAGGTGGAGGTTGCATTGAGCCAAGATCATGCCACTGCACTCCAGCCTGGCAACAGAGCAAAACTCCATCTCACAAAAAAAATAAAACTAGTGTGAATGGCCAGGCATGGTGGCTTATGCCTGTAATCCCAGCACTTTGTGAGGCCAGGGCGATTGGGTCACCTAAGGGCAGTAGTTCAAAACCAGCCTGGGCAACATGGTGAAACCCCATCTCTATTAAAACTACAAAAATTAGCCAGGCGTGGTGGCGCACACCTGTAGTCCCAGCTACTCAGGAGGCTGAGGTGGGAGAATCGCTTGAACCTGGGAGGTAGAAGTTGCAGTGAGCCGAGATTGTGCTATTGCACTTGAGCCTGGGCGACAGAGTGAGACTTCGTCTCAAAAAGAAAAAAAAAAAAAGCTAACATGAAATGCTGCAGCAATTTTGAGTAAAATAAGGAGTGAAAAGAGTTTGCAAGATTGATCCACAGAAAGGTCATTGGTGAACTCGAAGAGTTTTGGTGGAATAGGGGTGACAGAAACCAGGTTGGAGGACATGAAGGAGGAAAGTAGTAAGTGAAATGTGTAAACAGTGAACACAGGCAACTCTTAAAATTACTTTGGACCAGGCGCAGTGACTCACACCTGTAATCCCAGCACTTTGGGAGGCCGAGGTGGGCAGATTACTTGAGGTCAGGAGTTCAAGACCAGCCTGGGCAATATAGCAGGACCTCATCTCTATAAAAGTTTTTTTTTTTTTTAATTAGTCAGGGGTAGTGGAGTACACCTGTAGTCCCAGCTACTCAGGAGGCTGAGGTAGGAGGATTAGCCTCAAACTCCTTGAGCCCAGGAGGTTGAGGCTGCAGTGAGCCATGATTGTGCCACTGCACTCCACCCTGGGCAACAGAGTGAGATTCAAACGATCTCCTGCCTCAGCCTCCCTAGTAGCTGGAATTACAGGCACACACCACCACACCTGGCTAATTTTTGTATTTTTAGTAGAGACGGCGTTTTGCCACGTTGGGCAGGCTGGTCTCGAACTTTTGACCTCAGATGATCCACCCGCCTCGGCCTCCTAAAGTGCTGGGATTACAGGCGTGAGCCACCACACCCGGTCCCATTTTACTTATTTACTTTTAAAGACAGGCTCTTGCTCTGTCACCCAGGCTGGAGTGCAGTGGTGCAAGCATAACTCACTGCAGCCTTGAACTCCTGGACTTAAGCAATCCTCCTGCCTCATCCTACCGAGTAGCTGGGACCATACACCACCATGTCCGGCTAATTTTTAAATTTTTTTTGTAGAGATGGGGTCTGGCTATATTGCCCAGGCTGATCTCGAGCTCCTGGCCTCCAGCCATCCTCCCTCAGCCTCCCAAAGCATTGGGATGACAGCCATGATCCACCATGCCCAGCCCCACTATCCCATTTTAGAGATGAGACTGAGAGAATGGCTGCGAGTCCCTCCAGCTGGCATCTTGCAACTTGAATTGCTGAGGTTTCAGGTGCAGGGGTGTCCCCAGATGGTTGTGGAGATGGAGACCAGGTTGGAGAAGACCCTCTGGAGAGGGGGGGATTGGCATAGGAAGTGAGGGCTGCTGTGGGCAGGGGGTGAAAGCCCAGCAGGGCCAGTATGGGAGAACGTCACTTAGGAAGCTACCAGAAAGATATGCCAGACTCCTACCAGGCCTTGTCACTGCAGAGCCCCTGGCAAGAGAGGGACATTTGTGCACTCTGGAGGCTTGTGTGGGATGGGCCTTAATCCCCACTGTCTTCCCTGGAAGATCACTCCTTTAAAGGCAGAGCAGTGGGCGCAGGTGCCATGGCTTAAAGCAGGCCTGTCTGAATTCTTAGCAGCGATCTCCAAGGGCACCATAACCTTGCAAGGAAAAGAATGCCAGTCCTGCATCAGATGCAGAAACCAGGGCCCAGAGAAGGTGAGTAAGTTGCTTAGAGCCACATAGCTGTGAGTAGCAGATCCAAGCGCAACCTGTCTGTCCCAGGAGCTTGCGGGCTAGCTAGACCTTTGCTGCCTAGAGTCCCCTCCCTGGGCTCAGCAACCCAGGAGGGCATGACTTCTGGCTGGGTCCTAGGGCTGGAGCCTCGGTGTCCTCTTGTCTTCTTTCCTTGTGCGACTTGGTTTTCCAGTCTGTGAAATGGGGTGGGTGCGTCCAACTCCAAGCCTGTCTCTGCCCTGGGTCCTGGAGCCTGGAGGAGGAATGAGGTCATGTTTGTCTAGGGGCTACAGCATCTTGGATGGAGAAAACTCGGCAAAGTCAAAGGCCCATTGTCCCCCTTCCCCGGCCTTCTGCCAGCTCCCTCCCCAGTCACTAGAGGAGGCCAGCCCTGTTCATGGCCCCTAGAGGCTGCCATATGCCAATATGGGGTAACTCAGTGTCCCCTCTCTTCTCATGGGTTGACGATGCCTGGAATCCCACCATCAGAGCTTTGTAAGGTTGCTATGGGATGGGTGGAGTGGGGAGGCAGCAAAAGACAAGAAGGAGGTGGGGACCTCTAGCTTGTGGATTTCATAATCAGACCTTTATGGTGGGCTTGGGTGGGAGATCAGGCAATACTAAATAATAAAAACAACAAATTTCACACTTCCTTTTTAGTAGCTTTGGCATGAAAACTTTATAAGCATTATCTCAATGAATGCTCACCACACCCCTAAGGGAACGTTGTTCGATACCCCATTCCACAGACACAGAACACTCACATAACTAGTAGATATGGATGGCAGAGGCGGGGTTCAAACTGGAGTCTATGTGGTTCTAAAGAGTTCTGCAGGGCTAGGTGTGGTGGCTCACGCCTGTAATCCCAGCACTTTGGGAGGCTGGGGCTGGAGGATCGCTGGAGGCCAGGAGTTGGAGACCAGCCTAGGCAATATAGCAAGACCCATCTCTATAAAAATTTAAAACTTAGCTGGGCATGGTGGCATGTGCCTGTAATCCCAGCACTTTGGGAGGCTGAGGTGGGAGGACTGCTTGAGGCCAGTTCAAGTCCAGCCTGGGCAACATAGCAAGACCCCGTGTCTATAAAAATTTAATAGTCAGGTGTGGTGGTGTATGCCTGTGATCCCAGCTACTTAGGAAGCTGAGGTTGGAGGATGGCTTGAGCCCCGAAGTTCAAGGATGCAGGGAGCTGTGATCCCACCACTGCACTCCAGTCCCGGTGACAGAGACCCTGTCTCTAAAAAACTAATAAAGAGTTCTGCAGAGCAGAACCAGGGGGTGGGGGCTGAACTAAGGGGACAGGGAAAGGGGCAGGCCCAAGGCCTGGAGCTGACAGCAGTCAAGGGATCCCAACAGAGACATGGACACCTTCCCACTGAGCCTGTGGACAAGGCTGAGGTCCTTCATTGCTTCAGAATGAAGTGATTGGGGCCAGGCGCAGTGGCTCTTACCTGTAATCCCAGCACTTTGGGAGTCCGAGGCAGGCAGATCACCTGAGGTTGGGAGTTCGAGACTAGCCTGACCAGCATGGAGAAACCCTGTGTCTAATAAAAATACAAAATTAGCCAGGTGTGGTGGTGGCGCATTCCTGTAATTCCAGCTACTCAGGAGGCTGCAGCAGGAGAATCACTTAAACCCGGGAGGCAGAAGTTGTGGTGAGCCAAGATCACATCACTGCACTCCAGCCTGAGCAACAAGAGCGAAACTCTGTCTCAAAAAACAAAACAAAACAAAACAAAAAATGAAGAGGTTGGGGCAAGTTAGTTCTTCTGCCACTGGGAAGGTGGTGCTGGCCCCAAGAAGTGGGGCTAGGGGATGCTCGAATAATTTCAGTGCCTTGAAACACCTCATGGGGCCACACATGAGCAGGACCACAGTGGAACGGGGCGACTTCTGTAACTCTGAGGCCCATGGAGCTCTGTCAGTCATTAGTCAGGCAGGACAAATAACAGCTTGAACATAATGCATCCAAAAATCAACTCTTGGTTCCTTCCCCAGCCTGCCCCTCCTGTGACTTCCCCGTCTCGGGAAATGGCACCATCATCATCTGCCTGGTGGCTCCGGCCAGAAAACAGGGAGGCACCTTTGGATCGTCTCACCCTCACCACCCACACCCCGGCCACCGCCAAGACTCGTCAATTCTACCTCCAAAATAAATCCCGACCCCACTTCCCTCTGTTCTTGTTGCCACTCCTGTGTCAAGCCAGCACCAGCTCGGCCCTGGAGGCCAGCACAGCCTCCTTCTCGCCTCCCTGCCTCCTCTCTACCCCCACCAGCCAGAATAACCTGTAGAAAATGTAAATCAGGCCACATCTCATTCTCCTTCTTAAACCGCCCCTTTCCCCAAGGGCTTCCTATTGCATTTGCACCAAAATCGACACCCCCCAAATAGCTCTGAGGTTCACCATGACCTGGTGCTGCCTCACCTCCCCCAGTTTCACTGTCCCTGGAATTTGTGTGTTTGCATAAGCTGTTCCCTCTGCCTGGATGCTCTTCCCTGCATTTCTTTCCCCACTGGTCCCTTCTCATACTTTAGGTCTCAGCTGGGAGCTTACTTTTTTTTTTGAGACGGAGTCTTGCTTTGTCACCCAGGCTGGAGTGCAGTGGCACGACCTTGGCTCACTGCAACCTCTGCCTCCCGGGTTCAAGCGATTCTCCTGCCTCAGCCTCCTGAGTAGCTGGGATTACAGTCACCCGCCACTACGTCAGGCTAATTTTTGTAGTTTTAGTAGAGGCGGGGTTTCACCATGTTGGTCAGGCTGGTCTCGAACTCCTGACCTCAAGTGATCTGCCCACCTTGGCCTCCCAAAGTGCTGGGATTACAGGCATGAGCCACCACACCTAGCCAGAGCTTACTTTCTTCAGCAACCCAAAGTAAATTTCCCCCAGTCTTTTCCCTAACAGCCCCTTGTGTGTCTTTTTCATGAGAACTTACCTTAATTTATAATGTCATGTTCACCTTTTGTCTGCCATCAAACTTTAAGACCCATGAGGGCAGGAGCCTTATGCGTCTCACCACTGCTGTGCCCCCGGGAGGCACTCATATCCGCTGAATGAATTTGCCACTGAAATAACAGCGTGAAAGCGTGTTGATGTAATATAATAATAACAGCATTACACCCTGTCTCTAAATGAAAAACATTTTTTCAAGCAGCTAGCACTTATGTAGTGCTTCTCCTACTAGATCTAACTCAACCACCCTATGAGGCAGGGAGTATCGGTGCTTCCCAGTTTTCAGATGTGGAAACTCAGCCTCAGAAGTTGGATTGGCTAGCCGGCTGTGGTGGCTCACACCTGTAATCCCAGCACTTTGGGAGGCCAAGGCAGGGGAGGAGGGGATCACCTGAGGTCAGGAGTTCGAGACCAGCCTGGCCAACATGGTGAAACCTCATCTCTACTAAAAGTACAAAAATTAGCCCAGCGTAGTGGCACGCACCTGTAATCCCAGCTACTCAGGAGGCTGAGACAGGAGAATCTCTTGAACCCGGGAGGCAGAGATTGCGGTGAGTCGAGATCACGCCACTGCACTCCAGCATGGGCCACAGAGTGAGACTCTGTCTCAAAAAAAAAAAAAAAAAAAAGCCTGGAGCCCATCTTCCCTTGCTGGGAAACGTCATGTCCCTCCCTTGTGGCTGGGACAGAGAGCGAGAAGTGGCAGAGCTGTCACTGGACAAACAATGATGGTCCTTCCAGCACCCACAAAGGAGCTGAGGCTCCATCCTGCAGGACAGGGGACTGTGAGGTCATCAGGCAGCAGAGTGACAGGGCTTCCTCTGTAAGCCAGGGGGATGGAGTGAGGGTGACAGGGAGGCTCAGGGCATCATGGATGCCTTTATTGTCTGGGCAGATGCTGTCAGTGATCCCCGGCCGCCCTTGGGCTGGACAGTCCAGGTCACCTGGGCCAGTTGTTTGCTCTTGGGTGCTCCCCTGGCATGACCAAGCCCCCTGGAGAGAGGCCTGGGCCACTGATGGAGTGAGGGCCGCTTCCACCACCCAGGCCTGGGAACGTCCAGGCTGGCAGAGGGCCCGCTGGAGGCTGGTGAGAGGCCCACTTACCATGACGAATAGGGGCCCTATCAGGCCACGCCAATTAGGCAAAATGGCGTGTCAGGGCGGGGCTATAAATATCTTGGCCAATGACCAGCCCAGGAATATAAATGGGGTTGTTCAACAAGCAGGGAAACATGTTTGGTTCAGACAGGATGGGTTTTTTGGGTTTTAAAAATATGTTCTGCCCTCTACGAAGACTTCAATGTGGGTGGCAATGAGACCGGTGCCTGAGGGCTGGCTCCTTGTTCAGTCCCGGTTGGGGCAAGGGCCCATGAAATCAGAGTCTTGCAGGGGAAGTCCCTGGAAGGGCCAGTGCATTTGAAGCCCAGAAAAGACCTGAACCTGGCTTGAAGCTTTGTCCCTGGTCACAGGGCACCCTGGGTGAAGGAGCACGCTAGTGATCTGGTTTGGGGACACGCAGCCCAGTCGGGTATCAGAGGCACCAGGGTCAGGTAGAATCGTCTCCCAACACTGGCCGCTCTTCAGAGGTCTCTGCCCTGTTGTGGGTGTGCGGCTGGACAGGACGTCATGTGCAGGTTACAGGACAGGCAAAGAGAAGCAAGGGCCAAGGGAGAAGGGCAGGCACTTGGCGTGGCTGCAGTGTGGCCCTCTGCAGAGGGCATGGGAAACCTTGCAATTGACGCACCTTACAATCAATGACTTTTTTTTTTAATAGCTCTGTCGCCCAGACTGGAGTGCAGTGATGTGACCCCAGCTCACTCCAACCTCTGCCCCCCGGGTTCAAGCGATTTTCCTGCCTCAGTCCCCCAAGTAGCTAGGACTACAGGCTTGTCCCACCATGCCTGGCTTATTTTTGTATTTTTTTTTTTAGTAGAGATGAGGTTTTGCTATGTTGGCCAGGCTGGTCTTGAATGCCTGACCTCAAGTGATCCGCCCATGTTGGCCTCCCAACGTGCTGAGATTACAGGCGTGAGCCACCATGCCTGGCTAATTTTTTTTTTTTTTTTTTTTTAGTAGAGATGAGCCATGTTGGCCAGGCTGATCTCGAACTCCTGACCTCAAGTGATCCATCCACCTTGGCCTCCCAAACTGCTGGGATTACAGGTGTGAGCCACCGTGCCTGGCCCCAAAGGAGCACTTCTGTGGGAGACCAATGGGTGCATGATATTGGTGTCATTTCTCGGTCTTCAAAAATGACAGACACTGCTGGTCGCTGTGGCTTCCTCCTGCTCAGTTGGTCACTCCTGCACATGTCTGCAGTAGTGGTGCTCCTCGGGACCCCCTTGCCACCCCACAACACTGCTCACCACATGGCCAAACAGGTTCGTCTTTTTCCGTGTGATTTCTTCTTTTGCTAGAACATTTATAAAACTCCTTAGGAAGTTTCCGGAACGTTAAGGAAAATTTATGAATGCTTTTCCAGAGGCTAAAAAGAATTTATTTCCTACTAGCTAGTCTAGAATTGTATTACTTATTTATGTAAGTTTTAACTTTATAATCTGTCTGGAGGTCATTTTAGTGTTAGATATAAAGTGTTAGCTAATTTCCTCCCCCCTCGAATGCCTGCCCCATTTCCCATTGTTGTGTAGTGCTTGTGTTATCATGGATTGCATTTTTAGGTAGGATTGGTTCTTATACATAATTGCTCCTTTGTAGCCTATTCCAACTGTGTGTATCCCTGATCTCACTCCAGCATCACGCTATTAAATGATTGTTCCCTTAGACCATGTTTTATGGAAGACTTTATAGCATAGTAGTTTAGATTATGGGCTTTGAAGTCAAACTGGCAGAGATCCACATAAGACCTTTGCCACTTCATAAATGTGTGACCTTGGGCGAGTTACCTCACAGTTCCTCATCTGTAAAATGGACTTCTGGGAGATTGAAATGGTTTGGTTTTGTGCCCCCGCCCAAATCTCATGTCAAATTGTAATCCCTAAAGTTGGAGGTGAGGCCTGGTGAGAGGTGACTGGATCATTGTGGGGGGGATTTCCCCTTTGGTGCTGTTCTCGTGATGGTGAGTGAGTTATTGTGAGATCTGGTGGTTTAAAATGTGTAGCACCTCCCTCTCTCTCTCTTCCCTTTGCTATGGCCATGTGAAGACATGCCTGCTTTCCCTTCATCCTTCTGCCATGATTGTTCAGATGGCTGATAATAAGGCTGATAAAACATAAGCCTTATTATTGAGTAGAGGTGGTTGCTGTCCACTGTCAAAACTTGTATTTAGCATTGCACTGGAGTTCCTAGCCAATGCAGTAAGACAGGAAAAGGAAATGAAAGGGATGATGATGGAAAAAAACAAGACAACCCTGTCTGGGAGGTAAGGAGCGCCTCTGCCAGGAAGCCACCCCGTCTGGGAGGAAGAGAGGAGCGCCTCTGCCCGGCAGCCCCATCTGGGAGGTGAGGAGCGCCTCTGCCCTGCCGCCCCGTCTGGGAATTGAGGAGCGCCTCTGCCTGGCCGCCCCGTCTGGGAGGTGAGGAGTGCCTCTGCCTGGCTGCCACCCCGTCTGGGAGGAAGTGAGGAGCGCCTCTGCCCAGCCGCCCCATCTGGGAGGTGAGGAGCATCTCTGCCCGGCCGCCCCGTCTGGGAAGTGAGGAGTGCCTCTGCCTGGCTGCCACCCCGTCTGGGAGGAAGTGAGGGGCGCCTCTGCCCGGCCGCCCCGTCTGGGAAGTGAGGAGCGCCTCTGCCCGGCAGCCCATCGTCTGGGAGGTGAGGAGCGCCTCTGCCTGGCCGCCCCATATGGGAGGAAGTGAGGAGTGCCTCTGCCCGGCCGCCCCATCTGGGAGGTGAGGAGCGTCTCTGCCCGGCCACCCCATCTGGGATGTGAGGAGCACCTCTGCCTGGCTGCCACCCCGTCTGGGAGGAAGTGAGGAGTGCCTCTGCCCGGCCGCCCCGTCTGGGAGGTGAGGAGCGCCTCTGCCCAGCCGCCCCGTCTGGGATGTGAGGAGCGCCTCTGCCTGGCTGCCACCCCGTCTGGAAGGAAGTGAGGAGCGCCTCTGCCCGGCCGCCCCGTCTGGGAAGTGAGGAGCGCCTCTGCCTGGCTGCCACCCCGTCTGGGAGGAAGTGAGGAGCGCCTCTGCCCGGCCGCCCCGTCTGGGAAGTGAGTAGCACCTCTGCCTGGCCACCCCGTCTGGGAGGTGAGGAGAGCCTCTACTCGGCCACCCATCGTCTGGGACGTGAGGAGCGCCTCTGCCCGGCCGCCCTGTCTGGGATGTGAGGAGCGCCTCTACCCGGCCACACATCGTCTGGGATGTGAGGAGCGCCTCTGCCCGGCCTCCCCGTCTGGGAAGTGAGGAGCGCCTCTGCCCAGCCGCCCTGTCTGGGAGGTGAGGAGCGCCTCTGCCCGGCCGCCCTGTCTGGGAGGTGTACCCAACAGCTCCGAAGAGACAGCGACCATCGGGAGTGGGCCATGAGGACGATGGCGGTTTTGTTGAAAAGAAGGGGGGGAAGTGTGGGGAAAGGAAGGAGAGATCAGATTGTTGCTGTGTCTGTGTAGAAAGAGGTGGGCATAGGAGACTCCATTTTGTTCTGACTAGGAGAAATTCTTCTGCCTTGGGATGCTGTTGATCTATGGCCTTTCCCCCAGCCCTGTGCTCTCTGAAACATGTGCTGTGTCAACTCAGGGTTAAATGAATTAAGGGCGGTGCAAGATGTGCTTTGTTAAACAGATGCTTGAAGGCAGCATGCTCTTTAAGAGTCATCACCACTCCCTAATCTCAAGTACCCACGGACACAAACACTGCAGAAGGCCGCAGGGACCTCTGCCTAGGAAAACCAGAGACCTTTGTTCATGTGTTTATCTCCTGACCTTCTCTCCACTATTATCCTATGACCCTGCCATATCCCCCTCTCCAAGAAACACCCAAGAATCATCAATAAATACTTAAAAAAAAAAAAAGAAACAAAGACAAAAAACAAAGCCTCAGTGGGCATCCTGACATTCACTCCTGCCTTAGATAGACTCAAGACCCCTAGTCATAGGTAATACCAGACCCCCTAGGTCTTCACCCATGCACACACTTTCTCAGATAAACCCTATCCCCAGAAAATTACTATGGAGTACAGCAGAAAATACTGAGAAAGGAGAAACAAGGATGGAAAGCAAGGACAGGAATGTTCCTTTAGCAAAAGTTCTTTCACATATGAGGTAGAGGTGGTGATGGATGGTCTCAGTGCAGTGAACAACCTATACCACCACTATGGGGCCATTTAACTTGCCCTATAGACAGAAGAAGGGGAGTGGTAAGAGCATTTTGGGCAAATAACACAATGTGAGCAAGAGCACTAAGATAGTAAATTCAGTAAGTGAAAGGACACTGAAGGCTTGAGCTCTAGAGCAGTGATAATGAGGTTGAGGTGGAGAGACCTGATTTAAGAGCTATCAGGGTTAGAATGGGTAGGACTTGGCAGGTGATGAGGGTGAGGTAGGTGGATCACTTGAGGCCAGGAGTTCGAGACCAGCTCACTACAACATGGTGAAACCCCATCTCTACTAAAAATACAAAAATTAGCCGGGTGTGGTGGCTTGCGCCTGTAATCCCAGCTACTCAGGAAGCTGAGGTAGGAGAATCGGTTGAACCCGGGAGGCAGAAGTTGCAGTGAGCCAAGTTTGTGCCACTGCACTCCAGCCTGGGCGGCAGAGCGAGACTCCGTCTCAAAAAACAAAACAAAACAAAATTTTATTTTTATTTATCTAATTATACACACATACACAGACACCTACGTATACAGACATACACACGTACACACACACATACAAATATATATATGTGCTCTGATGCACTGGGGCTTCCACTGCTCTTACTTAATGTGGGTGATACTATCATCATTATATATATATATGGGGGGGCGACAGAGAGAGAGAGAGAGAGAGAGAGATGGGATCTTGCTGTGTTGCCCAGACTGGTCTCAAGCTCCTGGCTTTAGGCAATCCTCCCACCTTGGCCTCCCAAAATGCTGGTAATACAGTATTTATTTATTGCTCTGTCAACCAGGCTGGAGTGCAGTGGCATGATCACTGCTCACTGCAGCCTCAACCTGCCAGGCTCATGTGATCCTATCACCTCGGCCTCCAGAGTAGCTGGGACTACAGGTACAGGCCACCACACCTGGCTAATTTTTGTATTTTTAGTAGAGGTGGCGTTTCACCATGTTGGCCAGGCTGGTCTCAAACTCCTGACCTCAGGTGATCAGCCTGCCTCGGCCTCCCAAAGTGCTGGGATTACAGGCGTGAGCCACCATGCCCGGCCAGTCCTCTCTATCTTAACCTTCACAAAGAAACTTTGAAATGATATTCAGTTTTTGTTACTGCTTTCCTCAGGCCTTTTCTGTCTTTAACACCAACCTCTTCTGCTCAGCCCATTGAACACTCATTCTGGGCCCAGGGGCCTAGGCTCATGCCTGTAATCCCAGCACTTTGGGAGGCCGGGGTGGGCAGATTGCTTGAGTCCAGGAGTTCGAGACCAGCCAGGGCGACATGGCAAAACCTTGTCTCTACAAAAAACCCCCCAAAACTAGCTGGGTGTGGTGGCACACACCTATCATCCCAGCTACTAGGGAGGTGGAGGCAGAAGGATCACTTGAGCCAGGGAGTTGGAGGCTGGAGTGCGCCGAGATTGCACCACTGTGCTCCAGCCTGGGCAAGAGAGTGAGACTCTACCTCAAAAAAAAAAAAAAGAAGATACACTCATTCTGTTTCACAGAATGGTTTATAGAATGGTGTGTTGCCTGATTCTGTAATCATAAATGTCAGTTAAGAGCTTTAAAGTAAATGTTATTCTGTTTTTCAGTAATAGCAATTACCACCATCTAATGTACTACTGTAAATAATTATTGTTTATTCCCTCCTCCACCTCCTCAACACAGGTACTTTGTGTTTTTTTGTTTTGTGTTTTTTTTTTGAGGCGGAGTTTCACTCTTGTTGCCCGAGCTGGAGTGCAATGGCACAATCTCAGCTCACTGCAACCTTCGCTTCCCGGGCTCAAGTGATTCTCCTGCCTCAGCCTCCCAAGTTGCTGGGATTGCAGGCATGTGCCACCATGTCTGGCTAATTTTGTATTTTTAGTAGAGACGGGGTTTCTCCATGTTGGTCAGGCTGGTCTTGAACTCCCGACCTCAGGTGATCTGCCTGCCTCGGCTTCCCAAAGTGCTAGGATTACAGGCGTGAGCCACTGCGCCTGGCCTTACTTTTGTTTTATACTCTGTTGTACCCTCAGCATAGCACACCTTAGGCACTTAGGAAGAATCTGAGAAACGAATCAGTTAATCCCTACTTTACCAATAATGAATAAAGACTGAGAAACTCGGCGGGGCGCCGTGGCTCACACCTATAATCCTAGCACGCTGGGAGGCCAAGGTGGGTGGATCACTTGAGGTCAGAATTCAAAACCAGCCTGGCCAACATGGTGAAAACCTGTCTCGACTAAAAATACAAAAAAAAATATGAGCTGGGCATGGTGGCGGGCGCCTGTAATTCCAGCTACTCGGGAGGCTGAGGTGGGAGAATCGCTTGAACCTAGGAGGCGGAGGTTGCAGGGAGCCGAGATCGCACGACTGAACTCCAGTGTGGGCGACAGAGTGAGACTCTCAAAAAAAAAAAAAAAAAAGACTGAAAAATTAGGCAACCTGTCCAAGAACACTACAGTGACAATTAGCAAAGCTGGGATTTCAACCCAGGACTATCTCACAGCCACAGCATAGTATTTTCTTTTTGTTCTTGTTGTGACTGCACGTTACGCCATACATGGCATCCAGGACGCATAGCAATTAGTATTTAACATTCCTTACATGGGAATCACGTAAACAATCAGGTAAACACGATTCAATTTGTGACTCAACCATTAATACTTTGTGACACTGGCTAATTTATTTAACTTCTGGATGTCGGTTATGTTTTTTTTGAGACAGGATCTCGCTCTGCTGTCACCCGGGCTGGAGTTCAGTGGAGGGATCTCTGCACCCTCAACTTTCTGGGCTATCAAGCGATCCTCCCACCTCAGCCTCCCCGGTAGTTGGGACCACAGGTGCCCGCCATCATGCTCGGCTGATTTGTAAAATTTCTTTTGCAGAGACGGTGATCTTGCTCTGTGGCCCAGGCTGGTCTCGAACTCCTGGACTCAAGCGATCCTCCTGCCTGGGCCTCCTAAAGATTCAGCTGCTTTTGGATCAACCGATCGCCTTAAGACCTTTTAACTCGAACACCTGTCACATCCTAGGATCCGCGAAGGGCTGAAAGTCAGAGTTTTTGAAGCGTCCCTCGGCGCAGTGGCTCCGCTCCACCTCCCATTCGCGCTACCACTGCGGCCGCAGCCCCAGGAGTCGCCGCGGGGCCAGCGTCGCCCTCCAGGTGCTGCGCGTCGGAAGCCGGAAGCAGGGACTGAGCCACAGACGAGGAAACGCCGGTTTCTCCGGGGCTCCCCAGCGCCCCATCTTTAGCCTGGAGGCCGCCCTCTTCCATTTGCTCTTGGGCGTCAGGGCGGTACCCCACTCCGCTAGACACTTTGGATCCGCTAGCACTTCCTCCTGTCCAGCGTCAAAGGCCCCGGAAGTGACGTTTACGCGCCGTGCGTAACGTGCGTTCGCTGGCGGTGCCGGGGGCGGGGCGACCAGGAGGGTGGGTGTGAGGCGGGAGCTGGCCGCGGAGCCCAGACCTACCCGAGCGAAGTGGGCGAGCGGCGGTTTGGACGCCGGCGGAGACGCGGGCGAGGTACGGAGCGGACGGGCTGGGGCTAAGAGCTGCTCCGCTCTCAGCTACAGGAGCGGGGCGGCGGGGCATCTCGGGCTGGGGGTGGCAGGGCGGTCAGTCCGTGCAGTCCGCGCGGCCAGGGCAGTTGCGCGTCGGTGTCTACCGCTGTCCTTCGTCCCACATTCCGTCTCCGTCAGCGCCGCCTTCCCTGTTCCAGGCCGCCCTCGGCTCCCTTAATCCTCACAGTGCGCCGCTTCTCCGTCCCAGACACTAGTTGCTGGGATCTCCAGCGCCGGCCGAGCCCCGACGGCCTGACGCGGAGCATTTCCTGGCCGCCTCCCTCTCCGGCGGCTCCCCTCGGCCTGGCTCCCACCTTCCGTCCAGGCCGCTGGCTCCGAAGCAGCGTCTGTGGTCGCACCGGGCACCTCCCACGACCTCCCCGGAACGCGCTGGTATGGGACGCTTGGACCCAGACCACAGCTCCCGGCCGCGGCAGGGGCGCCGGGACTTGATCCCACGTCACCCTGGGGGGCAGAAGTGTCCCGGAGTTGGGAGGGGATTTGAAGCCTGTGGTCCTAACTTCCACCCCGTGGCTGAGGGCGAGGCTGCGGGGCTGGGGTTAGGAGCAGAAGTCCCTACTTCCGAACCGTCTGGGAGGAGAACCGAGGGATGCCCATCACGGCAGTTTAGGGAGAGAGAGGGAGGGACTCTGCCGCTTTGGAGGCTAGGTCATAGGCAGCTGGCGGTGTCTCAGCGCGGGTGACCAATCCTTGCGGTTGGGAAATGTGTCGTGGGCGCCCGTGGGCTCGTTTTGCCTTTGATATTAGATAGGAAATTTTCCCAGGACGAGTTTACCGGAGCACCTTGGGAGTTGGTTTTTGGCTTGGAGAGCTGCTTTCCCCCCTCTAAACCTAGAACTGCTTTGTTTTTCTTTATTATTTTTTTTCGAGATGGGATCTCACAATGTTGCCCAGCAGGTGTGAAACTCCTGGCCTTAAGCGATCCTCCTGCCTCGGCCTCCCAGAGTGTTGAGATTACAGGCGTGAGCCATTGCGCGGCTTTAACTGCTGTTAAAGAGTCTGTTCCGGCCGGGTGCGGTGGCTCACCTCTGTAATCCCAGCATTTGGAAGACCGAGACGGGCGGATCATGAGGTCAGGAGATTGAGACCATCCTGCCTAACACGGTGAAACCCCATCTCTACTACAAAAAAAAAAAAAAAATTTTGCCGGGCGTGGCGGCGGGCACCTGTAGTCCCAGCTACTGTGGAGGCTGAGGCAGGAGAATGGCATGAACCCGGGAGGCGGAGGTTGCAGTGAGCCGAAATCATGCCATTGCACTCCAGCCTGGGCGACAGAGCTAGACTCCATCTCAAAAAAAAAAAAAGAGTCTGTTCCTTAAAATTGTTGTACCAAGAAACTTGCCAGAGATGCAAGAAAATGTGATTATATTGTTAATATTTAATGATAAATAACATTTTGCTTTTAAGAGTTACTGATTCATATCCGCAGGATTAAGGAATGTTCAGGATTTGAATTTTTAATGACCTTCCGAGCAGTCATGTTTCTGCTCTCTAGAAGTTAGCCAGTTGAGGAGAAGGGACAGTCAAGATACTTTCAATACAGTGTGGTAAGGAGTGTGAGCTAAGATGGAGCACCGAGGAAGGAGCCGGGCATTTAGGCCATGCTGTTGGGTGTGGAGCCTGGAAGGGATCAGGGAATACTTTCTGCATGTGTCTTGAAGAATGAGTAGCATTCAGACTAACAGGGTGGAGTGAGGGAGAGGGGGGAATCAAAGGAGAGGAGGCCAGTAACTACAAGGAGGTGCCTATTTATTAATTTATTTATTTAGAGGGTCTCACTTTGTCACCGAGGCTGGAGTACAGTGACACGACGAGTCACTGAAGTCTCAACTGCCTGCGCTCAAGTGATCCTCCCACCTCAGCCTCCCGAGTAGCTAAGACTGCAGATGCGTGCCACCACACTCAGCTGATTTTTAAAGATTTTGTAAAGATGTTGTCTTGCTGTGTTGCCCAGCCTGGTCTCAAACTCCTGGACTCAAACAATCCTCCTGCCTCAAGCGTGCCAAGTGCTGAAATTACAGGCATCAGCTACCGAGCCTGGAGGGTGGTTATTAAAGTGAAAAAGTACAGGACAGAGATGTAGGATCTCAGGCTTCATCTGATGGTGACAGAACCAGGGAAAGTTTTTTAGCTGGGTCCTTGTGTGGTTAAAATGGGTCTCTCTGGCCGGGCATGGTGGCTCACGCCTGTAATCCCAGCACTTTGGGAGGCTGAGGCGGGCGGATCACGAGGTCAGGAGTTCAAGACCAGCCTGAGCAACATGGTGAAACCCCGTCTCTACTAAAAACACTAAAATTAGCTGAGTGTGATGGAGCCTGCCTGTAATGCTAGCTACTCAGGAGGCTGAGGTAGGAGAATTGCTTGAACCTAGGAGGCTGAGTTTGTGGTGAGCCAAGATTGCACCAGTGCACTCCAGCCTGGGCGACAAAGCGAGACTTCGTCTCAAAAAAAAAAAAAGAAAAAAATTAAAAAAAAAAGAAAAAGGGCTCTCTCTCTCCCTTTCTCCCAGGCTGGAATGCACTGGCAGGAACACAGCTCACTGCGGCCTCCACCACGCATGCTTAAGCTATCCTCTTGTCTCAGCCTCCCAAGTAGCTGGGACCACAGGCCTGCCACCTACTAATTTAGCTTGCCTGGCTAAATGTTTTTTTTCTTTTTTTGATACGGAATCTGGCTCTGTCGCCCAGGCTGGAGTGCAGTGGCGCCATCTCGGCTCACTGCAAGCTCCGCCTCCCGGGTTCACGCCATTCTCTTGCCTCAGCCTCCTGAATAGCTGGGACTACAGGTGCCCACCACCATGCCTGGCTAATTTTTTGTATTTTTAGTAGAGACGGGGTTTCACCGTGTTAGCCAGGATGGTCTCAATCTCCTGACCTCGTGATCCACCCTCCTTGGCATTCCAAAGTGCTGGAATTACAGGTGTGAGCCACCACACCTGGCCTAATTTTTTTTGTAGAGATGGAATCCTTATATGTTTCCCAGGGTGCTCTCCAACCCCTTGCCTCAAGTGATTCTCTAGCCTCGGCCTCCCAAAGTGTTGGGATTACAAACATGAGCCACTGCACCCGGCCCTAAAATGGAATTTTATGTAGCTCTTACACACAGGCAGCTATGTAGCTGATAAGGATAAATGTTTTCAGTGTAGTGCTTGATTATTTGCTTTTTTCTTTTCTTTTCTTTATTTTTTTTTTTAAGACGGAGTCTTGCTCTGTGACCGGGCTGGAGTGCAGTGGCGTGATCTTGGCCACTGCAACGTCTGCCTCCTGGGTTCAAGCGATTTGCGTGTCTCAGCCTTCTGAGTAGCTGGGACTGACTATAGGCATGCGCCACCATGGCCAGCTAATTACTGCTGTCTTGTATTTTAATTTTCTCTGCTTATTAGATGTTTTAAATGATGCCAGGCATGGTGGCTCACGCCTGTAATCCTAGCACTTTGGGAGGCCAAGGTGGGAGGATTGCTTGAGGCCAGGAGTTGGAGACCAGCCTGGGCAAAATAGCAAGACTGCATCTCTACAAAAAAAAAAAAGAAAAAAGATAGCCGGGTGCGGTGGCTCACGCCTGTAATCCCAGCACTTTGGGAGGCTGAGGCAGGCGGATCACGAGGTCAGGAGATCAAGACCATCCTGGCTAACACGATGAAACCCTGTCTCTACTAAAAATACAAAAAATTATCCGGGTGTGGTGGCAGGCACCTGTAGTCCCAGCTACTCGGGAGGCTGAGGCAGGAGAATGGCGTGAACCTGGGAGGCGGAGCTTGCAGTGAGCCGAGATTGCGCCACTGCACTCCAGCCTGGGCGACAGAGCGAGACTCCGTCTCAAAAAAAAAAAAAAAAAGATGCTTGAAGTAAATGTATACTCATTTCCTAGTTGTTTCTTTCTGTAAGGATGTCTGACATGGCTAATTTGTAAACAGGAATTCTGCATTCATTTCTCTCTTTGCTTTCTCAACCCCAATTGAGCACACAAGTGTTTAATGAGTACTTAACTGATTTGATAAGAATAATTCATTGATTTCTTTGATTTTTTATTGCTGGCTTTCAGTGAAAAAAATGTTATCAGCCGGGCACAGTGGCTCACGCCTGTAATCCCCGCACTTTGGGAGGCCGAGGCGGGCGGATCATGAGGTCAGGAGATCCAGACCATCCTGGCTAACACGGTAAAACCCCATCTCTAATAAAAATACAAAAAATTAGCTGGGCGTGGTGGCGGGCGCCTGTAGTCTCAGCTACTCGGGAGGCTGAGGCAGGAGAATGGCGTGAACCTGGGAGGCGGAGTTTGCAGTGAGCCGAGATGGCGCCACTGCGCTCCATCCAGCCTGAGCGACAGAGCGAGACTCCATCTCAAAAAAAAAAAAAAAGTTATCAGTACTTACTCATTGTGATGTCTACATGTAGAACTAAGATTCTGTTTACTTATGTGAGTCTTTGGCTAGAGACATAGAATTTCAGTCTTGACTGTGTGAGCTTAATTTCTGGCATGTGGGGTTTTATTGGCTGCAGAGGAAACATCTCTAGCAGAGATGACCTATCCCTCAAATGTAGGAAATACTTGTGTATACCTAACACCTGTGACTCAGAATAGACATGGTACCAAGTGAGTGGCTTCTTAGCCCATCAGTAAAGTTATCACACCATAGGCTGGGTGCGGTGGCTCACACCTGTAATCCCAACACTTTGGGAGGCTGAGGTGGGCAGATCACTTAAGGCCAGGAGTTTGAGACCAGTCTGGATCAAGATGGCAAAACTCCGTCTCTACTAAAATACAGGAAACTTAGCCAGGCATGGTGGTGTGCGCCTGTGATCTCAGCTACTCGGGAGTCTGAGGCACAAGAATCTCTTGATCCCGGGAGGCAGAAATTGCAGTGAGCCGAGATCGTGCCACTGCACTCCAGCCTGGGCAACAGAGTGAGACTCTGTCTCAAAAAAAAAAAAAAAAAAGTGATCACACTAAAACCAAAAGTTTCAGGCTGTTGCGGTGGCTCATGCCTATAATACCAGTGCTTTGGGAGGCCAAAGTGGGAGGATTGCTTGAGCCTAGGAGTTCCAGGCTGCAGTGAGCTGTGATCAAGCCACTGCACTACAGCCTGCGTGACAGAGTGATACCCTGTCTCTATAAAAAGAAGTTTCATAGTACAGGCCAAACATCTTGAAAGTCTTATTAAATGTACACTTCCATCATAGAGCACTATAGAAACATCATGCGTGTTATTTCACATGGCTGAAGTGAGTTTAAATGATCTGGACTATTGTTACAATATGTAAACATGTGAAATAACAGTTATCCTACTTAATATTATTTAACTTATGTTTATCTCTTTGATGTTTGGATAAAGCTCCTAAAATGCTTTAGGAAAACATTATACTTTTATGGTGCTGTTTTGAAGTTTCCTATGAAATTCCTGTTTTCAATGAAGTTACTGTCAGTGGGATAGGAAGTGTAATTTTTTTTTTTACCATTTTTTTTTTTTCGTTTTGAGACGGAGTCTTGCTCTGTTGCCCAGGCTGGAGTGCAGTGGCGTGAGCTCGGCTTACTGCAACCTCTGCCTCCTGGGTTCAAGGATTTTTCTGCCTCAGCCTCCCGAGTAGCTGGGATTACAGGCACGCACCACCACACCCAGCTAATTTTTTTTTGTATTTTTAGTAGAGACGGGGTTTCACCATATTGGCTAGGCTGGTCTCGAACTCCTGACCTCGTGATCCACCCGCCTCGGCCTCCCAAAGTGCTGGGATTACAGGCGTGAGCCACTGCGCCAAGCAGGAAGTGTAATTTTTATTTATAATATAACTTTTTTTTTCTTTTTTTGAGAATGGAGTCTTGCTCTGTCACCCAGGCTGGAGTGTGGTGGCACGATCTCTACTCACTGCAACTTCTGTCTCCCCGGTTCAAGCGATTCTTGTGCCTTAGCCACCTGAGTAGCTGGGAATATGGGCTCCTGCCACCACGTCTGGCTAATTTTTTTTTTGCCGGGGTGAGACTGAGTTTCAGCCTTGTTGCCCAGGCTGGAGTACAATAGTGCGATCTTGGCTTACTACAACCTCTGCCTCCTGGGTTCAAGTGATTCTCCCGCCTCAGCTTCCCAAGTAGCTGGTGTTAACAGGCATGCGCCACCATGCCGAGCTAATTTTTTTATTTTTAGTAGAGACGGGGTTTCACCATGTTGGCCAGGCTGGTCTCGAATTTCTGACCGCAGGTGATCCACCTGCCTTGGCCTCCCAAAGTGCTGGGATTACAGGTGTGAGCTACTGTGCCCGGCCCTAGTGGAACATTTTAATTTGTTTCTGGTAGCATAGCTCTCTTGGCAATGGTCACTAAGAGGGCCAAAAACCATTATTATGATCAGTTAATTAAATGTGGTTAAAAGTCAGAAGTTAGAATAAGTATGTGTTCATGAATGTATAAAATATTACACACTGAGAAAGTATTAAGCTTTTTAATCTTCCCCCAGTAACAGTGAGGAGATTGCTGAAATCTCTGAAGCAGGAATGTAACAAGAGTTTTGAGGGCTCTAAATTCTCTGCTGTTTCACTCTAAGGAATGGTTTGGCAGCATCCTCTATGCTAGGCACAGAACAACTCAGGAGGAATTGTACAGACCTTATGAACCACATTTGAAGCTAGTCTGTTCAGTTCCCATTCAAAATAAATACACAACTGTAATTGAATTTATGGTGATTTGGTCTGTATGCTAAAATTAAAAATCTCTTTTGGGGGATTTTCACATAGGGGTATATTTATAATTTTCTGTGTGCTTTGCAGTTAAAAATACATAATGAAAGTGTTTTATTTTTGTAGTTCCTCTGTTCTACAGAGGAAATTTAAATTCTTAAAATTAGAATTTTCTAATTTTAAGCACTTTCATTTTTCCTTTAGAAGGTACTATGGAGCACATAAAAGAAAATGCCATTAGAAATTGAACATAGAAAATGTTTATTAATCGAAGAAAATGTTTTCTTATTGTGCTACAATTTTTTTCAGTGGAACATATCATTTACTTATTCCACTTCTTGTTCCAGAAAGGGTTTGTGATGACTTACAAAGATACATGCAACATACTGTTGGTAACATAACAGAGATAAGTGGGTGAGGATTTCAGGACTGAGGGGAAATTAAGATGGAAACAGGAATGAGCTGTATACAGAGCACTTGGACTGAAGTCTTAAGTGTAGAGGGCCACAAATTTGGCTTTGCTTTTGAGTAGCCAATTCAGAGAGAAATATAATCAGTTACATGGGTCAGTGACCATAACACAAAAGAGATCATTTCTGCTTTGGATTCCCAAAGACTTTCCAGCATGCGTTTCAAAGGACTGGGTGTCGAGTTTTACTTTGTGTGATGATAGTAAAACTCCTTATTGGCTGTTTGTGTAAGACATGACATAACATCAAAACATTTCGTAAAAGCATTTCTCTTGCCTGCAAAATAATGTGATCCGAGTACTTAGATCTCTAGACTGATTTAAGGATCTGTTTTAGATTATCTAGATGAGTAGGTGGATGCACATTCTTCAGCTACCTTCCATACTTTCTCATTGGATCTTTTGTAATGAATTTATCAGCAGTGGGGTTTGAGTTTGTGCTTACTGACAAGTTCCTTGAGTGCATCTGTTTTCTGTTGTTGGTGAATCACGGAGCCATATGTTTTAACAGGCATGGTTTATCATGGGGGTATCACGATGGAACAGTCTGACAAGGGCACATATTTGTTTGTTTGTTTTTTGAAGAAAATCACTTTATTCTAATTAACAAAGAATAAAATCATAACAGCTAGTTCAAGGGTGCCACACAAACATCTACCCACCCATCTTAATGAAATTCTGCACAGTAAGAACACCCTTTTCCATTGCAGTCCTGAAGCAGGGACGCTATGAGAGAGGAGAGGTTTACCTGATGATTACACTTTATACCTTCACTATCAATTGTATTTTTATGCTAAATCACTTGGTTATGAGAGCTGATTTTCCATTTCTCCAATTTGAACTTTCTGATTAGACCAATCTGTTTGCAGGTCTGCACTGTTTCAGCACCTTGTTGAAACCGTCACAGAGTTTTCTGTTACCCTGGTTCTGGGCACTCTCTAAAAACTGTTTTATGTCATAAGAGCAAGGCCACTGCTGCTGTGCTGGCTGGGTTCCCTGAGGCTCTTGGTAGGTGATATCAGGCCTTGAGGCTCACCATGACTTCCTCCACTGAAGCCCCCGGTGGTGGCAGAACCCAGCGTATGTCTGACAGGGGCACATATTTGAATGAAAGCCACCTCACCTCCATACAGAGATGGGCTGAGGGAATACCAAATAGACTGAAGATTCATTTCTGAAGATGGGAGAAGATGCATATCCACTCGTCTTAGATGAAATGTCCAGTAAGTTGTGTTGTCTCTATTTTGCTCCAGCTGAACAGTTGCACTTTCAAGTAATAATAGTTCAAATTTATCAAATGCTAGCAGGAGCCAGGCATTGTGCTAATGGAGAGAGACCATCCTTATTCACTCCTACTCAGTAAACAGTGGGTGAAACTGCCCTTGCCTAAATATAGTTATGTAATGCTGTGTTTCCTTAATCGTATATCCATAAAGCTTTTGACATTGTTTTCTAAATGTGTTCCTTAAAAAGGAGTTGGGCTGGTGACCAAAGTTTTGAACAGAATATTGTAAGGAAGCAAATACAAAGTGTAAAAACAAAAAACAGAGCCTGGCAAAGTGTTGTTCACCTGTAGTCCCAGCTACTTGGGAGGCTGAGGCAGGAGGATTGCTGGAGGTCAGGTATTAGGGGCTGCAGTGCGCTATGATTGTGTCTGTAAATAGCCACTACACTCTAGCCTGGGCAACAAAGTAAGACTCCATCTCTAAAAACATACAAACAGGCCAGGCGCGGTGGCTCACGCCTGTAATCCCAGCACTTTGGGAGGCCAAGGCGGGCAGATCACGAGGTCAGGAGATCGAGACCATCCTGGCTAACACGATGAAACCCCGTCTCTACTAAAAATACAGAAAAAAAGCTGGGTGTGATGGTGGGCGCCTGTAGTCCCAGCTACTCGGGGGGCTGAAGCAGGAGAATCGCTGGAACCTGGGAGGTGGAGCTTTCAGTGAGCTGAGATCTCGCCACTGCACTCCAGCGTGGGCGACAGAGTGAGACTCCGTCTCAAAAACAAACAAAACTATAGACTAATGAAATAGAATGTCCAAAATTTATCATAACTGGTGTCTCATGAGATAATATGCTTGGGTCCTGTTTAGCAAGTTGGATTATATTTTTATTTGTGTAAATGTATTGGCCATTGCAGTCGGGGTTGTATTGAAAATGTAGATTTTGTCTAATGAGAGTGTAGATTTTATTTGTAGTGAGTGCATGTGGATTTTATTTGTCTAGGGTTTTAAAAGTTGTATAGTCATGAATGGACACTTTTTGATACCATTTATGAGAAATTCAATAGCAAAGTGTTTTCATACCCATATGCTAACTGCTGATGCTTTTATAAAACATTGTTAAGGTGTTACTTGCCCCAGGAAATACAATGTTTTATGACAGAGACAGTACTGAAATTCAGTATTTAAGTTCTTTAAATACCAGCTATATTGAGTAGACACTACTTTCTCCCAAGAGCCTATTTTTGGTTTGTGACATATTAGGGAACAAATTGCAGACACAGTTTTTTCATTACCTGTAAGAGCACTTATAGGATGTAAGCTATTTCCTTAAAGAGGAATTTTTGCCTTTTTAATACTTCTGTCTAGTAACTCAATGCATTAAAAGATACATATTTTTCTAGTGCTATAAATATATTGGTACATTTAAATATAATATACGCACATATAATGGTGCTTGAGAAATAAGTTGAGATTATTTTAAGGTTGAGGTTCTTAGATTCTGACAGAAAAACTGATCAGCCAGTTGGACTACAGGTCCAACCAGTTCCAGCCCCAAACATGAGCAATAGTGATTATGGTAGTGATTCTGCCATTTACGTCAGTGAAATGCAAAGATTTCAGTTTCATCCTTCAGCAAATGCTTTACGTGTATTTGGAGAAGAATCTGAGTACTAGAAAATACTCCTCTCCTGTGTTCGTTCTGCTGTTAAATACACGGTTTGAATTCTTAATTTTAGAAATACTTTTCAGATCTAGAATTTCAGTTTGACACAAATTCCAATTCGCAGTTGAAATTCTTAATATTTTTATATGTTTTCCCTCTTTTTTTCTTTTTCTGTTTTTTGAGACGAAGTCTCTCACATTGTCGCCTAGGCGGGAGTGCAGTGGTGTGATCTTGGCTCACTGCAACCTCCACCTCCTAGGTTCAAGCAATTCTCCTGCCTCAGCCTCCTGATTAGCTGGAATTACAGACGTGCGCCACCGCACCTGGCTAATTTTTGTATTTTTAGTAGAGATGGGGTTTCACCATGTTGGCCAGGCTGGTCTCGATCTCCTGACCTCAGGTGATCTGCCTGCCTCGGCCTCCCAAAGTGTTGGGATTACAGGCGTGAGCCACCGTGCCTGGCCTTCGCTCTTTTTTTCTGTTTTTAAAAACATACCATTAAATCAGTCTTTCTGGTAAAATCAAGTATAAATCATCTGAGCATCTGTTTATATTATCTGCTTTTCCTGTTGGTTTTAGTTATCTGAATGTGAGACATTGTGAATACAGTAAGGGTCTGGATGATGCTATTTTTCAGAGAAGAAATCACTCTTCCTTTTGCTAGGCAGGTAGAGTGGGGCTGATCACCTAATACTGCTAGAGACTGAGCTGTGGGTTGAGGTTGTGTTGCAGGTTGGATAAGGCCGCATTTTGCTCTGATTTGCCCTTACTCCTAGCAGGTACCCACCTAAGACTTTCAGCTGATAGTCTGGGAGTTTATAGGAGTCCCTCCTCGACAGAGGTTTTATACTGTCATATTTGTCTCTTGAGAACAATGAGATTGCTGAAACTTTCACTCTTGATTTTCAGAGGCTTTTAGTTTTGTTTTGAAGCCTTCCGTGTATGGCTATAGAATTTGGATTGTGTCTTCAGGGGAAAACCAGCCTCCTCCCCAGATCTTTGACTCCTATTTGCCTGGGCAACAAAGACCCCATCTATATAAACAAACAAACAAAAAAAAAACAAAAAAAACACTAGCCAGGTGTGGTGGCTTGAACTCAGCTACCAGGAGGCTGAGGCTCAAGATTGCTTGAGCCCAGGCGTTCGAGGCTACAGTGAGCCATGATTGTGCCACTGCATTCCAGCCTGAGTGACAGTGAGACTCTGTCCCAATTAAAAAAAAAAAAAGTCTTGGCTGGGCGAGGTGGCTCACGCCTGTAATCCCAGTGCTTTGGGAGTCCGAGGGGGACGGATCACAACAAGGTCAGGAGTTTGAGCCCAACCTGGCCAACATGGTGAAACCCTGTCTCTACTAAAAATACAAAAATTAGCCAGGTGTGGTGGCGGGCACCTGTAATCCCAGCTACTGGGAGGCTGAGGCAGGAGAATCACTTGAAACCAGGAGGTGGAGGTTGCAGTGAGCCGAGGTCACGCCACTGCACTCCAGCCTGGGGAACAAGAGTGAAACTCTGTCTAAAAAAAAAAAAAAAAAAAAAGTCTTGATTTTTGTCTCTTCCAAAAGCTCTCTCATGGTTCCTCATATTCAGAAAAGGGAGTCTCCCATTGGGAATTAAGTCATGAGAATAAATGGACATTTTCGTAATTGTGGTGTTTTCTTTATAGCAGTGGTTCTCAAAGGTAGTTCCTAGCAGTGTCACCTGGAAACTTGCTGAATTCAAATTCTCAGGCCCTATCCCAGGCCAGCTGAATCAGAAACTCTGGGGTGGGACCCAGTACTCTGTGTACTAACTAGTCTTCCAAGTGATATTGATGTGCATTCAAGTCTGAGAAACACTGCTTCTCAGGTTAGTTGTTTGCTGTTTAATTTTTTACTCCCACCTTCACTGGGCCCTGGAGAGTGTGGAAGAGACAAAAGTGAGAGAACACTGTCTCTGCAGGTACTTTGCCAGTCTTCTGATGAATTGTTTGAGAAACTTAGAAAACATCTATTGAGCACCTGCTCAGTTCCTGGCACTGTACTAAGTGGCTAAGAGCATGGGGTGGACTTGTAAGCAAGTAATTGTAATAGGACATGAGTATTATAATGGCTGTATTTATAAAAAGCTACAGGAACTGGAGAGAGAATTATTCTGTCAGTGGGGAAGATGGAGTCAGATGTGCCTTGATCCTTGAAGAGGGTAGGATTTGAAGCTGAACAGACAGAAGAGTATTCTAAGTGGGTTCATAAATAGGATGACCATGTAACTTATTATCCATAGGAGGTCACTTTTGAGAATCAAAGGGGGTGCTTTTAGGCCAGGACTGTTGCTTGCTAACTGGGGTATATGATTGTCCTATTTAAAGAACAAGTGTTGCTGTGAACCCAGAGTTAGATGTAAATTTGTGGAAAACTCATTTCTTCTAATTATTTGTAGAGTTTACAACAATTCTTATTGGATGGTATATTTTTTTCCCCCAGGGCTGCTGTAAAATATTGCAGGCATACTTTGGAGATATTACGGGTTTGGTTCTGCACCACTGTAATAAAGTGATTCACACAAATTTTTGTGTTACCCAGTGGATATAAAAGTTGTATTTTGGGCCAGGCTCCCTCTGCATCTCTGTGTTTCAGTTGGGGTAGGGTAATTTCCCTTTCAGTTTGAAGAGCTCTGCCTGGTATTTCTTCCAGTGGATGTCTTCGCATAACATTTTTTTTTTTTCTCATCTGAAAATGTCTATTTTGCCATCTTTTTTTTTTTTGAGACAGAGTCTCACACTGTCACCTGGGCTGGTGTGCAGTGGCACGATCTTGGCTCGCTGCAACCTCTGCCTCCGGGTTGAAGCAATTCTCCTACCTCAGTCTCCTGTGTAGCTGGGACTACAGGCATGCGCCACCACGCCTGGCTAATTTTTGTATTTTTAGTAGAGATGGGGTTTTACTGTGTTGGCCAGGCTGGTCTTGAACTCCTGACCTTGTGATCCACCTGCCTCTGCCTCCCAAAGTGCTGGGATTACAGGCGTGAGCCAATGTACTAGGCCATTTATTTTTTATTTTTGAGACAGAGTCTTGCTCTGTTTCCCAGGCTGGAGTGCTGTGGTGCAATCTTGGCTTACTGCAACGGCTGCCTCCTGGGTTCAAACGATTCTCTTGCCTCACCTCCCACGTAGCTGGGACTACAGGTGCCCGCCAACATGCCCGGCTAATTTTTTGTATTTTTAGTAGAGACGGGGTTTCACTATGTTAGCCAGGACAGTCTCGATCTCCTGACCTCATGATCTGCCCACCTCGGCCTCCCAAAGTGCTGGGATTACAGGTGTGAGCCGCTGTGGCAGACCTTTGCCATCAGTTTTTAAAGGAAATAGTCACCGAGCACTGGATGCTAGGTGGGCAGGTTTTTTCTTTCAGCTTTTTTTTTTTTTTAAAGCCATCATACTTTAATATCTTTCAGCACTGTCAGGTTATCTTCTGGCTTCTGTTATTTCTGTTGAGAATTTAGCCCAGGCATGGGGGCTTATACCTGTAATCCCAGCACTTTGGAAGGCCACAGTGGGCAGATCACATGAGCCCAGGAGTTGGAGACCAGCCTGGCCAACAGGGTGAGGCCCTGTAGCAATATGTGGTAGCCCTTTTTCAGTACATTGGCCAGTCCAGCTCAGTTGGATGTCATTTACATATGTGTCTTATATTTTAGATACAAAAGACTTCTTAAAAGCTAGAGCATAACACAAACATTTATTTGATTGCGCCATCTAACAAATCTGAATAAATACATTTCAGGTCTAGGCATGGCATTTGGTATTTCTCTAAACTAGTGTGCACGTGTGTGTGTATGTGTGTATCAGTTTACCCAGCCACAGCAAGTGATTATGGATGAAATGGCTGCAGCAAAGCTAAAACTATGATATGCCTTTGAGAAAAAAATTCTGAGCTGAGTGCACTGGCTTATGCCTGTAATCCCAGCACTTTGAGTGGCCAAGATGGGAGGACTGCTTGAGGCCAGGAGTTCGAGACCAGCCTGGGAAATATAGCTAGATCCTGTCTCTGTTGGCTGGGTGCGGTGGCTCACACCTGTAATCCCAGCATTTTGGGAGGCCAAGGCAGGCGGATCACGAGGTCAGGATATTGAGACCATCCTGGCTAACACAGTAAAACCCGGTCTCTACTAAAAATACAAAAAATTAGCTGGGCATGGTGGCGGGTGCCTGTAATCTCAGCTCCTCTGGAGGCTGAGGCAGGAGAATGGCGTGAACCTGGGAGGCGGAGCTTGCAGTGAGCTGAGATTGCGTCACTGCACTCCAGCCTGGGGAACAGAGTGAGACTCTGTCTCAAAAAAAAAAAAAAAAAAAATTTAGCCAGGGATGGTGGTGCACACCTGTAGTCCCAGCTACTTGGGAAGCTAAAGTGGAGAGGATCACTTGAGCCTGGGCAGTCATGGCTACAGTGAGCTGTGATCATGCCACTGCACTGTAGCCTGGGTTATAGAGCCAGATCCTGTGTCAAATAAAGAAAAGAAAAGAAGAAAAAGTGTAAAGAAAAGAAATACCTTTAGCAGAGACCACCTAATATGTTGCAAGTTGCTGTTACTTTAGGTGGAGTTAGGAGAAATAATTTTTGGTCAGTAACTTAGTGAATAAATTGACCATTTGTGCTGCTTCCCTGGGCGAGGGCGTAGAGAATAGTACAAAGTAGGCTACGGTAGCCAGATTATCTTGTATGTAATTTTGAGCTGTTAGTCCGGAGAATGGCATGCTCAGATTAGAGTTACAATTTTGCTTAACCAGGGAGGGTGTGATCTAGTACAATAGAAGACTGTTGTCTAAAACTCATTCCTTAAGAGTGCTCCCCTGCTTGCTCTGCTCATTCCAGCAGCAATCAACTTTACATTATATTCCAGGGAGTTGATTGTCATTTGGAATTATTTGTCCAAGCTAATGTTTGGACAAATAATATTTTGTTATATTTAACATTAAAACTCTGACATCGACATTCACATTCATTTTGGAGGCATTATGTTTAATCATATGAAAGTTGGTGAACCTTGGATTACAGATTGCAAATGCTAGTAAGTCTTTTATTAGAATGATGGCGTCTTCATACCATGAAGGTGAGGACTGAAAGATATATAAGAAGAGTATCTATAAATCAAAAGAAAATAGTAATGACATAGAAAAATGAGCAAAATCAGTTAATCAAATAAAATATACTAGTGCTAATAAATATCTCTAAAGATGGCTAACCTTAGGGAAATGCACGTTAAATGATTTTTTTTTTTTGTTTGCCTGTCAGATTGACAAAAAATTAAAGTTCAATAATGCTATGCTTATGAGGTTATGGGAGACCAGATTCTCTCATACACCGTAGGTGGGAATATAAATAGTATAGCCTTTTTGTCAGACCAGTTTGGTATATGTCAGAATTTTAAATGCACTTACCCTTTGGCATTCCGTTTCTGTTTCTAGCAAACTGCTCACATTTTGCGGTCTGCTCAAGGTCATGGTCTATTCATAACCTTGTCCTGCTTGGCTATCAAAGATTTATAAATTTTGTTAGTACTATTTCTGAATTTAATAAAATACTTCATTGTCCTGTTTACTTCAGATTTTTTTTTCTAGTCCCTTATTTGCTTTTATGTTTTGGCTACAGATAGCCTCTTAAAAACTAGCTAGATGTTTCAGTTTATGTATTTTAAGTTTTGTTTCCTTTTTGACTTTCCCTGCAGTTTGTAACCTTAGATAACCCTCACCTCTTTAGAACTTTCATGAATACTTCATTTTAGTTCTTTCCATTTTCTGTTTGTCTCTAAAAACTAACTTTTTAAAGATACCTGTAATTAATGTAGGGGTTATCAGATTGCTGACCACTTATTGCAACAGTATTTATTGAAAATTTCCCCTTCCCCTCCTTCTTCTAACATTAAATTACCTTATATATTACATTCGGTTCATTTTTGAGTCAGCGTGTCCTGTAGTGGTTTGACAGGTCTGTTCTTGTGTTCACAGTCTTCTAACTAGTTTGCAAATAAAAATTCAGAAAATTAATTTAGAAAATCAAAAAATAATTGAGTCTGTTTATTTTTGCTGACAGAATCATTTTGTTGAGTTCCAAAAAGTCTTGTGGGATTTTTATGGCCATTTGTAGTAAACTTACACATTTTGGAATGTTTGACACCGTTATAACATTTATTTTCGCACATTATGTTAAGTATATTTCCATATTTTTATGTGGATTATATTTTCTCATTAAAATGTTTTTCTACAAGTGTTTACATATTGATGCTATTATGACTGATATCTTTTTTATACTTTCTAACTTGTTATTGTTTGTGTTACAAGAGTTCCACAGATTTCATGTACCTATTTAGCTTATTTCACATAAATGTGAATTCTTTTTGAAAGTTAGCCATTTTAAAGTTAATTTCTCAGCATTAATAGTGTTTTATTTTCTTCCTTTAGGCCTTCCAGATACATAGTTATATCTCTCATATTACACAGTAAGCTCCGCAATGACTGAAATGATTTATTTTTACTTACATTTGTATCCCAAGTGCCTTTTGTACAGTAATCAATCAGTATATAAATATTTGAATGAGTGCAGAGGGAACACTATAGGAATATGTACCATATACAGTAACTGCCTCTGGATGATGACTTAAAACTTTTTTTTTTTTTTTTTTTTTTTGAGACGAAGTCTCGCTCTGCCGCCCAGGCTGGAGTGCAGTGGCATGATCTCGGCTCACTGCAGACTCCACCTGCCAGGTTCACGCCATTCTCCTGCCTCAGCCTCCCGAGTAGCTGGGACTACAGGTGCCTGCCACCATGCCCGGCTAACTTTTTGTATTTTTAGTAGAGACGTGGTTTCACCGTGTTAGCCAGATGGTCTCCATCTCCTGACCTCGTGATCCGCCTGCCTCGACCTCCCAAAGTGCTGGGATTACAGGCGTGAGCCACTGTGCCCGGCTGACTAAAACATTTTTTTTTTGCTTGTCTGTATATATCAGGTTTTGTAAATAATGAGTATTCTTTACTTTTCTAACTGGAAAAAAAAAATTTAAGGGCAAAAAATCACCCATAAGTTTTATTTCTTAACTGAGGTCAAAGGATACCTTATCGTTTTATTAGAATTGATTGGATGTTTCCTGTAAGTCCCAGATGAGTTGCCTGGAGGGAGGAATGACCTCTGAGGGCATGACATTGAACCCAGGAATAGGAAGTGAACCCTCAAGAAGGATAGAGGGAAACTACTCACATCTGCAAAGTGTTTTCGTTTTGCTTTTCTGAGACGAAACTGGTTTGCATCCAAAGCCTTAAGAAAGAACACTAATAGTTCTGTGAGCTTTGTAAGTAAGCTTTGTACCTCTCTGTCCTTTTTAGGTTACCTGGACCTAGAATAAATCCTAGCCCCGGGGCACAATTTACAGAATCCTAACTGTCCCAGCAGCAGAGATCATTTTTACTCTGTCTTCCCTGACGTAAGTGGGACCAATTGAATTGTGCATTCTTTATGCCCAGGTTGCTCAATCAAGCTCCTATTTATTGGAGTGCAGTGCTCCAACAGGAGCTGCCTGTGGCCCCTCGGAGCTCCCTCCTGGAAGCAGTGCTGGTGGTCGTTAGCTGTCTAGGGACAGGTCTGTCTGCCCAGGAGAGGAGGAGTTGAGTCTCATGCAGTTGATCCCCCATGTTTCTTCCTGTGTTTACAGGATGTGCTGTCTGTAGCTCTGATGTCCAATCTGGGTGTGCTGACTCTCCTACCTTCTACCATTACAGCTGTCACCACCACTACATAGCCTTTCAAATGATGGCACTGTCTTTTGGTGGTACCCTTGCTCTCTTTTTATACTTAGAAGCAGCAGAATGATCTGAGTGGTGTGTTTAACTGATACACATTAGTCCTATGATGGGTGTTAATTTTTTAAAAAAACATTCATGTGTGATTTTTAACTAAACTTCAAAATTTGGAACAATTAATGACTTCAAATCCATAGGAAGCTGTAAAGATAGTACAGACAGGTCGTGTGTACTCTTCTAGTTTGCTTAATGGTTACATGTTACATAACTATAATGTAATGTCAAAACCAGGACATTGATATTTGTTCGATGTATGTGTATAGTGTCATGCACATTTCATCTCATATGTAGATTCCTGTAGCCACCACCATAGTCAAGATACAGAACTATTCCATTACCCCAAAGACTTCCCTCATGCCCTTTTAGTCACATCCTGTGTCAGCAGTCCCCAGGGCTGCCCCCAGGTTTCGTAATTCGCTCAAGGCTCTCACAGGACATTCTTTGCTATGGTTTGTTACAGTGAGGGGCTACAAAACAGTGTTAATAAAGGGTAGTTGTGCATTGAGCAGATTCTACAGGACACCAGCATTGTTAAGATTCGAAGAGTCTTCTCCCAGCAGAGTTGCCCAGGATGTGCTTACTTCCCCAGCCGTAAACTCTAGCAACAGGTGTGAAGTGCTTTTTATTGTGAAAGCTCATGTACACCTCAGAATCCAGGGCTTTTATTGGAGGCTGGTCACATAGTATATTAGTTCGTTCATTCTCACATAGCTATAAAGAAATACCTGAGACTGAGTAATTTATAAAGAAAGGAGGTTTATTGGCTCACAGTTCTACAGGCTGTACAGGAAGCATTGCAGCTTCTGCTTCTAGGGAGGCCTCAGGAAGCTTCTAATCATAGTGGAAAGCAAAGGGGGAGCAAAGTGTCTCCCCTGGTGGGAGCAGGAGCAAGAGAGAAGGTGCTACACACTTTTAAACAACCAGATCTCATAAGCACAGAA
Organism: Pongo pygmaeus; assembly: GCF_028885625.2. Lineage (NCBI taxonomy): Eukaryota > Metazoa > Chordata > Mammalia > Primates > Hominidae > Pongo > Pongo pygmaeus. The sequence continues at coordinate 20,796,722 of NC_072379.2, read as the reverse complement.
CCACAGGGGATGGTGCCAAACCATTCATGAGTAACTGCCCCATGATCAGATCACCTTTCACAGGCCCCACTTCCAACATTGGGGATTACAGTTCAACATGACATTTGGGTGGGGACACAGTTCCAAACCATATCACATAGGCATATAGTCCCTTTGTGACTATCACTGTTAGAGCAACTCCAGAAGGGAAGCAGATGTTTACCATAAATCATACAGTTTGCACAAAATATCTAGACAAGCTGGTACAGTGTGGTTCAGTACCGTAACCATACAAAACACACTTATCATTTAGGGCGTAGGGCTAGTACAAGACCTCAGTTTCTAGGAGCTGACCAAGGGCCAGTCTAACCCAGCTGACCAAGCAGGCCCGTCTGAGAATGTGTATCATTTGAGCAACTCAGGCCTGCTGGGTTAACTGCTTACACCATTTTCCTTCCCCTCCTCTCCCTTGCCTTCACCACTCTTAACCTGGAAAAAGCACTAATTTGTCCTCCATATCTGTAGTTTTGTCATTTGGAAAGGTAGTATGAATCCTAGAGTATGTGACCTTTTAAGATGCACTTTTTAGAAAACTCAGCATGTTGCTCTTGTGTTAATAGTTTGTTCTTTTTAGTGTTAGTTATTCTCTTGTGTGGTCATGCCCCAGTTTGTTTAACCATCCCATAGATTTTTATTTTCCCTTGTAAAGTTGGTTAGCATGTATATATATATATATATATATATTTTTTTTTTTTTTTTTTTTTTTTTGAGACAGAGTCTCGCTCTGTTGCCTAGGCTGGAGTGCAGTGGCACGGCCTCAGCTCACCACAACCTCTGCCTCCCGGGTTCAAGTGATTCTCCTGCCTCAGCCTCCTGAGTAACTGGGACTACAGGCACATGCCACCATGCCCGGCTAATTTTTGTATTTTTAATAGAGACGGAGTTTCACCGTGTTGGCCAGCCTGGTCTCAAACTCCTGACCATGTGATCTGCCTGTCTCAGCCTCCCAAAGTGCTGGGATTACAGGCGTGAACCACTGCACCCAGCCAGCGTTTATAATTTTAACATAATGGCTAATCACTCATGAGGGGAAGAGATTTTTGAACATTTTTAAATAATAGAGACAGACAGAGTCTTGCTATGTTGCCCAGGCTGGTCTTGAATGCTTGACTTCGAGCCATCCTCCCATCTTCGCCCCCCAAAGTGCTAGGATTATAGGCGTGAACCATTGCACCTGGCCCTGGGGAAGGGAGTTTTGTATTTATTAAGCCTTTAGTGTGTATCATTGCTTTATAGCCATGTTATTCTATGGTCTCTACAATAACCTTATTCATTCAGTTTTTGTTCTTTCAACAAAGAATTGAGAACCTGTGATACGCCCAGTTGTGCAGGGAAAAAACCCCTCAAACTGTGTTTTTCCTCTGCTCACGCCACAGCAATCATTAACACAGAAGACTTCCATGACCATATGTGTGGGGATTCTTCCCCTACACACCACACCAGCTGGGTGTCTTCTAGTTCACTTCCTGCACTATCTACCAGGAGATAGTGTCAGATCGCACAGGGTGAGGACTCAGTCCCCATGACTGCCCCTCCTAACCCCCATCAGTTGCCACTCTGGGCCTCCAAAAGTTCTAACTGACCAACTTCAAGTTGGGGTTCCCATGGCTCCCCTTTTAGGTTCGATGAATTTGCTGAGGTGGTTTACAGAACTCAGGGAGATGCTTCTGTTTACCGGTTTATTATAATGGATATTGCAAAGGATCCAGGTGAAGGAGATGCTGGGGGCGAGGAATGGGGGAAGGTGCAGAACTTCCATGCCTTCCCTGGGTGCACACCCTCCAGGAACCTCCACTGTGCAGCTATCTGAAAGCTCCCTGGGCCCAGTTCTCTTGGGTTTTTATGGAGGCTTCCTGACATCAGCATTCGTCCCTCAGAGTATAGAGCTGGATCCTCTTTGGGGAGGGTTTAAGACGAATCCAGAATAGAGTCCTGCCTTGGGGCAGGTAAAAGGAGGGTAGGAGAAAGTCAGAGAGGCTGCCCATGAGGCCTAACACATCCAGCCTTATAACAAAAGCCTGGGGCTGGGCGTGGTGTCTCATGCCTGTAATCCCAGCACTTTGGGAGCCTGAGGTAGGCAGATCACTTGACATCAGGAGTTCGAGAGCAGCCTGGCCAACATGGTGAAACCCCATCTCTACCTAAAATACAAAAATTAGCTGAGCATGGTGGCAGGCACCTATAGTACCAGTTACTCGGGAAGCTGAGGCAGGAGAATCACTTGAACCCGGGAGGCAGCAGAGGTTGCAGTGAGCTGAGACCTCACCACTGCACTCCAGCTTGGGCAACAGAGCGAGACCGTGTCTCAAAAAAAAAAAAAAACAAAAACCTAGGATGAGGGCTATGGTAGTTACCAGCCAGGGACTGTGAACGAAAACCAATATATATTATAACACCACACTGGTACTATTTGAGTCACTAGAAATGTAACAGTGGAGAAGGAAAATAAGGTCTCTGTCCTCAGCAAATTGCATTCTGGCAGTGAGGGAGACAGACCAACAGGTAAATAAGTAAATAAAAAATATTTATTAGAAATAGGACATGGAGGCTGGGTGCAGTGGCTCATGCCTATAATTCCAGCACTTTGGGAGGCCAAGGTGGGTGGATCACTTGAGGCTAGGAATTCGAGATCAGCCTGGTCAATATGGCGAAACCCTGTCTCTACAAAAAATATAAAACTTAGCCAGGCGTGGTGCCACATGCTATAGTCCCAGCTACTCAAGAGGCTGAGGTGAGAGGATTGCTTGAGCCTGGGAGGTCGAGTGTTGTGAGCCATGATGGCACCACTGCACTCTAGTGTAGGTGACAGGGTGAGACCCTGTCTCAAGAAAAGAAAAAAAGAAAATAAAGAAATAGGACATGAAGGCTGGGCATGGTGGCTCACATCTGTAAGAAGTTCAAGGCCAGCCTGGGCTACGTGGTAAGAACCCGCCTCTACCCCTCCCAAAGAATAATAGTAGGACATGGAGAAGCGGCATTTGGCCCAGGACAGAGGAAAGGGTTGGGTAGGTTGGGGTAGGTAGTATTTCACAGAGGCTAGGGAAGGCCTCTCACAGTCTGACGTGAAAGCTTAGATCTAAACAATGAGAAAGAAACCACCACCTGGACAGCAAGGAGCATAGCATTCCTCACATTGGAACAGCATGTACAAAGGCTCTCCCAACAAAGGGGGAAGTGGGAAGGATAGCAGTTTAAAACAACATTCATTTATTTTTTATTTTATTTTTTTTAAAAGACAAGGTCTCTGTTGCCCATGCTGGAGTTCAGTGGTGCAGTCATAGCTTGCTGCAACCTCAAATTCCCAGCCTCAATCAGTCGTCCTACTTCAGCCTTCCTAAGTACCGGGAATACAGGCGTGAGCCATCGCCCCTAGTCCACAGCACTCATTTATTATCTCTTAAGTTCTGTAGATTAGAGGTCCAAGCAGGCTCCGCTGGGTATTCTGCTGAGGACCTCAGGAGGTCAGAATTAAGCATCGGCCAGCCTGGGTTTTTATTTGGAGGTGATAGGGAGAGTCTCCTTCCAGACGCACTCATGTTGGCAAAATTCATTTTCATGTGGTGAAGTCTGAGGTCCTCATTTCTTTGCTGGCTGTCAGCCAGAAGTCATTCTCAGCTTCTAGAAGCCAGTCAAATTTCTTGGCTTTTAGTCTCCTCCAGCTTCAAAACCATCAATAGTGCTTTGACTCTAACTTCACATTCTGTCTCTTCTGTTTTTTTAAAAGACAGCTTTATTGAGGTATAATTCACGTACCATAGAATTCTCCCTTTTGAAGTGCACACTTAAGTGACAGCCATTACCACAGCCAAACTTTAGAACATTTTCATTATCTCAAAAAGAAACCCATGCCCTTTCTCTATCCCTCTTAGTGCTCAGTGACCACCAGTCTATTTTCTGTCTCTAGATTTCCCTGGTATGGATGTTCAGATGAATGGAATCATATAATGTGTGGTCTTTTATAACTGGCATCTCTCACTTAGCATGTTTTCAGGGTTCAGCATGTTGTAGCATATATCAGTACTTCATTCCTTTTTATGACAAGTAATATTCCATTTTATGGATATACCACATTTTGTTTATTAATTCATCAGTTGATGTACATTTGGGTTGTTTCTGCTCTTGGACTATTATGGATAATGCTGATATAAACATTCATGTACAAGTTTCTCTGTGGACATATGTTTTTATTTCTCTTAGTCTAGGAGTGAAATTGCTGGTTTCTATGGTAATATTGTTTAATCATTTGAGAAACTGCCAGACTTCTCCACAATGGCTGTACCATTTTACATTCCTACAAACAGTGTATGAGGGTTCCAGTTTCCCCACATTCTTGCCAACACTTGTTATTTCTGACTTTTTGGTTCTAGTCATCCTACTGGATGTGAAGTGGCATCTCATTGTGGTTTCGTTTTGCACTTCCTTGATGACTGATGACGTGGAACATCTTTTCATATACTCACGACTGTTTGCATATCTTTCTGGAGAAATGTCCATTCAGATCTTTTACCTGCTGAAAAAATTGTTAATTTTTATTATCGAGTTGTAAGAATTTTTTATATATTCTGGATACAAGTTCCTTATTACATAAATGACTTGCAAATGTTTTCTCTCATTCTGTGGGGTCTGTTTTCATTTGATAAGGTCATCTGAAGCGCAAACATTAAAATTTTGTTGGAATACAATTTGTCTGTCTTTTGTTGCTACTGCTTTTGGTGCCATATGTAAACATCCTTTGTCAAATCCAATATCATGAAAATTTTACCTCTATATTTTCTTCTGAGAGCTTTAGTTTTAGCTTTTACATTTAGGTCTTTGATTGATTCTGAGTTAATTTTTGTACGCGGTATGAAGTAAGCATCTAACATCTAACATCGTTCTTTTGTACGTGGCTGTCCAATTTTCCCAGCACTATTTGGTGAAAAGACTTTTTTTCTCCATTGAATAGTCTTGGTACTTTTGTGGAAAATCAGTTGACAGAAGACGTGTGGGTTTATTTCTGGAGTCTCAATTCTATTCTGTTGATTTCTATGACTCTCCTTGTGCCAGTACCACGCTGTAGTAATTACCATGGCTTTGTAGTAAGTTTTGAAATCAGGAAATGTCAGTTTTCTTACATTCTTTTTGAAGATTGTTTTGGCCATTCTGGGTCCTTGTTCTCTTCTGCATTTTAGGGTTCATGTGCTTTCATTGGCCCATCTAGATATCTAGGATAATCTCCTTATTTTAATGATTAGTCAACTTAATTATATCTGCAAAGTCTTTTTTGCAGTGTAAGGTAACATAATCACAGGTGTAGCACCAGAGAGTGAAGGTCATGGGCGCACAGGTCCTATGAGGCTTAGTTTGGTGAAAAGGTGGAGAATGATAGGAGCAGAGAGGCTGGAGAGGGAGATAGGAAAGGGAGTTTCAGAAATATTACATAGTTTGCCTAAAGTTACATTTCCAGTACGTGGCAGAGCTGGGGTTCGAGTGCAGATAGGACTGATCTCTGTGATTTCATGGTCCACACCAAATCAGTCTTCTTAGACTCAGAGCTATTGTTATTGTTTCTGTCTAATACATAGTAAGCTTTTATTGTATGCCAAGTAATCCACAGAGCACTCGTTTATGTTTTTCTAGCTCTTAAAGAGCATCTGTACAAGTCTTTTGGCATAGATAATAGGCTCTACTGGAACCAGCTTAAGAAAAAAAGAAAAAAGCAGTTAGGGGGCCAGGGTGTATGACTCAGAATCTGAGGGTGGGCGTGCAGCTAAACCTTAGCCAGGGATTGGAACTGGGAGATTGAAATCACTCAGGGCGTACAGGACCTTCTACTTTTCTCTGCTTCTTGGGGTATGTCTATTTCACTCTGTAGACTGTCCTGATACTCGGATCACTTGGTAGAAGATCATGTCACACAGCTCCATCATTCAAGAGAACAGCCCCGACTTCGTCCCATTTCCAAAACTCGAAGCAAAAGACTCTAACGCAGTTGGAGGCAATCAGCTGTGATCCTGAATTGGGGGACCATTCACCTTATACAAATATAGCTGCTGCCAGCTTATCTTTGTGGATTGAGAGGACGGTTTCCTGATAACACGGGAGGTTATGTGCTAGGCAGACTTCCCAAACTATGTTCATTTTAGTAACATTGACTAGTACTATCATACTTATAGTACAAAATTTAAAAAACTTAATTGATCTATGCGAAAAAGTAGGTATTTCCTTTTGCCCATTTCTCTTGGAAGGGAAGAAAAGGGACATCAGGGTGATAATGGCAAGATTAGCTCAGACTTTCAAAATAATTTGAAACCCAGGACTTGGCATACTAAGTATAGGCTTACTTGAGCTCAGGAGTTCAAGACCACCTGGGTAACGTGGGGAAACACCGCCTCTACAAAAAAATAACAACAATTAGCCAGGCATGGTGGCTGAGTGGTGAGAGTATTGCTTGAGCTCAGGAAGTCAAGGCTGCAGTGAGCTGTGATCATGCCACTGCACTCTAGCCTGAATGACAGACCCTGTCTTCCAAAAAAAAAAAAAGGAAGCTTAGTGCTTATTGATGTCTCTGCCACTTACTACCTTTTTGATGGAATAAGTCATGATTTCTTAATGTTAGTATCTTTATCTCTTACCATAGGACTTAGTAGATGGTCTTTAAAAACATTCTAGGACTCTATTCTTCTTTTCTTTTTTTCTACTTCTTATTTTCTTCCTTTCTACCTCAGCCTTATCTACTATTTATAAATGGCTGGTGTCTTAGATCTAAACCCTGACCTTGGAGGGCTTTAACTTTGTAGAGGAAGTAAACAGTAAACTTGAGAGTTCTTTCTAATTAGATTTCCCTCTCCCTGTCAACTCTCATTAAATAACTCTTAAAGATCTGACCTCTCTTTCAATTCCCACTGTTACCTCTTATTTATTTACTTATTTATTTATTTTTGAGACAGGGTTTCACTCTGTTGCCCAGGCTGGAGTGCAGTGGTGCGATCTCGGCTTACTGCAGCCTCTGCCTCTGCCTCCCAGGTCCAAGGTCCAAGCGATTCTTGTGCCTCAGCCTCCTGAGTACCTGGGGTTACAGGCAAGTGCCACCACACCTGGCTACCCACTGTGTTACCTCAAGTCTTCTAATTGTAGTTGTCTCTTGGTCAGTATCTGGGTCTCCTGTTCTGTACTTCTCCCTAATCCAACCTAGAAATTGCCTCTCAAGTTTCTTTTTTTTGAGACGGCGTCTCCCCCTGTTGCCCAGGCTGGAGTGCAATGGCGTGATCTTGGCTCACTGCAGCCTCCATCTCCCAGGTTCATGCGATTCTCGTGTCTTAGCCTCCTGAGTAACTGGGATTACAGACGTCTGCCACCATGCCCAGCTAATTTTTGTGTGTTTAATAGAGACGGGGTTTTGCCATGTTGGCCAGGCTGGTCTCGAACTCCTGCCCTCAGGTGATCCACCTGCCTCGGCCTCCCAAAGTGCTGGGATTATAGGCGTGAGCCACTGTGCCCGGCCGAGGTTTTTTGTTTTCGTTTTTTTTTTTAAATCGTAGAGTAAAATTGATTTGGGAGGAGTATAATGTTCTGCGAATTTTTAAATTTTATTAGGTTTATGTAAACACTTCCACAATCGGAATACAGAACAGTTTCATCACCCCAAAAAACTTTCTTGTGCTAGTCCTTTATAGTCACATCCTTTCCTACCCTACCCCTAGTTCCTAAATGAAATCATACAGTATGTAAACTTTTAAGATGACTGCTATGGTCTGAATCTTTGTGTGTCCCCCAAATTCATATGTTGAAATTCTAAACCACAAGGTGATGCTACTAGGAGGTGGAGCCTTTGGGAGGTGATTAGTTCATGAAAGTGGAGCCCTCATGACTGGGGCTTGTAAGTGCCCTTATAAGAGACCGCAGAGAGCCTAGCCCGTCTCCCCTCCCACCATGTGAGGACACAGGGAGAAGGTACCTTCATTGAACCACCAGACACCAACATCTGTTGACTTCTTGATCTTGAACTTGCCAGCTTCCTGAACTGTGAGAAATAAATTTCTGTTTTTTATAACCTACCCAGTTTATGGTATTTTGTTACTGCAGCCAGAAGGTACTAAGGTGCTGGTTTCTATCAGCATAAAGTCTCTGAGATTCGTCGAAGTTGTTGGGTGTACTGATACCTGTTGTTGTTGTTGTTTTCCTGAGTAGCATTCTGTTGTATGGATGTACCATAGTTTGTTTATTCATTCACCCATCGAAGGATATTTTGGTTGTCATTTTTTGTCATCACAAATAATGCTACTATAATTGTTTGTGTATAGAATTTTGTAAATAGCAGTTTTTATTTCTCTAGAGGAAATACCCAGGAGAGGGATTGCAAACAAACGTTTCAAACCTTTGATGTGAAGGGAGACATTATATTTACTGTACTGGACACTTAACAAATTGTCTTCTGCTGTGGAAGGAGCTGTCATCTTTCTCTTGTAAGGATGTTCAGTATACAAACATCCTTGACTGGACAGTATGTAGCAAAGGCCTCTTAAGGAAATGTGGGACACCAGTGTATATATCTTCTTTGTTAAAGTGTCTCTTGAGGTTGTTTGCTCATTTTTAAATTGGGTGGTTTGTTTTCTGACAACTGAGTTTTGAGAGTTCTTTATACATTCTGGGTATGTAAGTTCTTTGCCAAATATGTGATTTGCTGCAAGTAGTTTCTCCCATTCTGTATGTAGCTTGTCTTTTTGTTTTCTAAACAGTTTTTCCCAGAGCAAAATGTTTTGTTTTGTTGCCAGATTTGGGATGCAGGTTCTGTGGGCTGTGGCTTTAATGTCAGTTCGTTGTTCAGAGTTTTGTAGTGCTGTTTCCATCTGTTTCATGTATGTGCTGATCTGAGACCTGCATAGTGGTCTCTGTTAGTCCCAATTAGAAACCTTTGGTACTCAATTGCATCAGATCCATGCATGTGCAGCTTAAGAGTATGCCTAGAAATTGCTTTCTTGAGTTCTCCTCAGCAATTTTTCCCACACTTTTTGTTCCCCAGAAGCTCATATTTTCTTTCTTTTGTCCAGAAAACTGTGGATTCAGTTACCCCACTCTGCCATGTCTTTCCACCACTGCCGGCATATTTGAGGCCAAGGATGGAGATTGGGAAAAATTGATAGTTCTCCTGCTTCAGGGTTTGGCTCCTGCACTCTTATTTCAGCCATAGCTGCAGACAAAGCACACGATTGCTGGGCACTGTGGCTCAAGAGAAGGGGGAGATGGTAAGTGGGGGGATCCCCATATTCTTTCTGGCTGTTAGGAGTTCCCTTTCACATGCCTGGAGCCCAAACTAGAGGAGCTTTCTCTGTGCTGTGGGGCCCATTTCCAGTTTGGCTGGTGGTATTGGATGGGAGAAAGTGGTAATCTCTTAGACGGCTGGATGATAACTTCCAATTCTGGTCTTCCCCACTTCTCCATTTTGCCTTTCAGAATCCTCAAAAATAGTGCACAGTGCATACTGTCCAGGTTTGATAGCTGGATGAAATCTGTGAGGCCTCTCACCTCAGCAACTGCAGTCGCTGTGCTCAGTTTTTCTTCCATGTTTTCATTTATGCCTGACTTCCTTGTAGCTGTCACCCGTGTGTCTGCACACCTTAATGTTCAGCCAAAGATTGTTGTTTGTTCAGACAAAGATTGAGATGGTGCTCAGACATCTCAGTCTTTAGTTAGGCTTCCACTCTGATCAGCAGAGCCTGTGCATACACAGAGGAGACACAGGAGAACCTTGTAAAAATAAGAGTGAGGTTAGAGGGGAGGGCTTGAAATTTGAGTTAATTCCTTGGCCTGGACGTAGATGCATTGCAGAAAGTGGAAGTTTTGTCCATCTTTACAGTTGCTTTTGCAGGAGAGGATTTATTTTCCTTCTCACCTGGTCTTTCTGGAAGACAGAACTCTACATCTCAAGTTTTGTGTCTTCAGATACAGATCTTATCATGCTTTCCCCTTTTCAGGAGCTTTCAGTGGTGACTTTCAATCCAGACTCTGTAGCTTAGAGTTTTAAAAAGCCATCATGATTTGACTTCCCACCTAAGTTGTTTAGTTTACCTTCTGACTATACTACATCATTCATATTTTACATTTGCCTTCTTGCTTCTGAGCTTTTTGTGAAAGGCATTCTTCCTGTCCAGAATGTCCTCCCTCTTTCTGTCATCCTTCCAAGACCCTTTCAACGCAAGGCTCTTTAAGGTCTATCGCCAGCATCCCCAAGTGGTCTCTCTATACTCCCTAAGTCAGAATTCCTATGTCTGTTGCTCCCTAACAGTTTCCTAACACTTTCTCTTTTTCCACGTTTTTCAGTCTGCCTGTACTTTTGGTTATGAGCTTCATGAGGGCAAGGACGTGTTCTATCCATTGCATCACCAGTGCCATCTAGCTCAATTCTCTGCACACAGTTGGCACTTAGTAAATGTTTGAGTTAAATTAATAAGATCCCCAAGATATAGGGGTTAATTTTTTCTGCACATGTGAGTCTTCTTGAATGAATGGTGTGGAGTGCCGCTTTTTTCTGTGCTTGTTTGGCAGTTTATTTATGTGGAGAAGAATGAAGACCATCATGTGGTTTCGGTTTGAAGGGAAATTGTTGCATAGCGATTTACCTGATTTACCTTACAACTGTGAGACTATGAACAAATGAGTTTAAGTATTATACAGTAGGAAAGAGAACTGACGTTGGAACTTAAGGTGTTATTTCAATTTTTTTCTCTTCTCTTCTCTCTAGACAAGGCCTTGCTCTGTCACCCAGGCTGGAGTGCAGTGGTGTGATCATACCTCACTGCAGCCTCCAACTCCTGGGCTCAGGCGATCCTTCTGTCTCAGCCTCCCAAGTAGCTGGGACTACAGGCATACACCATCATTCCCAGCTAGTTGTGTTTTTTGTAGAGATGGGGTCTTGCTGTGTTGCCCAGGCTGGTCCTGAACTCCTAGCGTCAAGTGATCCTCCTACCTTGGCCTCCCAAAGTGCTGGGATTACAGGCATGAGCCACTATGCCCAGCCTGGGTTTGTTTTTTTTACAGTAGCCATCCTAATGGGTGTGAGGTGATATCTCATTGTGATTTTGATTTGCATTTCCCTGATGATTAGTGATGTTGAGCATTTTTTCATGTTTGTTGGCTGTTGGTATGTCTTTGGAGAATTGTTTATTGAAGTCCTTTTCCCATTTGTTAATCGGATTATTTGGGTTTTTTGTTGTTGTTGTTATTGAGTTGTAGGAGTTCCTTTATATTTTAGATATTAACCCCTTATTAGATATATGGTTTGCAGATAAGTTCTCCCATTCTGTGTGTTTTTCCTTTTTACTCTTGTCAGTTGGTTCCTGTGTTGTGTGGACATTTAATTTTTAAAAATTTTTTATTTCTTTTGAGACGGAGTCTTGCTCTGTCACCCAGCCTGGAGTGCAGTGGCGTGATCTTGGCTCACTGCAAGCTCTGCCTCAGCCTCCTGAATAGCTGGGACTACAGGCGCCCACCACCATGCCCGGCTAATTTTTTTGTATTTTTAGTAGAGACAGGGTTTCACTGTGTTAGCCAGGATACTCTCGATCTCCTGATTTTGTTGTCCGCCCTCCTCAGCCTCCCAAAGGGCTGGGATTACAGGTGTGAGCCACCACGCCCGGCCTGTGCAGACATTTTCAAGTTTGATATAATGTATTTGTCTGATTTTGCTTTTGTTGCCTGTGCTTTTGGTGTCATGTCCTAGAAGTCATTGCAAAATCCAGTGTCGGGAAGCTTTTCCCCTAAATTTTTTTCTAGGAGTTTTCTAGTTTCCAGCCTTTACATTTAGGTCTTTAATCTAATGTTAGTCGTTTCTTAATTTTTTTTTTTTTTTTGTATTTTTGGCAGGGAATAAGTCTTTCTTTAATCTGGCTGTGTCAGGAATTTACTATATTTAACATTCTTTTTCCTTCCTTCCTCCCCTTTCTCCCTCCCTCCTTCATTCCCTCCTTCCCTCTCTTAACAGCTTGAAGATAATGGAATCACTCACTTTTTGTTCATAATTGGTAAGATTTTAGTTAGTAGAATGATAATTCATTTTCAACAGCACTTTCTTGTTTGTTCATTGGTTAGCAGGAAGAAGATGAGCCTTAAGTCTGAACGCCGAGGAATTCATGTGGATCAATCGGATCTCCTGTGCAAGAAAGGATGTGGTTACTACGGCAACCCTGCCTGGCAGGGTTTCTGCTCCAAGTGCTGGAGGGAAGAGTACCACAAAGCCAGGCAGAAGCAGATTCAGGAGGACTGGGAGCTGGCGGAGCGGTAAAAGGACTTAACTAGGGGCGGTTGAACAGTGACATGACTGGATACATAGTTCTGTCACCGTCTAAATACATTTTTTCACTTCTGCTTTGAGCTATCAGCAAGTCAGCTTAATATTAAGGAAAAGGATGTTTTCCTCTCTTCTTCTCAGTCAACTTTTAATGAACAGCTTTCAGTAGTTTCTTCATTTTGTGTTTGTCTTCTGATTATTTTCTTTGGGTTGTGTTAGTTTTAGTTCTCAAATGTAGACAATAAGCTCCTTGGAGTGGAAGAATGGAGATAGGCATATTTCCTGGTGAAGATTAAATGAGCTAATAAATTTGACGTACCCAGTGCAGGGCTTGGAAATGGCACTCATCAAGCATTATTTCCCTCATTCTTTTAATATATATTTAGCATGGCATCTAGCTCAGTGATAAAACACAGTAGTAGAAATCTGTTGACTTGTATACATAGTCATTGCATTGTAGAAATTTAACTTTTATTTAAAAATTAGGTTAGTTAAAGGCATTTGGTATTATCTGGAAATATAATGATGTTAAAAATTAAACGATGGGCCGGGTGCAGTGGCTTACGCCTGTAATCCTAGCACTTTGGGAGGATGAGGCAGGAGGATCATCTGAGGTCAGGAGTTCGAGACCAGCCTGACCAACATGGTGAAACCCCGTCTCTACTAAAAATATTAAAAAAAGTTAGCTGGGCGTGGTGGTATGCATTTGTTATCCCAGCTACTCGGGAGGCTGAGGCAGGAGAGTTGCTTGAACCCAGGTATCGGAGGTTGCAGTGAGCTGAGATCGTGCCACTGCACTCCAGCCTGGGAGACAGAGTGAGACTCTGTCTCAAAAAATAAATAAATAAATAAATAAATAAATAAATAAATAAATAAATGATGGGATGGCTAGTGAGCATAGTAACTAATAAAATGCCATGAATAATGTTAATTCTTTGCCAGAGCATTCTAGAAATTCTAAAACTGCTTCAACAGAAGAAAGTCAAATGGAATTCTGCCAACTCCTCTAGCTAGTTTTTTTTTTTTTTCTTCATCCAGTCAGCCAATATTTGTTGAGTGACTCCTTTGCTGTCATCTGTGGTAAACCCAGAGAATTAGAAATCACACATTGCTTTCAGTGACTGTGGTCAATCAAAGAGAAAATTTTAACCCAGAACATGAATGATCTCCTCAGGGTTTCCACTGCATGCCTGACGTTGTCAGTAGCGGATCCTGTTTCAAAAACAGAGTAGAGGCCGCTAGGCACGAACTGTCTCAGCTTCCTCCCCTCGCCACATAAAAATGTCCTAATACCTTTATATTAACTTCTTGTCTATCCCAGAGAAAGAGGGGTCCCGATTCCATCCTCAGACTTAGCACCTCCACCTGTGATTTTTGTTTCTATTTCTTACTGCTTTTAATTGTGACCCTGCTAAATCTCTCGGAAAGCTTGTAAAAGCAGTGATTGCTGGACCTTACCCTCAGAGTCTCTGATTTTAGTGGCTTGGGAGTAAGGCTAGAGAATTTGTGTTTCTGACAAGTTGCCTGGTGATGCTGCTGCTGCTGTCTGGGGAATCATACTTGGAAAATCATTGTCTTTTAGATAGTGTTTGTGCTTTTTGTTTGTTTGTTTGTTTTTGAGACAGGGTCTTGCTCTGTTACCCTGGCTGGAGTGCAGTGGTGCAGTTTCAACTCACTGCATCCTCTGCTTCCTAGGCTCAAGTGATCCTCCTGCTTCAGCCTCCCAAGTAGCTAGGACTACAGAAGTTTGCCACCACACCCAGCTAATTTTTGTATTTTATGTAGAGACAGGGTTTCACCATGTTGCCCAGGCTGGTCTCAAATTCCTGAGCTCAAGTGATCCGGCTGCCTTGGCCTCCCAGCGTGCTGGGATTACAGGCGTGAGCCACCCCACCTGGCCTGTGTTTGGGAATTAATACAGGTGTTTCACATGTAGCTAATCCAAAGCCAAATTTATTGCTTTTATTTATTATTCTCCCCATTCTTAACATTTTCCTCCTAACGCTTCTCCTGAGTCAATTAATGGCATCACTATTTACCAAGTTAGCTAAAAATCCTTGGTTTCATTCTTGATTTCTCTTTCATCTCCCATGCTACCTACAACTTGACCAAGTTCTGTTTCTTCCAACTCAGAAAAGTCTTTGGAATTTTACCTTTTCTACTTCTATTTTCCAGGTGCTTATTTCCTTTTAGTTAAACCTTTATAATATACTGTTACTTCTTGTCCCTGTCTCTAGTTTCTCTACCCTTCAAGTTGTTCACACAGCTACCTGCATGATCCTTCTAAAGCACAGATCTGACAACGATAACTTCTTGGATTTACAGTCTTTCTTGCTTCCCCACCACATGATGAAATCCAGAATAGTGGGCTTAGCAATCAAGATTCCCTACCCTCTGGTGCCTTCCTGTGTATCCAGTATCACAGTTCATCACACCCCCAGTGCTCTGGCTACATTCAGCTTGTTGTGAAGCAAACCACAGGCTTGCACATTTGTAGTTCCTTCTTTCTGGAATGCCCTTTCACTTAGAATCCTAGTCAGCCTTATTAGTCAGGTGTGGTGGTGTGTGCCTGTAGTCCCAATAACTTGGGAGGCTGAGGCATGAGAATCGCTTGAACTCAGGAGGCAGAGGTTGTAATGAGCTGATACCGTGCTATTACACTCCAGCCTGGGTGATGGAGTGACACTCTGTCTCAAAAACAACCAAAAAAAGGATCCTATTTATCCTTTAAGACCCCACCCAAACATCACTGTTGTAAAGCCTCGTCAGACTCCCCCAGCAGATTGAGTTGTTCTTTCCTGTGTTCTCACAGCACTCAATTTTTACTCTCAGATGTAGCAGCTGTCCCATTATGTAGCAGTTGTTTACTTAACCTTTTTGTCTGTTCCAGCCTTGAGCTTGTTAGGGAAAAGGACTAGACTTGATTTCTTTCATGTAACCCTAGAGTGGTTGCTGAATGAGTATGAGAAGACCCGATTTGAAATCTGTAGTGCATGAAGAGCAGTCTATCCTGTAGCTATGTGAGACCTCAAACTGATTTGGTATATTTAGTCTCTAGGTCTAAAATCTTTAGATCCTCCTGAATTAATGGAGTAATAACCTTCAGATACAGAGAAACCTTGGAGAATATCTAGATCATTCTAATCCTCTCTTGAATTGCAGACTCCAGCGGGAGGAAGAAGAGGCCTTTGCCAGCAGTCAGAGCAGCCAAGGGGCCCAATCCCTCACATTCTCCAAGTTTGAAGAAAAGAAAACCAACGAGAAGACCCGCAAAGTTACCACAGTGAAGAAATTCTTCAGTGCGTCTTCCAGGGTCGGATCAAAGAAGGGTAATGTTCTGATACTCTTTTTTTTCTTCTCTGCCTGAGTGAGACACAGAGGAGGTCCCCAATGCTCATAGGCTCAGCTTTGTAATTTCTGTCAACTTTTTGAGAACATCAGCTTAGATTTGAGACTGAAATTGGGTTTGAGGGTCAGACAATATATGAAATCAATACTCTCTTTGGTTGAAAGACATTGTGTTTTAGAGAAATTTGTTTATAGGAGGAATCAAAAGAATTGAAATAGGTAGTTTTGTTTATGAAATTCATCGCTATCCAAATGACTATCTCTTTGGATATTTTGGTTTTTGTGCCTTTATTTGTGGATCCTGGTTTGTTATGTGGCATAATACCCTCATTGTTCATAGCTTGTCAGAAATGGTGATTTCTAGGCTTGAAAATCATCTAGGAGAGAGATTTTCTGCCCGAGAGCTTATTTGAGAGACAGCTTGTGTCTTGAGGAAGTGTATTGAGAACATATAGGAAAAGGCCCACGCTGGGCTCTTGCGGGGATGAAAGTGAGCCATAGTAGCTATTTTCCAGTGCATGGATTTGTATGTAGGTGATCATATTCACCCTGCTTTTTAAAATGCCATATAACCAGCAAGAGGATTGTCACTTAAGTCACAGTTGTTCTACCATTGAGCAGACTAGCTAGTTGAAGTGGCCCAACATGAAGCAAGAAAGAATCTGTGTTGTTAGGCCTCGGTCTCTGAAAATTTATGTTGGTACTCAGAGTTATGCAGTCAAAGCGAAATAATGAGGGAGACTGGGAACCAACACTGATGCTGTCAGAAGACCTGTTCTCTGGGAGCCCCCTCACTTGCTCCCCAGTTCTTACCGTGGGGTAATTGTAATGAGGTCTCCCCTGAAGGCCGGGGGAATAATAAGACAGTGTTACTTCTTAAGATACTTGCTGGTCTTCTAGGTTTTGTGACTTTTGCTGTTTCCTTTTGTTTTATTAAAAGGAAATGTTGCTCATAACCAAAAACACACTTCTCTTTAAGACATGGATACCAGACCTGGTGCGGTAGCTCAAGCCTGTAATCTCAGTGCTTTGGGAGGCCAAGACAGATGGATCACCTGAGCTCAGGAGTTTGAGACCAGTCTGGGCAACATGGTGAAACCCCGTCTCTACAAAAAATAGAAAAATCATCCAGGCACAGTGGCATGTGCCTGTAGTTCCAGCTGAGGCCAGGAGGCTGAGGCAGGAGAATCATTTGAATCCAGGAGGAGGAGGTTGCAGTGAGCCGAAATCGTGCCATTGCACTCCAGCCTGGGTGACAGAGCAAGACCCTGTCTAAAAAAAGGAAAGAAAAGAAAAAAGATTGATTACATGATTAATTTGAAGTTGTTTCTTGATTGGCTGCCAGTTGTAGCAATTTTGTCTCTACTAAAGGAGAAAAATTAGTACCTGCCAGAGATTAAATAAGAATGTATTGGGCTTATGATTTATTTATTAGGAGGTGGAATAGCCAGGTAGTAAGGTGACTTTGGAGTCACTCCTGGTTTGAGCCCTAGCTTTGTGTTTACCAGCTTTGTGACCTTGGACAGACTAACCTCTCCGAGTCCTGTCCACACTGAGGGACAGTAATACCTACCAGAGGCATGTGACGAGGATTCAATGAGTTAATGCATGTAAAGAGCTTAGCACAGTGCCTGACACACACACTAGATCTCCAGTAAGTGTTAGCTGTTTTAAAATGCAAGTTATTTTTCTGATAGAATAATCTTGCAGGGAGCACAAGGGCATTTACTATGAAGAATACTCATTCCTATTTAGCTTAAGGTCTGTTTCTTGATGATATGTAGTGAAATGATAAGTATTTATGATAACAGATGAAATAGTGAAACAAGTATAAAATTATCAGCTCCAATAGCCTCATTTTGCACATGACAGTATGAAAGTCCATAAAGGTTAACTAATTTACCCGAGGTTGCACAATGAGTTTGTGCATGAGAACTCATGTCTCCTAAATCCTGGGTCAATATTTTTCCATTATATTCCTTTATCCAGTGTGTATACTTCAGAAACCCAGGTTATTTAATGTGTATAATAGTAAATATATATATATGAAATTAAGTTTCTGTTACTTAAATACATAATAGTCATTTATATTTGCTAACTCTCCTTGGTGGTTTTAAAAACCTGTGTCCCAAAAGCCTCTTTACAGTGTGCATTATACTGTGGAAAGAAAATTTACAATTTAATGCAGAGTCTGTACTTTAAAAAGAAACATTTCTGGAGCTGGGTGCAGTGACTTTTACCTACCTATAATCCCAGCTACTTGGAAGACTAAGGTAGGAGGATTATATGAGCCCAGGAGTTAGTGGCTGCAGTGAGCTGTGATTGTGCCACTGCACTCCAGCCTAGGGAGCAGAGTGAGACACCATTCAAAAAATTAATTAATTAATTAAAAAAGAATCCAAGTGAATTTTGTTCTAAAAATATGTATGCAGAATGATTTTTACCTTTGTTCTTGTCTCCTCCCATCCCCCATCTTTTTGAATGTTAGATTTGTACTTTAGATTGTTTGTTCTTTAGTTGCTTTTTGTCTGTAGAAAGCTTTGGGGATAAAGACCTCAAAGTATTTTAAAATTTCATGTTAGAAAAGAAGATTCCATTGTATCTTTGTTTCACAGATCACTTAATATAACTTAGCCAGGTAAATTTTGCATTTCACACTGATTACTTTTGTTTGGCCATTGTGTTTGGATAAGATTAGCCTAAGTGCAGTTTTAATGTATTGGGTCTAGACTAGAAACAGACTTTTTGGATTCTGTATTCTTGATCTTCTTTAGTCCATGATGCCCTTGCTGTTGGTGTTTTACTTGCTTCTGTTAGTAGCATAAAGGAAAGTTTTTATGCCATACATAGCAGCTTGGTAGCAGACAAAATACAAATAACCTTGTAAGGAATTTGAAGAATATTTTCACATTCTTTTAGAGTTGGATACGCTTTCAGAGAAAGTAAATGGAATATCTTGACTGTAAAGACTCAGTTAAAGTGTTTTAGTCTCCACAGTCAGGGTGAGTGATCTGTATAGAGGAAGTCATAGTGGTTGGCCAAGCTGAGATACTTGCTTATACATTCCAAAGTGCCCTTTTCTTTCAGAATGCCTATAATCTTGTCATCCCACATAGAATCTTGTGTACCTCTTTCATGAACGGATCTGAAGACGGTGATCCTCCAAAGCATATCTTTTCATTTTTAGAGTTAAAATACCAATACACCCAGACCTTAGAATGTAAACCTATTATTCATTAAAGTGAATCAGGGCTTCTTGGAGAAGTGACTGATTCTGGGGCTGGAGTAGGGAAAAAAGGGCCCCTTCAGTATTTTGGGGACATTTCAGAAGATTCAGAAGCCAGCTTGGAGGGGTTTCCACTGGCCAAGTCTGGGATAATTTGAATGTCAAAATAAATGAGGACAATAAGGCCGGGCACGGTGGCTCAGGCCTATAATCCCAGCACTTTGGTAGGCCGAGGCGGGCAGATCACCTAAGGTCGGGAGTTCAAGACCAGCCCGACCAACATGGCACAACCCCGTCTCTACTAAGAATACCAAATTAGTCAGGTGTGGAAGTGTGCACCTGTAGTCCCAGCTACTTGGGAGTCGGAGTCAGGAGAATCGCTTGAACCCGGGGAGTGGAGGTTGCAGTGAGCTGAGATCGTGCCACTCCAGCCTGGGCAACAAAGCGAGACTCTGTCTTAAAAAATAAATAAAGTAAAATGAAGAAATCTATAAATAAGGACAATAAATGAAGTATAACTGATTGAACAAAAAATCATAATCCGTGCTTTAATTTAGTAAAATAGAGAAATACGGCTGGCACAGGGGCTCACGCCTGTAATCCCAGCACTTTGGGAGGCCGAGGCAGGTGGATCACCTGCGGTCGGGAGTTCGAGACCAGACTGGGCAACATGGTGAAACCCTGTCTGTACTAAAAATACAAAAATTAGCTGGGGGTGGTGGCACGTGCCTGCAATCCCAGCTACTTGTGAGGCTGAGGCAGGAGAATTGTTTGAACCCGGGAGGTGGAGATTTCAGTGAGCCAAGATCACGCCATTGCACTCCAGCCTGGGCAACAATGTGAGACCCCCATCTTTAAAAAAAAAAAAAAAAATTAAAAAATTAGCTGGGCTAGTGCCTGTAGCCCCAACTACTTGGGAGGCTGAGATGGGAGGATCATTTGTGCCTGGGAGGTTGAGGCTGCAGTGTGCTGTGATCATGCAACCGTACTCCAGCCTGGGTGACAGAGCGAGACCCTGATTCAAAAAAAAAAAAGAACCAAAAACACAAGATGACTTTAAGTTGAAGAGCAAGCTCTTGCCATTTGAGCCTTAGCCAAAACTATGAACTGTAATGTGGGTGAGGTTGTTCTTTTCCATATTCTCCTACTTCTTCGCTTCTTTCATCTTACACACGGAATCCCTATTGGCTGTTCAAACATAACTCGCCTCCTCCCTTCGTACCGAACACCTGAGCTGTCTCTCACTTTCCACTCTTTAATCCAAACTTCTGGCCTCTTAGTAGGGATTGATTTTTAGGAAGCTTAGAGAAAAACAACCAAGTGTTGATTTTAGTAACTTGTATGATCATAACTAGCTAATAGAGTTAATCCTCATTTACATTTTAAAAGGGGATTTTTTTTTTTTTTTAAAGCAAAAGTGTCTCTTTGGAAAAGTATGTGTGGGAGGGTGGCATGTTGTAAGCAAAGCAATCAAGGAAATGAGTAGGGTTTTCCTGTGTTTTGACTGATGTACAGACCTCCAAAGTCAGAGGAATTGGTGTTCTTCTGAAGAGTCTTCAGTCCTCTCTTTGGCTTACTGAGGTAGTTGTACTACCTCATAGTCAGTTGTTACATAGTCAACAGCTCAGGCTTTGGATTTAAGCACACAGACCTGGGTTCAAATTCCATTCTTTGTAAGTGACTGCAACGTTATTCAAGTTACTTAACATATTCAAGCCTCAGCTTCTTCATTTGTAAATATCATAAGTGTATACCCTGATAGACTTGTGAGGATTATACAAAATAGCATTGTAAAAGTACTTAGTGCATAATAGGCATTATCTATATGTAAGTTACTACCATTATTATTTTGTCAAATGGAGTATGTATTATGTTTTTATTGGGTTGAGTGTTCTATCAGAGTCAGATAGGTCAAGTTGGTTGATAGCATTGTTCAAGTCTTCTGTCTTTACTGACTTTTTAAAAATCACCTGTCAATTACTAAGTGAGGAATATTGAAACCTCCAAATACTGTGAATTTGTTTCTCCTTTCAGCTTTGTCAGATTTTATGTGTTTTGAAGCAGTTATTAGTATATACATATTTAGGGCTGCTGTGACTTCTTGAAGAATTAACTCCTTTTTTATGATGAGTTGCCCCTTTTTGTTCTTGGTAATATGGTCCATGTTCTTAAGTTTACTTTGTCTAACGTTGGTATAACCACTTAAGCTCTTTTTCATTGTTCCAGAGTATCCTTTTCCTTTCATTAGTATTTAACATATTTGTATCTTTATATTTAAAGTTAATTTCTTACAGACAGCATGAAGTGGGGTCTTGTTTTTTAATCTAATTTGATAATCTGTGACATTTTATCAGACTGTTTATAGCACGTATATTTAATGTGATTTTTGATAAGGGAAGGTTTACCCCTGCCATCTTGCTCTTTGTATTTATCCCAACTTGTCTTAGTTCCTTTTCTCTTCTTTTCTTGCCTTCTTTATGACCACATCTTTATCTCCACTATCAGCTTGTTAGCTATACCTCTTTGTTCTGTTTTGTTTTTGTTACTGGTTGTTCTGGGGTTTATAGAATACATCTTTAACTTACCTACCTTCAAGTAGTATTATACCACTTTATAGAAAAAAGGAAAAAAATTTAAAACAATAGTATTATACCACTTTACATAAAATAATCTTAGATGGGCATTTTTAAATGTAATTTATTATTATTTATTTATTTTTATTATACTTTAAGTTCTGGGTTACACGTGCAGAATGCAGCTTTGTTACATAGGTATATACATGCCTTGGTGGTTTGCTGCACCCATCAACCCATCACCTACATTAGGTATTTCTCCTAATTAGGTTATCCCTCCCCTTGTCCCCCACCACCCAACAGGCCCCGGTGTGTGATGTTCCCCTTCCTAAACAGGATTCTTATGTTTCTTCCTCCTGTCCTTTGTGCTGTGGTTCTACATGTTACTTGGTGGTTCTTTCTCTCATCTTGGGTAGTTTCCTCATACGCATGTGCAGTGGTCAGCCACACTCAAGGGAACCCTCTGCAGATACCTGGAGCTTTTTCTATGTAGCCCTCTCCCCTCCGTAGCGTTTGCATGATATTTTGCCATGCAAATTCTGGTCACATTGGCCTCCCTGAACTCCAAATGCTGTCTCCTCAATTCAGCAAGTCAGCTAGGCTCTGTTTGAGTGGTCTCTCTCTGTGCCAAGACTTTAAAACTCTCCCAGCAGTGAGCTGGGACACTCTAGGACAGACTGTGTTTGTTTCCCTTCTTTCAGGAGTTAATCTGCTGTTTGTCTGTCATCCAGTGTCTGAAAACCTTTTGTTCATATATTTGTCTGACCTTCCAATTGTTAAGATAGTAGGGTAAACCTGAATGTCATCAGAGTATTCCATCATGACTAGAAGAATTATCAGAGAAGGTTTCACTTTCAAACACTAAAGAATTTTTTTCTAATCATACTGATGTCAACACAATCTTTGGTTTTCCATTGAGATAAAAAATATTGTAGAAAAGATGTTGCATTTTTTGTTTTGAATTAGATTGTACCTGATTTATTTATGTACTTAAAAAATAGTATATCCAAATGGTTCTAACATATCAGGTATGGTCAGAAATTTCCTTTCTAGTTTGTCTCTTGCCCATCTAGTTCCTAAGCACCACTGCTTTGTTTCTCCCACTTTCAGACAACTTTTGTTACTAGTTTCTTGTGTGTCCTTTTGTGCTTTTATTCTGAGTTATAAACACATATATTCTTATCCCACTACCCCCTATTTTACATAAAACAGCACAGTGTACATACCTTACTGTTTTTTTTTTTTTTTTTTTTTTTTTTGAAGAGACAAGGTCTCATTCTTTCGCCCAGGCTGGAGTGCAGTGGGATGATCTTGTAGCTCACTGCAGTGTCAAACTCCTGGGCTCAAGCGATCCTCCTGCTTTAGCCCCCCCAAATAGCTGGCACTATAGGTATGCACTACCATGCCTGGCTCATGTTCTTGCTTTTTGTAGAGAAAGCAGCTACTCGGAGAGTTGAGTAGCCCAGTAGGAGAATCGCTTAAACCTGGGAGGTGGAGGTTGCAGTGAGCTGAGATCATGCCCCTGCACTCCAGCCTGGGCGACAGAGCAAGACTTCGTCTCAAAAAAAAAAAATAAAACATACTTTTTAAAAAATTA
Source organism: Pongo pygmaeus (assembly GCF_028885625.2). NCBI lineage: Eukaryota > Metazoa > Chordata > Mammalia > Primates > Hominidae > Pongo > Pongo pygmaeus. The sequence goes on along the minus strand of NC_072379.2, from coordinate 20,773,674 downwards.
CTTTTCTTTTTGGAAATCATTGAGATATGGGGAACTTAAATTCCTTATAAACATTAGAGAGCATAGTTCAAAATCAGGAGGCTTAGAATGTGGTCAAAGACCACGTGGTAGTTTATACTTTCTGAAAGCACTTACTGCCTATTACAACATCCTTATCTCTCTTGTGTAAATGTCCCATTTTCCTTTCAGTGTGTTTATTTGAAGAGGGGAAAGAATTGTCTGCCCAGCCTGTGGGATAGTGTAGTGCATGTTTCCCTTGTCTCTTCATTGTATGCTTTGTCGTGTTCATCATGCTATTAATACTTTGGATGCGTTCTTTCACTTTGATCAGTATGACTCACCAAGGAAATGGTGGGTAAATAATTGTGAGTCTCCACATAAACACATTAACCTTTGCCTTTTTGTCAAGTAAAATGGGATTTGGAAAGGTTGTCTAACATTTATAAGTCATCTAACGTTTCAGTGCTTCTATTGATTGTGATTCTATTTGTTGACTAGTTTTATAAACTCCAGCAGTCTTTGAGAAGCCTAGTGGTGCCATTTCAATGTTCATGATTGAATATATAGATCAAAGCATGATAGATTTTGGCAAAGAAAATACTAATAGAACAACTTTTATTTCAGTAGGAGTATCTTTTAGATAATGTAGTTTTGTCTACCCATACTTTCTACTTGTAAAGCAGATTTAGTTTACTTTAAGGAAAGTTGTCCAACCATTCAAACATAAAATGATTTAAATTCAAGTTTAACTTTGATGAAACATAATTTAAATAACCTTAGGTAAGATACTTAAAGTAATTCCATGCATGGATCTTTTATGTCATGAAACTTACTATGTTTAATTTTCCCAGCAGAAATTCAGGAAGCAAAAGCTCCCAGTCCTTCCATAAACCGGCAAACCAGCATTGAAACGGATAGAGTGTCTAAGGAGTTCATAGAATTTCTCAAGACCTTCCACAAGACAGGCCAAGAAATCTATAAACAGACCAAGCTGTTTTTGGAAGGAATGCATTACAAAAGGGTAGGTTGAGAATAACCACATAGAAACATAGAGTTTTGATTTGAGGAAAGGTCTTAGAGATAATATAGTGCAACCTTGTCATTTCATGCCTGAGAAAAATCCAGACCAAGGTATGTTAAATTAGTTACCTAAGAAAAGCCTCTGAATCAAGCTAAAACCCAACTCTCAGGCTAGTACTTTTCCACTGCAACTCAGTGGTGTTTGGATCATCTTTGTGTGGAAATTCTGACCTTGAAGCCACTTGAATTATGTGCTTTAGTAACAGGCCTTTTTGACTTGTGATCTTGTAAATAGTATAAACTGCCATAGTAGACCTTTAACTCTGTGCAACCATTGTTAGGTCCAGTGGCAGTAATTTTAAGGGTTGTTGTTGTTGAATTCTGTTTTGTTCTTCGTATTTTGATTTTGAATTTTTTCATTCAGTTAGAGAAAGGACAGATAGAATTTAGACAATGAAAGGGACTTTAGCAACTATGGAATTTCAGTCCCTTTATTTTATAGATGAGGAAGTTGAGAGCCAAAGAGGATAAGTGACTTGTCTAAGGTTACACAGCTAGATTTTGCCAATGTCAACTAGAACTTGTGATTTCCACACCTGTTTCTTTTACCCATAATTTCAGTGGCAATAATTCATAAGACTGCCTGTAAAGGAATTCATTTTGTAAATAGGGATTAATTCTGTTGTAACATTCTATAACCATTAAACTCAGGATTAGCTCCAAAAGTTGCTTCTATGAAGTAAGGAAGTCTTAGAAAGAAAAAGGAAATTAGAAAAGCAGCAGGGTGTTTAACTGTTTAGCTATATTCTAGCTGGGGTCAGCAATCACTAGGCTAATAAGCAGTGGGACTTGTGTTGAAATAATTTTTAGATATTGAATTCAGTTTGTAAAGGAGAAAAGCTTGCTTTCTTGCCCTTCAGAAATGTAATTAGACTGTGTAAGTAAGTAGCTGTCTTTCGCTCGATATTTTTTCTCTCTAGAGTAAAACATTTAGAGTTAAAACAAGTGACCTGTTTTTTTTTTTTTTTAAAGTTAGGAAACATGATAGGTATCCTTAATATGGAACAATTCAGAGTTCATGTGACACCATCTTTCATTTTTATCAGAACTAAAAACTGAGGTTTTGTATTTATTTTTTTCTTGAGCCCACATGAAATGTTCACGGGATAGCTATATTAAATTAGTGTATGTATACTGTAGTAGGTATAGCATGTATGCTGTATAATTAATATGTTTTAGAAAATTGCTCAACTCAGATCTGGTGTTTTTCTTTTGCTCAGAAGTGTGATGTGTTCTTATTCTGTAATAATTTAGTAGACTTCTAAATGAGTATACTAAAGTAAAGAGGTAATTAACTGGTACAAATATCACCATGCCTATTTGTAAGGCATCACTAATTTATATCAGAGACCTGCATATGGCCTCAGATTCCTCCTGTTTCACTAAGCCACCTATTTTCCATTTCTGCACTATGTGTTTCATGGTTAGGTGGCCAAGTACTATGCATGTATCTCAGGTATCTTTAGTGTGAAGTCTGCACATACCGTATATGAAAGAGATGTTTTTTAAAGTGAATGTCCCTAGAGAAGCCCTTTTGGCCTTCGGCTGCAAGTTAATGTCATTTCAAATAAATAAATAAACACTCTTTACACCTGAACTAACCTAACTAGCTTCAGATCACTAATCATATAAATTTCTTGGGGCAGTTCCTCTGAAGTTGTGAAGAATGTGGTAGTATAAAATAGCCTTTGTGGCCGGGTGCGGTGGCTCACGCCTGTAATTCCAACACTTTGGGAGGCCGAGGTGGGCAGATCACAAGGTCAGGAGATCGAGACCATCCTGGCTAACACGATGAAACCTTGTCTCTACTAAAAATACAAAAAATTAGCTGGGCGTGGTGGCAGGCGCCTGTAGTCCCAGCTACTCAGGAGGCTGAGGCAGGAGAATGGCGTGAACCCGGGAGGCGGAGCTTGCAGTGAGCAGACGGAGATTGCACCACTGCACTCTAGCCTGGATGACAGCAAGACTCCATCTGGAAAAAAAAAAAAAAAAAAAAGTCTTTGTACTCAGTTTATGAAAACTGCTCAAAACCTTTAAATTAATGTTATTACCACCAACTAAACTTTCTAGATGGTGTCCTAAGGGCCTATGCAATATGAAAATTCATTCTTACCTGTTTAAAAACTGCCCAGTCAGCCTTGCCATAAATGGATAATTGTTCCTACTGCATCCCACAGTATTATTCTTTCTAAAATTTCTGAGATCCAGAAGAGTGATCTGCTCTTGCCCACATCTTTCCCACATCATTTCTGTTTTCTCCAAGCCCTGTATATGCTGGTGGTGAGCAGCCTTTTCAGCATATGGGTCAAGTCTAGAAAATTAAATCTTTTCTGAACTGCATTAAAATTTTTAAGCCATTTTATCTTTATCAAGAAACACGTTGTCTACACTTAGATGTTTTTTGTTTTTAGAATTTAAATTTCAGCACCTACGTAATTTTCATACCCACTGCAGTATTGCAGTATAATGCTTTACTATGCAACACATTTCTCTTTCTTTCCTTTCCTTTTCTTTCGTTTTTTGTGTTGCTCTATCTCCTAGACTGGAGCACGATAGCACAGTCACTGCTCACTGCAGACTTGACCTCCCAGATTCAAGTGATCCTCCTGCCTTAGTCTCCTGAGTAGCTGAGACTAGTGGCACACACCACCATGTCTGGCTGAGTTTTTTATTTTTTGTAGAGACGGGGTTTCCCTATGTTGCCCAGGCTGGTCTTGAATTCCTGACCTCAGGTGATCCTCCCAACTTGGCCTCCCAAAGAGCTGGGATTACAGGTATGAGCCACCGCGCCCAGTGCTATTCAGCAAATATTGTTGTTTGCTAATACTTTTCTGAAGCTTGTTTATTTTGCTCTTTTTTCTTTCTTGCTAGTCTTACTAGCTACTTAATGTTAAAACATGTATACTCTTACAGTACCTCTATACATTCTTTAAAACAAGGTATTTCCATTGCAAATGAGACGGGCAGCTATGTCATTAACACAAAATCCTTTTATGTTGAAAATAGTTGTCATCAGCTACTTTTCTGTTCTTACAAATCATCATGGCAAGAATTTAAATTGCTGAGCCAAATTAATAAAGCTTAATTTTTAAAACCCAATCTGTACAACATAACTTGAATTATTATTATTTCTTTTTGAGATAGGAGTCTTGCTCTGTTGGCCAGGCTGGAGTGCAGTGGTGTGATCTCCACTCACTGCAACCTTTACCTTCTAGGTTCCAGTCATCATCCTCCCTCAGCCTCCTGAGTAGCTGGGATTACATGCATGTGCCACCATGCCCAGATAATTACTTTTTTTTTTTTTTTTTTTGTGTAGAGACAGGATTTCATTGTGTTGGCCAAGCTAGTCTTGAACTCCTGACCTCAAGTGGTCTGCCTGCCTTGGCCTCCCAAAATCCTGGGGTTACAGAAGTGAGCCACCATGCCTGGCCTGATTTTTTTTTTTTTTTTTTTTTTTTAAGATAGCATCTTGCTCTGTTGCCCAGGCTGTAGTGCAGTAGCATGATTTCGGCTCACTGCAACCTCTGCCTCCCATGTTCAAGCAATTTTTATGCCCCAGCCTCCTGAATAGCTGGGGTTACAGGTGTGTGCCACCATGCTGAGCTTGTTTTTTGTATGTTTAGTAGAGATGGGGTGTTACTCTGTTGTCCAGGCTGGTCATGAACTCCTAGCCTCACATGATGTGCTGGGATTACAGGATTGAGCCACAATGCCTGGCCTAACTTGAATTTAAGAATCTCACCTTAACCAAGCTTCACACAGGTCTGAGAGTGATTATGGATTCAGGAGTATATATAGTCACTTATGAAGAGGTATACATTCTCTTTGTCATCTGGACAGAGCTTCATGTGGTGAGGGCAATTTTAAAGCACTATATAGACCCAATGAAGTGTTAACCTTTCCCATAATAACTAGAAAACCATATTACCTAACTGAATGAGATCTGTGGCTTTGTAAATAACTTTTTTCTGTGAATTATTTATATGAAAACGCTCACTTTAAGACACATGTTTAGACTGCAATTAAATAAAAGTAAATAAAACTTTTGGAAAAACTTTTTTGCTGCTCAAACTATTTAAATCCTGCCCTTGCTAAGTGTTAATAAATCCCTCAGATGCATTTTTTCCCTATTCTGAAAGTGTAGCTTGTCCTGCTTTTAAAGGGGGCAGGCTCTACTTCCTCAAAGTACCTACCCTTTAATTTGTTGGATATTGCATTAATGCTTTTTAATAAACTTGGGGCTGGGCGCAGTTGCTCACACCTGTAATCCCAGCACTTTGGGAGGCTGAGGTGGGTGGATCACGAGGTCAGGATTTCGAGACCACCCTGGCCAATATGGTGAAACCGTGTCTCTACTAAAAATACAAAAACTAGCTGGGCATGGTGGTGCTCGCCTGTAGTCCCAGCTACTCGGGAGGCTGAGGCAGAAGAATCACTTGAACCCGAAAGGTGGGGTTGCAGTGAGCTGAGATCAGGCCACTGCACTCCAGCCTGGGCAACAGAGCAAGAGTCCATCTCAAAAACAAAACAAAACAAAACAAAACAAAACAAAACAAAAAAAACTCCCCTCATTTTTTGGGTTTCTCAATTCAGTTATTTTTATTTTTTTAATTTGTATTAATCCCTTAATACTCCATTCATGGCAATCAATTCAGTTTCTAAAAGACTTCTTAATAGTCATTCTGATAAGCTCTTCTTTCTAAGGAAGCAGTTAAGCACAACATAACACCTTTTGCTTGTTTCATTGTTATTTTTCTAGCCAGTCCTGTAAAAATCTGATACTGAGCTGGGCACGGTGGCTTATGCCTGTAATCCTAGCACTTTGGGAGGCCAAGGTGGGTGGATCGCTTGGCCAACATGGTGAAACCCCATCTCTACTAAAAATACAAAAAATTAGCTGGGCGTGGTGGCGGGTGCCTGTAATCCCAGCTACGAGGGAGGCTGAGGTAGGAGAATCACTTGAACCTGGGAGGCCAAGGTTGCAGTTAGCCAAGGTCACGCCATTGTACTCCAGCCTGGGCAACAGGAGCAAAAAAACTCTGTCTCAAAAAAAAAAAATAATCTGATACTGATTATATTATATGGACTTAAAGTTTTGTACCTGAATGAGGACAAAAAAATATACAGTTTAAGACATGGCTATATCTTCATTCCCGTGTTCTTTCTCAGGATAAGCAGAAAGATAAGTGTCCTCCTATACCTTAAAATGACTCTACTATTGTAAACTACATATTTAATCAAGCAGTAGTTTGCCCTGCCGCGTAATTACTGTCAGAATAACAGAAGTATTTACCCAAAACAAAGAACCTTTGACTAGCAAATAGGCTTTAATTATTGTGAGAACTTCAGCAGGGGTAGCAACTCAGGACCTAATTTTAAAACTAGAAGCACTGAGGATGAGAAGTGAGGCAGTGGAAATAGCTCTGAGCTCTCAGCATCTATAAGTCATAAGGAAAAAAAGTAGATAAAAGATGTATTTGAGGCCGGGCGCGGTGGCTCACGCCTGTAATCCCAGCAGTTTGGGAGGCTGAGATGGGTGGATCACAAGGTCAGGAGATCGAGACCATCCTGGCTAACACGGTGAAACCCCGTTTCTACTAAAAAATACAAAAAATTAGCCAGGCGTGGTGGCAAGCACCTGTAGTCCCAGCTGCTTGGGAGGCAGGAGAATGGCGTGAACCCGGGAGGCGGAGCTTGCAGTGAGCCTAGATTGCGCCACTGCACTCCAGCCTGGGCATCAGAGCGAGACTCCATCTCAAAAAAAAAAAAAAAAAAGTATTTGATAATTATGTTGAATGAATAAAAATAATTAAAAATGTTTCATAAAAGCACATAGTGATAGGTGAGGGGAAACTTAAATCATCATCCTGGGGCAGCCGTGGTGGCTCCATGGTTGAGGCTGGTGCCATGCGGTCTCCCGGTGTTGGCATTGTTTCCCGGCCTTCTCAGTTCTGCACACGGCTACAAAACGAAAGAACAGTTGCCAGTTGGAAGAGGACGTGGATCCAAACCAAATGGAGGACAGATACTCCCTTTACGGACAAGATACTCATGGAAGAAGTCAAGTTAGAAGAGCAGCTGAAGGAGGCTGTGGAAGAAGATAAGCAAGCATTGGCAGATACTGAGGACTTGCTGGAGAGCAGCCAAAAATTGGTGGAGGAGGCAAATATGTATAGCATTCAGGGCTTCTGCAAGTACTCGTTAGAGGTTGCAGATGTTTTAGAGAAGGCAACACAGTGTGTTCCAGACGAAGGACTTAAAGACAATAACCCTCACCTGAAGAACCTCTGTGAGACTCTCACAATGAGTGAAGTCCAGATTCAGGAAGTGTTCAGCAAGCACCGCCAAGCTGAACCCTGTCAGAGCCAAGTTCCACCCTTATGCACGTGAGGTCTTTTTTTCGTCTTTCTTCACATCCGACAGGCAATGTGCCAGTGTTGTAACAAGGTTTGAGGGAGGCATATCTCACACATGAAAACCCAGCGTGAAAACCCAGTCATCTCACTTATGAACCACAGGAAGATCTAGCATGAGGTCTTGTTCCACATGCTGGTTTAGGGGAAAGAGCTGACCCCAATGGTTCTAGTTACAAAAGTGAGGTTCAAGCATGGGCAGCCCCTTAGCCCCACCCTTGTTGATGTGGTGAAGGAAGGTTAGCTGCCTCTTACAAGATTTTTTTTTCTTTAAATCACTTGCCATAATTCATGAAAAGCTGGTTCATGTCATCTAAATACTTTTGACTTTCCCTAAGGCTGTTGGAAAGCAGAAGTAACCAGTAGGTAAACAGAAAAGTAAGCTGATCTCGCAGTTACATTAATGAACTCCTATTCAGGAGTGTGTTCTCTGATTTTTAGTACCACATGTGTAATAATTCCACTTACTTAGTAAAAAAGGCCAATAGGACACTACAGGTCCTCTAGAGTTCATGAATCACGCTGTATCTGCTCAGACTCTAGTGACATCAAAGTCTTTTAAATGAACAAAATGTCTTTGGGAATTCTGCTTTTTGGCAATCTGGACACTTCTGTCTGCACTGTGTGTCTCTTGTGCAGCTTGTAACATGGGAGTTACTGGATTTCTTAGCCCACTACACATTTCATTCAATAAAGGGAAAGCAAGGGTTGAAACATTTCTTATGCTAAAAATAATTTTATGATGACCTTTATGAAGAACATGTGTGTTCCTTAGACACTGTCTAGCTGCTAAAAATGACGGATTTCTGGCTTTTTTGTTTGTTTTTGGAGATGCAAAATGAGCATATGTACCTTAACGGTTCCCACCACCTTTATTTTGCCAGTAATTGAATTTGAGAAAATCAGTTAGTTTTGCCCTGTTTTCTTCATCTAAATGTGGAAATGTTTAAGTCTGTATTCTACTAGTTACTAATGACCTCAAGATATACTCCCTGGTGAGATGGACTTTCTCAGAATATGAGGACTGCATGCTTGGCACACTAAATGTGTGTTTCATTTTTAAAGAGGATTAAAGCCCTCATATGGTTCTTTTCCTTTAAAAAATTATTGAAGGCAGCACAAATTGGTAATACAAAAAAATATGGACATGAAGGCTAAAACCTAAATAGATTAAGCAAACATCAGTACAGACAAAACTTAATGAACCCAGAAAATAGATTGTGGCGATTCACATTGAAATGATGGAAGTTCTGGATGAAATACACAGAAAACATAGTCAAGGAAAATAGTCAAAGGTTTTCAGAACTGGAAGTGGAAACAAAGATCTCAGCCAGACTGTTAAGAAGTGTATAGAGTGCCTCTCAGCATAATATTCAAAGATAGACACCCACTTGTCAATGTCTTAATCACAGAGTAAAAATTTATTTTAGAAAAATAAAATGACAACTTTACTCAGATGTTATAGAAAAGATGCCGGGCGCGGTGGCTCACGCCTGTAATCCCAGCACTTTAGGAGGCCGAAGAAGATGGATCACGAGGTCAGGAGGTCAAGACCAGCCTGGCCAAGATGGTGAAACCCTGTCTCTACTAGAAATAAAAAATTAGCTGGGCGTGGTGGCACATGCCTGTAGTCCCAGCTACTCGGGAGGCTGAGGCAGGAGAATTGCTTGAACCTGGGAGGTGTAGGTTGCAGTGAACTGAGATCACGCCACTGCGCTGCAGCCTGGCGACAGAGCAAGACTTCATCTCAAAAAAAAAAAAGATTATAGAAAAGATGATCCCATACAATGATTAGAGAGTACTTGAGGAAAAGGATTTACTCACTGCTCTACTATCTTTTTTTCTTGGAAAACTATGACAAACCTTTTGGAGTTTTGTAGAGCCTAAAAGAACTTACCAACACAAACCTGCTCTCATTTTGCCCCTTTGGCAAACACTGTGAGGGGCCTGAGAGTTACCTTATTTGCAGGCTAACAAATTAACCTGCCATGGTTTCACAGATACTGGCCAAAGACACGAGTCTCCTGGGTCAGAGACAAAAGCCAGTTTCTTTCAGCAGTAGTAGTAGCCAGAGCATTTGCATTTGTGCTTATCCCCGAGTATCTGTTCCTATGGGATAAGGCACACAAGACCAGGGAAAGCCTGTGCATGCAGTGAGTTGTATTAGAGGAGAGGAACCCTGGACTTAGGGATCCTTATTAGACAGTAAGCATTCTACCCTTTTCTCTTGAAGGAGGCACTATCTCTGTCTCCTAAAGCTGTTTTCTATACAGAAATCCTTGAAAAGATGTTGCAAAACAAAGTCAGTCATTGCCTCTGCTCACAGATAGGTAGAAAGAGATCTATGGAGAATTGTCTTCAGCATCTTATAAAGGGAGGAATGGTAATAAATGGCCACATTTATTCATTCAACCCATACTGAGCACTAACCATGTGCCTGGCCCTGTTCTAGGCATGAGGATATGGTGGTGAACAGTGCCCTTGTGGAGCTAACATTTTAGTTGGGGAAATGGACAATAAGCAGATCTGTTACATAGTGTTAAGTCCTACAAGAATGGAAAGCAGGATGAGAGACAGAGTGGCAGGGGAGTTCTTTTACATTATGAAAGCAATACTGTACTGGAGCATAAACTGCAGTAGAAATAGAAAAGGAGTTTTCTGCATTGTATTGTAAAATTACAGGGGTTGTGCGGAGCTGGGGGAGGAGAACATGATCCTTGATACCAATAAGACAGGCCTCTCCGGTCTCTAAAAGGAGCTCAGAGAGTTTCTAGTTGGAAGCGAGCACTACAGGTTAAGTATCCCTTATCCGAAAGCCTTGGGACCAGAAGTGTTTCAGATTTTGGGGTTTTCCCAGATTTTGGAATATTTACACATATATAAGATAACTTGGGACTGGGACCCAAGTCCAAACACAGAATTCATTTGTTGTATATATGTGTTACATACATAGCCTGAAGGTAATTTTATACCATATTTTAAGCAGTTTTGGACATGTAACAGTTTTGGCTGCTTTTTGACTCCAGCCCATCATCACATGAGGCCAGGTGTGGAATTTCCCACTTGTGGTGTCATGTCGACATTGACAAATTTGGGATTTTTGAGCATTTCAGATTTTTTATTTTTGGGTTAGGAATGCTCAAACCTGTAATAATAATCACAAGAATGAATATAGTTTCTTCTAACTTAAGTGCTAAAATTTGGTGCCAATGAAAGGTGTAAAACCATGTGTAAACTACCTAAAAAGACTGAGTGGATAAGCTTTTGCAGAAAGTACTTGAACTAGAAGGATAGATTTGGGCACTGCAGTGTGTACCTGCTGTCCCCCCTACCCAGGAGGAGGCTGAGGCAGGAAGATTGCTTGAGCCCAGGAATGTGAGGCTGCAGTGAGCTACAATTACATCTGTCAATAGCTACTACACTCCATCCTGGGCAATGTAGTGAAATGCCATTTCTGAAAAAATAATAATAAATAAAACAGTAACAAGTTAAATTATAGCACCATAAAGGAAAATTCAAATATCAGTTAAAATGTTAACCATAATAAAGTTAGACTTGAGAGTTTAATAGTTAAAAAAAATACTCATCTTGGCCAGTCGTGGTGGCTCATGCTTATAGTCTCAGCACTTTGGGAGGCCGAGGCGGGCGGATCACCTGAGGTCAGGAGTTCGAGACCAGCCTGGCCAACGTGGTGAAATCCCGTCTCTACCAAAAATACAAAAATAAGCTGGGCATGGTGGCGGGTGCCTGTAATCCCAGCTACTTGGGAGGCCAAGGCAGGAGAATTGCTTGAACCCAGGAGGTAGGGATTGCGGTGAACCAAGATCGCGCCATTGCCTGATGGGTGACAAGATGGGTGATCACACCTGGGTGACAAGAGTGAAACTCCATCTCCAGAAAAAAAAAATCTCATTTCACACTCCATAATGGTAGTCATTTTGTTATCTAGACCCATTCTGCTTATTAAAAGGATTTGAGGTTTACAAAATTAATTTAAAATAAGAGTGAGAGAACAGAGTCATAATTTGATGGTACTTGGAGTTTATAAACATGTTCTTATGGACATGTTCTTCACGTAGCTACTACTGTGATTACCTACATAGAAGTCCAGGCATAGGCTGGGTGCAGTGGCTCATGCCTATAATCCCAGCACTTTGGGAGGCAGGCAGATCACTTGAGTCCAGGAGTTTGAGACCAGCCTGTTCAACATGACAAAACCCTGTCTCTACAAAAATTAGCTGGTGCGATGGCGCTTGCTTGTAATCCCAGCTACAAGGGAGGCTGAGGCACTTGAACCTGGGAAGCAGAGGTTGCAGTGAGCCGAGATGGCACCTCTGCACACCAGCCTGGGCAAGACAGCAAGACTCTAAAAAGATTTAAAAAAACAAAAAGTCCAGGCTTAAAACTAAAACTAGTTCTCTGAAGAAATATCTCCAGCAGACCTAAAGTGTAGTCCATGGATGTATTTGTCTGGTGATCTAATTTAGTACAGAGATATAACTTGGAGAATGTATAGTGTAAATATATTTCATCAATTCATAGATGAGGGCTAGATGGAAGTCTCCTTGGAGAACTGGAAATAGAGGTTTGGGGTGGTGGTAATGAAAACCCACGCATTTGACCTACAGAGCATGCTCAGATCGAGGCTCATCCTGCTTTCACAGTCAGCTGGGAATGAGTAGGGTGGGTAGCTTTAGGATTTTTCTCATAGAGTAATTCTGGATCTACTTGGGTTCACACCGCAGAACAGGAAGATGATAACCTTTCTGGCGAGCATTGCTAGAAAGATGTGGTCACCACCATCTCACCACAGGCGTTAGTATAAAATAAGCACATTTACTGCTGCTGCCACCGTACCTATCTAGAGAAGGAGACAGCTCCAGTAAGAAAAAGTGAGACTGACGGTATGCCCCACGGTACTTTGTCTTTCTTGTTTGTAATTATAGAATATTATAATGACTGCATTCAGTCTTCCCATTTAAATAGAAAGCCATCTGAGCATGTTCTTGACCTTTTTATAGAACTTGTATAGTGGCTTGAGTTCTGCTAATCATGTAATGAGTAATGAGTGCTTTTAGAATGAATGCAAATGTAATTTTTAGGAAATTCAGGAAAAAATCTTATCAAGAAAATCCAAGGGAAAACAGAACAGTAATAGAAGTACAGATATAGCAACATGGCAAGATAAGTCCACAGAATTTACTTACAGTGTACATACTAGTGATAAAAAAATTAAACAGCCTAGCATTTTTAAAAAAATATTAATTTTAGGCCGGGTGCTGTCTCTTACGTCAGTAATCCCAGCACTTTGAGACTCCAGGGCGGGCGAATCACGAGGTCAGGAGTTCGAGACCAGCCTGTCCAACATGGTGAAACCCCATCTCTACTATGAAAAATACAAAAAATTAGCTGGGCGTAGTGATGGGCAGCTGTAATCCCAGCCACTCGGGAAGCTGAGGCAGGAGAATTGCTTGAACCTGGGAGGTGGAGGTTGCAGGGAACCAAGATGGTGCCACTGCACTCCAGCCCGGGTGACAGAGTGAGACTCCGTCGCAAAAAAAAAAAAAAAAGGTAATTTTTAAAGACAACAGCAATAAAGAATGTTAAATATTGAGAATTTAATGTGGCAAATTAGAAGTTCATTCAAAGAATTAAAAGACAGTTTGATGGTGGCCAGGTGTGGTGGCTTATGCCTGTGATCCCAGCACTTTGGGAAGCCAAGGCGGGCGGATCACTTGAGGTCAGGAGTTCGAGACCAGCCTAGACAACATGGCGAAACCCCGTGTCTACTAAAAATACAAAAATTAGCCCGGTGTGGTGGCGCACACATGTATTCCCAGCTACTCAGGAGGCTGAGGCAGGAGAATCGCTTGATTCTCCTGGGAGGCAGAGGTTTCAGTGGGCCAAGATCGTGCCACTGCACTCCAGCCTGGGCGACAGATTGGGACTCCGTCTCAAAACAAACAAACAAACTTTGCAGGTCAGTATAAACACTTAAAATATCATTTAAATTACAGTGTTTCATTATTTATTCTAGAAAAACAAGAAAACACATATACCATATGAATTTTTGTGAGGGGGTAAAAAGCAAGAATTTGTGAAGCAGGGAGGCTTCTAAATCCAGCAGACTTTTAAATATATTCTAAAATGAAAGTCTTCACACCTAGATGAGATTTGGGTAGAAAATGAAAATATAGAACAGTGAAATAAACCAGAGATTTCAGAAATAGATTTCATTTCTCAGGAGCAAGTTATATGACAACTGGGAGGGTGAGAGGGAATAGGGTCGTGCTTTATTAACTGCTGATGATGACAGATAGGCTTGTATAAAGTTTATTTTAGTTATGTGTTTCATACCACGCACCTTACATTTCAGCCAAATCAAAGAGCTAAACATGAAAATATTGAGAAGAAAGTAGATTAGAATATGAGCTTGGTATGGTGGCTCATGCCTTTAATACCAGCACTTTGGGAGGCCGAGGCAGCCGGATCACTTGAGGCCGGGAGTTCAAGACCAGCCTGGCCAACATGGTGAAACTCTGTCTCTACTGAAAATACAAAAATTAGCCGGGCGTGGTGGCCAGTGCCAGTACTCCTAGCTACTCGGGAGGCTGAGGCAGGAGAATCGCTTGAACTGGGAGGCGGGGATTGCAGTGAGCCAAGATCCCGCCATTGCACTCCAGCCTGGGTGACGGAGCGAGACTCCGTCTCAGAAAAAAAAAAAAAAGGAAAGAAAGAAAAAGGTGAAGAAAAGAGAAACAACCAAGTAGCTCTTTGCATAAAGACTGCAGCAAAATGGCCAGCAGCCTGATTTAAGCTCTTTATCCAGCAGTTTTGGCAAATGGATTATTTCAGCACCTGTACTTCGGGCAGTGGGGCAGGGCAGGGCCACACACGTCACTTCCAGAAAGGAAAGTAGACCGTCTGGCTGGGGCCAGACCAGGTGGGACTCTGTCATCCCAGGAACCTGGAACCTCTTCCCCAAGGCCTCAAAAAAAAAAAAAAAAAAATTAGCTGAGTGTGGTGGTGCAGGCCTGTAATCCCAGCTACTTGGGAGGCTGAGGCAGGAGAATCGCTTGAACCCAGGAGGCAGAGGTTGCAGTGAGATCACACTACTGCACTCCAGCCTGGGCAAGAGAGCGAGACTCTTATCTCAGGGAAAAAAAAAAAAATAGAAAGTAGATGAGGATATATATTTCAGCTGTAGAGGGGAGCTAAAACTGAACTATCAAAAAATTGTTTTGTCCAGGTGCAGTTGCTCACACCTGTAATCCCAGCACTTTGGGAGGTCAAGGCAGAAGGATCACTTGAACCCAGGAGTTTAAGACCAGCCTGGGCAACACAGTGAGACCTTGTCTCTATATATTTTAACAAATTAAATAAAAAGAGAAATGAAATCTAAAACCTAAAAAAAAAAAAAAAAAAAAAAAGGAATTTGTTTGTCTTGAAGTAGGAGTCTCACTCACTCTGTCACCCAGGCTGGAGTGCAATGGTGTGATCTCGGCTCACTGCAGCCTCTGCTTCCAGGGTTCAAGCGATTCCCTGCCTCAGCCTCCCAAGTAGCTGGGATTACAGGTGTGCACTAGCATGCCCAGGTAATTTTTGTATTATTAGTAGAGACGGGGTTTTGCCATTTTGGCCAGGCTGGTCTTGAACTCCTGACCTCAGGTGATCCACCCGCCTCGGCCTCCCAAAGTGCTGGAATTACAGGCATGAGCCACTGTGCCTGGCCAAAAGAATTGTTTTTAATGACCAGATAAAAGGCTTAATAGTATTAACTTTTTAAAAATCTGTGCGATAAAAAATAAAACAGTGGGAAGTCATGAATATAAAAGCTTAATATAGTGAAATATCTGAACTTTACTAAAGGTAGTACCTAGGCTTTTATAGATGAGGGATCAATTTTAATTCAACCAAATTGCATGTATATGGGTAACTAGTTGACAGTAACAAGGGCTGCAGTCAAGGTGATCACAAAGTGCCATGAGTGCTTGGCCATTTTTACTGAGGGAATGAGGTGACTGCTCCTGACCCTGAGAGTCATGCCATCCTTTTAGAGTTAAGCCAGACGGTCAGACTGCTGCGGGCTTCCACAGGATGTATCGGCCCTTGGCGTGTGATGTCATTGGCCTGTGTAGATGAGGTCTGTGACAGCCAGTCCTGGGGGTTTGTTCTCGGCCTTATTCATGCTCTTCTACTGTGACATCCTTGTGAGAACCCTTGGGAGAAATTTTTGATTTCGGTGTCAGAATTTCACCTGAAGGATTGGTTTGCTTTCAACTTTTGAACCCTGAATTATGTAACTGTTTTCATCTTAGTGATGGTTGCTAAAAAGTTTAGTTAGAGACAGATGTATGGGCTGACTCTTGACTAATTTAGACATCTTCCAGGAAAACATTTCTGTCTTGTCATCTGTGGCTCTGCTTTAGGTCTCTCTCCATGTTTGTTTGTTTGTTTATTTATTTATTTATTTATTTTACTTATTATTGTTAAAAAAATTTTTAAATTTCTTTCTTTCCTTTCTCTCCTTTCTTTCCCGTTTCTTTCTTTCCTCTTCTCTTCTCTTTTCTTTCTTGAGATGGGGTCTCACTATGTTGCCCAGGCTGGCCTCAAACTCCTAGGCTCAGTCGATCCTCTAGCCTCAACCTCCCAGAGCACTGGGATTACAGTTGTTATTCTTTTTATTTTCTAGTCTCTTGTGCTGAACTGCATTTATCTTTTAAATAGACTTTAAATATTCTTTGGCAGAAAGTGAGAAACAAATACATATATTACACCTATAAAATCAGTAAAACCAAATAAAAATTATCAAGCCCTATGTTGTAAGGGCCATAGGGAAATAAGCGCATACACGTGGTTAATGACAGTGTGCACTGAGTTTCTGAGGAGTGTGGCTAGCAATAGATACTTTGCGCTATAATGTTGTTTATTCATATTAAGTGGTTAATGCCACTTTTGGAAATGTATCACAGAGAACCAAAAAGAAGATAGTCCTTACAAAATTATAGCTACAGTGCACAACAGTGAAAGAGGGGGAACAACTCAAATGCACAGTGGTAGAGGAGAGTCAAATAAGTCAGTTAACAGAATGCAATGTCATAAAGCCACCAAAAATGTTTCAGTGGATTAGATAAATAGAAATGTCCATAAAACATGTAAATTATCAAAACATGCATTAAATCTATTTAAGAATATGTAGATATAGCAAAAAGAATGAGATGGTCATGGTTAGACCGCTAGGTGGGAAGGGGTCCCCGGAAAAACTCCAGCCGGCCTGCCCACCGGGGTGGAGCTTTGGGAAGTTTGCACCATTTGTAGCAGGGAGGAGCCTGGCCCCTCTTCTTTCTGTGTGGAGCCCAGGATTCTAGCTGCTGGCAGGAAGCACTCTAGCAGGGACTCTGGCCTTGTGAGAGTCTCTGATTCCCCCTTTTCTTCCTTTTCACCTAATAAAACCCTGTCTTACTCACCATTCAAACCGTTTGCCAGCCTAAATTTTTGTGGCCATGAGACGGACAAGGATCCCATCTTTGGCTGAACTAAGGAAAAGTCCGGCAAAAATGGATATTGGAAATAATATTAACGGATAGGTTTTACTCTCCTGCAGGATTAATATAACCTGTGAGTACTTTTAGGCTTACTACCAGTACAAGGAGTGGCTTTTGGAAAGTTCTTAGAAGGTAGAGCTGTGCTTCTGCACTTTGTCCAGCTACAAGCAGCCTCTTTGTCTCTCTGTTTCAGGATCTAAGCATTGAAGAACAGTCAGAGTGTGCTCAGGATTTCTACCACAATGTGGCCGAAAGGATGCAAACTCGTGGGAAAGGTAACACTGTTAGCCATTGAGAGATTGCCGGTATTGCACAGGGATGACTGCTCAGTCTCTTAGCAATTTCTTTCTTTCTCTGATGGTCTGGCTGGTATGTAGACTTCATCCTGTAACCTCACGGACATTCTGGGAACTGGTCTTATACTTAGCAGTGCCTTTGAACTGTACCATGTGTATCTTTCCAGGAGCAATTGGATAATTTGTTGAGTAACATTTAATAACTCCATTAGGGGCAGGGGTGGAGCAGACGAAAACATCTTAGGGCCTGGCTCAGTAGCTCATGCCTGTAATCCCAGCACTTTGGGAGGCTAAAGCAGGCGGATCACGTTAGGCCAGGAGTTCGAGACCAGCCTGGCCAACATGGTGAAACCCCGCCTCTATTAAAAATACAAAAAGTAGCCGGGTGTCGTGGTGCACCTCTAATCCCAGCTACTCAGGAGGCCGAGGCACAAGAATTGCTTGAATCTGGAAGGCGGAGGTTGCAGTGAGCTGAGATTGTGCCACTGCACTCCAGCCTGGGCGACAAATCGAGACTCTGTCTCCAAAAAAGAAAGAGAGAGAGAGAGAGAGAAAGAAAAAAACTTCTTGGAAGGCTTTGCCATCTTGGAATCACCATTTTGGTGAGTTATTGTATTAATAGTTTCAAAAAAAAAAAAAAGAGCTTCAAGTTTTTAGGGATTCTTTATGGATTCAACCTCCACTGATACTAGACTTTAGAATGTACTTAGCACATGTGTGTATCAGAGAAATCTCCATTTGTATACCTAAGAGAGCTCTAAGGTGTTATGGTAAACCTCAGAAAAATGAAAGGATAAGTTTCATCAGCATTCATCAGTCTTGGGAGTTGCAAATGCCTTTGTAATGTAGGACAGGGAGTGACCTTGCTGAAGTCTCCCCATTTGGCAGGGTGTACACTGTGAGGTCCTGCCAGACAACTTCAGTTAGAACTGAGGTTGCTGTGGAAGGCAGCCCAACAGTTGGAAGGAGATTTTTTGTGTTTGTTTGTTTGTTTGTTTGTTTTTGTCAAGACAGAATATCACCCTGTCGCCCAAGCTGGAGTACAGTGGTGTGACCTCGGCTCACTGCAACTCTGCTTCCCAGGTTCAAGTGATTCTCGTGTCTCAGCCCCCGAGTGGCTGGGATTACAGGTGCGTGCCACCACACCCAGCTAATTTTTGTGTTTTTAGTAGAGAGGAGATTTCACCATGTTGGCCAGGCTGGTCTTGAACTCCTGACCTCAGGTGATCCACCTGCCTTAGCCTCCCAAAGTGCTGGGATTACAGGAGTAGAGCCACCGCGCCCAGCTGGTAAGTTTTTTTTTTAAGCATATTTTTAAATATAACATTCTTATACTTTTGTTCTGAGTGCGTTTAATTTATTTCTAGTAAATTAGTTTTTTGCTGTGTAGAAAGTGCTATGAAAATATACTCTTGACCAGGCATTCTGGCTCACACCTATAAACCTAGTACTTTGGGAGGCTGAGGCAGGTAGATTGCTTGAGCCCAGGAGTTCGAGACCAGCCTGGGCAACATGGTAAAACCCCATCTCCACAAAAAAAACCTACAAAAATTATTCAGGCATGGTGGCGTGTGCCTGTGGTCCCAGCTACTTGGGAGGCTGAGGTAGGAGAATGGCTCGAGCCCAGGAGGTGGAGGTTTCAGTGAGCCAGGGTCATGCTGTTGCACTCCAGCCTGGGTGACAGAGCCAGACTCTGTCTGGGAAAAAAAAAAAAAAAAGAAAAAAAATATATATCTTGATCTTTTCTCTGTCTGGTTATTTCAGTGCCTCCAGAAAGAGTCGAGAAGATAATGGATCAGATTGAAAAGTACATCATGACTCGTCTCTATAAATATGTGTTCTGTCCAGAAACTACTGATGATGAGAAGAAAGATCTTGCCATTCAAAAGAGAATCAGGTAGTTGCTTACTTTGTTTTGCTTCATAGTTATACCTTCTAATGGAAGAACACACTGGGGGAAAATAATGCACCTGTGTTTCAAACCTTAAGGGAAAGCAATAGCTCATGTTCCTGCTTCCTTAGAGTGGAAGCAGCTCTGTTGTGTCAGAAAGACGAACATGGTGACCTCACCTATCCATCTCCCTCAAGGCAGCTTTTGGTAAGAGTTGTGTTTGGTGTTTGAGATTGTTTTCAATCCCTGAAATCTCCAAGGAATAGGGGGACTGTGTTCTTGGTCCATTACCATCTCCTCAAGCAGGAAGCTGTGAATATCCGTATCAAAGCAGGGGATGTCGGTTGGGCCCGGTGGCTCATACCTGTAATCCCAGCACTTTGGGAGGCTGAGGTGGGTGGATCACTTGAGGCCAGGAGTTCAAGACCAGCCTGGGCAACATGGTAAAACCCCGTCTCTACTAAAAATACAAAAATTAGCCAGGCATGGTGGCACACGCCTGTGATCCTAGCTACTTGGGAGGCTAAGGCACGAGAATGGCTTGAATCCAGGTGGCAGAGGTTGCAGTGAGCTGAGATCATGCCACCACACTCCAGCCTGGGCAACAGAGCAAGACTCCTTCTCAAAAAAATAACAAGTCAGTAGATGTCCTCTTTCCTCATTCCTCTCAGGGGTGCACATTTTTCACCATTCCCCAGTCACATCTTTCACTAGCGTTGGATTGATGACATTTCCCATAGCACCCAGTCTTCCAGGCTCACTGGGGTGAGCCCCAGCGCTCTGTACTCCAGTTGCGGTGGACATTGAGGAAAAGACCACCCAAGTGTGGGAACACGGCCAAGGCTGAGCTGATGAGGTGTTTTAAGGGGAGAGGGGACTCGGAGTCCCAGGTTCCAGACAAGGGGCTGGTACTTGCTAGATCTGTATTGGAAGTTTCACAGCTGAAGTGAGGCGTTGATACTGGGCAGGCTGAAGACGTGGAGCCCAAGGTCAGGAGCCAGAAGTAACCAGAGGGGCCCTGGACCAAGATGCAGAACGGAAGCAGTAACCAAGCAAGAGGGGAGGCCTGCAGCAGGGTACTTGGAGTGAAGTTAGGGTGGGACCAGGAAACACACAGTGATTCAGGCATGGTGGTCCTGCCCGTGGCCTCCTATACAAGCTCCAGTGTGCCTCAGAAGTTGAGGGTTGAGGCCGGGTGTGGTGGCTCACGCCTGTAATCCCAGCACTTTGGGAGGCCAAGGCAGGCAGATCACCTGAGGTCAGGAGTTTGAGACCAGCCTGGACAACAGGGTGAAACCCTGTCTCTCGTAAAAGTACAGAAATTAGCTGGGCATGGAGGTGGGCGCCTTTAGTCCCGGCTGCTTGGGAGGCTGAGGCAGGAGAATTGCTTGAACCCAGGATACAGAGGCTGCAGTGAGCCAGGATTGGCACTCCAGCCTGGGCAAGAGTGAGACTCCATCTCAAAAAAGAAAGAAGTTGAGGACTGAGTGTAAAAGGACATTAACACAGTAGGCAGTGAGGACAGGCAGCAGCCAATTCTCAAATGGTCACTTTCAGATACCGAGTGCATTTCAGTCTTGGTGGTACTGCGTAATGTCATTTCAGTCAGCAAGATGGCCTTCCATTCTTTTGATAAATGCAGAAGTCTCATTTTAGGATCCTAGCTGCTTCATTACGTCATTAGAGCTCCTAGTACTTGCAGGGGTGATGTGTGTGGGCCTGGGATTGAGTGGTCAATGATGCCTCAGGCTTTCCCTAAACTGAAGGAGGTGACAAGACGAATGGCCACAGTTCATCCTTGGAGCTCTTGTTTACTGTCTCTCTCTCTTTAGAGCCCTGCGCTGGGTTACGCCTCAGATGCTGTGTGTCCCTGTTAATGAAGACATCCCAGAAGTGTCTGATATGGTGGTGAAGGCGATCACAGGTCAGTGAAACCAAGAGCTTTTTTATTGGGATGTTTTCCCCTTAAGGTTAACATTTTGCTGTAATATTAATCTATACATTTGTAAAATGCAGATTGTCGAAGGTACATTGGAACGTAGTAAAAGTGATTTGTAAGATTGTTAGTTTTATGAATTTGATGGCAGTCAGAAGAGCGGGTTAACTCTTTTACCCCTTTATTTTCAGGGATTATGGTCTCGTTTCATGGGCATTAAACTAAACTAAGGTCAAAGGCAGATAGAATAATTTTTTTTTCTTTTTTCTGTACTTCTTTTTTTATATAGTTTTTATTCAGCTGACTGTTCCCATGATAGAATAAATTTCTTTTCAGTTGCATTTATATATTCAAAATAATTTTAGATAAAGGAAGGGAACTGGTAAGGCAAGGTAATCCCCACGCTGGAGTAACATAGTAAAATGATGCCTCTGACTGGTTGTTAGAGAAGTGCTGTGAGTTATTTTTCTGGTTTGATCAGGAAATAAATGAAGTGCCCCAAATTGATGTGGCACTGCCGTTCTAGACAGGTCCAGCCTCCTAATAAGGGTTGTTTCTCATTCATGGGAATGACCCAGCAAGAGTGCAACACAAACGTTTAAATTAAAAAAAAAATCTTAACGAAGGGATATTCAACTTTGGCCAGTGTCTCCTTTATTAGAAAGAGGCCTTGGAAAGGCTTGCTCATGTAGACATTGTTAATGAAATTCTACTGGAAAGGAAGTAGGTTAACTGATAATAGTAGTGTTGGAGGCTGGCCATCGAGTAGGCTCCTTTTGTTATAGGAACCAGAGATTCACTCAGGCTACAGAAGAAATGGAGGTTTGCTTAAGGTTTTATCAGGTTTATAAAGAATCTGGTGGAGTCTTTCAGGACCTTAGCCCCAACGGTCCTTCAGGGAGTGGGCTATCTTACTGCCTCTACGCACAAGAGGGTCTGCTCCAGGCATTCTCTGCTGATGTGATTCTTCCACTGTCGGGTTCTGCTTCTCTTTGTGTATCTTCCCGTGTCAACTCCTGTTGTTAAGTAAATTACTGGTTTCTGTAATTTCCTAAGTTCCGAAGGTAGAATCCAAGTGGCCCAGGTCAATACTATTGTTTTTTTTTCTTGCAAGCTTTTCTGCTAGGCTATGGCATAGGTCATGACTACTCTGCCCCCCGCACCTTTTGCTCGGGGAACCCCATAAGAGGTTGAAGGTGGAGGCCTTCTAAAAGCCTGAATATGGACCTGGGACTTGTGTTTTTCCTGACTCTTACTAGAAAGTTCAAGATCAGCTGGTTTACATTTAGAGTGTTCCATGGGAGTTTTGTCCAAGCCAACGTAGCCTTTACGACCTGTTGCTAATAGGGAAGTCCCCGGCCTTCCTGGCCTTTCACCCAGGTAGGGCATGGTTCACCGGGGCATCAGCTGGTGGCAAGTGTTTGTGTGACCCATCAGTGGTGAAAGTAGAGGTGGGTGGCCCAAGGGATCAGGGAAGCATAGCTGTGTTCCACGAATAGTGGGACTCGATAGGAGAGGCTGCCGGTTAAGTTACAGTGTGGGTCACGTTCTTCTAGGGCAGGAGGCTCATGTTCTGGGCTGACAAGTAACAAATACGAGGTCTGTTGAAGAGAACTGCATAAAATTTTGAGAGTCATCAAGTCCTCTGCCCTGAGGTCGAACACTCTTCAGAACTTCTGAAAGGAAGTGTGTCACCCCAGGAAGGGGACCAGAGAGTCCATCATCAGCTCCTCTTAGCTCCAAGAGTTTAGGACAAGGAGAGTGTCAGGGCCTGTGGCTGATGGTGGACATTTCCCTTTCTTTCTGTTTTAATTTTTATGTGTACATAATAGGTGTATATATTTATGAGTTCCATGAGCTATTTTGATCCAGGCAGATAATGAGTGGTAATTACCTTAGGGGAAATGGGGTCCATCCTCTGAAGCATTTAGCTTTTGTATTACAGACAATCCTGTTATATTCTCTTAATTACTTTTTAATGTGCAATTAAATTACTTTTGACTATAGTTCACCTGTCATGCTAGCAAATACTAGGTCTTATTCATTCTTTCTAACTTTTCTGGTACCCCTTGGCCATCCCCACTATCCCCCATGCCCTGCATTACCCTTCCCAGCCTCTGGTAACCATCCTTCTGGTAAAACATCCTTCAATTGTTTTAAGTGTTTAGCTCCCGCCAATGAGTGAGAACATGTGATGGTTATCTTTCTGTACCTGGCTTATTTCATTTAACATAATATCCTCCTGTTTCATCCATGTTGTTGCAAATGACTGGATCCCATTCTTTGATATGGCTGAATAGTACTCCACTCTGTATGTGTGCCACGTTTTCTTTATCCATTCATCTGTTGACAGACACGCTTTCCCATTTGGCTCCACCTGCATGACTTCTGTGTGGCCACGGGGGCAGTGGTTCTTCTTAGCCAGGCACCAGTGGTCCCCCCGAGACATTGGACAACATCTGGAGACTTATTTATTTATTTAGTTAGTTAGTTAGTTAGTTATTTTTGAGACAGGATCTCTCTGTCACCCAGGCTGGAGTGCAGTGGCACGATCATGGCTCACTGCAGCCTTGACCTCACAGGCTCAAGCGATCTTTCCGCCTCAGCCTACTGAGTAGCTGAGACCACAGGCACGTGCCACCACACCCAGCTAATTTTTGTTCACATTCTGAAGAGACAGAGTTTCATCATGTTGCCTTGGCTGTTCTTGAACTCCTAGACTCACCTCCCTAAGTTACTAGGATTACAGGTGTGAGCCACTGAGCCGGGCCTGGAGACATTTTAAAATGTCACAGCTGTGGGGGTGCTACTAACATCTAGTGGGTAGCGGCCAAGGATGCTACTAAACATTCTACAGTGCAGAAGATGGTTCCCTAAACAAAGAATTATTCAGCCCCAAATGTCAGGAGTGTCCATGTTGAGAAGCCATGACCTGGAGGTATAGCCTTTGTTTTCACAACTCCATTAAAGATAAGCCTGGACACCTGGATCCAGCAGAGATGGAGCGCGCACTCAGCTCTGTGCTTCCTATTCATGAGAAGGCAGAGCCCTGGGAGAAGACATAGAGCAATTATGCAGGGCTCTGAAAAGTAAATCATAGCAGGCAGGCTGGGGAGGGAAATTATTAGACAGCAGTGAGTTTCCTGTGTGTTGCTTTCTCCTCGCATGTCTCCTAGTTGAGACTTTGAAGCAGTGCAAATCATGGAATCACACACCAGGATGGGAATCCAAAGAGTTCCACGAAGACTTCCTTCAGGCCAGAGGATGCTAGGAAGGGGTCTCTGCAGGATGAAGCATGTGGAAGAGATCCCTGGGGGTGTTTGTCTTCCTTTATTCTCCTTTTCCTTCCTTTCTCTCCCTTTTTCCACCCCAGCCGTGCCTTATGGCAATAGCAGCCACACACACATCCAGATAAAACATAATTCACTTTTTACTCGCTTTCAAAATGTCAGCAGTAAAGATGAACAGGATGCAAAATGAAAGAACATTGAAAAATAAAGATTAACAAGAAAGTAGTTTAAATAAAAGAGAGAAAAAAAATCACCAATAAAAGGTAGAAGGCTAAAGATAAATGAAGGTATTAAAAATGGCTTTAAAAAATCTTACCCAATCTTACCCAATTCTTATTTAGAATAAGTTCCATATAAGTAGAAAAAGAAAAATAAATAGATCAATGTATCAATAATTATAACCCAGAATTAAAGGATTCAAGGAAACAAACAAAACAGCAACAATTATGTAATTCACACAGTAGCCTCATAAGTAAGGGAATAAAAGCACTCAAAAGTTAAAATAATGCCTGTGCACTGCCTAGCACATCTGTCCCCCACCCATTGTCTTTCATGGCAGATGGGCCTAGGAGGGTTCCCCAGGAAGCTGACCTCAGGGATGATCTAAAAGCTGAAAGAACCCTTTGGTATACCCCACCGCCTGGCCCGAGTCTGAAACGTTTATTCCTGCTAGTGGCAAGAATTTGGTGTAAAATTAAGCTGCCTTGGCTCTTTTCTTTTGTGATGTCCCAAGTTGCCGTCCGATGTGCAACCCCAGAGGTACGCTGCCTCTCCAGCGGTGCTGTCCCATGTGGTTCAGCACCCTTCACTGTCCCCCAGGCTTGTTGGAAAAGGGTGGGCATTCATGAGAGCCCACTGCTTGGACTTAGTGGTAGTCGTGGGTAGTGAAATTTTTCCCTGGGAGACGTAAAATGTTATTTTGAGATTAAATTTATTCCCTTGCTTGATCCCCTCTGCCAATCAGCAGGTGTGAATGTTGTGGTTTCTGTAGCTAGTGGAGATCCACATGCTGGAGAGTTTGGCCACTGTAGACCTAAGTGTGTTGGATTCCAGTAGCTGGATTTTTTTTTTTTAACAAGATTTTGCTCTGTTGCCCAGGCTGGAGTGCTGTGGTATGATCGTAGCTCACTGCAGCCTCAACCTCTTGGGCTCAAGCCATCCTTCTGCCTCAGCCTTTCCAGTAGTTGGGGCTATAGGCACACACCACCATACCCGGCTAATTTTTGTATTCTCACATTCAATACAAAGATGCTTTGTGTAGTAGCCACATTTCTAAAAAGCAGTATGCAAATTGGGACTGTCTAAAACATTCTAAAATGTAACAGAGGCACAGAAGCAGTAAAAAGACTCTTCATCAGACAACTTCTTCCTTCTCCATGGAGCTCAGAGGCAGCTTACATTGTGATTAGAAGTGTGGGCTTGGCCAGACACGGTGGCTCACGCCTGTAATCCCAGCACTTTGGGAGGCCAAGGTGGGCGGATCACCTGAGGTCAAGAGTTCAAGACCAGCCTGGCCAACATGGTGAAACCCCATCTCTAAAAATACAAAAAGTAGCTGGGTGTGGTGGCAGGCATCTGTAATCTCAGCTACTTTAAAGGCTGAGGCAGGAGAATTGCTTCAACCCAGGAGGCGGAGGTTGCAGTGAGCAGAGATCACACCACTGCACTCCAGCCTGGGTAACAAAGAGTGAAACTCAGTCTCAAAAAAAAAAAAAAAAAAAAAAAAGAAGTGTGGGCTTTACAGTCAGGTAGACATGGTTTCAAATTCCCACCCTGCTACATACTGTCTGTATGGTCTTGGGCAAATCATTTAATCTCTCTGAACTTCAGCCCCCTCATCCCTAAAATGGATAATATTAATAAGAGTATCCATTGCATAATCTGAGGATTAGAGAAATGTGCTTGTAGGGCACACTGTGTATTACCTGGCTCTTGGTTCTCTTTTCTGTGAGTATGAGATCATATTTACTAAGTCATTTATACACTAACTGCTGGAAAAGGGGTTAATAAGGATTCCTTCATAACTTTAGAGATAAAACATGATTTTCCTATTGCTTCTTTTTTGTGATTCTTTTCTCCTGGGAAATATTGTCTTTCCTGCTTTGTAGATATCATTGAAATGGATTCCAAGCGTGTGCCTCGAGACAAGCTGGCCTGTATCACCAAGTGCAGCAAGCACATCTTCAATGCCATCAAGATCACCAAGAATGAGCCGGCGTCAGCGGATGACTTCCTCCCGACTCTCATCTACATTGTTTTGAAGGGCAACCCCCCACGCCTTCAGTCTAATATCCAGTATATCACGCGCTTCTGCAATCCAAGCCGACTGATGACTGGAGAGGATGGCTACTATTTCACCAATCTGGTGAGTAAGTGAGTTCTTGGCGTTGTGGAGGACTAGGAAGGTGGTGGTTTTGGGGATGTGACGGGTCACTCAGGCCCATGACAGGTGAATGCTCCTGTGTCAGAAGGCAGCATGGCTGAGGAAGCTCACTTTGCATCAGGGAGCACAAGGACCAGGCCATACAGACACTCCGCCTCCCAGCACTTGATCAGAGATTGTGTTCATCCTACGGAA
Source organism: Pongo pygmaeus (assembly GCF_028885625.2). Classification (NCBI taxonomy): domain Eukaryota; kingdom Metazoa; phylum Chordata; class Mammalia; order Primates; family Hominidae; genus Pongo; species Pongo pygmaeus. The sequence goes on along the minus strand of NC_072379.2, from coordinate 20,746,645 downwards.
ACAGATGACATGTGTTGGGCATCACTCCCCACGGTCCTGGGTAGAAGAGTCCTTCACTTGGCTGGGCTTTTTTTCAACCATGAATAACGCAAATTATATATAAGTTAATAAGGCTGAATATTGCCCCCTCATTCACTCATTCATTCATTCATTCTACTACAGGGTCTCACTCTGTCACCCAGGCTGGAGTGCAGTGGTACAATCGTAGCTCACTGCAGCCTTGACCTCCTGGGCTCAAGCAATCCTCTCACCTCAGCCTGCTGTGAAGCTGGTACCACAGGCATGCACCATCACACCAGGCCAATTTTTTTTTTTTTTTGAGAGATGGGGTCTTGCTATGTTGCCCAGGCTGGTCTCATACTCCTGGACTCAAGCAGTCCTCCCACCTCGACCTCCCTAAGAGTTGGAACTGCAGGCATGAGCCACCACTCCTGACCTGAATTCTTCCTTTTTCTTCCTACTAAACTCTGCTTATTTGCTTTAGAGAGAATGTACTGTGAAGCTAATGAATTTGGAGCCTTGGGGCAGCTTATGGACTTGGTTTTCTGTGTTGAGAGCCTGGGAACTAAGAGGTGGGGAGGGGAAGCCAGGATGCATTGAGAGTATTTCTGATAAATTGCCAAAAAAGTCTCAAAACAGGTACGTGAATCTCTGAGACTGAAAATATGTCATGATTTATTTCTAGGTTCTAAGTATGTATTCACATTTATACCTACTTTTGTATTTGTCACTTTTTTTCCTTTTCCTGTAAGTAGGTTCCCAAAATTGTATAAGCTTCAGGTTCCTCCAAACTTGGACCTGCCCCCATCACTCATCACCCTCCACCATTGTGTTCAGCTACATGTTACTGTAGTCACCAGCATCTCGGGAATGTGATTTACAGGTGGAGGGACTTGGGAATGCTCTTGATCAGAATGATGCTTTTACCTTTATTCTCACTGTTTTCCGTCCTCCCAGGCACATGGTGGTTTAATCTGTAGTACTGAAAAAAGTTTAAGTGGCCCATATAGAATGAGATTAGAAGTACTCACATATCTTTTTTTTTTTTGAGATGGAGTCTCCCTCTGTCACCCAGGCTGGAATGCAGTGGTGTGATCTCAGCTCACTGCAACCTCCGTCTCCTGGGTTCAAGTGATTCTCATGCCTCAGCCTCCCAAGTAGCTGGGATTACAGATGTGTGTCACCACGCCCAGCTAATGTTTATATTTTTAGTGAAGACGGGGTTTCACCTTGTTGGCCAGGATGGTCTCGAACTCCTGGCCTCAAGCAATCCACCCACCTCAGTTTCCCACAGTGTTGGGATTACAGGCATGAGCCACCGCACCTGGCCTCATATTTCTTATGAATGAAACATACACTTGCCTACGAGGGAAGAGCCTTTTCGATTCAGCTCTTTATCCAAAGCGGGTCAGACAACCTGGAAGTCCCTGAGAAGTGTAAAGGTGGAGACATGGCAGGTATTGAGAGAAGTGGAGGATGACCAGGACGTGTTCAAGCGTAGCTACGGTCACTGACAGTAGAGGTGGCTGGCTCGCACACACTCAGCAGCTTCTAGTGCCCTTGGCCTGCAGCCTTAAGTACATTTTTGCCTTCTCTCTTCGTCCTCTTCTTGCCTGACTCAGAGTCTGTCTCCTACACCCACTGCTTCAATGAAACTGCTCTGGCAAAAGTAAAAAGTTTCCAGCTGACGAACCCCACGGGCACTCACAGTCTTCATCTTCCTTCGCTTCTCGTAGCACTCTCCATGAGTCCTTTGTTCTGCAACTTCTGTTGTTCCTTGGCTTCCACAATTCCACTACTTCCTTGTCTCTTTGTAAAGTCTGTGTCTTCTGCTTCCACCTTGAATCGTGTCATTCCATGGGACTCCATTGTCTCTGCGTCTCTCTTCCTGCACCATCTTCTCTGTCACAGAGCTGTCACTCACTGTGCAGTGATGACCTGCAGCTCTGTGTCACCTGTCTTGACCTCACACTTGTATTGCACCTCAAATATAATTTGTTCAGAGCTACTTCCCCTTCAGATGTTTGTTGCTTTTCCAGTATTCTCTATTCCTTTTAGTGGCAATGCCATGTCTCCATTCACCTAAGTGAGGGGTTAGAATCACCTCCTCTTTCCAGGTCACAGAGGGGCCACAGCAACTCCACACACACCATGAGCCAGATGGTGTTCCGTTTCTTTATTCCTTTTTTCTTTATTCCTTTATTCTTTATTCCTTTTTCTTTATTCCTTTTTTCTAGAGATGAGGTTTCTACCCCGACTGTTTCCCAGGCTGGTCTGAACTCCTGGTCTGAAGCGATCCTCCCACCTCGGCCTCCCAAAGTGCTAGGATTACAAGCACGAGCCAACACGCCTGGCTCAGATGTCTATTGAATTGGGCATTTGCAGTGGCATTTCTGTACTAATAATCGCTACCGTGTATTCATTGCTCACTGCAGGCCTCTCGGAAGCACGTGACATGTGTTATGGTGTTATGTTGTTTAATTTTCACAATAAATCTAGGTGGTATTTCCCCCCATTTACAGGTACAGAAACCTCATAGAGCTTAAGTAACTTTCCCAAGGTCACTCACTGTTGTTAAGTGAAAGAGGTGACAGTGAATTCAGGTTCTGTCACTTCAGAGTTGTTCCTTTTTTTTTTTTTTTTTTTCCCTGAGACAGAGTCTTGCTCTTGTCACCCAGGCTGGAGTGCAGTGGCGTGATCTTGGCTCACTGCAACCTCCACCTCCCAGGTTCTAGCAATTCTCCTGCCTCAGCCTCCCAGGTATCTGGGATTACAGGCGCCCACAACTGCACCCAGCTAATTTTTGTATTTTTAGTAGAGATGGGGTTTCACCATGTTGGCCAGGCTGGTCTCAAACTCCTGACCTCATGATCCACATGTCCCAGCCTCCCAAAGTGCTGGGATTACAGGCTTGAGCCACTGGGCCCGGTCTGGAGCTGTTCTTTTAACCACTTGATGTTAAAATATTCATTTGAGGATCAGAGGTCTGTGTGCCACACCTACTTGGGGACTGTATCCTGGGGGGATAGCAGGTCTGGGAAGACTCAGACAGAATGGCTTCATGGTGCACCCGGGGAGGCTGCACCCAGACATTGGCCCTGGAGCTCCTGGGAGTGTATAGGAAGCACGACCAGGGATAGGAGTAGGTAATTTTTGAGGCTGAAATACACAGAAGTTCATGAGTTTGTTTTGTTTACTTTAGCTTCTATTTTAAATTCTCTGTGATCAAAAGATTTTTACAAATTGACTCGAGTATGCATAGCTTTCCTAATATGACTGTATTAACGTCCTCTTGTTGTAGTGCTGTGCTGTGGCTTTCATTGAGAAGCTAGACGCCCAGTCTTTGAATTTAAGTCAGGAGGATTTTGATCGCTACATGTCTGGCCAGACCTCTCCCAGGAAGCAAGAAGCTGAGAGTTGGTCTCCTGATGCTTGCTTAGGTGTCAAGCAAATGTATAAGAACTTGGATCTCCTGTCTCAGTTGAATGAACGACAAGAAAGGATCATGAATGAAGCCAAGAAACTGGAAAAAGACCTCATAGATTGGACAGATGGAATTGCAAGAGAAGTTCAAGACATTGTTGAGAAATACCCACTGGAAATTAAGCCTCCGAATCAACCGTTAGCAGCTATTGACTCTGAAAACATTGAAAATGATAAACTTCCTCCACCACTGCAACCTCAAGTTTATGCAGGATGATCACAATTTAGTGGAGAGTATTTATTTGAGCCTAAATTGTAGGTAGCCTTTACTACACTCAACTGATTGGGATCTAGAATGTAACTAAATTGCTTATAAATGTCAGAGCATTTTTAAAGGTACAGTATATGGGGATTGTCTGTTTTTCCTAGCAGGGGAACCTTAGTTAATAATAAAATACTATTTATTTGAGTTACTGATAACAGATTCATTTAAGGCTTGTGTGCAAATTTTGTCTCAATCTTTTTTCCCTCCATGATTTTCCTATGTGCTTCCTCTGGCATTCACTGTGGTTTTGGTAAATAATTGCCTTTTAAAGGATAAAACAAATGAATGCTACAAAGTGTATGTTCAAGGAAATTAAATGGTACCACTCTTCAACAGTTTGGAATAATTTTATAATTGTAAAGATAGAAATTATATTGATAAGTAAATATGTAAAATTGTAAATATGTAAAAAAAAAAAAAAAGAATGGTGTCTGCTGTGCATGGCATTTTATATGTTAAGTTTTTAGTTTAAAATGAAGTATATTGAATGTTTGCCTTTAGCACCATTTTATTTGGTTTGTCCCACTAAAATGACTCGAGAAGTGTTTAGACAAACTCCCCTTAAGATGTGCACTCCATCTTTAAGAAGGTGTTAGCCTTAACTTTGAGGTTCTATATAGTCAGAGACTATGACACCACTAAGGTTCAGAATAAATTTTAGGCCACATAAAATTGCTGTTTAATGTAGTTGATGGAAGACTTTAAACCATGCTTCTAGCTTATTTTTCCCTCATTCATTCAGCAAATCTCTATTGAGTTCTTCAGTGAGAAGGAGCAGGCACTGGGCCTGGAATGGAAGGCGGGAATGAACGGGCCTCTGATGGTGAGAGGTGACGGGGTCCCTTAGCTGTCAGATGCAGGGGGCGCCTTGCAGCCTCCATAATATACATTTGACTTTACAACCATCCAGACATGTTTTCTGAACCTCTTTCAGGACATTTCAACCTCGGGACTGTTCACATTAGTGGCCTGAGAGGTGTTTGTTGTGGGGCCACCCTGTGCATGGTAGAAGGTTCAGCAGCATTCCTGCCATCCATATCCATTAGGCGCCAGTAGCACCCCCCAGAGCTGTGAAAAATTCTCTCCAGACATAGTCAGATGTCTCCTGGGGCCCTATCACCCCTCCGTTAAGAACCACTAATCTCTTTTACAAACCAGGAGTTATCCTCTTGGTGGTTAATATGGTGTAACCAAAGAATCTTGCACTCAATGCACAGTGTGATGTTAACTAAATGAGTAAAATATTTAGCAGGCTTGACAGCTACCTGCATTGTAGAACCTTTTCTTATCTCAGTGGAATCTTCTATAACCTAAATATACCATTGATGATTCTTCTTCTATTCAGTGACTTCCACAGATTATGCAGCTATACTTGTGAAATCGTGCATGAGGCCCCAGGGCACCGTTCTAGAACAACGTCACTTCACACAGGCAGCTGAGAAAGGTTCTCTTGCTTTTCCAGTATCTTCCTAAGGATGGAGCTCAAAATTGCAGAGCAGTAATTTTGGAATAAAACCAGGGTGGGTATAAAACTTCTTATTCTTAAATTTACATATAAGATCTATCAAGCTTGACACATCTGTGTCATCACGCACTGAAGACAGGAAGCAGTTCACTGAGTCAGCTGGTTCCCAAGCTCGCACAGAAGGTGATGAGTTACTATCAAATGCCAGTGAGAATCTTCTTATAGAATAACCTGGGCCCAAGTGATTTTAGTAGAGAACTTGCCCTTCTTTGGTTTAATTTTCTATGTGCTTTTAGGTGTGAATCCAGATATGCAGTCTTAATTCCTTTGGAAATACACAGTTCTTTTAGTTACTGTACACTCTGTTTGTTCAATAAACTGCGTATCAACTTCCCACAAAAGCTGACTTTTTTGGGTCTCTTACATATAAAGTAGGTCATTGAATTGATTTTTTTGGAGGTATCTCATATTGGTCGAATTATTCTTCTGGTGTGGACTCTTGCCTTATATAGAGGCTTCTATTTCTCTTAAGTCAGCATCAATACAACGGCTGGAGTTTCTGTTTTTGCAATAAGAAGGTGTTGGTATTTTATGTAAGGTAAATGTGACTGGAATACACCTTTGGAACAGAATTCTTTATCAATAAAGTTTCACAATCCATCCCTCTTCCAAAAATTGATTTTGTTCTTTCTTAGGAAAATATACATTATTATTAACAGTCTCATGCTACAGAGGTTTTCTGGTTAAGCTATACCTAAAAATGAAACATTAGAGACATTTGTCAGTTAAAATTAAGAAGACAAGAATATTTGCTGTCACCACAATCAACCTTGTTCTAGCAGTTCTACCAAGGTACTCAGTCTTCAAACAGACATAAAAGTAGAGAAAAAAGGAGTTAACGTAATCAATATAGAGCTATTATTATCTGGTGGTGAGGACATGAACTCTGGAGCTGGAAGCCTTGGATTTGGTTTTGAATTTTATTCTGCTACTTATTAGCTCATTGGCCCTAAACAAATCTCTTGTTTCAGATCCCTCAGCTGTGAAATGGGGTTAATAATATTAGTGCTTCATGGGGTTGTTGTCTGAACTTAGAACAAATGATAGCTATTATTTGTAGATGATTATTTTATGTAGAAAACCCAAGAGAAGGCTGGGTGTTGTGGCTCACGCCTGTGATCGCTTTTGGAGGCAAGGCAGGAGGACTGCTTGAGGCCAGGAGTTTGAGAGCAACATCAGCAACATAGTGAGACCCACATCTCTACAAAAAATAAAACACTAGCTGGGCATGGTGGTATGTACCTGTAGTCCCAGCTACTGGGGAGGCTAAGGTGGGAAGATCACCTAAGCCCAGGAATTTGAGGTGACAGTGAGCTGTGATCTCACCATTGCACGCTAGCCTGAGTGAGACCCTGTCTTGAAAAAAAGAAATGTAAAAAAAGAAAACCCAAGAGAATTTATATTGAAACTATAGAATTTCATCTCTATATTAGTGAGAGATGAAAATTCTAAAATAGCCATAAAAGCTAACTGTACAAAATGACTTTCCTATATACCATTACTAACCACTTAGCAAACATTATGGAGAAAAAATCAATTTACAATAGAAACAAATATAAATCACCTACAGAGAACAAGAGCTTTCAGGATCGATATGAAAAACAGAAAATCGAGTGAGAAACACAAAGGTGTGACTGCACAGGGCCCTGTGCTTGGACTTTAGGGCTCTGTAGCTGCCATCATGAAATTCTTCTTTTTTGTTTTCTTTTTGGGCAGGGGAATAGGGTCTGGCTCCGTAACCCAGGCTGTGGAGTGCAGTGGTGGGAACATGAGTTACTGCAGCCTGGACCTCCTGGGCTCAAGCTAGCCTCCTGTCTCAGCCACCTGAGTAGCTGGGACTACATGTGTGTGCCACTGTACCCAGCTAAGTTTTAAATTTTTTATAGAGACAGAATCTCACTATGTTGTCCTGGCTGGTCTTTTTTTTTTTTTTTTGAGATGGAGTCTTGCTCTGTCACCCAGGCTGGAGTGCAGTGGTGTGATCTTGGCTCACTGCAACCTCCGCCTCCTGGGTTCAAGTGATTTTCCTGCCTCAGCCTCCCAAGTAGCTGGGACTAAAGGTGCGTGCCACCATGCCCAGCTGATTTTTTTGTATTTTTAGTAGAGACGGGGTTTCACCGTGTTAGCCAGGATGGTCTCGATCTCCTGACCTTGTGATCCACCCGCCTCAGCCTCCCAAAGTGTTGGGATTACAGGCGTGAGCCACCGCGCCCAGCTGTCCAGGCTTGTTTTAAACTCTTGGGCTCAAGCAGTCCTCCCACCTTGGCTTCCTAATGTGCTGGGATTACAGGCATGAGCCTCTATGCCCCACCCCAGCGAAAAAAGAAATTTGTACTTAGTTTTTCCCCAGGTTCCTCTCTGTGTTAAAAAAGGTTGAATGGGGAAACTGAAACTCCTCCCCCTGCTCTTGGAAGTGTAGGGCACTTCCCTTTCTCCACAGTGTCAGTAGAGGTTGGGTGGAGACTGAACTTCCAGCCCTGCCAGGTGAGAATGAATTGTTTGTTCCTGTCCTCTCCACCCTCTCTGTGGTATTGGTGGGGGCTGAGAGGGGAGCCTGGATTTCTGCCTCCACCCATGGTAATGAGGTCGCAACTCCCTTTTCCCACCACTGTGACATTGGGTAAAGAATATTTAAATTAGATTGAGAGCCTCCTAACATAACACCCTAAACCTTCAAGACACAATAAAAAAAATCACTCACCATCTGTGGGCAGTGGCTCCTGCCTGTAATCCCAGCACCTTGGGAGGCCAAGGTAAGCGGATCACCTGAGGTCAGGAGATCGTGACCAACATAGCTGAACCTCATCTCTACTAAAAATACAAAAATTAGCTGGGCGTGGTGTTGGATGCCTGTAATCCCAGCTACTCAGGAGGCTAAGGCAGGAGAATCACTTGAACCCGGGAGGTGGAGGTTGCAGTGAGTCGAGATCATGCCACTGCACTCCAGTCTGGGAGACAGAGTGAGACTCTGCCAAAAAAAAAGAAAAAAAGGCCGGGCACAATACCTCACGCCTGTAATCCTAGCACTTTGGGAGGCTGAGGCGGGTGGATCACCTGAGGTCAGGAGTTCCAGACCAGCCTGGCCAACATGACAAAACCCCGTCTTTACTAAAAGTACAAAATTTAGCCAGGTGTGGTGGTGGGAGCCTGTAGTCCTAGCTACTCAGGAAGCTGAGGCAAGAGAATAGCTTGAACCCGGGAGGCGAAGGTTGCAGTGAACCGAGATCATAACACTGCACTCCAGCCTGGGCGACAAGAGCGAGATTGTGTCTCAAAAAAAAAAAAAAAAAATCACTTATCATATCTGAACCAAATGAAACATGTGTTGGAATTATCTGACAAAGATTTTAAAGAAGGCATCATAAAAATTCAATAACCAAAGACAAACATGCTTGAAACAAATGAAAAACCCCAGCAAAACCACTGAAGACATGAAGCAAATGGAAATTTTTGAATTTAAAATGACAATAACTGAAAGTTTTTAAATTTCATATTAGAGGGCTGGGCATGGTGGCTCACACCTGTAATCTCAGCACTTTGGGAGGCTGAGGTGAGTGGATCACCTGAGGTTGGGAGTTCGAGACCAGCCTGGCCAACATGGTAAAACCCTGTCTCTACTAAAAACACAAAAATTAGCCGGGCATGGCGGTGCATGCCTGTAATCCCAGCTACTCAGGAGGCTGAGGCATGAGAATTACTACTTGAACTGGGAAGTGGAGGTTGCAGTGAGCCAAGATCATGCCACTGTACTCCAGCCTAGGCGACAAAGCGACACTCCATCTGAAAAAAAAAAAATTTCATATTAGAATTGCAGTGATCGAAGAATGGATCTATTAACGGGGATATAGGTCAATAGAAATTCCCAATGTGAACAACAGCAAAAACTGAACTTTTAAAATGTAGGCTCAGGGACCTGTGGGATGGTTAAAAAAAAATAGATCTATCATTGTCATTGGAGTCCCAGAAGGAGAGGAGAAAAATGCATATGGCTAAAAAATATTAAATAGCAACTGAAAATCTCCTCAAAATTTTCATGCCTGTAATCCCAGCAATTTGGGAGGCCGAGGCAGGAGGATCACCTGAGGGCAGGAGTTGGAGACCAGCCTGGTCAACATGGTGAAACCCCATCTCTACTAAAAAATACAAAAATTAGCCAGAGTTACATGCGCCTGTAACTCAGCTACTCAGGAGGCTGAGGCAGGAGAATCACTTGAACCCGGGAGGTGGAGGTTGCAGTGGGCTGAGATCACGCCATTGCATTCCAGCCTGGGCAACAAGAATAAAACTCCATCTCAAAACAAACAAACAAAGAAGACAAGTGCTAGCATGTGCCAAAGGCATCCCAGACCACCATCTCTCTCTCTTCTCTTTTTTTTTTGAGACAGGGTCTTGCTCTGTCACCCAGGCTGGAGTGCGGTGGCATGATCTTGGCTCACTGCAACCTCTGCCTCCCAGGTTCAAGCAATTCTCCCGCCTCAGCCTCCCGAGTAGCCGGGATCACAGGTGCACGCCACCTCACCCGACTAATTCTTGCATGTTTCTGGTAGATGTGGGGTTTCGCCATGTTGGCCAGGCTGGATTTAAACTCCTGGCCTCAAGTGATCCACCTGCCTCAGACTCCCAAAGTGCTGGGATTACAGGTGTGAGACACTGCACTTGGCCTCTGATTTCTTTCCTTAAAAATAGACATAGAGATGGGTTCTATGTTGCCCAGGCTGGTCTCGAACTCCTGGCCTCAAGCCATCCTCCCTCCTTGACCTCCCCAAATGCTGGGATTACAGGCGTGAGGTGCCACGCCTGGCTCCTATTCTGATTTCAAAGCACTAAGTCCACAGCTGATTGCTGAATAAGGAGTGGGCATGTCAGCTACCTTCCTGGAGGGAGGCAGGCAGGCTCCTGCGCCCTGTACCCTCCCACCCCCAATTTCCCCCACCGTCCACCTGTAGGCACCCCTCTTCCCTGGAATCTCTAACACAGAGCTGACAGGGTACAGCCAGGACTGGGCTGCCAACCTGGCTGGCCTGGTCCCTTAGGCCCTGAAGTTGGGGGCCAGCTCTTCCCCACTTCCAGCCTGGCCCTCCAAACCCAAACCAGGTCAAGGTCCTGGTGCTGGGACAACAGACCTCCCCCCTCAACTCAACCTTACCTTGAAAGCCCTGTCTCTTCAGGCTCTCGCCCACCAGAGGGTCCCTGGGATCCCTCTCTGGGGGCAGGGCAGGGGGAGACAAGCCAAGTGAGGAGGCAGTTCCTGGGACCCAAGATGGCATCATTAGGGGAAACCCAATGCGGGGGTGTGGGGAGAATGCCAGGGCCAGGATGGGAGCAGGACAGAGGCAGCAGGAGGAGGGGCTGGTGACAGAGGCCCCTGGGGCCCTCCCTTGCCCGCCCGCACCATGGCCCGCGACCCCACGCTGGGTACCTTGACTGTCAGCGATGGGCTCTTTGACTCCCTCAGTGAGCAGCTCAGGCCTGGAAAACACAAGCGGGGCTATCACAGAGGTCCCTCCAAGCATCTCTGGGACTGCACAGCCCTCCCCTCTGGGCCTCAGTCTGCACATCCCTGCAATGGACCCTCCTGGCTCCGCACAGTTAGGCCTGGAGTCCCTGCCACCCCACATGTGGAATCTGGGGGGCTGCACTGGGCTTGAAGGATCCAGCTGGGAGTGAGACCCGCCCAGTCCTGAACAGGTCTGTCTGATATCTCACTCCTGCTCCAGGGACATTGCACAATTGTCACTGCCTGGGATTGGAGCAGGCGGCCTCAGGGGGCCTCCCGTGGAGCTGGTTTAAAGTGTAGAAACAAGGTGTCGTGCAGTAGCTCACACCTGTAATCCCAGCACTTTGGGAGGCCGAGGAGGGCGGATCACTTGAGGTCAGGAGTCTGAGACCAGCCTGGCCAACATGGTGAAACCCATCTCTACTAAAAATACAAAAATTAGCTGGGTGTGGTGGCAGGCTCCTATAATCCCAGCTACTCGGGAGGCTGAGGGAGGGGAATCGCTTGAACCCAGGAGGCGAAGGTTGCAGTGAGCTGAGAGCGCCACTGCACTCCAACCTGGATGACAGAGCAAGACTCCATCTCTAAATAAATAAATAAAGTGTAGAAACAGTCGGGGCCCACTACACAGCAAGAACTCCAAGCTTCTGGAAAGGTCTGAGATCTACGGCTCACGTCTGAGAGCTGCTGTGTCACTGCAGTCGGAAACGCCAGTGACCAAGCCCAGCTTTGTATTATACTAATGTCTTTAGCTCCACAGACTCCAGAAAGCCCTTCCCAGACATGAATCAACCTTCTTTATCATACCGCACTGCTTCTAAAGTCTCCATCTTCAGCACAACTTGTCCTGTTAGAGCAAGCCTGTTGGGGGGCTGGGGTTTGTGGTGGGCAGAGGACACTGGGAAAATCATGCTGGCCAGAGAGGGGCTGTCGGGGGATGGCAGGGTAGGCCATGGAGTGGAGAGGTAATTAGCTCTCTGGAGAGGTAATGGGCCTGGAGAGGTAATGAGCTCTCTGTCACAGGGGTAATCAAGCAGCAGCACCGAGGAGTCTCTGCCCGGGAGTGAGCCCAAAGGCCAAACTCTCAGGGAGGGTACTCCCTGGGTCCCCAGTAGATGAGGATTTGGTGCCCGCTCTGGCAGTGGTCATCTCTTAGGCTTCTGTACAGTGCCAGGCACAGAGCTGGAGTCACAGGGCCAGGGCTGGGAGGGGGAAGCATAGCCCTGCCTTGAACCACAGTCTCAGGAGCTAGAAAAGGCTTTGGACTGCATTTAGGCCCCTCCTCTTTATGGGAGAACTCAGGTTCTGAAAGGGGAAGTGACTTCGCAGCAGTAACCTTAGAGAGGCAGAAGCTGGGCAGAGCCCCTGAGTCCCAGGCAGGAGTAGCGACAGTGCTTCCCCTTAAATAGCACAGCCGGCTGCCAAGGCCACAGGGAGTAACAGGAGGAGCTGGCATCAAACCCACCAGATGGCCTCTCCCATTGGCCACTGCGCTAATCTGCCTCCCTTTCCAAATGACAGGTGGAGAAAGTCATCGTGACTTTAAAAAATGCTCAAGGCTGGGCGCAGTGGCTCAACCTGTAACCCCAGCACTTTGGGAGGCTGAGGCAGGGGGATCGCTTTGAGCCCAGGAGTTTGAGACCAGCTTGGGCAACATAGCGAGACCCCTTCTCTACAAAAAATGTAAAAATTAGCCAGGTGTGGTGGCGTGCCCCTGCAGTCCCAGCTGCTCAGGAGGCTGAGGCAGGATTGCGTGAGCCTAGGAGTTTAAGGCTGCAGTGAGTTATGATTGTGCCACTAAACTCCAGGCTGGGCTACAGAAAGACCTGTTTCTTGAAACAAATGCTCATGGCCAGGCATGGTGGCTCATGCTTGTAATCCCAGCTACTCAGGAGGCTTAGGCAGGAGAGTTGCTTAAACTTGGAAGGTGGAGGCTGCAGTGAGCTGAGATGGAACCACTGTACTCCAGCCTGGGTGACAGAGCGAGACACTGTCTCAAAAAAACCCGCAAAAGTTCGGGCATGGTGGCTCACGCCTCTAATCTCAGCACTTTGGGAGGCCAAGGCAAACGGATCACTTGAGGCCAGCCTGGCCAACATGGTGAAACCCCGTCTCTACTAAAAATACAAAATTTAGCCAGGCGTAGTGACATGTGCCTGTTATTCCAGCTACTCAGGAGGCTGAGGCAGGGGGATTGCTTGAACCCGGGAGGCAGATGTTGTAGTAAGTCGAGATCGCACCACTGCACTCCAGCCTGGGCAACAGAGTGAGACTGTCTCAAAAAATAGAACAAAAAAAAAACAACAACAACAAGAAAAAACCCACAAAAAACAAAAAACCAATGCTCGGCCCGACGCGGTGGCTCACGCCTATAATCCCAGCACTTTGGGAGGCCGAGGCGGGTGGGTCACGAGGTCAGGAGATCGAGACCATCCTGGCTAACACAGTGAAACCCCGTCTCTACTAAAAATACAAAAAAATTAGCCGGGCGTGGTGGCGGGCGCCTGTAGTCCCAGCTACTCGGGAGGCTGAGGCAGGAGAATGGCATGAACCTGGGAGGCGGAGCTTGCAGTGAGCCCAGATCGCGCCACTGTACTCCAGCCTGGGCGACAGAGCGAGACTCCATCTCAAACAAAAAAACAAAACAAAACAAAACAAAACCAATGCTCATGAGCACAAGGTGTCTCTGCACAAAACCATAAAAAATGTCATTCATGAGGACTTGCTGTTGAATTGGCACCTAACCTCAAGCTGCCCGGGGGCCCCTGGCTTATGGTTTGAGGGAGTGTCGTTGAAAGCAAAAACAAAAACAAAAACAAACCAGAATGAGACCCTGTCTCTAAGAATTTTTTAAAAATAAAATTCAAACTATTTAAGCTGGCCCCAAACCCATGTGATCTGGCCCCTGCTACCTTTTCCTTTTCTTTTTTTATTTTGAGACAGAGTTTTGCTCTTGTTGCCCAGGCTGGAGTGCAGTGGCACTATCTCAGCTCTCTGCAACCTCTGCCTCCCAGGTTCAAGCAGTTCTCCTGCCTCAGTCTCCCGAGGGGCTGGGATTACAGATTACAGGCCCCTGACCCCGACCACCACACCTGGCTAATTTTAGTATTTTTTTTCCTGTTTCTTTTTTTTTTAAAATTATATTTTAAGTTCTAGGGTACATGTGCACAACATGCAGATTTGTTACATAGGTATACATGTGCCATGTTGGTGTGCTTTACCCATTAACTCGTCATTGACATTAGGTATATCTCCTAATGCTATCCCTCCCCACTCCCCTCACCCCACGACAGTATTTTTAGAGAGGGGTTTGCACCATGTTGGCCAGGCTGGTCTTGGACTTCCGACCTCAGGTGATCCACCCTCCTCGACCTCCCAAAGTGCTGAGATTACAGGCGTGAGCCACCGCTCCTGACCTATTTTTCTTTTTTTTAATAGAGATAGGGTCTAACTATGTTGCCTAGGCTGGTCTCAAACTCCTGAGCTCAAGAAATCCTCCCACCTCAGTCTTCCAAAGTGCTAGGATTACAGGTGTGGGCCACTGTGCCTGGTACCCTGCTACCTCTTCGGCCTCAACCTCACCATCCTTCCCTCATTCACCCTACACCAGCTACAAGGGCACCTTGCGAGCCTTCAAACACAGAAGCACGTTCTTGCCTCTGGGACTTTGCATGACTTTTTCTCTGTCCCAACAGTCTTTTTTTTTTTTTTTTTTTTGAGACAGTCTCCCTTTGTCATCCAGGCTGGAGTGTAATGGCATGATCTCGGCTCACTGCAACCTCCACCTCCTGGGTTCAAGTGATTCTCCTGCCTCAGCCTCCTGAGTAGCTGGGATTACAGGCACGTGCCACCACATCTGGCTAATTTTTATATTTTTAGTAGAGACAGGGTTTCACCGTGTTGGTCAGGCTGGTCTCGAACTCCTCACCTTGTGATCTGCCTGCCTCGGCCTCCCAAAGTGCTGGGATTACAGGCGTGAGCCACCGCACCTGGCCTGCTCCCACACTCTTTATGCACCTGGCTGGCCCTCTCACTTCATTGGGTCGCTGCTCCAACGTCACCTCCTTTTCCAGGTTCCTCCTGTCCCTCTCTCCCCCTGAGTTATATCCTGTCACAGCAGTTAGCTCTACCTGAAATAATATTGTGATTTTGTCTGGGTTACATAGGCAACTCCAGGGCAACTTGGTGGCATTTACCGCTGGGCTGCAAGCCCAGGACCTGGCAGGCACCCAGGATGGTTTTTTAGTTTGTCTCTTTGTGTTTTATTTATTTATATATTTATTTATTTATTTTGAGAAGGAGTCTCGCTCTGTCGCCCAGGCTGGAGTGCAGTAATGCGATCTCAGCTCACTGTGACCTCCACCTCCCAGGTTCAAGTGATTCTTGAGCCTCAGCCTCCTGAGGAGCTGGGACTACAGGTGAGCACCACCACGCCCAGCTAATTTTTGGTATTTTTAGTAGAGATGGGGTTTCACCATGTTGGCCAGGCTGGTTTCAAACTCTCGACCTCAAGTGATGCATCTGCCTCGGCCTCCCAAAGTGCTGGGATTACAGGCGTGAGCCACCACGCCCGGCCTCTTTGTATTTTTAAAGGGACGAGGTCTTGCTCTGTCACCCAGGCTGGAGCGCAGTGATGCCATCATAGCTCACTGCAGCCTGGACCTTCTGTGCTTACGCAATTCTTCTGCCTTCCGCCTCAGCCTCCCAAGTATCTGGGACTACTGGCACATACCACTGCACCTGGCTAATTTTTTAATTCTAAAAATCAAATAGAGACGGGGTCGCTATGTTGACCAGGCTGGTCTCGAACTCCTGGCCTCAAGCGACCCTCCCATTTTGTCCTCCCAAAGTGCTGGGATTACAGGTGTGCGAATTTTTAAAATTTTTTGTAGAGATGGGGTCTCGATACAGTGCCCAGGCTGGTCTCAAATTCCTGGGCTCAAGCGATTCTCCTTTCTGGGCCTCCCAAGGTGTTGGGATTACAGGCGTGAGCCATCATGCCTGGCCAGAATGTATTTACATTTTTTTTTTTTCATACGGGGCCTTACTCTGTCACACAGACTGGAGTGTGGTAATGCAATCATGGCTCACTGCAGCCTCGAACTCCTGGCTCAAGCAATCCTCCCACCTCAGCCTCCCAAGTAGCTGGGACTTCAGGTGCACACCACCAAGCCTGGCTAATTTTTTTTTTTTTTTTCTGGAGACGGAGTTTTGCTCTTGTTGCCCAGGCTGGAGTGCAATGGCATGATCTGAGCTCACTGCAACTTCTGCCTCCTGGGTTCAAGCAATTCTCCTGCCTCAGCTTCCCGAGTAGCTGGGATTACAGGCACCCACCACCACACCCGGCTAATTTTGTATTTTTTAGTAGAGATGGGGTTTCTCCATATTGGTCAGGGTGGTCTCGAACTCCTGACCTCAGGTGACCCGCCCACCTTAGCCTTTCAAAGTGCTGGGATTACAGGTGTGAGCCACCGTGCCTGGACTTAATTTTTGTATTTTTAGTAGTCCTGATCTCAAGTGATCTGCCCACCTCAGCCTCCCAACGTGCTGGGATTACAGGCATGAGCCACTGTGCCCAGCTCAATCTTCCTTTTAATATGCCCAGACACACTGGGCATGTGGCTGCATTTCATCCTGGCCTGCTGAAGCCTTTGATTCTACTGCACGGTCACAACTCTTGCTCTCCAGCCCTTTTGTGTAGCTTTTTGCTCTCTGCTCTTTTTGTGTCGTGGAGCAGCAGCCTCCCTCCTGGCATAGAGCAGGCCCTGCAGAAGAGCTCCCTGTCCCAGCAGATCTCCTCACCACTTTATGCAGAAATGACACTGTGAGTCTCCCAGTTTGAGAACCATCTACTCCCCTGGAGGAACAAACCCTTAAGAGTCTCTTCTTTCTTGCTGCTTTCAACCAAACCAAGCCTATTTTTTTTTTTTTTTTTTTTGAGACAGAGTCTCACTCTGTTGCCCAGGCTGGAGTGTTGTGGCACCATCTCAGCTCAATGCAACCTCCGCCTCCCGGGTTCAAGTGATTCTTCTGCCTCAGTCTCCTGATGACAGGGAGATTACAGCTGGGGTTACAGGCATGAGCCACCACGCCTGGCTAATTTGTGTATTTTTAGTAGAGATGGGATCTTGCCATGTTGGCCAGGCTGGTCTCGAACTCCTGACCTCAAGTGATCTGCCCGCCTTGGCCTCCCAAAGTGCTGGGATTACAGGCGTGAGCCATCGTGCCCCACCATAAACCAAGCCTAAATGTATGCTATTACAGTAACACAGAAGTAACAAACACAAAATGGAAATACGATTCTCCCATTCCCTGTTTTGTTTTTTTATTTTTTTGAGTAGGGGTCTTGCTCTGTTACCCAGGCTGGAGTGCAGTGGTGCAATCATAGACTGGAGCCTCCAAACCCCTCCTGGGCTTAAGTGATCCTCCCACCTCAGCCTCCTGAGTAGCTGAGATTACAGGTGTGCACCACCATGCCCAGCTAATTTAAAATTTTTTTGTAGAGATGGGGTCTTGTTATGTTGCCCATGCTCGTCTTGAACTCCTGGCCTCAAGTGATCCTTCTGCTTCAGCCTCCTGAGTAGCTGAGACTACAGGCATGTGCTGCTACACTAGAGCTTAAAAAAATTTTTTTGTAGTGACACAGTCTTGCTATGTTGCCCAGGCTGGTCTTGAACTCCTGGGCTCAAGCAATCCTCCCACCTCAGCTTCCCAAAGCGCTGGGATTACAGGCATGAACCACTGTTCCTGAAATCCCCCGACCACATTTTTACTCAATAACTGCTACCACCTTCTCCAAAGGGACTTTTTATCCTAGCTGGGCACACAGGGTGTATCCATGGGTGCTGCCCCGGGACCTCAGTGGCAAAAACACGACATGCTCAAGGAAACAGAAAGAGCCTGGAGAAGCCACTGCCGGACTTTCTCATCCTGGGACAATGGGGCATTGCCTCCAGCCCCTGGCCCAGGACACCAACACGCCAGCCTGGAGAACCCGTGAGCTGATGGGACGTTCCCATTCTGCATCTGGGCAAACTGAACACTGCTCTCCTGAGACTGCGAGAGGGGTCAGCTCGGTGGCTTTGGGTCTGGCAGCCCTGGGTAGCCTCATATCTGCCAACTGCAGCCAAACCCATCTAACACCTTGCTGTGAAAGAAAAAAAAAAAGAGAGAGAAAAGAAAGGCCTGGTGCGGTGGCTCATGCCTATAATCCCAGCAATTTGGGAGGCTGAGGTGGTCGGATCACTTGAGGTCAGTAGTTCAAGACCAGCCTGGCCAACATGGTGAAACCCCATCTCAGCTAAAAATACAAAAATTAGCCGGGCGTGGTGGCGGGCACCTGTAGTCTCAGCTACTCGAGAGGCTGAGTCAGGAGAATCATTTGAACCCAGGAGGCTGTGGTTGCAGTGAGCCAAGATTGCACCACTGCACTCCAGCCTGGGAGACAGAGTGAGACTCTGTCTAAAGGAAACAAGAAATAGTGGCCAGGCGCGGTGGCTCATGCCTGTAATCACTTTGGGAGGCCCAGGCAGGAGATGGCTTGAGTCCAGGAGTTTGAGAACAGTCTGGGCAATGTGGCCAGACCCTATCTCTAAAAAAATAAAATCAATCAATCAATTAATAAAAAAATTAGCTGGGCATGCTGGCACACACCTGTGGTCCCA
This sequence comes from Pongo pygmaeus, assembly GCF_028885625.2. NCBI lineage: Eukaryota > Metazoa > Chordata > Mammalia > Primates > Hominidae > Pongo > Pongo pygmaeus. Next base: position 20,728,211 of record NC_072379.2, on the reverse strand, counting down.
GCTACTCGGGTGGCTGAGGCACAAGAATCGCTTGATGGTGATTTGGTGCTGCTCCTGCCCCGGGTGCTGAGCAGGCCTGGTGCTGTCTCCCAGGGACCTGGTCGGGCCTTACCTCTTGATCACAAACTGGATGCTGTTGCTGGCCTCCAGAATCTTCCAGAGCTTGGCGATCCCGAAGCAGCTGGGCCTGCGGAGGGAGATGCCTTCAGACAACCCCACCACAAACAGCTCCTCCAGGTGCATCAGAAACTTGGAGTACAGCACCTTGACGGGCTCCGAGATGCCAATGGCCTTGGCTGCAGAGACATGGCTGCTGTAACGCCACCTGGTGCCATGGGGCCAGGAGCCTCAACCCGTGTCCCGTGCCTGTGTAGGGGGCAAAGCTGCCAGAGCCCTTTTGAGGGCCTGCCAGCCTTCCTGGGAGGTGGAAAGAGTGGCTCCCCAGCCTGCAGGAAAGGAACCTGGAGATCAGAGGGGACATGACTTCTCTGAGGTCACAGAGCCACTGAACGGCAGAGCCAGGGGATGAGAACTCAACCCAGGGTTACCCCAAGGCCCACACTGGGTCCATGCCCTCATGCCCAGGCAGCACAGAAGCCACCACTAATGGCTGCTGAGATTCGGCATTGCTTCCCCCCGAGTCCACTCAGCCTCACCCTTCCAGTAAGGCCCCCCGAGTGTCCCTCCTGCCACCATAAGCAATCCCACATGCTGGTGTGGCCCAACACCAAACCTTGGAATGAGCCTAATCTCTGCCACTGAGTAGTGTGGGGCCTTGGACGAGTCACACCCCTTTACCAGGCCTCAGTTCTCCTCAGCTGTAAAGTGGGTCTTAGGACATGGGGATTTTGTGAGATGGGATACAAGAACACGGGGGCTGGACACGGTGGCTCATGCCTGTCATCCCTGCACTCTGGGAGGCCGAGGTGGGTGGATCGCTTGAGGTCAGGAGTTCAAGACCAGCCTGGCCAACACAGTGAAGCCCTGTCTCTACTAAAAATACAAAAATTAGCCAGGTGTGGTGGTGGGCACCTGTAATCCCAGCTACTCGGGAGGGTGAGGCAGGATAATTGCTTGAACCTGGGAGGCAGAGGTTGTAGTGAGCCGACATTGCGCCACTGCACTCCAGCCTGGGTAAGAGTGAGACTCGGTGTCAAAAAAAAAAAAAAAAAAAAAAAAAGTGGGGAAGCACCTAGCCTCATGCCCAGCAGCACACACTGAGGTTATCTTATCTTATTCTTTTTTTTTTTTAAGGAGGGTCCCAGCTCCTCCCTTCCCTCCCTCCCTTGTCCCTGCCCAGAGAGCAGCTGGGATGAGAGCTGGCAAGGGGATGGGTCCAAAGCCCTTCTGCAAACAGGGCCACTGGAGGGGGCTGGGATGCCCCCAGACCCTGTCCCACCTCTTGCTCACCATATCATGTGTTGAAGAGCAGCTCCACTTGCTTCCGCAGGGGCCAGATCACGTCATCTTGACTGTCTGGAAGGCAAAAGGCAGTCTGTTGAGGCTCTTTGGTGGCAGCTTCTCAGCTGATGTTCCTGCTCTGCTGGTACCAAGACTGGCCCTGTGGTGGGATCTTGGAATGGAGGAAGGCTGGGGCGGTGGCGGTGGTGTAACTTATTTCCTCAGAAATGGCACATGCAGACAGGTCCACAATTCCTGGGCTCACAACCTTGTTTGTGAAATCAAATCTAGGGCACCACCAGCCTGAATGAAGATTTGGAAGGTTCTGTGGACTAGGAGTGACCATGGGTCTTTCTAGGTATGTGACTGAGTATAGTATGTGACTGAGAACTACTGGGTACACTCTAAGCCTGCAAATTGAGCACGCCGCCACCAGGTGGCAGTGGAACTGTGTTAAGACTTCATGCTTCCTCCTGCCAGGCTGGGTTTGGGGAAGTGACAATTCTCTCCTCTGACACTCACTCATTCCATTTCAGGATACTCCAGAGGTGAAACAGACCCACCCTCACGCTGGCCTCCCTCTCTCTCTGTCCTACTTCCATTCTCAGCAGGGAGGGAATTCTCACCTTTCTGAAAATGGGTGTGTCTGCTGGACACAAAGCCAATTTTGTGCTTTCAGGCCTCTATTCTACTTGTTCAGATAGAGGAGGCTCAGTTCCCAGTCTTAAAACCTTTGTGGAAAGCAGCAGGGTGTGTAATAAAAACAAAGCCTTGTAATTTCCCTTAGCAGTGGGAACTGCTCCTAGCTCTGACCAGGTACCTCATGTATACAACACCAACACTCATGCCCTGGAATGAGCCTGATCTCTGCCACTGAGTGGTGTGGGGCCTTGGATGAGTCACACCCCTTTATCAGGCCTCAGTACTCCTCATCTGTAAAGTAGGTCTTAGGACATGGGGATTTTGTGACATGGGATACAAGAACATGGGGGGCTGGGCACAGTGGCTCATGCCTATAATCCCTGTTCTTTGGGAGGCCGAGGTGGGCGGATCGCTTAAGGTCAGGAGTTCAAGACCAGCCTGGCCAACACGGTGAAGCCCTGTCTGTATTAGACATATAAAAATTAGCCAGGCGTGGTAGCAGGCGCCTGTAATCCCAGCTACTCGGGAAGCTGAGACAAGAGAATCGCCAGAACCCAGGAGGTGGAGGTTGCAGTGAGGTCATGCCACTGCACTCCAGCCTGGGCAACAGGGTGAGATTCCGTCTGAAAAAAAAAAACAACAAAAAAAAACACAGTTGAGAACACGGGACAATTTGTTTAAAATAGTCATCACATGAGTTAGCACATAGAAAAAAACATACAAAGGATAGGTACTAGGGATACTAGTGGTTGCCTTAGGAGGATGTGATTGGAGCTTTCCTCCATATGTTACATAGTTTTTGGTTTTGTTTTGTTTCAAGAGACAGGGTCTTGCTCTGCTGCCCAGGCTGGAGTGCAGTGGTGCAATCACAGCCCATGCAGCCGCAACCTCTTGGGCTCAAGCGATTCTCCCATCTCAACCTCCCGAACAGCTGGGACTACAGGTACGTACCACCACATCCAGTTAATTGTTTTATTTTTTGTAGAGATGGGGTCTTGCTATGCTGCCCAGGCTGATTGTAAACTCCTGGGATCAAGCGATCCACCCACCTCAGTCTCCTCAGTAGCTGGAACTAGAGGCATGCATTACCACGGTTGGCTACTTTTTAAAATTTTTTGTAGAGAAAGGGTTTTGCCATGTTGCCCAAGCTGGTCTCGAACTCCTGGGCTCAAGAGATCATCCCATGTTGGTCTCCCAAAGTGCTAGGATTACAGACATGAGCCACTGCACCTGCTCAATGTGTTACACAGTTGTCTATCATTTAACTGTTTCATATCATACATGTGTAAACAGAAAAAGCATACACATGCAAAATCTTTAGTCCACGGTGGTCCTGGACATCTCAGAATTTTCCTTTTTGTTTTTTTGTTCTTTTTGAGACAGAGTCCCACTCTGTCACCCAGGCTGGAGTGCATTGGTGCAGTCTGATCTCACTGCTCCCTCTGCCTCCTGGGTTCAAGCGATTCTCCTGCCTCAGCTTCTCGATTACTTGGGATTACAGGCGTGCACCACCATTAGAATTTTCTTTTTCTTTTTTCTAGATGGAGTTTCACTCTTGTCACCCAGGCTGGAGTGCAATGGTGCGATCTTGGCTCACTGCAACCTCCGCCTCCTGCGTTCAAATGATTCTCCTGCCTCAGCCTCCTAAACAGCTGGGATTACAGGTGTGCACCACCATGCCCGGTTAATTTTGTATTTTTAGTAGAGATGGGGTTTTGCCATGATGGCAAGGCTGGTCTCGAACTCTTGACCTCAGGTAATCCACCCGCGTCGGCCTCCCAAAGTGCTGGGATTATAGGCATGAGCTACCACGCCCAGCCAGAATTTTCTTAATTCATCAGGTTTGACTGGGGTGTCTGGGAAGGAGCCCTGCATGGGAAACATGTGTTCCAGCCCAGGGCTGTGTGACCTTGGGGAGGTGGCTGAGCCCGAACCTGGCTAAGTCTGTGTTCTGCTCTGTGAAACAAACAGCAGTGGTGCTATGCTCATCCAAGGCCCCCAGCTCCTGCAGTGCCACTCAGCCTCTGGCTGTGAGTGCTGCATGGAGGCTTTCACGGTGTTTTCTTTTTCTTTCTTTTTTTTTTTTTTTTTTGAGACGGAGTCTCGCTCTGTTGCCCAGGCTGAAGTGCAGTGGCGCGATCTCGGCTCACTGCAAGCTCCTCCTCCTAGGTTCACGCCATTCTCCTGCCTCAGCCTCCCGAGTACCTGGGACTACAGGCACCCGCCTCCATGGCCGGCAAAGTTTTTGTATTTTTAGTAGAGACAGGGTTTCACCGTGTTAGCCAAGATGGTCTCGATTTCCTGACCTCATGATCCGCCCGCCTCGTCCTCCCAAAGTGCTGGGATTACAGGCGTGAGCCACCGTGCCTGGCTTCCATGGTGTTTTCTAACACCACTGTGAAACCCATCTGGGTGCCATGTCAATTCCTTAGCCACCACATCATGCTGTCATCTCAGCCTGAGGCTGGCGTCAACCAAACTCTCTGGATAGCTACACCACAGACTGCTGTCAAGTCTAGTCATGCCCAGTTTGTGCTGGACAAAGCATGGTTTTTTCTTCATTACCAAAGTATTAGAAGTGCATCCTAACTGATTTAGAAAATAAAAAACGCAAATCATTTTGCCTAACACTGCTACTGTTTTGGTATACCCTCATTTTTCCCCAGTGATTATGTTTGCAACACAGTTGTAAGCAAAGCACAATCAATTTTTCTTCTTTTTCTTAGTGTTACATCCTAAGCATCCTACCTTGTTGCCTATTTTTGTTTCTTTCTTTGTTTTTGAAATAGAGTTTCACTCTGTTGACCTGGCTGGAGTGCAGTGGCGCGATCTCAGCTGCAAACTCTGCCTCCCAAGGTTCAAGAGGTTTTCCTGCCTCAGCGTCCCAAGTAGCTGGGACTGCAGGTGTCTGCCACCATGCCCAGCTAATGTTTTTGGTCTTTTTAGCAGAGATGGGGTTCCACTAGGTTGGCCAGGCTGATCTTGAACTCCTGGCCTCAGGTGATCTGCCCGCCTTGGCTTCCCAAAGTGCTGGAATTACGCAGTCTTCAGTCTTCATGCCCAGTCTATTTTTGTTTTTTTGAGATGGTGTCTTGCTGTGGCTCCCAGACTGGAGTGCAGTGGCACCATCATAGCTGACTGCAGGCTCCAGCTCCTGGGCTCAATGGATCCTCCTGCCTCAGCCTCCCGAGTAGATGGGACTAAACATAGGTCCCACCGTGCCTGTCTAATTTTTATCTATCTATGTATCTAGTATTATCTATCTATCTATTTATTTTGAGGCAGAGTTTCACTCTGTCATCTAGGCTGTAGTGCAATGGCAAAATCTTGGCTCACTACAACCTCTGCTTCCTGGGTTCAAGTGATTTTCCTGCCTCAGCCTCCTGAGTAGCTGGGATTACAGGCATGTGCCACCACGCCCAGCTGATTTTTGTATTTTTAGTAGAGACGGGGTTTCACCATGCTGGCCAGGCTGGTTTTCAACTCCTGACCTCAAGCGATCTGCCTGCCTCAGCCTTCCAAAGTGGTGAATTCCAGGTGTGAGCCAATGCGTCTGACCTATTTATTTATTTATTTTAAGACAGGGTCTTGCTCAGTGGCACCATCACAGCTCACCACAGCCTCAACCTCCTGGGCTCAATCAATCCTCCCACCTCAGCCTCCCAAGTAGCTGGGACTACAGATATGCACCATCATGCCCAATTAATTTTTGTACTTTTTGTAGAGATGGGGTTTCACCATGTTGCTCAGGCTAGCCTCAAGCTCCTGGGCTGAAGTGATCCTCCTGCTTTGGCCTCCCAAAGTGTTGAGATTATAGGTGCGAGCCACTGCATCAGTCAATTAAAAAAAATTCTTCAGTAGAGATGGGGACTTGCTATGTTGCTGACCGGTCTTGAACTCCTGGCCTCAAGCAGTCCCCTCGCCTTGGCCTCCCAAAGTGCTGGAATTACAAGTGTGAGCCACCTTGCCCTGCCTATTTTACTTATTTGTTTACTGCTTATCTCTCCACACGAGGATGTGTACCCCAGGAGGTGGGGACATCTGTTTGGTCTACTGCTTTTTCCCCAGCCCCTTACATAGGACCTAGTACACAGCAGGTGCTCAATAAATATTTGTTGAGGCAGGGCACAGTGGCTCACGCCTGTAATCCCAGCACTTTGGGAGGCTGAGGCAGGAGGATCATTTGAGGTCAGGATTTCGAGACCTGCCTGGTCATGATGGTGAAACCCCGTGTCTACTAAAAATACAAAAAAATTAGCCAGGCGTGGTGGCGGGCACCTGTAATCCTAGCTACTCAGGAGGTTGAGGCAGGAGAACTGCTTGAACCCAGGAGGCGGAGGTTGCAGTGAGCTGAGATCGCGCCACTGCACTCCAGCCTGGGCGACAGAGTGAGGATCCATGTCAAAAAATTTAAGAGATGGGTCTCTCTATGTTGCCCAGGCTGATCTTGAACTCCCGGCCTCAAGTAATCCCCTCGCCTTGGCTTCTCAAAGTGTTGGGATTACAAGCATGAGCCACCTTAGCCTGCCTATTTTACTTATTTGCTTACTATCCATCTATCTCTTCCCATGAGGATGTGAACTCCAGGAGGTGGGGACTTCTGCTTGCTTCACTGCTTTGTCTCCAGCCCCTTACATGGGACCAGGTACACAATAGATGCTCAATAACTAGTTGTTGGATAAATGGACAAATTATTCCCAATAGGTGGCTCCTGGGAAGGATGCTGGGCCTTGTTATAAATGGAGCCTATGGTCGGGCGTGGTGGCTCGGGCCTGCAATCCCAGCACTTTGGGAGGCTGAGGCAGGTGGATCACCTGAGGTCAGGAGGTCGAGACCAGCCTGACCGACATGGCGAAAGCCCGTCTCTGCTAAAAATACAAAATTAGCCATGCGTGGTGGCATGTGCCTGTAATCCCAGCTACTCAGGAGGCTGAGGCAGGAGAATCACTTGAACCCAGGAGGCGGAAGGTGCGTTAAGCCGAGATCGTGCCACTGCACTCCAGCCTGGGCAACAAGAGTGAAACTCCATCTCCAAAAAAAAAAAAATAGGGAAACACACAAAGATGAAGTGAAATGCCCAAGGTCTCTAAATAAATAAATAGAGCCTACTTGAGGTTTCCAAAAGGAACCCAGCCTTGGATTGGGGTCAGGCCTATATTGGGTTTCCTCTACTAGAGGCGGTCAATACCAAGAAAAGCCTGGGGTCTGCCTGGCCCACCCCTTTCCCTTTGCTCCCCGGGGAGATGAGTCCCAATAACCACCAGCCCAGCTCCATTTCTTACCTGTCAGCATCTCCATCCCATAACCAGAATCCTCCGGTGGCAGGTGCCCAGGCATCGAGTCTGTCATTTCCCCAGATGTTGGTGAGGGGTCTGAAGACAAAACTCCAAATGACACGGGTGTCTTCTGCCTGTCATACTCCTGTCATACTCCCTCAGAGACCACTCAGCCCAGTCTCCCCAGAGACAAGGGTCCTTTTCTTTCTCTTTTTTTATTTTTGTTCGAGATGAAGTCTCGCTCTGTCGCCCAGGCTGGAGTGCAGTGGCGCCATCTCGGTTCACTGTAACCTCCGCCTCCCGGGTTCAAGCGATTCGCCTGCCTCAGCCTCCTGAGTAGCTGGGATTACAGGCGTGAGCCACCATACCTGGCTAATTTTTGTATTTTTAGTAGAGATGGGGTTTCACCATGTTGGCCAGGCTGGTCTCGAACTCTTGACCTCAGGTGATCCACCCACCTCGGCCTCCAAAAGTGCTGGGATTATAGGCGTGAGCCACTGCACCCGGCCATTTCTTTTTTTTGAGACAGGTTCTTGCTCTGGTTGCCCAGGCTGGAGTGCAGTGGTGTGATCACAGCTCACTGCAGCCTCCAACTCCTGGGCTCAAGTGATCCTCCTGCCTCAGCCTCCTGAGAAGCTGCACTGACAGTCACACACCACCACATTTGGCTAATGTTTTGTATTTTTCGTAGAGATGGGGGGTCTTGTTATGTTGCCCAGTCTGGTCTTGAACTCCTGGCCTCAAGCAATCCTCCCATGTCAGCCACCCAAAATGCCGGGATTATAAGCATGAGCCACTGCATCCGGCATCCTCTTGGCTTCTGACAGTCACCCCATACTGAGGCTCCAGTGCCCAAATCTACCCTCTCCTCTGAAGATGTGGAAAATGAGGCTTGGCAGGGGGTAGGGTCCAACTTGGAGCCTCTCAGGCTCATGCCTTTTTCTTCTCTCCAGCCTCACAAATCCCAGGGAAGCCAAGCCAGGGGGGTGATGTTTGAGGGGATCTTCTGGAACGTCAGAGCTAAGAACACTGGTTCACAATGCAGGGGGCAGATGTGGCCAGAGAAAGAATTCACAATACCCAGGTGGCTCTCAGAATCCATGGAGAGAAAGAGTGGCCTGGAGGCCTCTTCTTCACCAGGGCAGACCCTCAGGAGGCTAATGGTACGGCCCTGATTTCTGCAGGGGGTGGTCAGATGCCCGTCGCTTACCTGGGACAGTGACTGCAATGATGTCCAGATCCTCTGGCTCAATTTTGATCGGCCTCAGCCAACCCAGCTCCCCGGAGGTTCCTGCAAGGAGGAAAAGAAGGATCTGGTCAAGTCTGGCAGGAGCCTGACCAGGCAGAGTGAGTCTTTCCAGAACATTCTGGTGTCTGTAACTTGTTAGTGAGGCCCTACCTAGGACAAGTCATGTCACTCCCCTGGCTTCTGCCCAGACCGGAACTGGAGGTTGGGGGCCCCTCAGGCCAGGCTTAGGGGCTCCAATTTACAGACCCGGTAACTGAGGCCCCCCAGAGGGGAGGCTGCTGGTTCAAGAACCTGCAGCCTGGGTCTGGGCATTGACAGGAGGCAGTGGTGATGCCAGCACCTAGCTCTCCACGTCCCCACCCCAGTAAGCTCCCAGTATGCCTTGCACCTTGGCGCTGCGAGGCCTGGGAGACGCAGGTGGGCAGAGGAGGCTCGTTAGCACTCCAGGCTCATGGGCTGAGTTGAGCTTCTCCCCAAAGCTGCGGGTAGGGCTGGTGGTTGCCCTCCCAGCCCATGACACACACAGTGGGCCCTGGTACTTCTCACCTGGCCCACAGTCTTCAGACATGCCGCCCTTGTCTGACCTGTGAAGGGAAGCAGGAAATGACATCTGTCAGCCAAGTCCATGGCCACCCTGCCCCAGCCTTGCCCCTCCAGGCGGTTGGGGCCCACTGCGGTTGCCACTGCGGAAGGCATCCCTGCCCCCATCACCCCTGGCCCTCCAGGATGGTGCTCCCCACCTCCACCAGGGAGAGAGATTCCTCGTGCCCTGTCTCCAGGGACCACAATCTCCAGGGGTGGCCAAGCCAGGCATCTGCTCACTGTCCTGGGGTGAGCATCTGGGTATCCCCCTTCCTCACCATCTGGGAGCCCTGGGCTCCTAGGCTTGGCACAGTAGGGGTTTGATCACTGCTTGTGGGGGACTGAGACCTGCAGGGCCTGGAAAGTGTTAAGAATCTGGAGAGGGGGCTGGGGAATGAAGGTGGCAGGAACCCTGAGACGGATGATTTGGTTAATTCCCTCCCTCCCAGAGAACTGCAGGGAGAGGCCTGATATGATGTGGGGATTCTGGGATGAACAGCCCACCTCTGCCTTAAGAGGTCAGAATCTGCTTGGGGGGTGTTGGTGGATGGTAGCCAAGCTGACTGCTGGGGGCGGGGTCTGGTGGGCACTCAAGTCAGGCATCGAACCTGGTGTTGGTATGTATGTATGTATGTATATATGCATCCATGTATTTTTTTTTTTTTTTTGGGACAGAGTCTTGCTCTGTTGCCCAGGCAGGAGTGCAGTGGCACAATCTTGGCTCACTGCAATCTCTGCTTCTGGGAATCAAGAGATTCTCCTGCCTCAACCTCCCGAGTGGCTGGGACTAGAGGCATACGCCATCATACCCAGCTAATTATTTTTGTATTTTTAGTAGAGACGGGGTTTCGTCATGTTGGCTAGGTTGGTTTCGAACTCCTGACCTCAGGTGATCTGCCTGCCTCAGCCTCCCAAAATGCTGGGATTACAGGCGTGAGCCATCGTGCCCGGCCACATGTTTGTATTTTTGAGACAAGGTCTCACTCTGTTGTCCAGGCTGGAGTGCAGTAGTGCGATCGTAGCTCACTGTAGCCTTGAGCTCCCAGGCTCAAGCAATCCTCCCACCTCAGCCTCCCAAGTAGCTGGGATCACAGGTAGCAGCCACCACGCCCAGCTAACTTTTTATGTTTTGTAGAGACAAGGGTCTCACTGTGTTGCCTAGGCTGGTCTCAAACTCCACGGGTCAAGAGATCTACCCACCTTGGCCTCCCAAAGTGCTGGGATTATAGGAATGAGCCACCAAGCCCAGCCTGGTGTGGGCGTGTATTTATTTTGAGACAGAGTCTTGCTCTGTCACCCAGGCTGGAGTGCAGTGGCACAATCTCAGCTCACTGCAACCTCTGCCTCTTGGGTTCAAGCGATTCTCCTGCTTCAGCCACCCGAGAAGCTGGGATTACAGGTGCCTGCCACCATGCCCAGCTAATTTTTTATATTTTTAGTAGAGATGGGGTTTCACCATGTTGGTCAGGCTGGTCTCAAACTCCTGAACTCAGGTGATCCACCCACCTCAAACTCCCAAAGGGCTGGCATTACAGGTATAAGCCACCGTGCCTGGCCTTTATTTTCATTTAATGAGAACCTCAGCCAGGCGCAGTGGCTCAGTCCTGTTATCCCAGCCTTTTGGGAGGCCGAGGCAGGAGGATCACTTGAGGCCACGAGTTCAAGACCAACCTGGACAATACAGTGAGACCTCGGTCTCTGTTAAAAAAAAAAAAAAAATAGAGACAATCACATTGAGGGCACACAGGAAATGAAACTAAGATATATTTTGGCTTTGTAAATCAGTGTTTTCATATACTGTTTTTGTTAGATTTATTTTTCCACCAGTGAAAACATTTTTTGAACACCAATTTCTTTTCCAACTAAACAATTTGTAAGTAAAGTTCATTCAAATGTGTGTTGAAACATTTAATGTTTGTCTTCTGAAGTTTATCTTTATGTACATCAAGATATTGGTTGTCTTGTTTTAAATGTATCATTATATCACACATTTTATTATTTGTTTAATAAGGGTAATGCCCATCTAGGAATGAATAGTTTTTTTAAATCAAAAACAAGAAGACCAATGACAAACTCCATGTGGCAGATAAAAGGTTAAAGAACTTCTTCAAATAAGTAAAGAAAAAAACATTTAGGCTGGGCGCGGAGGCTCATGCCTGTAATCCCAGCACTTTGGGAGGCCGAGGTGAGCGGATCATGAGGGCGGGATATCAAGACCGTCCTGGCTAACACGGTGAAACCCTGTCTCTACTAAAAATACAAAAAATTAGCCAGGCATGGTGGCGGACACCTGTAGTCCCAGCTACTCAGGAAACTGAGGCAAGAGAATGGCGTGAACCCAGGAGGCAGAGCTTGTGGTGAGCCAAGACGGCACCACTGCACTATAGCCTGGGCGACAGAGCATGACTCCATCTCAGAAAAAAAAAAAAGAAGAAGAAACATTTAAAACATTAAATAATGCACCAAGGACATGAATGAACAATTCACCATTTAGACATACAAAGGGCCAACAAGGGATGACAAATATTCATCTTCATTAGTAATAAACGTCATTTGAAATTTGTCAAAAATGAAAAATTTAGTTTTGGGGTTGTTTTTGGGAGTCAGGTCTCACTATGTTGCCCAGGCTGGTCTCAAACTCCTGAGCTCAAACAATCCTCCCACCTTGGCCTCCCAAAGTGCTGGGATTATAGATGTGAGCCAGCACATGGGGCCAAGATAAAAATTTAGGATTGCATTTTTGCATTTCATGCCTATGAGCGTACAGAAAAATGTACCTCCCTGAGAAGCAAAAATTGTAACATTTCCAGAGAGCAACTCAGTACAGTGTGTCATGAGCCTTAAAAACCTTTTTAGGCTGGGAGCAGTGGTGGCTCCTGCCTGTAATCCCAGCACTTTGGGAGGCTGAGGCAGGAGGAACACTTGAGCTCAGGAGTTCAAGACCAGCCTGGGCAATATAGCAAGACCTCATCTCTACAACACCAACACCCACGCCTCGGAATGAGCCTGATCTCTGCCACTGAGTGGTGTGGGGCCTTGGATGAGTCACACTCCTTTACGAGGCCTCAGTGCTCCTCACCTGTAAAGTGGGTCTTAGGACATGGGGATTTTGTGAGGTGGGATAGAAGAACACGGGGGGCTGGGCACAGTGGCTCATGCCTGTCATCCCTGCACTTTGGGAGGCAGAGGTGGGAGGATCGCTTAAGGTCAGGAGTTCAAGACCAGCCTGGCCGACATGGTGAAGCCCTGTCTCTATTAAAAATACAAAAATTAGCTGGGTGTGGTGGCAAGCGCCTGCAATCCCAGCTACTCGGGAGGGTGAGGCAGGAGAATCACTTGAACCTGGGAGGCGGAGGTTGCAGTGAACCGACATTGTGCTACTGCACTCCAGTCTGGGCCACAGAGTCAGACTCTGTCTAAACAAAACAAAACAAAACAAAACAAAAAAACATGGGGAAGCACCTAGCCTCATGCCTGGCACACCACTAAGGTTATCTTATCTTATTCTCTTTTTTTAAAGGAGGGTCCCAGCTCCTCCCTTCCCTCCCTCCCTTGTCCCTGCCCAGAGAGCAGCTGGGATGGGAGCTGGCAAGGGGATGGGTCCAAAGCCCTTCTGCAAACAGGGCCACTGGAGGGGGCTGGGATGCCCCCAACCCTGTCCCACTTCTTGCTCACCGTATCTTGTGTTGAAGAGCAACTCCACCTGCTTCCACAGGGGCCGGATCACATCACCTTGACTGTCTGGAAGGCAAAAGGCAGTCTGTTAAGGCTCTTTGGTGGCAGCTTCTCGGCTGATGTTCCTGCTCTGCTGGTACCAAGATTGGCCCTGTGGTGAGATCTTGGAATGGGGGAAGGCTGGGGCTGGGGCGGTGGCGGTGGGCAACTTATTTCCTCAGAAATGGCACACGCAGACAGATCCACAATTCCTGTGAGCCAGACAGGGCTCACTTTCCTGTTTGTGAAATCAAATCTAGGGCACCACCAGCCTGAATGAAGATTTGGAAGGTTCTGTGGACTAGGAGTGACCATGGGTCTTTCTAGGTATGTGACTGAGTATAGTATGTGACAGAACTAGCGGGTACACACTAAGCCTGCAAATTGAGCACGCCGCCACCAGGTGGCAGTGGAAGACTTCATGCTTCCTCCTGCCAGGCTAGGTTTGGGGAAGTGACAATTCTCTCCTCTGACACTCCCTCATTCCATTCCAGGATACTCCAGAGGTGAAACAGACCCACCCTCACGCTGGCCTCCCTCTCTCTCTGTCCTACTTCCATTCTCAGCAGGGAGGGAATTCTCACCTTTCTGAAAATGGGTGTGTCTGCTGGACACAAAGCCAATTTTGTGCTTTCAGGCCTCTATTCTACTTGTTCAGATAGAGGAGGCTCAGTTCCCAGTCTTGAAACCTTTGTGGAAAGCAGCAAAGTCTTGTAATTTCCCTTAGCAGTGGGAACTGCTTGCAGCTCTGACCAGGTACCTCCTGGTTCTAGAAGACATATCCTTAAATCTCCTCCCATCTCAGGCAGCCCACAGGACTCCCACCCCCAAACCAGGGTGCTGGAGAAAGATGGGATGGAGAGAAGGAAGAGACCCAGAGGCCAAGGGTAGATGGAGGGCAGGGGAGGAGACATGGGGTGGCGGTGGGCGTAAAACGTTGGGGGTAGACAGTGCCTCACCCTCCACGGGCCTCTCCTCAGGCCGTGGGTCCTCACTCAAGCCTTTGTCTAAAAGAGAAAAGAGGATGCCGGGAAGCCATGTTCATCATCTCCTAAGCCTTGCACTGCTGACGTCAGACCAGATAGCTGGGGAATGGAGGGCTAGGGGACCCCAACTCTGAAGCACGGCACCCACTCCAATGGGATCAGGGATCCTGATTCCATACAGGTGCCCACCCTGGCCTTCACACAGAAGCAGGCTGAGATCATTTTGCATGTACCTCCCAAGCTAGTCTGTTGTAGACACCGAGGACACATGGGAACAAGACAAAGTCCTCGGCCAGGCACGGTGGCTCATGCTTGTCATCCCAGCACTTTGGGAGGCCGAGGTGGGTGGATCACTTGAGGCCAGGAGTTCGAGACCAGCCTGGCCAACATGGGGAAACCCCGTGTCTATTAGAAATATAAATTGGCCAGGCATGGTGGTGAGTGCCTGTAATCCCAGCTACTCGGGAGGCCGAAACAGGAGAATCTCGTGAACCTGGGAGCGAGGTCAAGCCACTGCAGTCCAGCCTGGGCAACAGGGTGAGATTCCGTCTCAAAAAAAAAAAAAAAAAAAAAAATCCAGGTGAGAACACAGGACAATTTGTTGAAAATAGTCATCACATGAGTTAGCACATAGAGAAAAACATACAAAGGGTAGGTACTAGGAATACTAGTGGTTGCCTTAGGAGGATGTGATTGGAGCTTTTTCCTTCACGTGTTACATAGTTTTTTGTTTTGTTTCAAGAGACAGGGTCTTGCTCTGCTGCCCAGGCTGGAGTGCAGTGGTGCAATCGCAGCCCACTGCAGCCTCAACCTCTTGGGCTCAAGCGATTCTCCCACCTCAGCCTCCCGAATAGCTGGGACTACAGGTATGTACCACCACATCCAGTTAATTGTTTTATTTTTTGTAGAGATGGGGTCTTGCTTTGCTGCCCAGGCTGGTTGTAAACTCCTGGGATCAAGCGATCCACCTGCCTCAGTCTCCTCAGTAGCTGGAACTAGAGGCGTGCACCACCACGGCTGGCTACTTTTTAAAATTTTTTGTAGAGAAAGGGTTTCGTCATGTTGCCCAAGCTGGTCTCGAACTCCTGGGCTCAAGCGATCCTCCCACATTGGCCTCCCAAAGTGCTAGGATTACAGACATGAGCCACTGCACCTGCTCCATGTGTTACACAGTTGTCTATCATTTAACTGTTTCATATCAGACATGTGTAAATAGAAAAACACACACATGCAAAATCCTCTAATGTTTGTATTTTCTGTAGAGATGGAGTCTCACTATGTCGCCCAGGCTGATCTTAAACTGCTGGACTCAAGTGATCTGCCCACCTCGGCCTCCCAAAGTGTTGGGATTATAGGTATGAGCCACTGTGCCTGGCCCTAAGTATTTATTTTAAGCCACTAGGTCTGGAGTAATTTGTTACATAGCAGCAGATAAATAACACACATATTTTCTATAGTGATCACACTTATAATTTAAATTGAGTTTAAAAGGCTGGGAGCAGTGGCTCATGCCTGTAATCCTAGCACTTTAGGAGCTGTGTCATCTTTGGAAAGGTACTTGAACTCTCTGTGCCTTAGAATCCGTTTTCTAAAATGTGGGCGGGGCACGGTGGCTCATGCCTGTAATCCCAGCACTTTGGGAGGCCGAGTCGGGTGGATCATCTGAGGTCAGGAATTCAAGACCAGCCTGGTCAACAAAGTGAAACCTGGTCTCTATTAAAAACACAAAAATTAGCTGGGTGTGGTAGTGGGCACCTGTAATCCCAGCTACTGGGGAGGCTGAGGTTGGAGAATTGCTTGAACCCAGGAGGCAGAGGTTGCAGTGAGCCATGATCACGCCACTGCACTCCAGCCTGGATGACAGAGCAAGACTCTGTCTCAAAAACAAACAACAAAAAAGTGGATAGCAGCATCTACCTGGAAGAATTGTTGTGGGATCAACAGTGCAGAGAATCTAGCAAGTATAAAAGAAAAAAAAAAGTATCAGGACCCTCTATAAATTTATCATGCCAAGAGGGAAGTTACACCCTGACCGAGTCACATAGCATGTTTATAACTTCTGCTTCTTAAATTATAATTTATTCCTTCCTTATTATTTTCATTCTGCAAATGACTATGAGAGACCAGAGACTAGTCCTCCTCTCCTTACAATCACTTATCTTTGTTACAGATTAACTGCCTCCTTTATTGTTCTGTACCTAACTCACACCAGATGGCACAAAAGACCCCATGACTTACATCTTCAGTGTAGAAGGTAAAATACACTTTCCCGGAAAAAAGACCACCTCGTCTGGGTGCAGTCGCTCATGCCTGTAATCCCAGTACTTTGGGAGGCCGAGGTGAAAGGACTGCTTATGCCCAGGAATTTGAGACTGGCCTGGGCAATGTGGTGAAACCCTGTCTCTACAAAAAATACAAAAATTAGTCAGGTGTGTTAGTGCATGCCTGTAGTCCCAGCTACTAGGGATGCCCAGGTGGGAGGATCGCTTGAGCCAGGGAGGCTGAGGCTGTAATGAGTTACGATTGCACCACTGCACTCCAGCCTGGGTGACAGAGTGAAAGAAAGACCACCTGGACCAATCAGATTGTTTTAACTACATATTAAGCCTTAAACGGAGAGATGCTGAAATTCTGCTAAGCTTCCCTAAACTTTCTCTATGCAAGTGATCCCAAACTTCTAAGCCTTGGAACACTGTCTTCCACTCTTGGGTATCCGTGCTTCCCAGGTGGCCCTCCTTAAACTCTGTGCATGAATAAACTCCCTTTAGATTCTGACCCTGTTTATTATTTGAGGTTGACACACTGTGCAATATACATCAGAATACCAATTTTTTTTTTTTTTTAGACGGAGTCTCGCTCTGTCGCCCAGGCTGGAGTGCAGTGGCGCGATCTCGCCTCACTGCAACCTCCGCCTCCCGGGTTCAAGCAATTCTCTGCCTCTGCCTCAGCCTCCCGAGTCGCTGGTATTACAGGTGCCCGCTACCACGCCCGGCTAATTTTTGTATTTTTGGTGGAGACGGGGTTTCACTATGCTAGCCAGGACGGTCTTGAATTCCTGACCTCGTGATCCACCCGCCTCGGCCTCCCAAAGTGCTGGGATAACAGGCGTGAACCACTGCGCTCGGCCCGGTAGCTTATATTTTTAAAAAGATGTTTTCTTCGTTTCCTAGCCCCTTGTAGCCCCGCTACAAAGTTCCAAAGGCTTTAATGTTGTTGCAACGGCCATCAGCTGTCAAGATGGGGGGGTTCAGCTCCCTAAAGCAGGGCAGCCTCAGAGGGAGCCAAGCCTGCCCAGGATGAGCGGCGCCGGGCGGCGGGGGACGCTGCGGGCTCCCCGGGACCTGGCTGGAGGAGGTGTTGGGGGGCGCACGTACCCAGGCTGAGGTGAGGCGAGTGTGCGGCAACGGCTGCAGCCGGAGCTAGCTGGCTTGCAGTGGCCATTGAGGAGCTTTTGCCTGACCATCTGTTTGTGCCCGCCCGGCGACAACCGCTTGGTGTGCAGCGCCTGCTCGCTCAGCGTCAGGCCCTTGCTGCGCCCTACGTTGCAGGCTGGGAAGTCGCGCCGGTAGTAGTAGCACAGGCAGTGGTAAAGCGCCCCCCTGTAGCTTACTGGTGTTGGCGGCCTGGTCGGAGCCTGCGAACACTGAGCGGCCGGTTGTGGCCGCGCGTCTGCGCATGCGCGCTTCTGGACACCCGGGCAGCCGCACCTCGAGTTCCGATTGGTTCCACATGAGGGGCGGGTGTCTGTGTCGTCACTGGGGCGCGCCTTCGCTGACGTCACAGGCGCGTGCCCTCGGCGGCGTAATAGCGCCAGGCCTTCTGCGACGTCACAGTGACGCTACAGTGCCTGGAGCTGGGCTGTTCTGTCTTCAGAGTGGTGCCTGGTAACCGCGACTTCCCCTCCATGTTGTGTGTGTTGCTGGCTGGAGAAGGGTAGTTGACAAACTCTGACCCAGCACGGTGTTTCTGTGGGTGAAAACTAGAAAACTATATCCGGGCGCTGAGGTGGAAGGATCCTTTCAGGCCAGGAGTTAAAGAGCAGCCTAGGCAACATGGCGCGACCCCGTCTCTGTAGTCCCACTTCAGCTTCCCAGATACTTGAACCCCAAAGTTCAAGGCTGCAATGACCTATGATCCCATCACAGCACTCCAGCCTGCGAGACTGAGGTAAACCCTGTCTAAAAAAGTAAAAAAACTATCCAAGTGTGCAACAGGGAGGGACTGCTTAAAGAAAACAGAATTGTATGTTCAAATACTTTTAACAAGTGCAAAATGTATAGGCTGAAATAAATAGGGCTGGCCCAGCGCGTTTGCTCACGCCTGTAATGCCAACATTTTGGGTGCCCTAGGCAGGCCATCACTTGAAGTCAGGAACTCGAGACCAGCCTGGCCAACATGTGCAACCCCATCTCTACTAAAAATATAAAAATTAGGCCAGGCACCTTGCATCGTTTCAGGGGGCTGACACCTCCCTAAGGGCCCGGTAATTGAACCCCTCGGACTTGAGGGTGAGAAACCTTGGCTCAGTTCTTCCCAGGGTGATCAGCCCAGGGGTAAGCGAGGAGAGGCCAGAAAGCAGGACCCATGAGAAGGACCCCCTCCTGGAGTTTGAGGCCCATTCCTTCCTGCCCCTGGGTCTCCTCAGTCCAGGACTCCTCCCTGCTCTGCCCCACTCCTGGGGCCATGGCCATGGGGGGCTGCATTTGGTTACAGGCCCCAGCGGCAACCCTGGGCCCAAAATGGGCGGGCTCACCTGAAGGGGATCAGAGTAACATGGCAAGAAGCGGGAAAAGCCGCGCTGGAACCGCGCCTCTCTGCCCCCTGATGTCAGTGGGTGCACTCTTCCCTCACCTCACTCAGGCAGCGGCTTGAGTTCCATGGGAGCACTGTCCTGCTCCCTCTGCTGCCTCTTTTTAGACTTGGGGCTACCATAACACTTTCCCTTCCCCAGTCCTGCCAACCTGGTGGCACATTGGGCTTCCCTCTTACACGGTCCTGGGGACAGGCCCGTCCTGTATCATACCTGCATCGAGACCCTTTTTTTCTCCAGGGCCTGGGGAGCAGCCAGGCTTCATGAGTTAAATACAGATCTGAACCATACCAAGCTGGGATTGGGGTACACACTCTCCTCCTCTGAAAACTAGCTAGGGGTTCGAACTTGGTGGGTACACACTCTCCTCCTCTGAAAACTAGCTAGGGGTTTGGACTTGGTGAGAGGGAGAGTGTGACAGAGCCAGACCAGACAAGGACTGATCACCTGGAAAAACCTGCCATCAAAGGCCTTGACGAGTGCTAGGTGCGGTGGCTCATGCCTGTAATCCCAGCACTTTGGGAGGCTGAGACAGGTGGATCACTTGAGGCCAGGAGTTCGAGTCCAGCCTGGGCAACATGGCAAAACCGTATCTCTACTAAAAATAAAAAAATTAGCTAGATGTGCTACGCCACTATAATCCCTGCTATTTGGGAGGCTGAGGCAGGAGAATCGTTTGAACTGGAGAGGTAGAGGTTGAAGTGAGCCAAGATCGTGCTACTGTACTCCAGCCTGGGAGACAGAGTGAAACTGTGTCTCAAAAAAAAAAAAAAAGAAAAAAGAAAATGGCTTTGGCAGAGGGGCTGGCCCGGCAGTGCCTTCCCCTGGGTTTCTCCTGGGTAGGCCTCTGCCATGAGGAGGCGCTTCCTTCTGCCTCTCCATGGCCCACAGCAAAGGAATGTCTGCTTTTTGGGGGTTGGGTGGGAGACTGCTGGCAGAACTGGAAACCTCCTTCAGGTGGGGGTTATTTTTTTTTTTTACACGCAGTCTCACTCTGTCACCCAGGCTGGAGGGCAGTGGTGCAATCTCTGCTCACTGCAACCTTTGCCTGCCCCCACCGGGTTCAAGCAATTCCCATGTCTCAGCCTCCTGAGTAGCTGAGATTACAGGCATGCGCCACCACAGCTGGCTAATTTTTGTATTTTTTGTAGAGACGGGGTTTCACCATGTTGGCCAGGCTGGTCTGGAACTCCTGACCTGAAGTGATCTGCCCACCTCGGCTTCCCAAAGTGCTGGGATGACAGGCGTAAGCCACTGCGCCTGGCCCCTTCAGGTGGGTTTTGAGGCTTCACTACAATACTAGTTCCCCGTTGCTGCTGCAACAAATTACCACACCCTTAGTGGCTTAAAACAGCACAGAGATATTCCCTTCCAGTTCTGAAGGCCAGAATTCTAAAGTCAGTCCCACTGAGTCAAGGTGGGAGCAGGCTCAGTGCCTTCCCAGGCTCTGCGGGAGAATCCGTTTCCTGGCCCTGGAGGCGGCCTGTACTCCTCAGCTTGTGCTGCCCTTCTCGAATGACTCGAGTTTCCTGCTTTCATCACTACACCTCCCACCACTCTCCATCACCTGCTCTGCTCTTATAAGGATCCAGGTGAGTACATAAACCCTGTGGGGACAAGCTGGCCAAAGACTCTCAACTTCATTATACGTGCAAAGCCCCTTTTGCCATATAAGGTCATGTTCATCGGATTATGATGTGGGCATCTTGGGGGCATCAGCCTGCTACAGCTAGGCTGCAAAACTATTACACCCTCCTGGTGTTTCAATGATTGGGAGAAAAAGGGTTGGGATTTTTGCTTTGGGGTCCCTGTGAAACTTGTATCTGTAAGGTCTGGGGTTCCTCTTAACCTTGTGTTTTTGTTTTTTCTTTTTTGAGACAGAGTCTTGTTCTGTCATCCAGGCTGGCAGTGGTGCAGTCTCAGCCCACTGCAACATCCGCCTCCTGGGTTCAAGGAATTCTCCTGCCTCAGCCTCCCAAGTAGCTGAGACTACGGGCGCCTGCCACTACGCCTGGCTAAGTTTTGTATTTTTGGTAGAGACGGGGGCGGGACTGGGGGGTGGGGGAGGGGAGGGGGTTTTCCACTATGTTGCGCTTAGCTCAAAGCGATCTGCCCAGCCTCTGCTCCCGAAGTGCTAGGATTATAGGCCTGTACCACCGCCACTGTAAAATCTTATTTCCATACAGCTGAGACATGTTTTAGGAAGTTTGCTAAAAGACCCCTGGAGACCTCCTCATTGTGGCCTCCCTGTTGTCATGTTTAATTTGATTGATCTTTTCTGCCCTCCTGCTTTTCATAAATTAAAAGGCTAAAAAGAGGTACTAAACTTTAAAACTTCTCTTATAGTCTCCCATTAAACTAATTCTAAGAACCACCAAAAAGGGGGAAAATTTTTTTTGAAAGCAGTAAAATGATATGGTCTGTTAGAATGTAAAATACAGGAAATAAGTCATTATATGTTATTGCTGCTGTGATATAGGGATGTATTATTGAGAATCAACTTCTGGTCAGTTTTCAGAGAAATGGAATAGTCGTATCACTGATCTACGTAAACAGGTTGAAGAATTGTCTGAAAGAAAATATGGTGTGTCTAAACTGGAAAAGTCCTGTAATAGTTTGTTCATGAGCATTTACACAATGGAGTTGCTGTTTCATCATGGGGGTACTGTGGACAAGCCCAGGGTTGCTGGTGAGTCATGCCATCCTTACACGTCTTTCCATGTAAGGCACTTTGTAGTGTCTGTCTAAATATTAGAAACTTTCTTTGTTTCTAGATTACTAGAAAGCTAAGGAAAAGTTGTATTTCTCTAATTATCAATTAGCATTTCTTTTATACTTTCAGTGTGGCTATTTGGGATTTCTTTATATATTTATTGCAAAGCCCTGGATCTTAGGGATTTGATTAAAAAAATATATATATATATATATGTTTTTTTTTGAGATGGAGTCTCGCCCTGTCACTGCGGCTGAAGTGCAGTGGCATGATCTCAGTTCACTGCAACCTCTGTCTGCCAGGTTCAAGCAATTCTCTGCCTCAGCCTACCGAGCAGGTGGGATTACAGGTGCCCGCCACCATGCCCCACTAATTTTTGTATTTTTAGGTGAGCCAAGGTTTCACGATCTTGGCCAGGCTGGTCTTAAACTCTAGACATTGTGATCCACCCACCTCGGCCTCCCAAAGTGCTGGGATTATAGGCGTGAGCCACCGTGCCCGGCCAAATAATATTTTTTTAAACTAATTGTTTCTCTCAATCTGCTATGTTAAATTCGTTATTCGGCCGGGCGCAGTGGCTCACACCTGTAATCCCAGCACTCTGGGAGGCCGAGGCAGGCAGATCACCTGAGGTGGGAGTTCGAGACCAGCCTGACCTACTAAAAATGCGAAATTATCCGGGCGTGGTGGCACATGCCTTTAGTCCCAGCTTCTTGGGAGGCTGAGGTGGGAGCACTGCTTGAACCTGGGAGGCGGAGGTTGCAGTGAGGCAAGATGGTGCCACTGCATTCTAGCCTGGGCAACAAGAGCAAAATTCTGTCTGAAGAAAAAATTCGGTATTCACCAAGATGCCCCTATTGTTTCTGCCTTTGTTTTGATGCATCGCTGAGTTGACGTTAGATTTCAAATTCTTCTTTTCCCTTATCCTATTCTATCCTAAAGCCACCTTTATATAATGATGAAAGAAATTAGCAATTTGTTATTATCGTCTCTCTGATGGTATATAGTAAATGCTCACCTAAAAATAGCAACAACCAGTGAAAAACATCATGTGTTTTGCCGTTTTTATTTGGATGACTATTTATTTTGCAATCTACTAGCAAGCTATAGAATTGTATGACATGCAGAATTTTAACTGAAGTGATTTAAGTGAATATTTAAACGTGATAAACCATATTGATGATGTTTATGTTAATATACTTGAACATTTTTTCTTCATCGTGAGTAATATAACCTACCCCTCAATGAAAGTCTAGAATTAGAGTAAATTTACTAATGAATTAAATAACTTTTCCATAATATTTTTAGTTATGAGCTTAAGGTTCTTTCAGTGTTTTTTCCACTTTTTAATAGCGTACGCCTTTTTTGCCTTTGTTTTTTATTGGTTCATTTTAAAGCAAAAACCTCATAACATGTGCTATTTGGAAGCACCGTAACGTAGTGGTAA
The DNA here is from genome assembly GCF_028885625.2 of Pongo pygmaeus. Classification (NCBI taxonomy): domain Eukaryota; kingdom Metazoa; phylum Chordata; class Mammalia; order Primates; family Hominidae; genus Pongo; species Pongo pygmaeus. The sequence goes on along the minus strand of NC_072379.2, from coordinate 20,705,391 downwards.
CGTCTTAGGCTCTGGGGACACAGCCTGGCCACATCTCTTCTCCTTTCTGAGCCTTAATATCCTCTTTTGTGTTCATGAGAACTGAAGATCCATCCCGAAGATTTGATAAGATAGTAAAGTGCTTCACATAATACCAGGCATATAAATACATAGTAAATGTTTCCTTCTTATGTTTTTATTGGTTGATTGATTGAGACAGAATCTCGCTCTGTCACCCAGGCTGGAGTGCAGTGGTACTATCTCGGCTCACTGCAACCTCTGCTTCCCAGGTTCAAGAAATTTTGCTGCTTCAGCCTCCAAAGTAGCTGGGATTACAGGCGTGCACCACCACGCCCAGCTAATTTTTGTATTTTTAGTAGAGACAGAGTTTTTTGTCTTGTAGGCCAGGCTGGTCTCGAACTCCTGACCTCAAGTGATCCACCTGCCTCCCAAAGTGCTGGGATTACAGGCGTGAGCCACCACACCTGGCCTATGTTTTTCTTATAGTTAGTACTATTCTGAGTAAAAATAATTTGCTATTACAGTTTTATAAATTGACTATGACCATTTTATAAATGTCAGTGCTTTTTATAAGGTGAAACAGATTATGTTGTGGGGCTTTTATTGTGATGGTGATTGATTAGATTATTTTGTTTAAAGACAATAATGTTCAGCTGTTGTGAAGTTATAAAAACAAACTTCACATTTCATAATTTTAATGCAATATTAGTGGTAATTACCTTAGGGAAAGATAGTTTTGTTGTGATATATAATACTGAAGTTTAGTGTACAGCAAAGGATATTAAACCTAAGTCAGCACTAATGTGTTACATGGTACACTTGAAACGTTAGTACAAATATCAATGTTTAGCAAATAGACATTAACACAATGATAGCCAAAAAATGGAGCTGTTCTGATGGGAGACCGTTGATTATGTTTGATTTTAATACTTCCCATGCTCTTGACTTTTTTTTTCTTTGAGAGAGAGTCTTGCTCTGTCACCCAGGCTGGAGTGCAGTGGCACCATCTCAGCTCACTGCAACCTCCACCTCTCAGGTTCAAGCAATCCTCTCGCCTCAGCCTCCCCAGTAGCTGGAAATACAGGCGAGTGCCACCTCGCCCTGCTAGTTTTTGTATTTTTAGTAGATACGGGGTTTCACCATGTTGGTCATGCTGGTCTGGAACTCCTGACCTCAGGTGATCGACCTTCCTCAGCCTCACAAAGTGCTGGGGTTACAGGCGTGAGCTACCACGCCTGGCCAGCTCTTGACTTTTTATAGCTGTTGTTATTATTTTAATTTTGAGTAAATAAATGCTTGCTGAAATGTTGCAGTTCACAAGAATCTTCAGCTTCTGTTATGTAAAAAATTATTTGTAAAAGTCCAATAAGGTTACACTAATGTTTATGTTTTGAAAATATTACCTCTTCCATTTAGTACTGTATGTATTAAATAAAATTAGATGGTGATTTTTTTTGGCTTTATAATGTGGTTCAGATTTTTGTAGAAAGTCTGGCTGTGTCTACATTGCCTTAAAGCAATGGGATATTTCTTTCTTTTTTGAGCTAGAGTTTCACTCTTATTGCCCATGGTGGAGTGCAATGGTATGATCTCGGCTTACTGAACATCTGCCTCCCAGGTTCAAGCAATTCTCCTCCCTCAGCCTCCTGAGTAGCTGTGATTAGAGGCACCCACCACCACGCCCGCCTAATTTTTGTATTTTTAGTAGAGTTGGGGTTTCACCATGTTGGCCAGGCGGGTCTCAAACTCCTGACCTCAGGTGATCCTCCCTCTTCAGCGTCCCAAAGTGCTGAGATTACAGGCATGAACCACCTCGCCCCGCCAGGAATCTTTTTTAAGAAGGCTATCTACTTATGGAATTCCTTGCAAAGGAAAGGATTCATTTTGTGATTAAAAAGTAAGACTCTTGGGTTCTTGTTGGACTCTATCTCTGTTCTTAGTAATATATCTTTGTTATTGTTGACAAATGTTCATTCACCACTAGGGTTATATTTAATTGTTTGAGTTATTTTATGTTTTTTTGTTGTTGTTTTGAGACAGAGTGTTGCTCTGTAGCCCAGGCTGGAGGGCAGTGGCGCAATCTCGGCTCACTGCAACCTCCACCTCCCAGCTTTAAGCAATTCTCCTGCCTCAACCTCCCAAGTAGCTGGGAGTACAGGTGCCTACCAACATGCCCAGCTGATTTTTGTATTTTTAGCAGAGACGGGGTTTTACCATTATTGGCTAGGCTGGTCTTGACCTCCTGAGCTTGTGATCCACGCGCCTCAGCCTCCCAAAGTGCTGGGATTACAGACTTGAGCCACCGCGCCCGGCGTATTGTATGTATTTTTATCTACCATTTTTTAATTTGTTTGGGTCCAACATTGAGTCAGTCATGCCAGTGTTAGCTTTTGAAACATGAACACTGCCCGCACCTGACTGGCATGCAACTGACATTTTCTTTCACAATTTTCTGCTACTTATTGCTAAAAATAATAGTATCCATGTCTTGCTTTTAGACCTGAGATTTTTATAGCATATATGGGAATATATGATTGTTTTTCTAGATGTGTAGAGGAAGATAGTGTTGAATGCAATGTGATATTAAAGGATCCCATTTAAGATTTTTGTAATATGCTTCAAAGACCTGTAGGTTGTAAAGTAGGTCACTTGTGAGAACACATGCTCCATGAAGCACCTTGTGAGACAGTTTACAATTATTATTTTGTTTTGTTACTCTGTAGAAACCTCAAATGAAGGTTTAGTGGTGCTCAAGCATCCAGATTGTCTTTTCTTTTCTTAATTTTTTTTTCCCCTGAGATGGAGTCTTGCTCTGTCACCCAGGTTGGAGTGCAGTGGCATGCATGACCTTGGCTCACTGCAGCCTCCACCTCCTGGGTTCGAGCACTTCTCTTGCTTCAGCCTCCTGAGTAGTTGGGATTACAGGCACCTGCCACCACGCACGGCTAATTTTTGTAGTTTTAGTAGAGACAATGTTTCACCATGTTGGCCAGGCTGGTCTAGGACTCCTGACCTTGTGATCTGCCAGTCTCGGCCTCCCGAAGTGCTGGGATTACAGGTGTGAGCGATCGTGCCCAGCCTGTCTTGTCTTTTCAAAACCACCCTTGGTGATTCAATGTTAAGTATGTACTAGTGGATGTTACTTTGCTGAATATTGCCTAGTGAATATTAAGTAGTCTCACCTTTCAGACATGAACTTATGAATTTAAGACATGAAGATTTACAGCTTGATAAACCAGCTTCAGGAGGTAGGTCTTCAGTCTTAAGTCAGATTAGAAGATTATGTGCAGGCCGGCCATGGTGGCTCACACCTGTAATCCCAGCACTCTGGGAAGCCGAGGTGGGTGGATCATGAGGTCAGGAGATCGAGACAATCCTGACTAACTGGATGAAACCCCATCTCTACTAAAAGTACAAAAACTTAGACGGGCATGGTGGTGGGCGCCTGTAGTCCCAGCTACTCGGGAGGCTAAGGCAGGAGAATGGCATGAGCCTGGGAGGCGGAGCTTACAGTGAGCCGAGATCCCGCCACTGCACTCCAGCCTGGGCGACAGAGTGAGACTCCATCTCAAAAAAAAAAAAAAAAAAGATTATGTGCAATAATTATTTAATGCTTGACATTGTTTTTTTTAAAATGGTACCTTCCACATGAAATAATATGCTTGTAACTATTAATTATGTTCCAGGACAGGAGAATTGATGTTGTCAAAAATTTTTTTTTTAATTTTTTTTTTTAATCTTTGAGACGGAGTTTTGCTCTTGTTGCCCAGGCTAGAGTGCAATGGCACAATCTAGGCTCACCGCAACCTCTGCCTCCTGGGTTCAAGCAATTCTGCTGCCTCAGCTTACTGAGTAGCTGAGATTACAGGCATGCGCTACCACACCCGGATAATTTTGTATTTTTAATAGAGGTGGAAAGGTTTCTCCATGTTTGTCAGGCTAGTCTCAAACTCCCAACCTCAGATGATCCACCCATGTCGGCCTCCGCAAGTGCTGGGATTACAGGCCAGAGCTACCCCGCCCGGCCTCATTTGTCAAAATTCTAATACTCTCTAAAACAGTGAACTCATTTTCTTTTTTTAATCCATTATAAATACATGTAAATGTTGCACTTATGGGTAGACAGAACTAAAAGAACAAAATTTGGCCTACTTTTGAGATGCAAGATTTATCTGGCATAGTGCATTGAACAGGTTATTACTGAAGTCTACATCAGTCACCTGAACAAGCATTCATGAAATGTCCGTGATACCCAGGACACAGGAATGTTTCCTTTTAGAGTATAGAGCCATGCATATCATCTCTTAATTGTTTAGATGTGTTTTGAAAGAAATAGAAATAGAGTTGGTTTTCTTACTTGTTTTGCCCCTGGAGTGAAGTGGGGACAAAACAGAATGGAATCACACTGTTAAGATTTACTAAAATGGAAGGATTGCCGCAAGATCATATCCCTAGTCTCCCCATAGCAAATGGCACCTGCTAGCTTTTCTTTTCTTTTCTTTTTTTTTTTTTGAGATGGAGTCTTGCTCTGTCGCCCACGCTGGAGTGCAGTGGCGTGATCTCTCAGCTCACTGCAACATCCATCTCCCAGGTTCAGGCAATTCTCCCTGGCTCAGCCTCCCAAGTAGCTGGCATCACAGGCACCTGCCACCAGGTCTGCCTAATTTTTGCATTTGTAGTAGAGTTGGGGTTTCACCATGTTGGCCAGGCTGGTCTCAAACTCCTGACCTCAGGTGAGCCTCCCACGTTGGCCTCCCAAAGTGTTGGGAGTACAGGCGTGAGCCACTGCGCCCGGTCATATGTTTTTTATAATGTTGTTTTATTTTAGGAAAGTAAATACAATGAGTAGGACTCAGCTCCATCTGCTCCACAATTCTCTTACTGTTTTTTTTTTTTTTTTTTGAGATAGAGTTTTGCTTTTGTTGCCTAGGCTGGAGTACAATGCTGTGATCTCAGCTCACTGCAGCCTCTGCCTCCTGGGTTCAAGCGATTCTCCTGCCTCAGCCTCCCGAGTAGCTGGGATTACAGGTGCCTGCCACCTTGCCTGGCTACATTTTTATTTTTAGTAGAGACGTGGATTCACCATGTTTGCCAGGCTGGTCTGGAACTCCTGACCTCAGTTGATTCACCTTTCTTGGCCTCCTAAAGTGCTGGGATTACAGGTGTGAGTCACTGCACCTATCCGTAATGGGATATTTCACTGCAGACTTTGATGAACAGAACATTAGCATTTTTGGTGGTGTTTTTATTTTACTCATAATATTTTTCTTTGGACTCAGTTACAGTAACAGAAGTAAAGATCAAGTTATAAAAATTAAAGAGCAATACAGATTCAATAATTATTCTTTTCTACATGTTGTGTTTAAATGATACCCTTTTTTCTTTCGGTCTTTATAGCTCAAGCTGTAAAAGCCAAAGGTCCACCCGTTTTTTCCAGTCTCAAGCTGAAGATCTTTATGTAGAAGGCCTTCCCCACAGGAATTTTTTATTTATTTATTTATTTATTTTTTTTTTTTGTGATGGAGTTTTTACTCTTGTTGCCCAGGCTGGAGTGCAGTGGCATGATCTAGGCTGGAGTACAATGCTGTGATCTCAGCTCACTGCAGCCTCTGCCTCCTGGGTTCAAGCGATTCTCCTGCCTCAGTCTCCTGAGTACCTGGGATTACAGGCGCCCGCCACTACACCAGGCTAATTTTGTATTTTTAATAGAGATGGGGTTTCACCATGTTGGCCAGGCTGGTCTGGAACTGCTGAACTCAGGTGATCCTCCTGCCTCAGCCTCCCAGAGTGCTGGGATTACAGGCATGGACCACTACGCCAGGCCAGGAATTGTTGTTGTTGTTGTTGTTTTTGTTTTTGTTTTTGAGACACAGTCTTGCTCTGTGCCCAGACTGGAGTGCAGTGGAGCAATCTCGGCTCACCGCAACCTCCGCCTCTTGGGTTCAAGTGATTCACTTGCCTCAGTCTCCTGAGTAGCTGGGACTACAGGTGCAAGTCACCATGCCCGGTTAATTTTTTTGTAGTTTTAGTAAAGATGGGGTTTCTTTTTTTTTTTTTTTTTTGAGACGGAGTCTCGCTCTGTCGCCCAGGCTGGAGTGCAGTGGCACGATCTCGGCTCACTGCAAGCTCCGCTTCCCGGGTTCATGCCATTCTCCTGCCTCAGCCTCCCAAGTAGCTGGGACAATAGGCGCCCGCCACCACGCCCGGCTAATTTTTTGTACGTTTAGTAGACATGGGGTTTCACCGTGTTAGCCAGCATGGTCTCGATCTCTTGACCTCGTGATCCACCCGCCTCGGCCTCCCAAAGTGCTGGGATTACAGGTGTGAGCCACCGTGCCTGGCCAAGACAGGGTTTCACTATGTTGGCCAGGCTTGTCTGGTAATCCTGACTTCATCATCCACCCGCCTTGGCCTCCCAAATTGCTGGGATTACAGATGTGAGCCACTTTGCCCCACCAGAAATTTTTTTTAGGAAGGCTATCTACTTACAGAATTCCTGGCCTTGAGAGGATATTACTTGCAATGGAAAGGATTTGTTTTGTGATTAAAAAGTAAGACTCCTGGATTCTTATTTGACTCTTATCTCTCTTGTGAGTAATACATCTTTTTTATTGTTGACAAATATTTACCACTACGGTTATATTTACTGAAGTTTGACTTATATTATGGGTTTTTTTTTTTTTTTTTTTTGGATGGAGTTTCTCTCTGGTTGCCCAGGCTAAAGTGCAATGGTGTGATCTCGGCTCACTGCAACCTCTGCCTCCCAGGTTCAAGTGATTCTCCTGCCTCAGCCTCCTGAGTAGCTGGGATTACAGGCATGTCCCACCAAGCCCAGGTAATTTTGTATTTTTACTAGAGACAGGGTTTCTCCATGTTGGTCAGGTCTCAAACTCCTGACCTCAGGTGATCCACCTACCTCAGCCTCCCAATGTGCTGGGATTACAGATGTGAGCCACTGCACCTGGCCTATTTTAAGTATTTTTATCTTCGACTTTTTAATATATCTGGGTCCAACATTGAGTCAGTCATGCCAGTGTTAGCTTTTGAAACATGAACACTGCCCGCACCTGACTAGCATGCAACTGACATTTTCTTTCACAGTTTTCTGCTACTTTTGCTAAAGAAAATAGTATCCGTGTCTTGTTTTTAGGCCTGAGATTTTTGTGGCATATGTGGGAATATATGATTGTTTTTCTAGTTGTGTGGAGGAAGATAGTCTTGAATGCAATGTGATATTAAAGGATCCCATTTAAGATTTTTGTAATATGCTTCAAAGACCTGTGGGTTGCAAAGTTACCACTTTACTTGTGAGGACACATGCTCCATGAAGCAGCTTATGAGACAATTTACAATATTATTTTGTTTTGTTACTCTATAGAAACCTCAGATGAAGATTTAGTTGTGCTCAATCATCTGGATTGTCTTTTCTTAATTTTTTTTTTTTCCAAGATGGAGTCTCTTTCTATTACCCAGGCTGGAGTGCAGTGGCATGATTTCGACTCACTGCAGCTTCCACCCCCTGGGTTCAGGCAATTATCCTGCCTCAGCCTCCCGAGTAACTGGGATTACAGGCACCTGCCACCATGCCCGGCTGAGTTTTGTAATTTTAGTAGAGATGGGGTGCCACCATGTTGGCCAGGCTTGTCTCAAACTGCTGACCTCGTGATCTGCCTGCCTCTGCCTTCCAAAGTGTTGGGATTACAGGCGTAAGCCACCGTGCCCAGCCTGCCTTGTCTTTCAAAACCACCCTTGGTGATTAAATGTGAAATATATACTAGTGGATATTACTTTGCTGAATATTGCCTAGTGAATATTAAGTGTTTATTCTTACCTTTCAGACATGAACTTATGAACTCAACACATGAAGATTTACAGCTTGACAAACCAGCTTCAGGAGGTAGGCATTCAGTCTTAAGTCGGATTAGAAGATTATGTGCAATAATTACCTAATGCTTAACATTTTTTAATGATACCTTCCATATTAAATAATATGCCTGTAACTATTAATTATGTGCTAGGACAGGAGAATTCATGTTTTCAAAATTCTAATACTCTCTAGAACAGTAAACTCATTTTATGTTTATTAACCCATTATAAATACATGTAAATATTGCATTTATGGGTAGACAGAACTAAAAGAACAATGTTTGTCCTACTTTTGAGATGCAAGATTTATCTGGCATAATGCATTGAATGGGTTATTATTGAAGTCTACACCAGTCACCTGAACAAGCATTCATCAAATGTCTGTGATACCCAGGACATAAGAAGTTTTTCTTTTACAGTATGGAGCTGTGCATATCATCTCTTATTGTTAGATGTGTTTTGAAAGAAATAGAAATAGAATTGATTTTCTTACTAGTTTTGGCTCTGGAGTGGAGTGGGGACAAAACAGAATGGAATCACACTGTTTAGATTTACTAAAATGGAAGGATTGCCGCAAGATCGTATCCCTAGTCTCCCCATAGCCAATGGTACCTGCTAGCTGTTTTTTTTTGAGATGGAGTCTTGCTCTGTCACCCACACTGGAGTGCACTGGCATCATCTCAGCTCACTGCAACCTCCTCCTCCCGGGTTCGAGCAATTCTCCCTGGCTCAGCCTCCCGAGTAGCTGGGATTACAGGCGGCTGCCACCAGGCCTGCCTAATTTTTGTATTTTTAGTAGAGATGAGGTTTCACCATGTTGGTCAGGCTGGTCTCGAACTCGTGATCTCAGGTGATCCGCCTGCCTCGGCCCATCGAAGTGCTGGGATTATAGTCGTGAGCTGCCATGCCCAGCCGTCTTACCATTTTTAATATGCACAGATTATTAAAGTTTTAATCCTACGTAAGAGGAGAGAGAGTCAGGTAATGGAAACCCATATGCTTTTTACTGAGTACATTTTTCTGTACAGTCAAGGATTTTATGCAGGAGGAGTGACACTGTTGGGAATCCTTTTTATTGGGCTGTACTTGTGCCTGGGTGCCGCTCTGCGGTAACAGAGAGAGCTTTGACAGCAGCCACCGCAGCATTTGAAGATGAAGCCTCAGCGAAGCTCTCTTTTCTATCTTGCTCCTTAGACACTTCATCAACACCTCAAATACTTAGTTTTGATCTTTCCTACAACATCTTTTGCCTCCCAAAGTCGCTCTCTGCCCCACTTTTATTCTGCTTCTCAGCAGAATTCTAGGTGGTTGTCACCTGCTCCCCAATACTCTTTTAAAAACTATTTTTATGGAAATTTTCAAACCTTGTGGGCTCTTGCTTGGCTCCTCCCTGTCTCATTTTCAGTCTCTTGAGTCCCCTGCCCGTATCCTCTCTACACTGGGGAGTGCCAGCCAGCAGCTTCACCCTGAGCCCTCTTTGTTTTTTCTTACTGTGTCTTCTTTACAGACAATCCCACCCTGCCCACTTCTTAAAAATATTATATTGTCTGTGTCATTGAGACCCTCATTTCTGGCCCTGAAGATGCCCCTCATACTAGACCTTTGTATTTGCCTACCTGTTTGAGTCCTCCTCAGACTTCATGTGTCCCAGGCAGAGTCTCCATTCCCCTTTTCAGGAGCTCCTCTCAGGGTCTGCCAGATGCCCAGGAGTTACGCTGAGGTGTGATTTCCTCATATCCTAGTGTCTCTTGTAGGCAGAAACCTTGCCTGAACCCTAAGCTGCTTAGCTTACATTGTCTTGTGCTTTTTTGGAGGGGGTTCACATATACCCAAAAGAAATAAATGAACCTCCATGTACCCAACCCCCAGGTTAAGCAGTTGTCTCCATTTTGCCAGACTTGTTTTATCTGTTTCAGTCTCCGTAAACATTTATGTTTGTACAGGAAAAACTGGATAAATACATGATTCTCCACCCCACCTCCCATTTTAAGTCACTTTTCAGAATAATGAGTCAGTGACCTAGTAACTTATACACTTCAGTGACCAATAGTTTTTTTTTTTTTCTAAATATCGTCATGAACTCATAGATTATTGTTTGCATTTGATGTATTTCAGGCCATTGCAGTCATTATTTATTAATTGTTTTGGATGCTTACATTGTCTCATCTAGGTTAATAATTATCTCTTCAAGTTGACTCTCATGTCTTCTTGATATGATCCTGTTGGACTTTAATGGCTTCCTTGCTTTCTGACAAAAAAGATGTTCCAGGATCTATATACTGCACTATGTGTGGAGTCAACCATTTCTCTAGGGGGCCTTGATTCCTTTTAGTAGAGAACACAGTTTGGGCTCTTGGACTGAATCACTTTTGTGAACCTCCTCGCCTGTATCCCTGCTTATAGCCGGTATGCTCTTGCTGGGCATCAGCAGATCTCCTAAAAGTGCCATGTAGTTCTGCCTCACTCTTACAAAGACTCGTCTCTTGAGAGTTTTTTGCTCTACCCCAGATGTGGTCTTTCTGGTTCTGAAGCTTTTGCTCTAGTCACCCTGAATTTTGCCAGCCCTATGCATGTCATACCTTGGATTGCCAACCCACCCTCACTGGAGCCAATTTCTCCGGTTAGAACAGTTGCCCCTATTCTAATACTCTAATAAACAAGTTACCTTGTAGAGTATTAGTTGCCTAATACTTTAGTAAACAAGGTTCTACCTGGGTTTAGTTAACTTTTGCTCCTTTGGGCCCTGTGTTCTACCAGCATTCCATTTATCTGAAACCCTCCCTCACCTCATCAATATCTTATCTGTTCTTTAATGATTTACTGCTGCTTCCTGGGTTCTAAAGAACCCAGTTCAGAAGTTTCTGTTTTAGTTTGAGATCTTATAGGCCTGTCCGTCGGGTTGCTATCATCCCAGCTAGGATTAGGCAGAATTGGGTGGGGGTTGTAGTGCATTTTTGGCACAGCATGTACCTGGCTGACTAATTCTCTGTCTTTTCTTTCCTATTGCAATTCATGGGTCTCAGCATTTTCTGAATGCTGTTTAGCAGGTCATCCTGTTGATTTCCTGCTAGGGAGTAGCATACTCTGGCTGTGTACCATTGACAAAGGGACTTAAGGATAGATGATGGGCAGCAGATTTGTTAAATGGAACAATATGAAGAGATGGCATTATAAAAAAGGCTTGGCAGCAGGGCCCATTTGAATGGTTGGTCCTTGGCTCCCATGTTGATATAGGCGGATCCTTGGTGGGAATTTGGAATGATCCCAAATATTGTAGATCACTGGTGCATCAAGTCATCGTCAGGGTTGTCTGTGTAACAATCTTGAGTGAAGTTTTGTGAATCTCTGGAGATTCTCTGTATAGGGTTTAATCATTTAATTATTCTAGTTGAACCTGTTTAGTTTCTTTGCAAGGAGATAAGAAATGTGAAAGAGATGCAGACACTAGGGAAAAAGCCAGGAGCCTTGTTTCCCACCCACTTCTTGGGTTCTGGAACTGAACTTATAGTTGAGTAGTGAGGAGTAGGCTCAAGTGCATTAATCCTGGATCTAGCTCCGCTTTGCGCTCGCTGCAGTTCTTGTGTCAAATTCACTTCCAGCCACTCAGAGTAGTATGTAGAGGGGTCATGCAGGACTGTGCTTATACTTCATTGTATCAAACGGGAGATCCAGTAATTTATAGCCTATTATTTCTGGAGTCTGGAGATGGCTCCACATAAGCTTTGCTGAAGCAGATTTTATTACATTAGAAGAGAACCTAGCTGGCTGCATTCAACACTGGTAGCTTTTAGATGCTAATAAGGAGGTCATGTAATAAAGGTCACAGAGTGACTCTGGAACCCATTTCCCCAACCCAAGAAAGAATAATGACATTCTAGGTTGGCCTCTTTTCATTTCCCTTTGATTTTGAGTAATAACTTCCCTCCTTACTTCCCAGCTGAACAATTTGGGAGTCTGTATTCCCTAGAAAGACTCTGTTCACATACCCATCAGATTAAATTAGGTGAGAACTCTTTGGCCTTAATGAATGTTGAAGGATTTCAAAGGGCTAATGGAAATTCTTCCAGAAGTAACAATTCCCATTCTATTGGTGAGACCATTCTGAAGAAATTTCCTGAATCTCTTAGATTATTTTATACAGCAAAACAGCCAGCATTGCGTTCTCTTTGCTAATAGATGACAAGGAGAATGTAGACACTTGGAATCTATGGAGAATCCCTAAGTTGCATTTTAGGCTGCATGTTAGGTCTCCTTTCCTAACCCTTTTACAAGTCGCTCAGTGTGAAACAGCATGATAGATTTGCGTGACTTCTCTCCCTGCCTCCTCCCTCCATTCTTTTTTTTTTTTTTTTTTTTTTTTTTTTTGAGACGGAGTCTCGCTCTGTCGCCCAGGCTGGAGTGCATGACGCGGTCTCGGCTCACTGCAACCCCTGACTCCCGGGTTCACGCCATTCTTCTGGCTCAGCCTCCCCAGTAGCTGGGACTACAGGCGCCTGCCACCACGCCCGGCTAATTTTTTACATTTTTAGTAGAGACGGTGTTTCACTGTGTTAGCCAGGATGGTCTCGATCTCCTGACCTCGTGATCCACCCGCCTGGGCCTCCCAAAGTGCTGGGATTACAGGCGTGAGCCACCGCGCCCGGCCCCTCCATTCTTATGGAAAGTAGTGAGTGACTGCGTGCCAGGTAAAATCTTGGTGACAAAATCCAAAGTCAGATTCAGAGTTATAAACATAGCCCCCACCCAAATAACTTCCAAAGAAAAGAAAGAGGCCGGGTGTGGTGGCTCACACCTGTAATCCCAGCACTTTGCGAGGCTGAGGCAGGCGGATCACGAGGTCGGGAGTTCGAGACCAGCCTTGCCAACATGGTGAAACCCCATCTGTACTAAAAATACAAAAATTAGCCAGGTGTGGTGGTGCTTCCCTGTAATCCCAGCTACTCGGGAGGCTGAGGCAGGAGAATTGCTTGAATCCAGGAGATGGAGGTTTCAGTGAGTGGAAATCATGCCACTGTACTCCAGCCTGGGCAACAGAGCAAGACTGTGCCTCGGTGGGGGAAAAAAAAGGAAAGAGTTGTGCAAAATCTTGCTTCATTGCTTTTAAATTGGGTACTTAACTGAGTTACTGCATTAGATTTGTGCATTGTGCTAGTTGTTGTACTAATGTTGATTGATTTCATTCTCCATTTATGGAACACCAACAGTGTTCCTGGTACTGTGCTGACCGGTTGAGATAAAAAGATAAACAGGAGTTGGTCCTTGCCACTTAGAGCTCACAGTCTACTACTGGGAGAGTGTGGGAAGGTGTGATAAGAGCTGTAGTGATCTTGCCACATAATTTGCATTTGTATCTTAAAGCCAGTGGGGAGCCATGGAAATACTTTAAGCAGGAGAGTGACATGATTCAATGATTCATTTGTATTTTATTTTTTCTTTTGAGATGGAGTCTCGCTGTGTCACCCAGGCTTCCAGGCTGGAGTGCAGTGACAGGATCTCAGCTTACTGCAAACTCTGCCTCCTGAGTTCAAGTGATTCTCCTGTCTCAGCCTCCTGAGTATCTGGGATTACAGGCATGCACCACCACACCTAGCTAATTTTTGTATTTTTGGTAGAGATGAGGATTCACCACGTTGACCAGGCTGGTCTTGAACTCCTGATGTCAGGTGATCCATCCACCTCGGCCTCCCAAAGTGTTGGGATTATAGGCATGAGTCACTGTTACTAGCCCACTTTTTCTAGTTTTTGAGACAGAGTCTTGTTCTGTTGCCCAGGCTTGAATGCAGTGGTGCAGTCATAGCTCATTGTAACCTCAGACTCCTGGGCTCAGTGATCCTCTTGCCTCAGCCACTCAAGTAGTAGGGTCTACAGGTGTGCACCACCATACAGTACAATTTTTTTTTTTTTTTTTTTTAGACAGGGTCTCCCTCTGTATCCCAGGCTGGGGTGCAGTGGCGTGATCATGGCTCACTGCAGCCTCCTGGGTTCATGTGATCCTCTCACTTCAGTCTCCCAAGGTGCTGTGATTACAGGCATGAGCCAACGTATTTGGCCCCATTTGTATTTTTGAAAGATCACTAGTGGTAGTGAGGATACCAGTGAGTTGGAGGGAGTGAGACTAGAGGCAATAACAGTTTAGATAACAGATATTTTTTGAGCCCCTGCTAAGTGCCAGGCACAGATCTAGGTGCTGGGAACTTAGGGGAGAATGAGTAAGACAGTCTGTGTTCTCGGGGAGCTTCTGTTCTAGTGGTGGTGTGCTGGTGGGGAAGCAGACTATATACATGCCACAAATGATATTTTTTCAGATGGTGATAAGTAATTTGAAGAAAATAAATAGAGCTATGGGAGTTGGAATGTTTGGGCTTTGGGATGGGCACTGACCTATTGGGGTGGGCAGTGAAGACCTCTCTGAGGAGGTGACATTTGAGATGAGGCAGCTCAAAGAAGATCTGGGCAAGAGTGGTTTGTGATGGGTAGGACATCAGGTGCAGAGACCTGAGATGTGAACGGACTTGGCACGGTGTTTAAGCACCATAAAGATGGTCAGGGTGGCTGGAGCATAGTGGAGCCTGGAGGAGCAAGTAATACTCAGATGAGGATGGAGCACCTTCTAGGCCATGGAACGATTCTGGATTAATTCCAATGGAGTAAGAAGCATTGCGATTAAATCAGGTGTTGGCAAACTGCAGCCCATGGGTCAAGTGTGGCCTGGTGCCTATTTTTATGAATAAACCATATTGGAACACAGTATCACCCATGGATGTACATATGACAAATGTCCATGGCTGTTTTTAATGTTACAAGAGCAGACTTGAGTAGTTTCAACAGAGCACATATGGCCCAGAAGCCTAAAATATTTACTATCTGGTTTGTATAGAAAAAGTGTACTGACCCCTGAATTAAATGATCTAATTTAAATTTTGAGGAGGTATGGTTCAGGGAATGAATGATAAGAGACATGGCTCACGCCTGTAATCCTAACACTTTGGGAGGGTGAGGTGGGTGGATCACGAGGTCAGCAGTTCGAGACCAGCCTGGCCACCATGGTGAAATCCCATCTTTACTAAAAATACAAAAATTAACCAGGTGTGGTGGTGCGTAGCTGTAATCCCAGCTACTTGGGAGGCTGAGGCAGGAGAATTGCTTGAATCTGGGAGGCGGAAGTTGCAGTGAGCTGAGATCGCGCCACTGTACTCCAGCCTGGGCGACAGAGCAACACTCCATCTCAGGGAAAAAAGAAAGAAAGAAAGAAAGAAAGAAAAAAATAAGTAATTGTTGAGCCACCAGAAAACAAAGATCACACTGTTTTTGTTCTGTTTAGAAACAGAATAAATGCTTTATACTCATTAAATATTGTTGAATGAGTGATGAGATGCTGAAAAAGGGGTGCCAGTGAATATGAAAGGGAAGTGAGGTTTTGAGAGATATTTAGGAGATAAAATATCAGGACAGCTTATTGTTGACACGGTGAATAGAAATAGTAGTAGGGCAGAAGGAGGACTGTAGGATGCCCTTCAGGTTTCTGGTTCAGGTATCTTGGTGCATGGCAGTGCCATTTATTGAGACAGGGAAAGTGGAGATACAGAGGACACACATTGCCAGGGAGAAGGAATTCACCTTTGGACACACGATGCTCAGGACATCCAGGCAGAGATGTCTAAAAGGTAGTTGGAAAGACAGAGCTCAGCGGCGTCATATCCAGACTCATGGTAGCCAGAATTCCAGAGTCATCAGCTAGTGTGGGCTCTCCTAAAAAGCGTGTATGATGAGGAGGGCAGGGATAGGTCTCATATGGCATTCACTTCCAATACATTTTGGCTCTAGAGAGGAGGCAAAGATAAACTAGCTGTATGGACAGTTTGCATCTCAGTCAGGTCATCCCATGACCATGGAATATTTTTTCTGCAGAAGCTGATGGTCTCAAATGAAGGCTTGCCTTACCTGTTCCTCTGGCTGCCAACCTCTTTCTCTTAGTTAGGTTGACTGGGACAGACGTGGAGGCTTCCTCCCTCCTAGACTCCCTGCTAACATTGGAACATTTGTGGCCTTTTAACTCTGTAGGTGATTCAAATTTGCATTTATCTTTTTATTTTATTTTATTTTATTTATTTATTTTTTTTGAGATGGAGTCTTGCTCTGTCACCCAGACTGGAGTGCAGTGTTGCGATCTCAGCTCACCGCAAGCTCCACCTCCCAGGTTCATGCCATTCTCCTGCCTCAGCCTCCCGAGTAGCTGGGACTATAGGTGCCCGCCACCACGCCCGGCTAATTTTTTGTATTTTTAGTAGAGATGGGGTTTCACTGTGTTAGCCAGGATGGTCGTGATCCGCCCGCCTCGGCCTCCCAAAGTGCTGGGATTACAGGCGTGAGCCACCATGCCTGGCCTATCTTTTTAAGAGACAAGGTCTCATCCTGTTTTCTGGGCTGGAGTCGAGTGGCAGAATTGTAGCTCACTGCAGCCTCAACCCTCTAGGCTCAAGTGATCCTCCCACCTCAGCCTCCCAAGTAAGTGTGGGATCACAAGTATATGCCACCAAGCCCAGCTAATTTTTTATTTTTTTTGTAGAGACAGCATCTCCCCCATGTTGTCCAGGCTGGTCTCGAACTCCCGGACTCAAGTGATCTTCTTACCTTGGCTTTCCAAAGTAAAGCCTGGGATTGCCAAATACGGTGGCTCATGCCTATAATCCCAGCACTTTGGGAGGCCAAGGCAGGTGGATCACTTGAGCTCAGAGTTCGACACCAGCCTGGGCAACATGGTGAAACCCTATCTCTACTAAAAATACAAAAAATTAGCCGGGTGTGTTGGCATGTGCCTGCAGTCCCAGCTACTCAGGAGATTGAGGCAGGAGAATTGCTTGAACCTGGAGGCGGAGGTTGCAGTGAACTGGGATTACACCACTGCACTCCAGCCTGGGTGACAGAATGAGACTCCGACTCAAAAAAAAAAAAGAAAAAACAAAGTGCTGGGATTACAGGCATGAGCCAACATGTTTGCATTTATCTAGTTGAAGCTGCGAGGAGGTAGGAGGGCCTAGTTGTCCTTGGTGTTTTGATGTAAGGGCTAGACAGTGGATTAATTTTATTAAATATTGCTAAATATTAATAAATTTATTAAATCCAGTAAAGATTGTTAAATATTAATATATTTATTAAATTTATTAAATATTAAGTATTATTAATTAATTATTACAGGTTCTTTTACACCACAAAGCTAGATAAACCCTTTACCGGCCCTGAATAATGGCTTCCCCTTTCTTTTTTCCTTTTTTCTTTTTGTCTGGGGAAGGGGGACCACAGAAGTATTTAATGAAATAGCACTTGTGGCCAAGTGCGGTGGCTCGCACCTATAATCCCAGCACTTTGGGAGGCTGAGGTGGGCGGATCACCTGAGGTCAGGAGTTGGAGACCAGCCTGGCCAACATGGTGAAACCCCATCTCTACTAAAAATACAAAAGATTAGCCAGGCGTTGTGGCGGATCCTGTAGTTCCAACTACTTGGGAGGCTGAGGCAGGAGAATCGCTTGAACCGGGAGGTGGAGGTTGCATTGAGCCGAGATCATGCCATTGCACTCAGCCTGCGTGACAGAGTGAGACTCCATCTCAAAAATTAAAAAAAAAAAAGCACTTGTGCTGAATATGGTCTTAAAATAGTTGCAATCCAGGCCGGGCACAGTGGCTCATGCTTGTAATCCCAGTGCTTTGGGAGGCTGAGGCAGGCAGATCACTTGAGGTTAGGGGTGACTAGCCTGGCCAACATGGTGAAATCTTGTCTCCACAAAAAATACAAAAATTAGCTAGGCGTGGTGGCAGGTGCCTGTAATACTGGGGAGGCTGTGGCAGGAGAATCACTTAAGCCCGGGAGGCAGAGGTTGCAGTGAGCCGAGACTGTACCACTGCATTCCAGCCTGGGTGACAGAGTGAGACTCTATCTCAACAAAGAAACAAACAAACACTTATAGTTGTAATCCTAGACCTAGATGCATATCTACCCTCTTTCCATTATGAAAAGCCAGGGATGAAATCAAACTGTAAAGAGAGCAGGGAAGGAGGACCACTATCTTGCTCTTTCACTCCCCTTATATATTTTTTAGCATATACTCACACCTCTGCTCTTTGTACATTTTTTATATGTTTTAAAGATATTTTAATCCAGTCTTGCATTTAAATGTTCAAATTTTAGGGGCCCACATGTTTTATCAGTTTTTCTTTGTTTTTTGTTTTTGTTTTGTTTTGTTTTGTTTTTTGAGACGGAGTCTCGCTCTGTCACTCAGGCTGGAGTGCAGTGGCACTACCTTGGCTCACTGCAAGCTCCGTCTCCTAGGTTCACGCCATTCTCCTGCCTCAGCCTCCTGAGTAGCTGGGACTACAGGTCCCTGTCACAATGTCTGACTAATTTTTTTGTATTTTTAATAGAGACAGAGTTTCAGCGTGTTAGCTAGGATGGTCTCGATCTTCTGACCTCATGTTCCCTCCCCCTGAGCCTCCCAAAGTGCTGGGATTACAGGCATTAGCCACCATGCCTGGCCCTAATTTTGTATTTCTAGTACAGACGTGGTTTCGTTATGTTGCCCAGGCTGGTCTCGATCTCCTGACCTCGTGATCTGCCTGCCTCGGCCTCCCAAAGTTCTGGAATTACAGGTGTGAACCACCATGTCCGGGCCAGTTTTTCCCGTTCTAAGGAAACAGTTGAGTAATAGCTTTGCTCCTCCTTTAACCTAAATTATTCCTTTCACGAGGTTAGTGACTTCTGACAGGCAGAGGTAGGTAGTCTGAAGCCTGATTACCTGGTCCCAAAGTGGAGGAAATGGAGCCCTGACCCAAACAAATAGGTAGTAAAGGTAAATTAAAAATATGAAGTTATTTTGAAAGGCATATGTTGAGATGTTTAATATTATTTCCAGCCCTGTCTGGTGCACCGTGTAGAACTCCTCCACCTTATCATATGTCACTCTTAATAGTTCCTTGTGTATCCGTCCAGTGTTTATGTAAATAAAAGCAATATGAACGTATGTTCTTACCCCCTCATACTCTTTTACACGAAAGGTAGCTCATGTAACCTGTTCTGTACTGTTTTGCCCTTAACAGTATGTCCTGGGGATCTTTCCTTGTTGGTACAGAGAAAGCTTTCTCATTCTTAAATCAGAGCTGCATAGTATTCCATTGTGTGAATGGCTGCCTCCTACTTTATTGAATCAGTTCCTTATACATGTGCACTTCAGTCATTTCCAGTGTTTGCTCTTACAAGCAATACTTCAGTAAGCAAAGGCAGCTCTTTGTTTTTTTGAGACGGAGTCTTGCTCTGTCGCCCATGCTGGAGTACAGTGGCACGATCTCGGCTCACTGCAACCTCTGCTTCCTGGGTTCAAGCAATTCTCCCACCTCAGCCTCCTGAGTAGCTGGGATTACAGACGTGCACCAGCATGCCCAGCTAATTTTTGTATTTTTAGTAGAGATAAGGTTTCGCCATGTTGGTCAGGATGGTCTCGAACTTCTGACCTCAGGTGATCCACCCTCCTTGGCCTCCCAAAATGCTGGGGATTACAGGCCTGAGCCACTGTGCCCGGTCAAAGGCAGCTTTTTTATTTTTATTTTTTTTTGAGAGAAAGTTTGGCTCTTGCTGCCCAGGCTGGAGTGCAGTGGCGTGATCTCGGCTCACCGCAACCTCTGCCTCCTGGGTTCAAGTGATTCTTCTGCCTCGGCCTCCTGAGTAGCTGGGATTACAGTCATGTGCCATCACAGCCGGATAATTTTTTGTATTTTTAGTAGAGACGGGGTTTCACCGTGTTAGCCAAGATAGTCTCGATCTCCTGACCTCAGGTGATCCGCCCGCCTTGGTCTCCCAAACTATTGGGATTATAGGTGTGAGCCACCGCACCCAGCCAAAGGCAGCTTTTTAAAGGGTTGCACAGCACTGCATATGCTACTTAAAATGAGATTATTATTCTTCATTCTTAGAATCCCAGTTGGTTTTATTGGTTGATAAATTCCCAGTTACTCGTACTCACAAGCACAACATTGATGATGAGTCTGACATCTTTTCATAACTCAAGAGTCATTAGTATGACTGCCCCATGGAGGCATACTGCTCTCTCTCAGGTTTATTTCAATAATAAAACCTTTGGAAATTTTAATAGTGAAACCTACTTAAGGCCCTTTGCTCAAGATATCTGAATCACTGATCACTGCAATTACTCCCATGGCAGCCGTAGAGCAATTTAACAGGATAATAGTGAATAAGATAAATTACACTTCAGATTCTTAATGGATTGATGTGCAAAAGTATGTAAGGGAAGATGAAGGTGGGAGAGGAGTGCCTTTGAAATTTCTGCACACAGCAATAAAATAGGGAACTGGGCCATTGTAGCCATTACTGCTAGGGATTAGTCATCTAGTAGCAACCTCTGGGGCTCAGCGGTGGGTAGAACATCCTGTTTATTATAGACAACAAATTGGGTTCCCTTGTTTGTGTGTCTCTGTGGAGGGGTTGGAAATTCTAGGTGATTTGCTAATTGTCTGATTTAGAATACTCCCTTTTCTACTAAATAATTAGTGTTTTTGGTGTGAAAATAGGGAGGCAGACCAGTTTTACAAATAGCTGCTGGCCTGGAGAATAACAGTTTCTGCCATGTGAGTGGTTTAAAAAGGCAGCCTGGAAAAGTAACTGTGGGATTGTAAGTGTTTCTTATTTTCAAGGCTAACATAAGTTCTTCCTATGTGTTGGGGTTGGAGGAGGGGCTGGGTCGGTTAAGAAGTGAGTACAGCGCTTGCTTTTGCTTTGAGTGTCCCTCAACCGTTTGTGTTTAGGAAAGAAGAATGAGTATGTGGTTATATGGGTAGGGGGTGGGCCCAGGGAAGGGGCCCAAGGTAGGAAATTCGGGAGACTTCACTGTAGTTCCACCCTTAGGGATATCCTTGGCACCTGGTCACATTATGGATGCCTCACCATCTGCTGGGTATCAATTTTTTTTTTTCTTTAGAGATGGAGTTTCACTCTTGTTGCCCTGGCTGGGGTGAAATGGTGCAGTCTTGGCTCACTGCAACCTCCACCTCCTGGGTTCAAAGGATTCTCCTGCCTCAGCCTTCCGAGTAGCTGGAATTACAGGCATGCACCACCACACCTGACTAATTTTGTATTTTTACTAGAGATGGGCTTTCTCCATGTTGGTCAGGCTGTTCTCAAACTCCCGACCTCAGGTGACCTGCCCGCCTTGGCCTCCCAAAGTGCTAAGATTACAGGCGTGAGCCACCTCGCCCGGCCAGTCACAATTTTAAAAAACCACCATAGCCTAGTTAATGATGCTTATTAGCTCATCGCCACTAATCATTGTGCACACTCACTTCCTATATCAGAGGCTCTAAACTGCCCAATTTTTTTTTTTTTTTTTTTTTTTTTTTTAAGATGGAGTCTTGTTCTGTCGCCCAGGCTACAGTACAGTGGCACAATCTTGGCTCACTGCAACATCTGCCTTCTGGGTTCAAGGGATTCTTGTGCCTCAGCCTCCCGAGCAGCTGGGATTGCAGGCATCCACCATCACGCCCAGCTAATTTTTGTATTTTTTAGTAGAGACGGGGTTTTACCATGTTAGCCAGTCTGGTCTCAAACTCATGACCTCGAGTAATCTGCCCACCTCCGCCTCCCAAAATGCTGAGATTACAGGCGTGAGCCACCGCACGCAACCTAAACTGCCCAATTTTAAGGGAACAGTTGGGAAAACACTTGCTTAAAAAGGAAGTGAAGGAGTTGCCACGACTGTGGTTAGCTGTGTGAAGACCCTAGAAAACCTATGTAAACTCCTGGGGGCTCACAGTCTTACTGCCTGGTCAAGAACCTTAGAAAACTTAGATGTATGTGTTAGGAGACCAGGTCTGAAAGCTCCCAGGGTTGTATAAACTTCTATATTAAGTTCCGTGATGCCCGATGGGTAGTCCCACATTTGGACACGCTATTGCTATTGCTGCTTCCTTCCTTATCATGAAAAGAGCAGAAGATGCAGATAATACATGAAGCAGGAAGACAAAGGGAAGACACTGAACTTGTCACCTACCTTTGGGTGTCCCTCATGCTGCGTGTTTCCCATTGAGCCTCACTTATCAGTGACACAGGGAATGATCCCTTTGCTGTCCACTTTCCCTGTGGCTGCCTGGAGATAGGGGAGGCAGATCGTGTCACTTGCCAACATTGTGTTGCTGTGGATTCGTTGGAGGGACAGGAACAGGAAATTTTCCTGGTGGTGTATGTGTCACGGGGGCTCACAGGGGTACTTTTGAATCTTCTCACTGGCCTCTGATTCTGTGACCCTGGTTATTACATGTTCAGAAAGTGTCAGCTTATTTGAAAGTGATACTTGTATTTTCTATTTAAACATCGCCAAAGACCATCACGCTTTTTTTTTTTTTAATTGAAACATTTTGGTATTTTTTATTTTTTGGAGATAGTCTTGCTCTTTCATATGAACATGAAGGGACTCATCGTCTTTCTCCTGCAGTATGTCTTTAATTTAATAACATATCAATGAAGGGTCATGTCTGAATGAATTGTAGAAGTTTAGGACCTAAAAAAGGAAGGTCCCAGAAACCGGGCTTTGGTTTATTTCTACTACTACACTTGCTATTGAAACCAAGCAGGTGACTTCATTTCTCTTGGATTCAGCTTTCTCATGTGTCAGGATGGGAGAGGAAGGGAGGCGTTGGGATAAGTGTCATTCCGCTGTCTGTACTTCAAATCTGGCTAACACACGTGTGGCAAATACTTAGATTTGTTGACAGTGGTTTCCTGGAGTGGTGTCTTGAACGATTCTGAGCAGGCTCAGCAAGAAAGTGTGTTTGAGTTGATTGGGCGTATCTGTCATGGAGAAGGAAGTAATGAATGGGGAGTGCTCGCAGCATTCCTGGGGCATTCCTGTTTATTATCTCAATACCTGGTGCTGATGTTTCCTGTCCCTTATCGGGAATCCTGACTACTCTGTGTCTGATGACTGGAACTTACTGAGTGCTGCTTAGTTGCATCATAGACACCACCTGTCTTTGAACAGCTACCCTGCCTCTTGATGAGAATGCAAAGGCTGCCAGGGACCACTGCTGTATGGAATGGACTTCGGTCATTTCTGCTTAGAGCACAGAGGTCATTTTGACTAATAACATAACTCTCCTTTTGATTGAAAGTGTTAAAATGTTCCTCCTAAAAGTACTTATTTTTTAGGCTTGTTCTTCAGATTTGCCCAATATCCTAAGTAAAATGCCTTCAATATGAAGTGGATATTGCTTGATTGTAGGGAACTTGTCCATAATGTACTTGAGAATGCAGGTACAAGTAAAAGAATGTCAGTGTCAAATTTCATCTTCTACAAATTATGTTCTCTTGCACTTTCAGCTCAAGCTGTTGGACTCGCCGAGGCAGTAAAAGTACCATATCCTGTGTTTGAATCAAACTCCAATTTCCTGTATATAGAAGGCTTGCCAGACAGGATTCCCTTCCGAAGCCCTACCTGGTTTGGAATTCCATGACTTGAAAGGATCCTTTGTGGGAGTAATAAAATGAAGTTTGTTGTTAAAAAGTAAATTCTGGGCGGGACATGGTGGCTCACATCTGTAATCCCAGCACTTTGGGAGGCTGAGGCGGGCAGATCACCTGAAGTCAGGAGTTTGAGACCAGCCTGGCAAACATGGCGAAACCCCATATCTATTAAAAATACAAAGAATTAGCTGGGCGTGGTGGCAGGTGCCTGGAAACCCAGCTACTTGGGAGGCTGAAGCAGGAGAATCACTTGAACCTGGGAGGCAGAGGCTGCAGTGAGCCGAGATCACACCACAGCACTCCAGCCTGGGTGACAGAGTGAGACTCTGCCTCAACAACAACAACAACAACAATAAAAAAGTAATTTCTATTTGCCACTGTAGTCATTTCTGGAATTAAAACAATAAAATGATATTTCTACTAAAATGTTTTTCTAGCTAGAGGTGACAAGTGTGGCTGTGAGTCCTTGATGAAAAGTCTGGCTCTGAGCTGCAGTCCTGGCACTCTCCATTGACCCCACATCCCATACTCAGTCATCTTCATCAGTACAAGAATAGTGACCCCTGCCTCCACGATGTTCAGACAGACTGTGGTGGCTTGCACTATGCCTAAGTACTTGAATGACGTTTAATCTGCTAGGTTTTATTTGCTTTGTCATTCCTGGGTCAGTCTTGTTGGCGACTAAATATTGACGATTGAGTTTCCTTCCTTTTTTTTTTTTGAGACAAAGCTTCACTCTTGTTGTCCTAGCTGGAGTGCAATGGCGCGATCTTTACTCAGTGCAACTTCCGCCTCCCAGGTTCAAGTGATTCTTCTGCCTCAGCCTCCCGAGTAGCTGGGATTACGGGTATGCGCCACCATGCCCTGCTAGTTTTTGTATTTTTTGTAGAGACGGGGTTTTACCAAGTTGGTCAGGCTGGTCTCAAACTTCTGACCTCAGGCGACCCACCCGCCTCAGCCTCCCAAAGTGTTGGGACTACAGGTGTGAGTCACTGTGCCCGGCCTGATGATTTTTTTATTATATCTGTGTTTCTGCAGAATTTTAGTGGCTGAAGAAAGTACACTAGTGTTAATTTTCTTTTTCATGAAAGAAGTGATTTACTCTTCATTCAATTACTTGCCAGTCATGGGAAGGAAAAGTCAAGGTTTTCATCCACAATGATAGGAATTATTGTGACATTACAGGATGACTCTGTGAACACCTTTAGGGAAAAACCCTGGTCATATCACAACCATTTTACTTGCTGTGAGACCACCATTGTACTGGCTACTGTAACATTTCTTGGTTTTCTAGACCCGAACTAGTTATTTTCTACTTGCCTCCTGGAATGGCTAATAAAATAAACACTAAAGGTAGAAGATTACCTGTACTTCGTATTATATTTCACTGCATTAAGACATTCTTTATCAGCATTCCTTAAATCACACAGAATCATTGGCCACTATCTTTGTGGGACTTGCAGTTAGTTTCTTGGCTTTTGAAGGTGTTTTATTTAATGGACCTCTTTTTCTTTAAAAAACCATTTTATTGGAAGTGTCACATTTGCAATCCCACTTCATTCATGTTTCCATGGCTTTGTTGAGCCCCCTGTGGAGGATTACACTACAAGTTTAATTCTGCAGGTTTCTTTTTTTTTTTTTTTTTCTTGAGACAAGAGTCTCGCTCTGTCGACCAGGCTGGAGTGCAGTGGCGCAATGTTGGCTGACCGCAGCCTCCGCCTCCCGGGTTCAAGCAATTCTCCTGCATCAGTCTCCCGAGTAGCTGGGGGCTACAGGTGTGTGCCACCATGCCCAGTCAATTTTTTGTATTTTTTTTTTTTTTTTTTTTTTTTTAGTAGAGATGAGGTTTCACCATTTTCGCCAGGCTGGTCTCAAAACTCCTAACCTTGTGATCCACCCGCCTCGGCCTCCCAAAGTGCTGGGATTACAGTCATGAGCCACCACGCCCAGCCACAGGTTTCTTTGAAAAGAGCCAAACTGAATGAATTTTAACACTCTGCCCTTATAAAGCATCTCCTTCTGTATTTTTTTCCTACAATAGACTAAAGTAATTCTGTGCTTATTTTATAGCTTTGCAGTGCCCAAAAAGACCATGAAGCCCTGAGAGTAATGAAAAGCTTCCTGACATTGAGGTCACTGTGGAAGGTAAGGGCCAGTCCTTGGCATGTTTCTGTTGATTCTCCATTGTAATAGTTATGTCAGTTCACTAGCTATGTGTTTATACAGATGAAGGTAACCAAACTAGTTGTACATATGAACAGCTTCCTTTGATAAAGCTAAATTTCTGAATGTTTTTAATTGAAATTTTGAAAATGATTAACAAAAAATAAATAAAATGGATCACATCATAAACTGCACTCAAGAAAATCCCTAAAATGCTTTTCCTCTATTACAACAAATAAGGGTGCAGAAGGTCATGTGGAATGTTTCTTCGTCTTTTGTCCTCTTTGTTTTTTCTCTTCTTTTAAGGAAAGAAAGTTGAGGGGTAGTTTAAACAGCAGTGCCTGAAATGAAAGTGTTTCCTACGACACCCCCTAACGTACTTCGTTCTCTCCATGCCCCACGGGGTCTGCAGGGTTCTCATCTTTTCATGTTCACAGTATTGAAATACCTCATACAATACCAAAGACAGTTCCCAACCAACCCTCAAATATGTGTATTTCTTCCATCTCCTCATAAA
This sequence comes from Pongo pygmaeus, assembly GCF_028885625.2. Classification (NCBI taxonomy): domain Eukaryota; kingdom Metazoa; phylum Chordata; class Mammalia; order Primates; family Hominidae; genus Pongo; species Pongo pygmaeus. The sequence goes on along the minus strand of NC_072379.2, from coordinate 20,679,328 downwards.
TGCAAAAGGAAATAACTGTGTTAGGATCATTCTTTTTTTTTTTTTTTTTGGAGATGGAGGTCTCGCTCTGTCCCCCAGGCTGGAGTGTAGTGGCGTGATCTCAGCTCGCTGCAGCCTCTGCCTCCCAGGTTGAAGCAATTCTCCCACCTCTTTCTCCTGAGTAGCTGGGACTACAGGTGCACTCTGCCACGTCCAGCTAATTTTTTGTATTTTAGTAGAGACGGGAATTCACCATGTTGCCCAAGCTGGTCTCGAACTCCTGAGCTCAGGCAATCTGCCGCCTCGGCCTCCCGAAGTGCTATGATTACAGGCATGAGCCACCGCACCTGGCCTAGGATCATTCTTTATGTCCTAGGTGTCAGTTTTTTAAATAAAGAGTTTGCAGTACTGGTGTTTAGTGGTGCGGTAATTTCCATTTAATCATCTGGCATACTCAGAGAGAAGATACCAGATGACTAAGAGTATACCTCACAAAGAGTATACCAGATGACTAAATGGGGATGAGAGCGAGTATTTAAATGCTTCATTCATTGATGCTGTTAAGGGAAAGTTTACTTAATAACATAAACTCTTGGTTATGAATTAGATGTTTCTCCTATGAAAGCTTGTAGGCATCTTTTAGCAACTTAATACCAGATTATTTCTGTTCAGAACTGCGAAGAATTAAAAATACATTCAAACCTGTACTTTTCTCCTTTTGAAAAAGATGAGAGGATCAGAGATCTCTCCTCTACACGAGGTGCCATCCTTTCCTGAAGGAGCTCCTTGTAAAGTGCATGAGGTGTTCCTTTTGGTAAAAAGACACACTGCGCAACCACAGAGACCTGAGCCTGAACCTATAAAGATTTGAACAAGGTGAACAGTGACACTATGTAAAACACGTGCCACCATGCCTGGCCTCTGCTAGTCCTATATTGTCTAGAGTTCTTTTTTTGGTAGCCAGTTTGTCATTATGCCTTTGCCCTGTCATAATTAGTATTTTTTTTTATTTTAAATTTGACACTTTACACATTTGAGTGGTTTATGTCTCCTGTTTGGATTCTGACAAATACAGAATTGATGCTAGGAAGGGTCCTGGGAAATAGACCCACACAACTGGGATTTGGGCGTAGATTTGGTTATCCAAGGGGCAGCGCTGAGCTCCTTGCCAGTGGGAAATGGGATGCTGGTGATTTCCAGGAAGTGGCCTCATAATGACTCAAGCTACCACTTACTGTTGATTGTGATGAAATGCCAGCTGAGGCACATGCCTTGGGAGCTAAGTGGCTGCTGTACTTGACCACTACGAAGACTGGTGTGGGAAGAATCCTTTTGGATTCTCCAGCCTGTGTTGCCCAGGCTGGAGCACAGTGGTGTGATCTGCTCACTTGAGCAGGGGCCCCTAATCCCTGGGTCACAGGCCTGTACTGGGCCACACAGCAGGAGGTGAGCAGAGGGTGGGCGAGCGAAGCTTCATCTGTATTTACAGCCGCTCCCCACGTTACCACCTGATCTCTGCCTCCTGTGAGATCAGCGGCAACATCAGATTCTCATGTGAGCACAAACCCTGTTGTGAACTGTGCATGCAAGGGATCTGTCTTGCTGTGTCCTTAGGAGAATCTAATGCCTGATGGTCTGCCACTGTCTCCCATCACCCCCAGATGGGACCATCTAGTTGCCGAAAAACAAGCTGAGGCCTCTCACTCATTCTACATTATGGTGAGTTATATAATTATTTTGTTATATGCTACAATGAAATAATAATAAAGTGCACAATAAATGTAATGTTCTTGATATATCCCAAAACTGACCTTTGCTGCCCCGAGTCTATGGAAAAACTGTCTTACACAAAACTAGTCCCTCGTGCCTCAAAAACTGAGGACCACTGCACTTGAGCACTTACAGAGAGAAAAACAAAAAGCTGAAGTCTTCACCTCTCAGCATAAGTCATGGTCTAAGATCCACGATAGCCCAAACAGAATTTCTTATTTCTTGTATCCACGGGGCTGATATCATTGGAAGTCAAACACAAACTTAAATGTGCGGGTTGCCGAATTACAATGACAGTTGAATCAGTTGAATTCACTGTGTCACCAAGGTTCTCAAGAGAATGTTAGGGCACTAATAAATGAAGAATGGGATCTTTTTTTTTTTTTTCTTTTGAGACAGTCTCCCTGTGTTGCCCAGGCTGGAGCACAGTGGTGTGATCTTAGCTCACTGCAGTCTCAACCTCCCAGGCTCAAGCTATCCTTCTGCCTCAGCCTCCAGGGGAGCTGGGACCACAGGGATGAGCCACCATGGCCGGCTAATTTTTGTGTTTTTTTTAGAGATGTGGTTTCACCGCATTGCTCAGGCTGGTCTCAAACTCCTGGGCTCAAGCCATCCACCCACCTTGGACTTCCCAATTTTTGAGATTATAGGCAGGAGCCACCATGCCCGGCCCTGTTCTCTTTTACACTAGTTTATTGTGAGGACCTCCAATTGTCTTCCTGACTTGTATAGGCTTGCTTACTTCAGCCTGTTCACTGAAGCCAGAAGAATTCTCCTAAAAGGCAAATTTGGGTCAGAATTGTCCTCGATTAAAACCTGATGGTGACTGCCCATTGTCTTTAAGACAAAGTCCAAACTAATTTGGCCACAGGGCCTGGTAAGAGCTGGCCTCCACTCACCTTCCCAGTTTTATCCTGCACCACCCTCCCCTCCAGCCACACGGAATGTCAGTTTCCTTGGGGGACTTTACTGGTCCTTCTTCAGGAAACCCTCTCCCTACCTCCATCATCACTCTTTCACTTTCATCTTTGCTCATCTTTAGCCTCAGCCGAGATGTCTCACCCCACTCTCTGTGATGCAACAAGAAGCCCCTGGGGAGCATTTCAGTCCCACTCTATACTTCTGTCATGTGCTCATCACAGTCTGGTAAGTGTTGGCCTGTGATTCCTAGATTAGTCCATTTTGCATTGCTATAAGGAAATACCTCAGACTGGGTAGTTTATAAAGAAAAAAGGTTTATTTGGCTCACAGTCCTGCCGACTATACAAGTAGCATGGTGCCAGGCTGGGCGCAGTGGTCCACACCTGTAATCCTGGTACTTTGGGGTGCTGAGGCAGGAGGATTGCTTGAGCCCAGAAGTTTGAAACCAGCCTGGGAAACATGGTGAGATCTTGTCTCTAGTAAAAATAAAAAAAAATAGCCAGGCGTGGTAGTGCATTGACGCATGCCTGTGGTCCCAGCTACTTGGGAGGCTAAGGTAAAAAGATCTCTTTATCCCAGGATGTCAGGGTTGCAGTGAGCCATAATTACACCACTGCTCTCTAGCCTGAGTGTCAGAGTGAGACCCTGTCTCAGAAAAACAAAAGCATAGTACCAGCATCTGCTGGTGAGGACCTCAGGAGGCTTCCACCCATGGCGGAAGGTGAAGGAGGAGCCGACATGTCACTTGTTGAGAAGAAGGAGCAACGGAGAGAGGAGGAGGTGCCAGGCTCTTTAAACAACCAGCTCTCATGTGAACTAGTAGAGAGAGAACTCACTCATTACCTTGGGGAGGGCACCAAGCCATTCATGAGGGATCTGCCCCCATGACCCACACACCTCCCACCAGGCACCACCTCCAACATTAGGGATTCAATTTCAGTATGAGATTTGGAGGAGACAAACATTCAAACTGTATCAATTTCCTGCCACCCTATAAGCTACATGAGGGCAGAAACTCTTTTTCTTTTCTTTTTTCTTTTTTTTTTTGAGACGGAGTTTCACTCTTGTTGCCCAGGCTGGAGTGCAGTACCGCGACCTCAGCTCGCTGCAACCTCCGCCTCTCAGGTTCAAGCGATTCTCCTGACTCAGCCTCCTAAGTAACTGGGATTACAGGCATGCACAACCATGCCCCACTAATTTCTGTACTTTTAGTAGAGACGGGGTTTCACTCTGTTAGTAAGGCTGGTCACAAACTCCTGACCTCAGGTGATTCACCTGCCTCGGTTTTCCAAAGTGCTGGGATTACAGGTGTGAGCCACTGCTCCTGGCCAAGGGCAGAAACTCTTATACCTTGTTCACTGCTGTTTCCTGGGCACCTATTATAGTGCCTGGTATATAGTAGGTGCTCAATATGTATTTGTTAGGGTCTGATGTGTTGGTTCAAGCCTGTAATCCCATCGCTTTGGGAGATGGGGGCCAGAGGATTGCTTGTGCCCGGGAATTCAAGGCCAGCCTGGGAAACATAGTGAGACCCTGTCTCTAGAAAAAAATAATAAGCTGGCCAGGCGTGGTGGCTCACGCCTGTAATCCCAGCACTTTGGGAGGCCAAGGTGTGCAGATCACCTGAGGTCAGGAGTTCAAGACCAGCCTGGCCAACATGGTGAAACCCCATCTCTACTGAAAATACAAAAATTAGTCGGGCATGGTGGCACACACCTGTAATTCAAGCTACTCGGGAGGCTGAGGAAAGAGAATCGCTTGAACTCAGGAGGCAGAGGTTGCAGTGAGCCAGGATCATGCCACTGCACTCCATTCAGCCTGGGTGACAGAGCAAGACTCCGTCTGAAAAAAAAAAACAAAGAAAAAACTAATAAACGTAGCCAGGTGTGGTGTTACATGGCTGTAATCCCAACTACTTGGGAGGCTGAGGTGGGAGAATCACTTGAGCCCAGTTGATGGAAGCTGTAGTGAGCCATAATCACCTCGCCGTACCTCAGCCTGTGTGACTGAGGGGGACTCTGTCTCAAAAAAAGTAAAAAAAAGAAAAAGAAAAGAGAAATATTCGTTAGGGAAAAAAAGAGTGAGCAAGCAAAGTTTCAGGAGAGTACTGTGAATGTGGGTCATGTCAGTAGAGCGTAGGGACTTGGGCAGGAGCGGCTGGACTTGAAGAGCAGGTTGGTGGAGACCAGGTCATTTATCCTAAGCAGTTTGCCCTGTAGCATGTAGATCAAATATCGCACGTTGGCTGCTGGCAACTGAACTGGGCTTCCTGTTTCTGTGTTTGGTTTGACCATCACAGTGTTGAAGAACTGTTGAAGTGAATACCTTGCAGTTTGCTACAGTTTCCCCCGGTCTCCCACATTACTCCGGCCTCCTTACCTCCTGTAGGTTGCCTGACCCTCTGAGACCTGTGTTTGCTATTCCTGCAGATGGGTGGGTATGAGGTGATTTAAGGAGGAAGATTTAATATATGAGTTGTAGAAAGATAAATAGACTGGGCGCAGTGGCTAAAGCCTGTAATCCCAGCACTTTGGGAGGCCAAGGCGGAAGGATTAGTTTGACCCAGGAGTTCAAGACCAGTCTGAGCCACATAGCGAGACCCCCTCTCTACAAAAAATTTAAAAATTAGCGAGGCATGGTGGCATGCACCTGTAATCCCAGCTACTCGGGAGGCTGAAGTGGGAGGATAGCTCGAGCCCAGGAGTTGAAAGCTGCAGTAAGCGGTGATCTCGCCACTGCACTCCAGTCTGAGTGACAGAGTGAGACCCTATCTCAGGGAAAAAAAAAAAAAGCAAGAGAGATAAATAGATCCAGCATTAGTGGGAGTGTGCTTTTGAGTGTTCTTTAGGAGAAAATTTTATTTTCTTCTTTAAATTTTTTATATTCTAGCAAGCCATTTCTTCAACAAGGAGAAATTGATTTCGTCCAAAGAGCCCTAGGAGCAAGGGCAGACTCAGAAAAATCAGAGGCACTGTAGTCAGTTTGAGCAGCTTATGTCTTCAGACTGCTAAGCTGGCCAGTGCCAGGCTGGGTCCCTTTAATTTGTCAAACACAAATCACCCTGCTGGAATCTCAAGTTGGATCTGCAGTAGATCACTATTAACTCAGCAGCTTGCTATGTTGTGAGTCCTTATGCCAGGAACTGTGCGGGATACAAAATGTAAGAGAAGGCTGGAATAGAGCATCTCCCGGGGAAATGAGAGCCAGTGATACAGCGGTGCCCCATGGAGACAGCCAGCTGGTGTTTGGTAGTGCTTTGTGGAACGGCTGTACTTTGGTAAGGTCTCCACATCTGCAATGTGGCCTTCAATATTGTAGGTCCCCAAACTCCAGGTTTTTACATTCCCTGCATAGGTCAGGGTCGTAGGGAGTGATTCATCCTAGCAGAACTCTCTGGTTTTTAAGGCAGGCGTTCCATTTATTAATTGACAAAGGAGGCATATTTCTCCTTTAGTAACCTGATGATTTAGGTGCTTTCTTCAGGGACACCCTTTCCACATAAAGGTTCTTGGAAAACTAAGCAGAGTATGAGGAAAAGGCTGTGAACAAGCTTGCTGGTCCCTCCCTGTCCTAAAAAAGAGCATACCTCTTCTGTAACCAGAAAACCCTTTTCACTAGTCAAGGCTGGGCAGACTCAGATGAAAGTGTGTGTGTGTGTGTGTGTGTGTGTGTGTGTGTGTGTGTGTGTGTGTGTGTGTGTGTGTGTGTGTGTGTGTGTGTGTGTGTGTGTGTGTGTGTGTGTGTGTGTGTGTGTGTGTGTGTGTGTGTGTGTGTGTGTGTGTGTGTGTGTGTGTGTGTGTGTGTGTGTGTGTGTGTGTGTGTGTGTGTGTGTGTGTGTCTCTACAGGGTCTCACTCTGTCACCCAGGCTGGGGTGCAGTGGTGAGATCAGAGCTCACTGCAGCTTCCACTTTTGTAGCTTCCACTTTCGTCCTCCCACTTCAGCCTGCAGAGTAGCTGGGACTATAGGACTGTGCCACCACACCCAGCTCATTTTCTAATTTTTCGTAGAGATGAGGTTTCACTGTGTTGCCCAGGCTGGTCTTGAACTTCTGGCCTTACAGGATCCTCCTGCCTTAGTCTCCCAATAGGCTGGGATTATAGGTATGAGCCACCTCACCTGACCTGTGATGAGTTTTCAACAATGTGATTCCTCTTTTACAGAATCACCTAAGCTAAAGATTCTTTTGAGAACAAGAGCTAGCCTGTGGTTTCATGGCTTTTCTTCCATTTGTGGTTCTTGCCAAGTGGAATTTAAATGACCTCTTATCAAGATGGATAAACCCAAGTTTCCCAGTGCTGGAATATAGAAAATGGATGGACAAGTAAGTCCCACTCAGCACCCATAGCCCACACATGGGGACCTCAACACACCTGGGCCCCAGACATCACCTTTCATTGTGGGTAGCTCAGACATGACACTTTTGGTTGTTAAGTGCCCACTGGCAATAGTTTCTATAACAGCAAGTGAAGGAATAAATAGTCACCAAAACATATTCTGTTCCCAATTCCAACATTAATTGGGTGAGATAATTATTTTATGAAGAATTTTCATATGGCACAGTCCTGGCCATATGTTCAAGTGAACAGAAAAATTCTATTAAAAAGTCAACCTTCTATCTCACTCTGTTGCCCAGACTGGAGCGCAGTGGTGCAATTATGGCTCACTGCAGCCACAACTTCCTGGGCTCAAGCAGTCCTCCTGTCTCAGCTTCACAAGTAGCTGGGACTACAGGTGCTTGTCACTACACTTCACTAATTTTCCCATTTTTCCTATATGTGGATTCCACAGGACTGACTCGAAAACTTGAGTATGTGTGGATTTTGGTATACATAGAAATGGAGGAGCTGGAACCAATCCCCCCATATACCAAGGGACAAATTGTGTCTGTTTCTACAATTATACTGTAGGATACATTATGTTCCATGACAATGGTAATTTTTAATGACAGTTTTTAATTGAGTGGAATTACCATAAAAATAATAAAAGTAGCAGCTAATATTTACTGAGCTGTTACTAGGTACCTATAACTACGATAGATTTTTAAATTTCCCATAACTCTTCCTTATTCCACTTAACCACACTATCTTAAATTACTCATGCTTGCTTCGGTAGCACATATACTAAAGTTGGAACAATAGAGAGATTGGCATGGCCTCTGTGCAAGAATGTCATGCAAATTTGTGAAGCATTCCATATATTTTAAAAAAAGAGAAAAAAATTACTCCCAGATTTTCACTGGGTACCTGTGACCTTTTGTTTGAATTATATCCAAACATGATATTTCCAGAAGTGAGATTACTGTGAGTCACAGGGCATGAGCATTCTTATTACACCTGATGTAAATTGTCGAGCTTTCAGGCATGGTGGCTGTCTGCCTTTAATTCCAGCACTTTGGGAGGCTGAGGTGGGAGGGAGGATTGCTTGAAGCCAGGAGTTAGAGGAGGCAGTATAGGGAGTCACTGTCTGTATTATTTTAAAAAGACTGCCAAGCTTTACCCTGGAAGGCTTATATACAATTTAAACACCACTAATAGTGTAAAAAAATTGCCCATTTCAGGCCAGGCGCAGTGGCTCATGCCTGTAATCCCTGTACTTTGGGAGGCTGAGGTGGGTGGGTCACGAGATAGAAATCGAGACCTCCCTGGCCGACATGGTGAAACCCCGTCTCTACTAAAAATACAAAAATTGGCTGGGCGTGCTGGCCTGTGCCTGTAATCTCAGCTACTTGAGATGCTGAGGCAGGAGCATCACTTGAACACAGGAGGTGGAAGTTGCAGTGAGCACGCCACTGCACTCCAGCCTGGCGATAGAGTGAGACTCTGTCTCAAAAAAAAAAAAAAAAAAGAAAATGCACATTTCATTGCACCTTTGCCGGCACAGGGTATTATAATTTAACAAGTTATTTTTTTGTTTGACTATTTTTAATAAGTAAAAGACCTAGTATTACTTCGTTTTTATTTGTCATATTTTAATATCTTTCCTTGTGTTAGCTTATCACCTTTATTTCTTCATTGTCTTTTTTTATTTTTTTATTTTATTTTTATTTTATTTTTTTTATATTTGTCGCCGAGGCTTGAGTGTAGTGGTACAGTCTTGACTCACTGCAGCCTTGACCTCCTGGGCTCAGGTGATCCTTCCACCTCAGTTGCTGAGACTATAGGCACATGGAACCATACCTGGCTAATTTTTTTGATTTTTAGTAGAGACGAGGTCTTGCTATGTTTCCCAGGCTGTTCTGGAATTCCTGGCCTCAAGCGATCCTCCCACCACCCCCTCCCAAAGTACTGGTATTATAAGTGTGAGCCACCATGCCTGGGCTGTCTGTGTCTTTTCCCTTTATTTATAGAGTTAATGTGTCTTTTACTAATTTGATTATCTATTTTTTATGAAATTATAAAAATAGTAAATACTTTTAAATAAAGAAGTGAAAATTTTCCTTCACTCTTTAGACCCGCAATTTTATCTCAGGAAATAATTGTTCTTGCAAAAATGGGCCATATTCTTCAAGATATATATAGGCTAATTGGACATCACTTCACATTTTCATATTTTGTGGACATCTGTGCCAATACCTATTGATCTATCTTAATCCTTTTCATGGTTGCGTAATATTTTATTATATAGATGTATCACAATTTACCAGTCAGCCACTGTAGGCATTTAGGCTCCTTGTAATATTTGCTTCGAGCTCTTTATATAATTAAAAATTAATCCCCTCAGCCAGATGTGGCAGCTCAACCTGTAATCCCAGCACTTTGGAAGGCTGAGGTGGGAGAACTGCTTGAGGGTAGGAGATCATCACCAGCCTGGTCAACATAGTGACACTTTGTTTCTATTAAAAATTTTTTAAAAATGAGCTGGACATTGCAGTGCACAGCTGTAGTCCCAGCTACATGGGACGCTGAGACTGGAGGATCACTTGAGCCTAGGAGGTTGAGGCTGTAGTAAGCTGTGATCACACCACTGCACTCCAGCTTTGGTAAGAGAGTAAGACTGTGTTTCTTAAATAAAATAAAAATCAGGTGGGAAGATTGCTGTAGCCCCCGGAGGTAGAGGCTGCCGTGAGCTGTGATTATACCACTGCAGTCCTGCCCACGCAATAGAGCAAGACCCTTTCTCAAAGAATAAAATAAAATAAAAATTAACCCTTTATCATATTTCCCACTAACACCTTCCGTCCTACGTTTTTCCTAGAAGCCCTTGAATTTTGTTTGCTTTTCACATACCATTTAAAACTTTTAAGTACTGATGTCTGTCTGTTCCATCCCTCCTTTTTTTTTTTTTTCTTTTTAAAGAATGTCTTTTTGTCGCTTCTAGCTGGATCTACCATGAAAGACTTCAGAGTCCAGGAAGAGAGACTGACTGGGCAACATGTTATTCAGGTACAAAAAGACTTGGACTATAACTAAAAAATGATCAAATAATAGTGCATACATCAAGAACAATGGAAAGCACTTCTGGAGGGTGAGAGAAGCTTCCAGTTAAGTTGACATTGAATCTGGGTCCTGAAAGATGAGGAAGAGTTGTATGAGAGTGAGGAGGGAAGGGGGAGGTGGAGGGATGGGGAATGGGCTGGGGTGGGATGGAGTGAGCTGTCCAGGCAGGGAAACCAGCACTGTAAAGACCTGGATAATGAAGATGGCACATTTTGTTCAGGGAATGGTGAAGTAAGAGTGGCAGGAATGCTTTGGAGAGACAGCAATTTGCTTTTATGGAATTTTGCCCAAGAGACCTCATTACAATTTCTAATCTTTTGGTGTTATCATCCATCACTGTCCTTGTCAAATAGTTTGGAATAGGTATGATGATCACAATAACATCAAGCATAATATTTCATTAATTTTCAGAATTAGAGAAGATGATGTGATGATGGAAGAAGAGGTCAGAGAGGGAGATTTGAAGATGTTGCAGTTCTGGCCTTCAAGATGAAGTCAGGGGCTACCTTCAGGGTGAGTCAAGGAATGGGGTGGCTTCTAGAAGCTGGAAGCACATTCTCTCTAGAGCCTCCAGAAGGAATGCAGCCCCTCTTACACCTTGACTTTAGCCTTAATAGGCCTAGTTTGGGCTTCTGGTTCCCAGAACTGTAATATGGCAGATCTTTGGTGTTTTAAGGCACTAAATGTAGGGTAGTTTGTTGCAGCAGCAAGAAGAAATGAACATGAGCCAGGGGCAGTTGCTCACACCTGTAATCTCAGCACTTTGGGTGGCTGAGATGGGAGCATCACTTGAGCCCAGGAATGTAAGACAAGCCTGGGCAACATGGTGAGACTTCTTATTGAAAAAAATTTTTGTTAAATTAGCCAGATGTTGTGGCATGCACTTGTAGTCTCAGCTCCTAGGGAGGCTGAGGTGGGAGGATTGTTTAAGTCTGGGAGGTTGAGGTTGTTGTGAGCTGTGACTGAGCCACTATACTCCAGCCTGGGCAATAGAGCAATACCCTCTTTCAAGAAAGAAAAGAAAGAGAGAGAGAAAGAGAAAAGAGAGAAAGAAAGAGGGAGGGAAGGAGGGAAGAGAGGGAGGGAGGAAGGAAGAAAAGGAAGGAAGGAAGGAAAAAAGGAAGGACGGACAACAGATGGAAATGTTAAATAGAGTGGTGAGGGTTGGCCTCACAAGTGAAAATTGAGCAAAAGCTTGAAGCAGGTGATGGAGCTGGCCAAGGTGCTGAGGGAAGAGCGTTGTAGGCTGAATCAACAGGATAAAGGCATTAGGAAACTCCCTGGTGAGTCTGAGGCTCTGGAAGGAGGCCAGTGGAGCAGAGAGAGAGAGGCAGAGAAGTAAGGGAGCAGGCCAGGGAGTTGCTGGGCGGTGATCAGTATAGATGGTGTAAGCCCTGGGAGGTTATTGCTGAGGCTTTGACTTTTATTCTGACTGAAATGGGAACCGCAGGAGGGTTCTGAGTAGAGAGGCGACATGATCTGTCGCCTGATTTAAAAGCACCCCCTGGCTGCTGAGTTGAGAAAGACTGTGGAAAGATTGGGGTAGAAGCATGGGGGCCAAGCTGTGGCAGCATCCGGGTGGGAGATGGTAGTGGTCCTGACCCGGGTCATGGCCGTGGTGAGAGATGGTCAGAACCTGGATAGATGTTGAAATCAGCCAATAGGATTTCCTGACAGACTGGGTGTGGGCTGTGACATAAGGCAGGGGTCAAGGTTGAGCTTGATTCTAATTGAATTATTAAGTAATTTTAAAAACCACTGCTGCCTTTCCCAGTCCTACCAAGTAAAGGATGCTAGATGAAAGAAATCTCAAGTCGGGCCAGGTGCAGTGGCTCACACCTATACTTCTGACAGTTTGAGAGGCAGAGACGGGAGTATGTTTTAAGGCCCAGGAGTTGGAGAGCAGCCTGGGCAACATAGCAAGACATCCTCTCTACAAAAACGAAATAGAGAAATTTAATACGGTAAATTAAATACAGCTGAGCATGGTGCTGTGTACCTATGGCCCCAGTTACTCAGGAGGCCGAGGTGGGCAGATCTCTTGAGGCTAGGAGTTTGAGGCCAGCTTGGGCAACAGCAAGACTCCTCTCTTTACAAAAATTAAAAAAAAGAATAGCCTGACATGGTGGCACTTGCTTGTATTCCCAGTTAGGGGTAGGCTGAGGCAGGATAATCTCTTGAGTCCAGTTGGACGAGGCTGCAGTGAGCTATGATTATATCACTGCACTCCAGCCTGGGTGACAGAGCGGGACCCTGTCTCAAAATACAAATACAAATAAAATGAAATTTCAAGTCAGACCAGTCCCTTCTAGGCTGTGGAGGCCTTGCAACCACATAGCTGCATGATTGAGTTTGTGTGGCTGTGGATGAGGAGACCCCTGCCTAATTGTTGTTGGCTATATAATCAGTTTAATTTTAGTAATCAGATATATTTCCTCATACTTGATGGTCTCAGGTATGTGTGGGTTTTGGAATTCTCCTTGCAACAGGTTGTAACATCTTATTGGTTTCATCATTCCGTAATTTTTTTTATCTGATCAGTTTTTAATAAGATCAGAATTGACATTAGACTACCTAATCAGTTTTGATTAATGAGAAAATGAAATTGTGTTGTTTGCACTTTATCCAAGATTGGTTTCATATTGGCTAAATCTAATCAGTACTTGAACAAATGCAAAATTAGAGCTTCTTTCTCATGAAACACTTTGTCATTCTTGAAGAAGATGCCATTTCTTTTTTGTAGTCTTTAATAAACAGCTGCTATCATTGCAGACTTGCTGTTCAGGCACTTAGGAATTTTTCACTAGAAGGCATGTAAAGGAAGACCATGGGCATTTATAATGAATTTGGCTTCATTGTTTGACTGCGTGACTGTCCCCAGAGCTGTAACTTCACTAATGAATTTTTCAGAAGCCACTTAGCTGGCAACTGAGCCTAACCAGCCGCTAACCCTCATTATTCAAGTGCTCTTTTATTCTTATCTATTTCTCCTCAAACTTGGCTACACTCACAAAGTGATAAAAAGTTGCATTTCTTTTCTTTCCTTTTTAGAGACAAGATCTTGATCTGTGGCCCAGGCTGCAGTACAGTGACATGATCATGGTTCACTACAGCCTCAAACTCCTGGGCTCAAGCCATCCTCCCACCTCAGTCTCCCGAGTAGCTGAAACTACGGACATGTGCCGCCATGCCCAGCTAATTATTTATTTATTTATTTATTTATTTATTTATTTTTTCATAGAGATGGGATCTTGCTAGGTTGCTCAGACTGGTCTCAGACTCCTGACCTCGAGTGATCCTCCTGCCTCAGCCTTCCAAAGTGCTGGGATTACAGGCAGGCATGAGCACCTGTGCCCAGCCCCTTATTATTATGTTTTTAAATAATAGCTTTATTAAAATGTGATTCACATACCATTCAATTTATTGAAATCTGCAGTTCAGAATGTTTTAGAATATTCACAGAGGTGTGCATCGATCACCACAGTCACTTTTAGAACCATTCATTACTCTGTAGAGAAATCTGCACCCTTAGCCATTACCTCCACTCTCCCAACCTGCCTTTGCCCCCAGCCTCAGGCAACCATGGATTCATTTTCTGTCACTACCTAATCTGGACAAATAGAATTGTACAATAGGTGATCTTTTGTGGCATTTTTCCCTCTTAGCACAATGTTTTCAAAGTTCCTTTATGTTGTAGGGTGTATCAGTGTTTCATTTTTTCTATGGCTGAATGATATTCCATGGTAGAGACACACTGCATTTTGTTGATCCATTTATCAGTTGGTGGACATTTGGGTTGTTTCCACGTATTGGCTATTATGAATAATGCTGCTATGAAGATTGCAGTACAAGTTTTTGTGTGGACATATATTTTGATTTCTCTGGGATATATGCCTAGGAGTGAAATTGTTACATTATATTTTACATTTAACCTTTTGAGAAACTGCCAGACAGTTTTCTGAAGTGGCTACACCGGTTGGGTGCAATGGCTCACACATGTAATCCCTGCTACTCGGGAGGCTCATTTGAGAGGATGGTTTGAGCACACAAGTTCAAGACCAGCCTGGGCAAGACAGTGAGACCCTGTCTTGATTTTTCTTAAAAAAATCCAATTAAAATGACAAGAAAAGAAATACCCAAAGTGGTTACACCATTTTATATTCCCACCAGTGATGTATGTGGGTTCCAGTTCCTCCACATCTTCACTGACATTATTTTTTTTTTCTAGACAGGGGCTTGCTCTGTCTCTCAGGCTGCAGTACAGTGATGCCATCACAGTTCACTGCAGCCTTGACCTCCCAGGCACAAATGATCTTCTCATCTCAGCCTCCTGAGTAGCTGGGAATTACAGGTACACGCCATCATGCCTGGCTAATTTTTATATTTTTGTGTAGTGATGGGGTTTTACCATGTTGCCCAGGCTGGTCTCTTACTCCTGGCCTCAAGTGATCTGCCCACCTCAGCCTCCCAAAGTTCTGGAATTACAGGCTGAGCCATCATGCCTGGCCTTCACCAACATTTGTTATTGTCCATTTTTTTTTTCTTTATACCTTAAAGCAGTATAAGAACAAGTGTTTTCAATTATGGTAAACAAAAAATATAATCCCAGGGCATTTGGATGCTGAGACAGGAAGCTCTCTCCATGCCAGGAGGTTTTGTTTTGTTTTGTTTTGAAACAGAATCTCACTCTCGCCCAGGGTGGAGTGCAGTGGTGCGATCTCAGCTGCCTGCAGCCTTCACCTCCCAGGTTCAAGCGATTCTCCTGCCTCAGCCTCTTGAATAGCTGGGATTACAGGTACATGCCACTACTGCCCGACTAATTTTTGTATTTTTAGTAGAGACGGAGTTTTGCCATGTTGGTCAGGCTGGTCTCAAACTCCTGACTTCAGGTGATCCCCCCGCCTCAGCCGCCCAAAATGCTGGGATTACAGGCATGAGCCACTATGTCTGGCCTGATGCCAGGAGTTTTAGACCAACCTAGCAAGACATCATCTCAACAGAATATTTAAAAATTAGCCAGATGTGTGGTTGCCTGCGTATAGTCTCTTTCACTTTTTGAGACACGGTCCGGCTCTGTCAGCCAGGCTGGGGTGCAGTGGTATCATCATGGCTCACTGCAGACTGAAACTCCTGGGATCAAGTGATCAGTCCTCCCACCTCATCCTACCAAGTAGTGGGGACCACAAGTGCATGCCACCGGGGTCTTGCTATGTTGCCCAGGCTGGTTTTGAGCTCCTGGCCTCAAGCAATCCTCTCACTTTGGCCTCCCGTAGTGCAAGGATTACAGGTATGAGTCACCATGCCTGGCCCCTACCTTGCCTATTGAGAACCATAAGAAAGAACCAAATTCTCCTTAGCTCAACTCGAGCCATTTCCCAATTGGTTCTTCCACAAGGAGCTGGTCATTGAGCTGTCCAGGCCTCCCAAGCAGCACAGAAATGAGGTGAGGGAGTTTTCCTGCTGCTCCACTCTGTGAGGAGCTGGAGGATGATGTTCACTCATTTGCGGAGAGAGATGTCTTGTAGGCACCTTAGGATGGAGGGGACCCTGATTCCAATGTCCTTTTGTTTTTTTCTTTAGAAGCAGGACCTTGCTCTGTCACCCAGGATGGAGTTCAGTAGTCCAATCACAGCTCATGGTAACCTCAGACTCCCAGGCTCAAGCGATCCTCCCACCTCATCCTTCCCAGTAGCTGGGACTACAGGTTAGTGCCATGACACTCGGTGAATTTTGACTTTTTGTTTGTTTGTTTGTTTGTAGAGATGGGCCTTGCTATGTTGCCAAGGCCGGCCTTGAACTCCTGCACTCAAGGGATTTTCCTGTGTTGGCCTCCCAAAGTACTGGTAATGCAGGCATGAGCCATTATGCCCAATGTCTCTGGTTCTTAACCTTCTGCCTCCCTCTTCCACATTTAAGGAACCCTTGTAATTACATAGGCTCACCCAGATACTGCAGGATAATCTTGTTTTAAGGTCAGCTGATTAGCAACATTAATTCCATCTGTACTCTTAATTCCCCCTTCCTATGTAATTGTGCGGTGTAACATAGGACATGAGCAGTTGGTGGGGGGTCCTTACTTTGGCCACCACCATGATACTTTGGCCACCACCGTGACTATTTTGCGCCAGGTACTGAGGTAAGCACTGGTGAATTAAACATGAATAACACACACTCCCTAATCTCCATTCATTTATGGGAGGAGCACCTCGCTTCCCATGCTTCTGAGAATCTGGGGAGTCAAGGAAGACTTCCAGGAGGAGGTGGTGCTAACGCGGACAAGTGACAGAGGAGCTGAAGCTAGCCAGGAAGAGAGTAGATAAGGGGAAGCGTATTCTAAGCAGAGGGCATCACCCACTTCGCAGGCTCCCAGAGGAGAGAGAGAGTGGGCATTCAAGGGGCAGATGAGGCTCAGTTGGACTCCACAGCAGGTAAAATGGAGAGGGGCAAGCAGGGAGGCTGCCTTGCAAGGCAGGGCAGAGCAGGGCCTGTTAAGGAGTTTGGACTTAATCCCAAAGGCAAAGAGAAGTGATGTAAACCGGGGAGTAACGTGATGAGATTCACGTATTAGAGACATGGCTCAGGCTGCTGTGTGGAGAAGGCACCAGGGGGAGCAGATGGCTCAGTGGGTGTGCTGGAGACCTAAAGCAGGGAACACACTGAGTTTAGGGAGAGTTTTTTAAAATAGAAGAAGTTTGAGTAATTTAAATGCTGGTGGGAAGGAGCTAAAAGCAGGGGACAGGTTAAACATACAGGGAAGTGGGAGGAAGAACTGACAAGTGAGGTTCCAGAGAGGGCAGGAGAATTGAAGATTCTTATAGGGGGATTAGCATTCCTCTCCCCTCCTTTCCCTTCCCCTCCCCTCTCCTCCCTTCCCCTCCCCTTCCCTAAGACAGGGTCTCACTCTGCTGCCCAGGCTAGAGTGTACTGGCATGATCTTGGTTCACTACAGCCTAGACTTCCCAGGTTCAAGGGATCTTCCGACCCGAGACTCCCAAGTAGGTGGAACTACAGGTGTGCACCACCACCATACCTGGCTAATTTTTTTATTTTTTTTTGGTAGACACAGTGTCTCACTAAGTTGCCCAGCCTGGTCTCCAACTTTTGGCCTCAAGCAGTCCTCCTACCTAGGCTTCCCAAATTGCTGGGATTACAGGCATGAGCCACCATGCCTGGCCTCTGCTAGTTTTGTATTCTCTAGAGTTGTCTGTAGTTTGTGCTAGTGTGTCACTCATTTTGCTGATCCTCTGTTATAATTAATATTTTTTATATTAAAGTTACTTTTTTTTTTTTTTTTTTTTTTGGTATTGGGTCTCAGTCTGCCACCAAGGCTGGAGTGCAGAGGCGCGATCTCTGCTCACTGCAACCTCCACTTCGAAGGCTCAAGCAATTCTCCATCCTCAGCCTCCCAAGTAACTGGGATTACAGGTATGTGCCAGCACGCCTGGCTAATTTTTGTGCTTTTTTTGGTGCTTTTTGTAGAGACAGGGTTTTGCCGTGTTTCCCAGGCTGGTCTCAACTCCTGAGCTCAAAGTAATCCACCCGCCTTGGCCTCCCAAAATGCTGGGATTACAGGTGTGAGCCACCGTGCACATTCCAGTTTAAACTTTTGAGCGGTTTATATGTTTTGATGGGACTCCTAGAAATACAGAATTGATGCTAGGAAGCGTACCAGGAGATAGACACATATACATGGGATTTCAGCCTTGGTTTGGTTATCCAAGGAGCAGTGCTGAGTGTCTTGCCAATGGGACATGGGATGCTGGTGATTTCCAGGAAGTGACCTCACAATGAGTGAAGCTACCACTTACTGTTTATTGTGATGAAACGCTAGCCGAGGCATATGCCATGCAAGCTAACGGATGCTATGCTTCACCACTGTGGCAATAAAGATGACTCTGAAGAATGGCATGGGACGGAACCTTTCAAATGCACCTGAGCAGGGGTCTCCACCACAGGGCCACAGAGCTGGTGGTGAGCAGCAGACAAGTGAGGGGAAAATTCGTTTGTATTTATAGCCCCTCCCCATCGCTCGCATAACCACCTGAACGCCATGTCCTGACAGGTCCAGCTACTGCCTTCCAGTGACCTCTTTAGGCTCATCTCATGCTTCACCGTGGCCTCGCCAAACCAAGCTGCTGCGTTTCAGCAGCCTCTGCAGCAGAGGCCGAGCTCTACGTCCTGATCATCCTGATGGCCTCTTCAGGCCCAGCTCATTTCTCAGAACGGCCACCTTAGGCCCAGCTTTTCCCTTTTGGTGGCCTCTCCAGGCCGAGAAATTCCTCAAGTCGGCCTCCCCCACCGCGGTTGCTGCCTCCCGGCCTCCTCTCCAGTCCCAGCCCTCTCTTGCAGCTGTGCCTACAGGCCCAGCTCCTGCCTCCAAAGAGCCTCTTTTGACTCTGCTCCTACCCAGCTCCTGGAGGCCTTCGTAGGCCTGAAATCTCTTCCAGTCCAGCACTCCATCCCCACTCTCCCGTCACAGCGGCCTTCCCAGGCCCAGCTTTTGCCTCACGGTGGCCTTCCCCGGCCATTTTCTAGCCGGCCTCGCGGCAGCCTCAACAAGCCCAGCTACTGCCTCACACTGGCCTCTCTAGGCCCAGCTCAGGCGTCACAGTGGCGTCTCCAGGCCCAGCTCCCGCCCACCCCGACGGCATCTCCCGGCTCAAGGCTTTCTCAAGTCGGCCCTTCCAGGCCAAGTTCCTGCCTCCCGCCGATGGCCCGTGCGGGCCCAAAGCGTCCTGAAGTCGGCCTCGCCAGGCCCAGCTCCTGTCTGTCGTAGGGGCCTAGAGGCACGGCCTCTGCCTCCTCACAGTGGACCCCTCCGGGCCCAGCTCTTGCTTCAGCATGGCCACCTCAGGCCAAGCTCCTGCCTTGCCTGTTGGCAGCCTCCACAGGCCCAGCTCTTGCCTCTCGCCATCCTCTCCAGGTCCAGAACTGTTTCCAGCTGGCCTCTCCAGGCCCAGCTCTCCCTCCCAGCTGCACCTGCCAGCCCAGCTCCTACCTCGCAACAGCCACGTTCGGCCCAGCTCCTGCCCAGCTCCTGGCAGCCTTTGTAAGCCCCAGGCTCCTCTAAGTCGGGCCTTCCAGGCCCCGCCTTCGGCTGCCCGGCGGCCTGGAGAGGCCCAGCTCCTGCCTGACAGTGGCCTCTCCGGGCCCAGCTCTTGCCTTGCGTCGGCCTCCCCGGGCCACGTTTCCGCCTGCCTCACGGCAGCCCCGACAAGCCCGGCTCCTGCCTCCCGATGGCCTCTTTAGGCTCATCTCATGCCTCACCGCGGCCTCCACCAGGCCAGGCTCTTGCCTTTCGGCGGCCTCCACAGGCCCGGCTCCTGCGTCCCAATGGCCTCTTTAGGCGCAGCTCGTCCCTCTCCATGGCCTTTTTCAAAGGCACAGCTTTTCCCTCGTGGCGGCCTCTCCAGGCCCAAGTCTGCAAGCCTCCCCTGGCCTGGGGGCTGCCTCTCGGCCTCTTTTCCAGGCCCAGCCCCTGCATGCAGGCAGCCGCTTTTGACTCGTCTCGTGCCCAGCTCCTGGCAGCCTTCTTAGGCGCGAAACCTCCTCCAGGCCAGCTCTCCAGGCCCACCTCTGGCCTTGCAGCGGCCTTCCCAGGCCCAGCTCTTACCTCACGGCGGCCTTCTGCGGCTGTGTTCCTGCCGGCCTCCTGGCGGCGGCATCAACGAGCCCAGTGCCTTGACTCTCACTGGGGTCTCGAGGCCTAGCTCACGCCTCACGGTGGCATCTCCAGAACCAGCTCCCGCCCACACCGTTGGCATCTCCCGGTCCAAGGCTTTCTCAAGTCGGCTCCTCCAGGGCCCAACTACTGCCCCCCACTGATGGCCTCTGCGGGCCCGAACTGTCCTGAAGTGGGACTCGGTAGGCCCAGCTCCTCCATGTCGTAGGACCCTAGAGGCACGGCCTCTGCCTCTTCACAGTGGACCCCCACCAGGCCCAGCGCTTGCCTCAGCGTGGCCGCCTCAGGCCTAGCTCCTGCCCTGGCTGTTGGCAGGCTCCACGGGCCCAACTGTTCCCACTCTCCATCCTCTCCAGGCCCAGAACTGTTTCCAGTCGGCTTCTCCAGGCCAAGCTCTCCCTCCCGGCTGTCCCTGCCACCCCAGCTCCTGCTTCGCAACAGCCACGTTCGGCACATCCTGCCCAGCTCCTGGAAGCCTTTGTAGGCCCCAGGTTCCTCTAAGTCAGGCCTTCCAGGCTCCGCCTTTGGCTCCCCAGCGGCCTGCAGAGGCACAGCTACTGCCTGACAGCAACCTCTCCGGGCCCAGCTCTTGCCTTGTGTCGGCCTCCCCGGGCCACGTTTCCGCTTGCGTCACGGCAGCCATGACAGGCCCAGCTCGTGCCTCCCGATGGCCAGCTTAGCCTGATCTCGTGCCTCGCCACGGCCTCCCCAGGCCCCGCTCCTGCTTTGCGGCAGCCTCTGCAGGCCCGGCTCCTGCATCCCCATGGCCTGTTTAGGCCTGGCTCGTGCCTCGCCGCGGCCTCCTTAGGCCCAGCTTTTCCCTTCCGGCGGCCTCTCCAGGCCCAGAACTTCCTCAAGTCGGCCTCCCCCGGCCCAGTGGCCACCTCCCGGCCTCCTCTCCAGGCCCAGCTCTTTGCTCGCGGCCGCGCCCGCAGGCTCAGCTCCTGCCTCCGAACAGCCAGCCTTCTGTGACTCGGCTCCTGGCCAGCTCCCGGCGGCCTTCGTAGTCCCGAAGCCTCCTCCGGTCCAGCTCTCCAGGCCCGCTTCTTGCCTCGCGGCGGCCTTTCCGGGCCCAGCTCTCGCCTCTCGGCGGCCTTCCCCGGCCACGCTCATGCCGGCCTCCCGGCAGCCTCCACAAGCCCAGCTCCTGCCTCACGCGGGCCCCTCCAGGCCCAGCTCGTGCCTCGCGGCGGCCTCTCCAGGCCTGGCTCCCGCCCAGCCCAATGGCGTCTCCCGGCCCAAGGCTCCCTTCCTCAATGTCGGCCCCTCTGGGCCCAGCTCCTGCCTCCTGCTGATGGCCCGTGCGGGCCCACCCGAGGCGTCCCGAAGTCGGCCTCGCCAGGCCCAGCTCCTGCCTGGCGTAGGCCCCTAGGGGCACGGCCTCTGCCCCACACTGGTCCCTCCGGGCCCAGCTCATGCCTCGGCCTGGCCGCCTCAGGCCCAGCTCCTGCCCGTGGGCAGCCTCTCTCCAGGCCCGGCTCTTGCCTCTCGGCATCCTCTGCAGGCCCAGAACTGTTTCCAGTCGGCCTCTCCAGGCCCGGCTCTCCCTCCCGGCCGCGTCCACCGGCCCAAGTTCTGCCTCACGACAAGCACGTTCGGCCCAGCTCCTGCCCAGCTCCTGGCAGCCTTTGTAGGCCCCAGGCTTCCCTACGTCAGGCCTTCCAGGCCCACCTTCGGCTTCCCGACGGCTGGGAGAGACCCGGCTCCTGGCTGACAACGGCCTCTCCCGGCCCAGCGGTGGCCTCACGTCAGCCTCCCCAGGCCACGTTTGCGCCTGCCTCGCGGCAGCCCCGGCAGACCCGGCTCCCGCCTGCTGAGGGCCTCTTAAAGAGGCTCATCTCGTGCCTCGCGGCGGCCTCCTGAGGCCCAGCTTTCCCCTTCCGGCGGCCTCTCCAGGCACTGTTGACTGCTCAGTTCCTGGCACTGTGCTAAGTGGCTGAGAGCATGGGGTGGATATGTAAGCAAGTAATTGTAATAGGACATGAGTATTATAATGGCTGTATTTATGAAAAGCTACAGGAACTGGAGGGAAAATTATCCTGTTAGTGGGGAAGATGGAGTCAGATGTCACTTGATCCTTGAACAGAGTAGGATTTGAAGGTGAACAGACAGAAGGGTATTCTAAGTAGGTTCATACATAGAATGAGCATGCAATTTATTATCCAAAGGAGGTCACTTTTGAGAATCAAAGGGGGTGCTTTTAGGCCAGGACTGTTGCTTGCTAACTGGAGTGTATGATTGCCCTATTTGTAAAGAATGAATGATGCTGTGAACCCACAGTTCGATGTGAATTTGTGGAAAACTCATTTCTTCTAATTATTTGTAGAGTTTTTAACAATTCTTATTGGAAGGTATATTTTTTTTCCCTAGGGCTGCTGTAAAATATTACAGGCATACTTTGGAGATATTACGGGATTGGTTCCACATCACTGCAATAAAGTGAGTCACACAAATTTTTGTGTTACCCAGTGGATATAAAAGTTGTATTTTGGGCCAGGTTTCCTCTGCATCTCTGTGTTTCAGTTGGGGTAGGGTAATTTTCCGTTCAGTTTGAAGAGCTCCCCCTGGTATTTCTTCCAGTGGATGTCTTCCCATAACAATGTTTTTTTCCTCATCTGAAAATGTCTATTTTGCCATCTTTTTTTTTTTTTTTTGAGATGGAGTCACCTGCTGTCGCCTGGGCTGGTATGCAGTGGCGCAATCTTGGCTCGCTGCAACCCCTACCTCCTGGGTTCAAGTGATTCTCCTGCCTTAGCCTCCTGAGTAGCTGAGACTACAGGTGCGCGCCACCATGCCCATCTAATTTTTGTCTTTTTAGTAGAGTTGGGATTTTACTATGTTGGCCAGGTTGGTCTTGGACTCCTGACCTCATTTCCTCCCTCTTCTGCCTCCCAAAGTGCTGGGATTGCAGGCATGAGCCACTGCGCTGGGCTATGTTTTTTTGTTTTGTTTTGTTTTGTTTTTTTTGAGATGGAGTCTCACTCTGTTTCCCAGGCTGGAGTGCAGTGGAAGGAGCTCAGCTCACTGCAACCTCCGCCTCCTGGGTTCAAGCGGTTCTCCTGCCTCAGCCTCCCGTGTAGCTGGGATTACATGCACGCGCCACCATGCCCGGCTAATTTTTTGTATTTTTAGTAGACACAGGATTTCACCATGTTAGCCAGGATGGTCTCAATCTCCTGACCTCGTGATCTGTTCACCTGGGGCTCCCAAAGTGATGGGCTTACAGGCGTGAGCCACTGCACCAGACCTTTGCCATCAGTTTTTAAAGGAAACAGATACTGAGCACTGGATGCTAGGTGGGCAGGTTTTTTCTTTCAGCTTTTTTTTTTTTTTTTTTTTTAAAGCCATCATACTTTAGAATCTTTCAGCACTGTCAAATTATCTTCTGGCTTTTATTATTTATGTTGAGAATTTAGACCGGGCGTGGTGGCTAACACCTGTAATCCCAGCAATTTGGAAGGCCATGGTGGGTGGATCACATGAGCCCAGGAGTTGGAGACCAGCCTGGCCAACAGGGTGAGGCCCTGTAGCAACATGTGGTGGCCCTTTTTCAGTACATTGGCCTGATCCGGCTCAGTTGGATGTCATTTACATAGGTGTCTTATATTTTAGATACAAGAGATTTCTTAAAAGCTTAAAGCATAATACAAGTATTTACTTGATTGCACCATCTTAACAAATCTAAATAAATACATTTCAGGTCTAGGCATTGCGTTTTGTATTTCTCTAAACCAGTGTGCGCATGTGTGTGTATGTGTGTATCACTTTACCCAGCCACAGGAAGTGATTATGGATGAAATGGCTGCAGCAAAGCTAAAACTATGATATGCCTTTGAGAAAAAAATATTGAGCTGAGGCCGCCGCCATCTCCTTCCTGCCCTTGCCTTGGTGGGCGGCGGTTTCCCGCGCCGTGGCTGGCTTGGCCGGCCGGGGCACTGCGCTGGGCTCCATGCAGCTGGGCTGCGCGGCCGCGCAGAGCGGGCGCCTCTGGGGCTCTGGTGGGGGGCCTGACAGGAGCAGGCCGGGGATGGCCGCGGCAGGCGGCAGGTCGGCCGTGGAGCCCCGGGGAGGCGGCCGCCACGATCGCTGCCCGCAGTCTGCGAGATGTCCGGCAGTCCGCTCAGGGCCCCTTTTGCAGACTCGGTGCCCGGTGTGCGTCGACGCCGCCTGCTTGGTCTTGGCACCACTGGCGCAGCTGCCGCGGCGGGGGCCTGGCTCCAGATCCTCGACCCCTGCGAGCGCCGGCCCTGCGTGCCTGCTATGTTGGTGCCATCTCTTCTGCATGTTTATGCTTGCCTGTCACATTCCCTGGCCTCTGAGTGTCCTTTGGCAGTTTCCAAAGCATTTGGGCAAGAAGGAGCTTGGGGAGCTTCACAGCAGGTGGGGGTGCACAGGGGAGGGGCCGCGGCCGGACCAGCAGAGTGCTTCAAGGGCTGCCGCGCTGACGCTCTTCCACACTGTCTTTCGGAACTGGGGTTAGGGGACAGCCCTTGGCCGCCACTGTGTCCTTCCTCTGTCGCTTTACTTGGGGCTGGACCTCCCCTTTCCAGCTTTGGCATGTGAGCCTGCATCGAGCGTGGTGTCGAGACCACTACTAGCTGGGGCCGTGGGATGAAGGGTGCCCCTGGCTCGGGGAAGGTGGGGACATTTTCCCCGCTCCCCAAATGATTGTTGCATGCTGTGGTGAGGGGACAGTGGTACTCGATTTCCCGTGTGCCAGCTTCGGGACTCGGCTGTGCTTTTGTGTCTCTTTGATTAGCAAAAGCAAAACGAATTCCTCCCCGAACACTAAGCTTCCTGGAAACTTCCCTAGACCTAAACCTGAGAACCGCATATAAACAGGCCTTGAGGGTTCTGTTGTCAGTAGCGGGTTACCTGATTGCAAACTGAGCAAGTTTAAAACGGAATGGGCTGCTTTGGGCTGCACAGCCGCCTGGCATTCTGACAGCTAAGCAGGAGGCAGAGGTGAGAGACCAAGATGGACTAAAAATGCCCTAGCCGCTGGGAGCCCAACTCGCCCCAGCCTCATTGAAAGGAGGAACATTTGTTGCAGCCATCGGAACCTTATCCTTTATAAAACGGGGCAGCTCATAGGATTACATTTCTAAGCCAATCCTGTGACCATCCTCCATGAAATTCTCTGTTTTGGTTACATGTGGTCAAACTGAGCCTCACTGAAACAATTGAAAACAAATACTCTCGACAAATCTTAAGAATCGTTTTGAAAATCAAAAGGTATGGAAAATGTTGTGGCTTCTTTCTAAGCTTTCTTCAGCCCGAATTCTGTTATTCTCTGATCTTTTATGGTGTAAAATCATACCCGTTCCATTATGTATTGATTGTCAAGAAGGAAGTAGGCTTTTATTGCTGTGTTTATGTCAGTTTCCATTTACTGTCTCACCACATTTATTGGGTTATTGCCTTTGCCTTTGATTCAACAGGAGCTGGAAGGGAAAGAATCCCAAATTCTGTTTCTTAAGGCAGCCAGTTGTTAGAATGAACTTTCCTCATTTTCTATTGTGAGGCCTGAGGAAAGACATTCAGTTCCAAAGGCTGTGCCTGTCCTTTTAAATAGAAGAGAGAGGGCCCGGCACGGTGGCTCATGCCTGTAATCTCAGCACTTTGGGAGGCGGAAGCGGGCGAATCACGAGGTCAGGAGTTGGAGACCAGCCTGGCCAACATAGTGAAAACCCGTCTCTACTAAAAATACAAAAAATTAGCCGGGCTTAATGGCGGGCGCCTGTATTCCCAGCTGCTCGGGAGGCTGAGGCAGGAGAATCGCTTGAACCCGGGAGGCAGAGGTTGCAGAGAGCCGAGATCTTACCATTGTACTCCAGCTTGGGCAACAGAGTGAGATCCTGTTCCAAAAAAAAAAAAAAAAAATCTAGTATGAGCACTATGGTAGTTACTAGCCAGGAACCGTGGACAGAAGTCAATATATATTATAACACCACACTGGTTCTATTTGAGTCACTAGAAATGTAACAGTGGAGAAGGAAAATAAGGTCTCTGTCCTCAGCAAATTGCATTCTGGCAGTGAGGGAGACAGACCAACAGGTAAATAAGTAAATAAAAAATATTTATTAGAAATAGGACATGGAGGCTGGGTGCAGTGGCTCATGCCTATAATTCCAGCACTTTGGGAGGCCAGGGTGGGTGGATCACTTGAGGCCAGGAATTCGAGATCAGCCTGGTCAATATGGCGAAACCCTGTCTCTACAAAAAATATAAAACTTAGCCAGGTGTGGCGCCACATGCTATAGTCCCAGCTACTCAAGAGGTTAAGGTGAGAGGATCACTTGAGCCTGGGGAGGTCGAGTGTTGTGAGCCATGATGGCACCACTGCACTCTAGTCTAGGTGACAGGGTGTGAGACCCTGTCTCAAGAAAAGAAAAGAAAGAAAAAAAAAGAAATAGGACATGAAGGCTGGGCATGGTGGCTCACATCTGTAAGAAGTTCAAGGCCAGCCTGGGCTACGTGGTAAGAACCCGTCTCTACCCCTCCCAAAGAATAATAATTGGACATGGAGAAGTGGCATTTGGCCCAGGACAGAGGAGAGGGTTGGGTAGGTTGGGGTAGGTAGTGTTTCACAGAGGCTAGGGAAGGCCTCTCACAGTTTGACGTGAAAGCTTAGATCTAAACAATGAGAAAGAAACCACCACCTGGACAGCAAGGAGCATAGCATTCCTCACATTGGAACAGCATGTGCAAAGCCTCTCCCAACAAAGGGGGAAGTGGAAAGGATAGCAGTTTAAAACAACATTCATTTATTTTTTATTTTTATTTTTTTAAAAGACAGGGTCTCTGTTGCCCATGCTGGAGTTCAGTGGTGCAGTCATAGCTCGCTGCAACCTCAAATTCCCAGCCTCGATCAGTCGTCCTACTTCAGCCTTCCTAAGTACTGGGAATACAGGCGTGAGCCATCGCCCCTAGTCCATAGCACTCATTTATTATCTCTTAAGTTGTGTAGATTAGAGGTCCAAGCAGGCTCCGCTGGGTATTCTGCTGAGGACCTCAGGAGGTCAGAATTAAGCATCGGCCAGCCTGGGTTTTTATTTGGAGGTGATAGGGAGAGTCTCCTTCCAGACGCACTCATGTTGGCAGAATTCATTTTCATGTGGTGAAGGTCTGAGGTCCTCATTTCTTTGCTGGCTGTCAGCCAGAAGTCATTCTCAGCTTCTAGAAGCCAGTCAAATTTCTTGGCTTTTAGTCTCCTCCAGCTTCAAAACCATCAATAGTGCTTTGACTCTCTCTAACTTCACATTCTTTCTCTTCTGTTTTTTAAAAAGACAGCTTTATTGAGGTATAATTCACATACTATACAATTCTCCGTTTTAAAAGTGCACAATTAAGTGACAACCATTACCACAGCCAACTTTAGAACATTTTCATTATCTCAAAAAGGAACCCATGCCCTTTCTCTATCCCCTTTATTCCCATCCTCTCCCCTCTTAGTGCTCAGTGACCACCAGTCTGTTTTCTGTTTTCTCTAGATTTCCGTGGTATGGATGTTCAGATGAATGGAATCATATAACGGGTGGTCTTTTATAACTGGCATCTCTCACTTGGCATATTTTCAGGGTTCACCATGTTGTAGCATATATCAGTACTTCATCCCACATTTTGTTTATTAATTCATCATCTGATGTACATTTGTGTTGTTTCTGCTCTTGGACTATTACGGATAATGCTGATACAAACATTCATGTACAAGTTTCTCTGTGGACACATGTTTTTATTTCTCTTAGTCTAGGAGTGAAATTGCTGGTTTCTATGATAATATTGTTTAATCATTTGAGAAATGACCAGACTTCTCCACAATGGCTGTACCATTTTACATTTCTACAAGCAATGTATGAGGGTTCCAGTTTCCCCACATCCTTGCCAACACTTGTTATTTCTGACTTTTTGGTTCTAGTCACCCTACTGGATGTGAAGTGGCATCTCATTATGGTTTCGTTTTGCGTTTCCTTGATGACTGATGATGTGAAACATCTTTTCACATACTCATGACTGTTTGCCTTTCTTTCTGGAGAAATGTCCATTCAGATCTTTTACCCGCTGAAACAATTGTTACTTACTTTTTATTATTGAGTTATAAGAACTCTTTATATGTTCTGGTTATGAGTTCTTTATTACATAAATGACTTGCAAATATTTTCCCTCATTCTGTGGGTTCTATTTTCACTTGATAAGGTCCTTTGAAGCACAAAGATTAAAATCTTGTTGGAGTACAATTTATCTGTCTTTTGTTGCTCCTGCTTTTGGTGTCATATCTAAGAATCCTTTGTCAAATCCAGTATGAAAATTTTACCTCTATATTTTCTTCTGAGAGCTTCTACATTTAGGTCTTTGATTGATTCTGAGTTAATTTTTGTACACGGTATGAAGTAAGCATCTAACATCTAACATCGTTCTTTTGTACGTGGCTATCCAATTTTCCAAGCACTATTTGTTGAAAAGACTCTTTTTTCTCCATTGAATGGTCTTGGTACTTTTGTGGAAAATCAGTTGACAGAAGACGTGTGGGTTTATTTCTGGAATCTCAGTTCTATTCCATTGATTTCTGTGACTGTCCTTGTACCAGTACCACGCTGTAGTAATTCCTATGGCCTTGTAGTAACTTCAAATCAGGAAATGTCAGTTTTCTTACATTCTTTTTGAAGACTGTTTTGGCCATTCTGGGTCCTTGTTCTCTTCAGCATTTTAGGGTTCATGTGCTTTTGTTGGGCCCATCTAGATAATCTAGGATAATCTCCTTATTTCCATTATCAGTCAACTTAATTATATCTGCCAAGTCTTTTTTTGCAGTGTAAGGTGACATAATCACAGTTGTAGCACCAGAGAGTGAAGGTCATGGGTGCACAGGTCCTATGAGGCTGAGTTTGGTGAAAAGATAGAGAATGAGAGGAGCAGAGAGGCTGGAGAGGGAGATAGGAAAGGGAGTTTCAGAAATATTACATAGTTTGCCTAAAGTCACATTTCTAGTATGTGGCAGAGCTGGGGTTTGAGTGCAGATTTGACTGATCTCTGTGATTTTATGGTCCACACCAAATCAGTCTTCTTAGACTCGAAGCTATTGTTATTGTTTCTGTCTAATACATGCTGAGCTTTTAATGTGTGCCAAGTAATCCACAGAGCACTCCTTTATTTTTTTTCTAGCTCTTAAAGAGCATCTGTACCAGTCTTTTGGCATAGATAATAGGCTGTACTGGAACTAGCTTGATTAAAAAAAGAAAAAAGCAGTTAGGGGACTGGGGGTATGACTCAGAATCTGAGGGTGGGCGTGCAGCTAAACCTTAGTCAGGGATTGGAACTGGGAGATTAAAATCACTCAGGACGTACAGGACCTTCTACCTTTCTCTGCTTCTTGGCGTATGTCTATTTCATTCTGTAGACTGTCCTGATACTTGGACCACTTGGTGGAAGATGGTCATGTCACACAGCTCCATCATTTAAGAGAACAGCCCCGACTTAGTCCCATTTCCAAAATTCGAAGCAAAAGACTCTGACACAGTTTGGGGCAATCAGCTGTGACCCTGAATTGGGGGACCATTCAAATTATACAAACATAGCTTCTGCCAGCTTATCTTTTTGGATTCGGAGGACAGTTTCCTGATACACAGGAGGTATTTGCACATGTGCTAGGCAGACTCCCCAAACTATGTTCATTTTAGTAACATCAACTAGTATTATCATACTTATAGTACAAATTTTAATAACTTAATTGATCTATGGAAAAAATAGGTATTTCCTTTTGCCCATTTCTCTTGGAAGGGAAGATAAGGGACATCAGGATGATAATGGCGAGAAGATTAGCTTAGACTTTCAAAATAATTTGAATCCCAGGACTTGGTATTCTAAGTGTAGGCTTACTTGAGCCCAGGAGTTCAAGACCAGCCTGGATAACATGGCAAAACACCGCCTCTACAAAAAAATACAACAATTAGCCAGGCATGGTGGCTGAGTGGTGGGAGTATTGCTTGAGTTCAGGAAGTGAAGGCTGCAGTGAGCTGTGATCACGCCACTGCACTCCAGCTTTTCCAGCTTGAATGGCACACCCTGTGTTCCAAAAAAAAGAAAAGGAAGCTTAGTGATGTCTCTGCCACTTAATATCTTTTTGATGGAATAAGTTATGATTTCTTAATGTTAGTATCTTCATCTCTTACAATAGGACGTAGTAGATGGTCTTTAAAGTTTCTGCAGGTTAACATCTTAGGACTATTTTTCTTCTTCTTTTTTTTCTACTTATTTTCTTTGTTTCTACCTAATCCTCATCTACTATTTATAAATGGCTGGTGTCTTAGAAGATCGAAATCCTGACTTTGGGAGGCTTTAACCTTGTAGAGGAAGTAAACAGTAA
Organism: Pongo pygmaeus; assembly: GCF_028885625.2. Classification (NCBI taxonomy): domain Eukaryota; kingdom Metazoa; phylum Chordata; class Mammalia; order Primates; family Hominidae; genus Pongo; species Pongo pygmaeus. The sequence continues at coordinate 20,649,175 of NC_072379.2, read as the reverse complement.
AGTTGAGAGTTCTTTCTAATTACATTTCCCTCTCCCTGCGAAGTCTCATTAAATAACTCTTATAGATCTGACCTCTAAGGTAGATTACCATCCGTCGTCTTTCCCTTCCCAGTGTGTTACCTCTTATTTATTTATTTATTTTTGAGACAGGATTTCACTCTGTTGCCCAGGCTGGAGTGCAGTGGTGCGATCTCGGCTTACCGCAGCCTCTGCCTCTGCCTCCCAGGTCCAAGTGATTCTCGTGCCTCAGTCTCTTGAGTACCTGGGATTACAGGCAAGCGCCACCACGCCTGGCTACCCACTGTGTTACCTCAAGTCCTCTAATTGTAGTTGTCTCTTGGTCAGCATCTGTGTCTCCTGTTCTGTACTTCTCCCTAATCCAACCTAGAAATTGCCTCTCAAGTTTTTTTTTGTTTTTTTTGTTTTTTCTTTGAGACGGCGTCTCCCTCCGTTGCCCAGGCTGGAGTGCAATGGCATGATCTTGGCTCACTGCAACCTCCATCTCCCAGGTTCATGCGATTCTTGTGTCTCAGCGTCCCGAGTAGCTGAGATTACAGATGTCTGCCACCATGCCCAGCTAATTTTTGTATGTTTAACAGAGACGGGGTTTTGCCATGTTGGCCAGGCTGGTCTCGAACTCCTGCACCTCGAGGCTCAGGTGAGCCACCCACCTCGGCCTCCCAAAGTGCTGGGATTATAGGCGTGAGCCACTATGCCCGGCTGAGGTTGTTGTTTTTTGTTTTTTTGTTTTTTTTTTTATCGTAGAGTCAAATTGATTCAGAAGGAGTATAATGTTCTGTGAATTTTAAAATTTTATTAGATTTATGTAAACACCTCCACAATCAGAATACAGAACAGTTTCATCACCCCAAAAAACTTTCTTGTGTTAATCCTTTATAGTCACATCCTTTCCTACCCCTAGTTCTTAAATGGAATCATACAGAATGTAAACTTTTAAGATGACTGCTATGGTCTGAATCTTTGTGTGTCCTCCAAATTCATATGTTGAAATTCTAATCCACAAGGCGATGGTACTAGGAGGCGGAGCCTTTGGGAGGTGATTAGTTCATGAAAGTGGAGCCCTCATGATTGGGATTAGTGCACCTATAAGAGACCGCAGAGAGCCTAGCCATGTGAGGACACAGGGAGAAGGTACCTTCAGTGAACCACCAGACACCAACATCTGTTGACTTTTTGATCTTGAACTTTCCAGCTTCCTGAACTGTGAGAAATAAATTTCTGTTTTTTATAACCTACCCAGTTTATGGTATTTTGTTACTGCAGCCAGAAGGAACTAAGATGCTGGCTTCTATCAGCAGAAAGCCTCTGAGATTTCATCGAAGTTATTGGGTGTACTAATACCTGTTGTTGTTCTTGTTTTCCTGAGTAGCATTCTGTTGTATGGATGCACCATAGTTTGTTTATTCATTCATCCATTGAAGGATATTTTAGTTGTCATTTTTTTGTCATCACAAATATTGCTACTATAACTGTTTATGTACAGAATTTTGAGTAAATAGCAGTTTTTATTTCTCTAGAGGAAATACCCAGGAGAGGGATTGCATGGTTGGATGGTCATTGTATGTATACATTTTTATGAAACCATAAAAGTGTTTTCTCTAGTGTCTGTACTATTTTGCATTCCACTAGGAAGGTATGAGGGTTTTAGTTGCTCTGCATCCCTGCTACCGCTTGGTATTGTCAGTATTTATTTTTTTTTCTGAGGTGGAGTCTCACTCTGTCACCCAGGCTGGAGGGCAGTGGTGTGATCTTGGCTTGCTGCAACTTCCACCTCCCAGGCTCAAGTGATGCTCCCACCTCAGCCTACTGAGTAGCTGCGACCACAACCATGCACCACCATCCCTCCCTAATTTTTTTTGTATTTTTTTTTTGGTAGAAACAGGGTTTTGCCACGTTGCCAAGGCTGTGTCAGTATTTTCTATTTTAGCCATTCTAATAGATTTGAGTGATAGTTCATGGTGGTTTTAATTTGCATTTCTCTAATGACTGAACAATGTTGAACAACTATTCATATGCTTATTTGCCACCATGTCAATAACTGCAAGGGACCTGAATTTTGAGTTCTCCCTACTTAAACGTAGCAAGTTAGTCTCCACGGTTTCATGGATATTGGCCCAAGACATGAAACTCCTGGGTTAGAGGCAAAAGAGGAGGACACAGGTCACAGGACATCAGTAGAACCAGCCTCATGTCCACGTGGAGTACCCTTTGCCCTGTAAGTTCCCTGTGGGCAATGACACGAGTAGGAAATCCAAGCTCAGGGAACTCAGCTCTCATAAGAGGTGGCAAACAGATGTTTCAAACCTTTGATATGAAGGGAGACATTATATTTACTGTACTGGACAGTTAACAAATTGTCTTCTGCTGTGGAAGGAGCTATCATCTTTCTCTTGTAAGGATGTTCAATATGCAAACATCTTTGACTGGGCAGTATGTAGCAAAGGCTTCTCACGGAAATGTGGGACACCGGTGTGTATAACTTCTTTGGTAAAGTGTCTGTTGAGACTTTTTGCTCATTTTTAAATTGGGTGGTTTGTTTTCTGACAACTGAGTTTTGAGAGTTCTTTATATATTCTGGGTATGTAAGTTCTTTGCCAAATAGGTGATTTGCAATTATTTTCTCCCATTCCGTAGCTTGTCTTTTCATTTTCTAAACAGTTATTCCCAGAGCAAAAGTGTTTTGTTGTGTTGCCAAGTTTGGTATACAGGTTCTGTGGGTTGTGGCTTTAATGTCAGTATATTGTTTAGAGTTTCGTAGTGCTGTTTCCATCTGTCTCGTGTATGTGCTGATCTGAGACCTGCATAGTGGTCTCTCCGTTAGTTCCAATTTGGAAACCTTTGGTACTGAATAGCGTCAGATCCATGCATATGCAGCTTAGGGGTAAGCCTAGAAATTGCTTTCTGGAGTTCTCCTCAGCAATTTTTTCCACACTTTGTGTTCTCAAAGGGCTCATATTTTCTTTCTTTTGTCCAGAAAACTGTGGATTTAGTTACCCCACTCTGCCATGTCTTTCCACCACTGCCTGCACATTTGAGACCAAGGATAGAGATTGGGAAAAATTGATAGTTCTCCTGCCTCAGAGTTTGGCTCCTGCACTCTCATTTCAGCCATAGCTGCAGAGAGAGCACACGATTGCTGGACACTGTGGCTCAAGAGAAGGGGGAGATGGTAAGTGGGGGGATCCCCATATTCTTTCTGGCTGTTAGGAGTTCCCTTTCACATGCCTGGAGCCCAAACTAGAGGAGCTTTCTCTGTGCTGTGGGGCCCATTGGCTGGTGGTATTGGATGGGAGAAAGTGGTAATCTCTTAGACGGCTGGGTGATAACTTCCAATTCTGGTCTTCCCCACTTCTCCATTTTGCCTTTCAGAATCCTCAAAAATAGTGCACAGTGCATACTGTCCAGGTTTGATAGCTGGATGAAATCTGTGAGGCCTCTCACCTCAGCAACTGCAGTCGCTGTGCTCAGTTTTTCTTCCATGTTTTCATTTATGCCTGACTTCCTTCTAGCTGTCACCCGTGTGTCTGCACACCTTAATGTTCAGCCAAAGATTGTTGTTTGTTCAGACAAAGATTGAGATTGTGCTCAGACATCTCAGTCTTTAGTTAGGCTTCCACTCTGATCAGCAGAGCCTGTGCATACACAGAGGAGACACAGGAGAACCTTGTAAAAATAAGAGTGAGGTTAGAGGGGAGGGCTTGAAATTTGAGTTAATTCCTTGGCCTGGACATAGATGCATTGCAGAAAGTGGAAGTTTTTTCCATCTTTACAGTTGCTTTTGTAGGAGAGGATTTATTTTCCTTCTCACCTGGTCTTTCTGGAAGACAGAACTCTACATCTCAAGTTTTGTGTCTTCAGATACAGATCTTATCATGCTTTCCCCTTTTCAGGAGCTTTCAGTGGTGACTTTCAATCCAGACTCTGTAGCTTAGAGTTTTAAAAAGCCATCATGATTTGACTTGCCACCTAACTTCTTTAGTTTACCTTCTGTCTATACTATATCATTCATATTTTACATTTGCCTCCCTCCTTCTGAGCTTTTTGTGAAAGGCATTCTTCCTGTCCAGAATATCCTTCCCCTTTCTGTCATGTTTCCAAGACCCTTTCAACACAAGGCTCTTTAAGGGCTATCACCAGCATCCCCAAGTGGTCTCTCTATACTCCCTAGGTCAGAATTTGTATGTGTGTTACTCCTCAACAGTTTCCTAACACTTTCTCTTTTTCCGCGTTTTTCAGTCTGCCTGTACTTTTGGTTATGAGCTTCGTGAGGGCAAGGACGTGTTCTATCCATTGCATCACCAGTGCCATCTAGCTTAATTCTCTGCACACAGTTGGCACTTAGTAAATGTTTGAGTTAAATTAATGAGACCTCCAAGATATAGGGCCTAATTTTATCTGCACATGCGAATCTCTTGAATGAATGCTGTAGAGTGCTGGTTTTTTACTGTGCTTGTTTGGCAGTTTGTTATTGTGGAGAAGAATGAGGACCATGTGGTTTTAGTTTGAAAGGAAATTGTTACATAGCGATTTACCATACAGCTGTGAGACTATGAACAAATGAGTTTAAATATTATACAGTAGAAAAGAAAACTGACTTTGGAAAGTATGATATTATTTCAATTTTTTTCTCTTCTCTTCTTTCTGGACAAGGCCTCGCTCTGTCACCCAGGCTGGAGTGCAGTGATGTGATCCATAGCTCACTGCAGCCTCCATCTCCTGGAGAGGCGATCCTCCTGTCTCAGCCTCCCGAGTAGCTGGGACTACAGGCACACACCATCACACCCCACTAGTTTTTGTATTTTTTTGTAAAGATGGGGTCTTGCTCTGTTGCCCAGGCTGGTCCTGAACTCCTAGCCTCAAGTGATCCTCCCACCTTGGCCTCCCAAAGTGACATGAGCCACTGTGCCCATCCTGGGTTTGTTTTCTTTTACAGTAGCCATCCTATTGGATATGAAGTGATATCTCATTGTGGTTTTGATTTGCATTTCCGTGATGATTAGTGATGTTGAGGATTTTTTCACATGTTTGTTGGCTGTTGCTATAGCTTTGGAGAATTGTCTATTGAAGTCCTTTTCCCATTTGTTAACCAGATTATTATTATTATTTTTTTTGTTATTGGCTTGTAGGAGTTCCTTTATATTCTGGATATTAACCCCTTATTATATATGTGGTTTGCAGATATGTTCTCTCATTCTGTGTGTTGTTCGTTTTTACTCTGTCAGTTGGTTCCTGTGTTGTGCAGACATTTTAAATTTTGTTGTAATTAATATATTTGTCTGATTTTGCTTTTGTTGCCTGTGCTTTTGGTGTCATATCCTAGAAGTCATTGCAAAATCCAGTGTCGGGAAGCTTTTCCCCTAAGTTTTCTAGTTTCCAGCCTTTACATTTAGGTATTTAATCCAATGTTAGCCCTTTCTTCATGGGTTCTGTGTATTTTTGGCAGGGAATAAGTCTTTAATATGACTGTTTCAGGAATTTACCATAGTTAACTTTTCCTTTTTCTTTATTCCTTCCTCCCCTCTTTCCCTCCCTCATTCCCTCCCTCCTTCATTCCCTTCTTCCCTCTCTTACAGCTTGAAGATAATGGAATCACTCCCTGTTTCTTCATAATTGGTAATATTTTAGTTAGTAGAATGATAATTCCTTTTCAACAGCACTTTGTTGTTTGTTCATTGGTTAGCAGGAAGAAGATGAGTCTTAAGTCTGAACGCTGAGGAATTCATGTGCATCAGTCGGACCTCCTGTGCAAGAAAGGATGTGGTTACTACGGCAACCCTGCCTGGCAGGGTTTCTGCTCCAAGTGCTGGGGGGAAGAGTACCACAAAGCTAGGCAGAAGGAGATTCAGGAGGACTGGGAGCTGGCGGAGCGGTAGAAGGACTTAATTAGGGGCGGTTGAACAGTGACGTGACTGGATACATACTTCTGTCACCATCCAAATACATTTTTTAAAATTTCTGCTTTGACCTATCAGCAAGTCAGTTTAAAATTAAGGAAAAGGATGTTTTTCCCTCTTCTTCTCAGTCAACCTTTAATGAACAGCTTTGAGTTGTTTCTTCATTTTGTGTATGTCTTAACTTCTGATTATATTCTTTGGGTTGTGTTAGTCTTAGTTCTCAAATGTAGACAATAAGCTCCTTGGAGTGGAAGAATGGAGATAGGCATATTTCCTGGTGAAGATTAAATGAGCTAATAAATATGATGTACCTAGTGCAGGGCTTGCAAATGGCGCTGATCAAGCATTATTTCCCTCATTCTTTTAATATATTCAGCGTGGCGTCTAGCTCAGTGATAAAACACAGTAGTAGAAATCTGTTGACTTGTATACATAGTCCTTGCATTATAGAAATTTAACTTTTCCTTAAAAATTAGGTTAGTCAAAGGCAGTTTTTATTATCTGGAAATACAGTGATGTTAAAAATTAAATAATGGGCCAGGCACAGTGGCTCACGCCTGTAATCCTAGCACTTTGGGAGGCTGAGGCGGGAGGATCATCTGAGGTCAGGAGTTTGAGACCAGCCTGAGCAATATGGTGAAACCCCATCTCTACTAAAAATATTTAAAAAGTTAGCCAGGCGTGGTGGTGTGCACTTGTTATCTCAGCTACTTGGGAGGCTGAGGCAGGAGAATTGCTTGAACCCAGGTATCGGAGATTGCAGTGAGCTGAGATTGTGCCACTGCCCTCCAGCCTGGGAGACAGGGTGAGACTCTGTCTCAAAAAAAAAAAAAAAAAAAAAAAAAATTAAATGGTGGGATGGCTAGTGAGCATAGGAACTAATAAAATGCCATGAATAATGTTAATTCTTTGCCAGAGCATTTTAGAAATTCTAAAACTGCTTCAACAGAAGAAAGGCAAGTGGAATTCTGCCAACTCTTCTTGCTAGTTTTTTATTTTTTCATCCAGTCAGCCAATATTTGTTGAGTGACTCCTTTGCTGGCACCTGTGGTGAGCTCAGAGAATTAGAAATTACACATTGCTTTCAGCGACTGTGGTCAATCAAAGAGAGAAAATTTTAGCCGAGAACATGAATGATCTCCTCAGGGTTTCCACTGCATGCCTGACGTTGTCAGTAGCGGATCCTGTTTCAAAAACAGAGTAGAGGCCGCTAGGCACGAACTGTCTCAGCTTCCTCCCCTCGCCACATAAAAATGTACTAATACCTTTATATTAACTTGTTGTCCGTCCCAGAGAAAGAAGTGTCCCGATTCCATCCTCAGACTTAGCACCTCCACCTGTGATTTTTGTTTCTATTTCTTACTGCTTTTAATTGTGACCCTGCTAAATCTCTCGGAAAGCTTGTAAAAGCAGTGATTGCTGGACCTTACCCTCAGAGTCTCTGATTTTAGTAGTTTGGGAGTAAGACTAGAGAATTTGCATTTGTAACAAGTTGCCTGGTGATGGTGCTGCTGCTGTCTGGGGAATCACGCTTGGAGAACCACTGTCTTATAGATAGTGCTTGAGTTTTTTGTTTTGTTTTGAGACAGGGTCTTGCTCTGTCACCCCGGCTGGAGTACAGTGGTGCAATCTCAACTCACTGCATCCTCTGCATCCTGGGCTCAAGTGATCCTCCTGCTTCAGCCTCCCAAGTAGCTAGGACTACAGGAGCATGCCACCACGCCCAGCTAAATTTTGTATTTTATGTAGAGACAGGGTTTCACCGTGTTGCCCAGGCGGGTCTCAAAGTCCTGAGTTCAAGTGATTTGGCCGCCTTGGCCTCCCAGTGTGCTGGGATTACAGGCGTGAGCCACCGCACCCGGCCTGTGTTTGGGATTTATTACAGATGGTTCACATGCAGCTAATCCAAAGCCAAATTTATTGCTTTTATTCACTATTCTCCCCATTCTGAACGTTTTCCTCCTAACCCTTCTCCTGAGTCAATTAATGGCATCATTGTTTACCAAGTTAGCTAAAAAGCCTTGGTTTCACTCTTGATTTCTCTTTAACCTCCCTTGGCACCTACAATTTGACCAAGTTCTGTTTGTTGCAACTCAGAAAAGTCTTTTGCATTTTATCTTTGCTCCTCTTCTTTTCCAGGTATTTATTTTCTTTTACTTAAACCTTTATAATATACGTGTAATTCCTGTCCGTGTCTCTAGTTTCTCTATCCTTCAAGTTGTTCACATAGCTACCTGCATGATCTTTCTAAAGCACAGATCTGACAACGATAACTTCTTGGATTTGCAGTCTTTCTTGCTTCCCCACCACATGATGAAATCCAGAATAGGCTTAGCAGTGGGCTTAGCAATCAAGATTCCTTACCCTCTGGTGCCTTCCTGTGTAGCCAGCATCACAGTTCATCACACCCCCAGTGCTCTGGCTACATTCAGCTTGTTGTGAAGCAAACCACAGGCTTGCACATTTGTAGTTCCTTCTTCCTGGAATATCCTTTCACTTAGAATCCTAATCGTCCTTATCGGTCAGGCGTGGTGGTTTGTGCCTGTAGTCTCAATAACTTGGGAGGCTGAGGGATGAGAATTGCTTGAACTTGGGAGGCAGAGGTTGTAGTGAGCTGCGATCGTGCCATTACACTCCAGGCTGGGTGATGGAGTGACACTCTGTCTCAAAAAACAAACAAACAAAAAAACAGAAACAAAAAAAGGATCCTATTTGTCCTTTAAGACTCACCCCAAACATCACCGTTGTAAAGCCTCATCAGACTCCTCCAGCAGATTGCGTTGTTCTTTCCTGTGTTCTCACAGCACGCAATTTTTACTCTCTGATGTAGCAGCTGTCCCATTATATAGCAGTTGTTTACTTAGCTTTTTGTTTGTTCCAACCTTGAGCTTGTTAGGGAAAAGGACTAGACTTTATTTATTTCACTGAGCTTGTTGGGGAAAAGGACTAGACTTGATTTCTTTCATGTAACCCTAGAGCAGTTGCTGAATGAGCATGAGAAGATGCCATTTGAAATCCGCAGTGCATGAAGAGCCGTCCATCCTGTAGCTATGTGAGACCTCAGACTGATTTGGCGTATTTAGTCTCTAGTTCTAAAATCTTTAGATCCTCCTGAATTAATGGAGTAATAACCTTCAGATACAGAGAAATCTTGGAGAATATCTAGATCATTCTGATCCTCTCTTGAATTACAGACTCCAGCGGGAAGAAGAAGAGGCCTTTGCCAGCAGTCAGAGCAGCCAAGGGGCCCAATCCCTCACATTCTCCAAGTTTGAAGAAAAACCAACGAGAAGACCCGCAAGGTTACCAAAGTGAAGAAATCTTCAGTGCGTCTTCTAGGGTCGGATCAAAGAAGGGTAATGTTCTGATACTCTTTTTTTTCTTCTCTGCCTGAGTGAGACACAGAGTAGATCCCCAGTGCTCATAGGCTCAGCTTTGTAATTTCTGTCAACTTTTTGAGAACATCAGCTCAGATTTGAGACTGAAATTGGGTTTGAGGGTCAGACAATATATGAAACCAATACTCTCTTTAGTTGAAAGACATTGTGTTTTAGAGAAATTTGTTTACTCTATAGGAGGAATAAAGAGAATTGAAATAGATAGTTTTGTTTATGAAATTCATCCCTATGCAAATGACTGTCTCTTGGGGTGTTTTGTTTTTTGTGCCTTTTTTTGTGGATCCTGGTTTGTTCTGTGGTATAATACCCTCACTGTTCATAGCTTGTCAGAAATGGTGATTTCTAAGCTTGAAAGTCATCTGAGAGAGAGATTTTCTGCCCGAGAGCTTATTTGAGAGACAGCTTGTGTCTTGAGAACATATAGGAAAAGGCCCACATTGGGCTCCCGGAGGGATGAAAGTGAGCCATAGTAGCTATTTTCCAGTGCATGGATTTGTATGTAGGTGATCATATTCATCCGGCTTCTTAAAATGCCATATGACCAGCAAGAAGATTGTCACGTAAGTCACAGTTGTTCTACAATTGAGAGACAAGCCAGTTGAAATGGCCCAACATAAAGAAAGAAAGAATCTCTGTTGTTAGGCCTCGGTGTCTGAAAATTTATGATGTTACTCAGAGTTATACAGTTAATGTGAAATAATGAGGGAGACTGGGAACCAACACTGATGCTGTCAGAAGACCTGTTCTCTGGGAGCCCCCTCTCTTGCTCCCCAGTTCCTACCCTGGGGTAATTGTAATGAGGTCTCCCCTGGAGGCAGGGGAATGAATAATAAGACAGTGTTACCCCTTAAGACCCTTGCCAGTCTTCTAGGTTTTGTGACTTTTGCTGTTTCCTTTTGTTTTATTATAAGGAAATAAAAGGAAATATTGCTTACCAAAAACACAGTTCTCTTTAAGACATGGATACCAGGTGCAGTGGCTCATGCCTATAATCTCAGCACTTTGGGAGGCCAGGATGGATGGATCACCTGAGCTCGGGAGTTTGAGACCAGCCTGGGCAACATGGTGAAATCCCATGTCTACAAAAAAATACAAAAATTATCCGGGCACAGTGGCATGATTACGTGATTAATTTGAAGCTGTTTCTTGGTTGGCTGCCAGTTTTAGCTATTTTGTCTCTACTAAAAAGGGGGAAAAAATTAGCACCTGCCAGAGATTAAATAAGAATGTATTCAGCTCATGATTTTGCCAGGAGGTGAAATTTTCAGGTGGTTAGTAAGGTGACTTTGGAGTCACTCTTGATTTGAGTCCTAGCTTTGTCATTTACCAGCTTTGTGACCCTGGGCGGACTAACCACTCCAAGTCTTGCCCACACTGAGGGACAGTAATATCTATCAGAGAAATTTGATGAGTATTCAATTAGTTGACATATATAAAGAGCTTAGCACAGTGCCCGACACACACAGTAGATCTCCAGTAAGAGTTAGCTTTTTTAAAATTCAAGTTATTCTTCTGATAGAATAATCTTGCAGGGAGCTCAAGGCCATTTATTATTAAGATCCTTCATTCCTATTTAGCTTAAAGTCTGTTTCTTGATGATATGTAGTGAAATGGTAAGTATTTATGATAACAGATGAAATAGTAAAAAAAATTATCAAATTATCAGCTCTAATAGCCTCATTTTGCAGATGACAATATGAAAGTCCATAAAGGTTAACTAATTTACCCAAGGTTGCACAATGAGTTTGTGCATGAGAACTCAGGTTTCCTAACTCCTGGGTCAATATTTTTCCATTATATTCCTTTATTCAATGTGTATACTTCAGAAACCCAGGTTATTTAATGTGTATAATAAATAGTAAATATATATATATATAATTAAGTTTCTGTTACTTAAGTACATAATTGTCATTTATATTTGCTGACTCTCCTTGGTGGTTTTAAAAACCTGCGTCCAAAAAGCCTCTGTAGAGTGTGCATGATACTATGGAAAGAAAATTTACGGTTTAGTGCAGAGTCTGTACTTTAAAAAGAAACAATTCTGGAGTTGGGTGCAGTGGCTTGTACCTACCTATAATCCCAACTACTTGGAAGTCTAAGGTAGGAGGATTACATGAGCCCAGGAGTTAGTGGCTGCAGTGAGCTGTGATTGTGCCGCTGTATTCCAGCCTGGGCAGCAGAATGAGATACCATCTCTAAAAAATTAATTAATTAAAAAAAGAAACAATCGAAGTGACTTTTATTTTAAAAATATGTATGCAGAATGGTTTTTACCTTTGTTCTTGTTTCCCCCCACCCCCCATCTTTTTGAATGGTAGATTTGTACTTTCTATTTTTTGTTCTTTAGTTGCTTTTTGTCAGTAGAAAGCTTTGGGGATAAAGACCTTAAAGTATTTGAAAATTCATGTTAGAAGAGAAGATTCCATTATGTCTTTGTTTCACAGATCACTTAATATAACTTAGCCAGGTAAATTTTGCATTTCACACTGATTACTTGTTTGGCCATTGTGTTTGGATAAGGTTAGCCTAAGTGCAGTTTTAATGTATTGGGTCTAGACTAGAAACAGACTTTTTGGATTCTGTAATCTTGATCTTCTTTAGTCCGTGATGCCCTTGCTCTTGGTATTTTACTTGTTTCTGTTAGTAGCATAAAGGAAAGCTTTTACGCCATACATAGCAGCTTGGTAGCAGACAAAATACAAATAACCTTCTAAGGAATTTTAAGAATATTTTCACATTTTTTTAGAGTTGGATTCACTTTCAGAGAAAGTAGATGGAATGTCTTGACTGTAAAGACTCAGTTAAAGTGTTTTAATCTCCACAGTCAGGGTGAGTGATCTGTATAGAGGAAGTCATAGTGGTTGGCCAAGCTGAGATACTTGCTTATACATTCCAAAGTGCCCTTTTCTTTCAGAACTCCTGTAATCTTGTCATCCCACGTAGAATCTTGTGTACCTCTTTCACAAACGGATCTGAAGACAGTGATCCTCCAAAGCATATCTTTTCTTTTTTAGAGTTAAAATGCCGATACCTCCCAGACCTTAGATTCTAAATAGTATTATTCATTAAAGTGAGCCAGGGCTTCTTAGAGAAATGACTGATTCTGGGGCTGGGGCAGGGAAAAAAAGGCCCCTTCAATATTTTGGTTACATTTCAGAAGATCTAGAAGCCAGCTTGGAGGGGTTTCCACTGGCTAAGTCTGGGATAATTTGAGTGTCAAAATAAACAAGGACAATAAGGCTGGGCATGGTGGCTCACACCTGTCATCCCAGCACTTTGGGAAGCCGAGGTGGGCAGATCACCTAAGGTCGGGAGTTCGAGACCAGCCCGGCCAACATGGCGCAACCCCATCTCTACTAAAAATACCAATTAGGTGTGGAGGTATGTGCCTGTAATCCCAGCTACTTGGGAAGCAGAGTCGGGAGAATCGCTTGAACCCAGGGGGTGGAGATTGCAGTGAGCTGAGATCGTGCCACTGCACTCCAGCCTGGGCAACAAGCGAGACTCCGTCTTAAAAAAAAAATAAAGTGAATAAATCAATAAATAAGGACGATAAATGAAGTATAACTGAACAAAATCATAATCCGTGTGTTAATTTAACTAGTAAAATAGAGAAATACGGCTGGCACAGGGGCTCACGCTGTAATCCCAGTACTTTGGGAGGCCGAGGTGGCCGGATCACCTTAGGTTGGGAGTTCGAGACCAGCCTGACCAACATGGAGAAACCTGTCTCTACTAAAAAAAAATACAAAATTAGCCAGGCGTGGTGGCAGATGCCTGCAATCCCAGCTACTGGGAGTCTGAGGCAGGAGACTCGTTTCAACCCGGGAGGCGGAGGTTGTGGTGAGCCAAGATCATGCCATTGCACTCCAGCCGGGGTAATGAGCAAGACTCCGTCTCAAAAATAAAAAAAAATAAAAAAATAAAATAGAGAAATACATAAATGAGAGGTTACAGTCATGTTAGTAGTAAAAATTGATTCAGGTAAAGTTTATCTGGGTGCTAAATCTGGGATGAGGGGGGAGGGAGTTTCCCAGGAAACAAGTTATGAGCATGATCTCAAATTCACTGCCTATGAATTATTTATGTATTTATTTCTTTTTCTTGTTTTCCTTTTTTTGTGGAGACGGGAGGTGGGTCTCGCTATGTTGCCCAGACTGGTCTTGAACTCCTGGCCTCAAGTGATCCCACCACTGCAGCCTCAAAGTGCTGGGATTACAGGTGTGAGCCACCATGCCCAGCCAGATTATTTATTAATTATAAATGGAGAAATGGTAACTATAAAATGGGGATGTAGGAGGCAAGGATAGATGTCATGTGTGCTTCCAGACATGACACTTTGAGAACACAACATCATTTATGAAATATTTAAGCCGAAAATTTGTAACAACCTGAATCCAGTCATGAGGACACCCAATCTAAATGGCATTCAACAAGATACCTGGCCTGTGTTCTTCAGAAGTGTCATGCCGAGAGAAACAAAGGCTGGGAAAATTGTGAACTGCTCATTGTGAACAATTGAGAAACTTGGAATATGGATTTTCAATTGAGTAAAAGTATTGTATCAATGTAAATTTTCCTGAATTTGGTAACTATCCTGTAAGGTACATAAAACAATGGCTTAATCCCTTTGCATTGCTACAGGAGAATACCTGAGGCTGGGTCACTTATAAAGGAAAGAAGTTCATTTGGCTCACGGTTCTGCAGGCTGTGGAAGAAGCATGGAGACAGGCCAGGTGCAGAGGCTCACGCCCGTAATCCCAACACTTTGGGAGGCCGAGACGGGCAGATCACTTGAGTCCAGGAGTTGGAGACCAGCCTGGCCAACATGGCAAAACCCTGTCTCTATTGAAAATACAAAAATTGGCCGAGCATGATGGCCCATGCCTGTAATCCCAACTACTCGGGAGGCTGAGGCAGGAGTATCACTTGAACCTGGAAGGCAGAGGTTGCAGTGAGCCGAGAATGCGCCAGTGTACTCCTGCCTGGGCTGCAGAGTGTGAGACGCCTCAAAAAAAAAAAAAAAAAAAAAAAAGATCGGGCAATGGAAGGCTTGATAATCATGGTCTACTTGCTATTCCTGAAATACAAGCTTTGTTTCTGTATTAAAAACATAAGGTGCAGCTTGGTCCAGTGGCTCATGCTTGTAATCCCAGCATTTTGGAGACTGAGGCAGGAGGATTGCTTGATCCCAAGAGTTCAAGACCAGCCTGGGTAACATAGTGAGATCCCATCTCTTAAAAATAATAATAATAATTAGCCGGGCTAGTGCCTGTAGCCACATCTACTCTGGAGGCTGAGGTCGGAGGATCATTTGAGCCTGGGAGGTTGAGGCTGCAGTGAGCTGTGATCGTGCCACTGTACTCCAGCCTGGATGACAGAGCGAGACCCTGATTAAAAAAAAAAGAAGAAGAAAAAAACAACGCAAGGTGACTAAGTTGAAGAGCAAGCACTTGCCATTTGAGCCCTAGCCAAAACTATAAACAGTAATGTGCGTGAGGTTGTTCTTTTCCATATTTCCTTCTTCTTCACTTCTTTCACCTTACACACTGAATCCCTATTGGCTGTTCAGACATAACTCACCTCCTCCCTGCGTACCGAACACCTCAACTGTCTCTCACTTTCTCCTCTCTAATCCAAACTTCTGGCCTCTTAGTAGGGGTTGACTTTTAGGAAGCTTAGAGAAAAACAGCAAAGTGTTGATTTTAGTAACTTGTATGATCATAACTAGTTAATAGAATTAATCTTCATTTACATTTTAAAAGGAGATTTTTTTTTCTTTTTTAAGCAAAAGTGTCTCTTTGGAAAAGTATGTGTGGGAGGGAAGCATGTTGTAAGCAAAGCATTAAAGGAAATGAGTAGGGTTTTCCTGTCTCTGACTGGTGTACAGACCTCCAAAGTAAGAGGGATTGGTGTTATTCTAAAGAGTCTTCAGTCCTCTCTTTGGCTTACTGAGGTAGTTGTAGCATAGTCAACAGCTCAGGCTTTGGATTTAAGCGCACAGACCTGGGTTCAAATTCCAGTCTTTATAAGTGACTGCAACATTATTCAAGTTACTCAACATATTCAAGCCTCAGCTTCCTCATTTGTAAATATCATAAGTGTATTACCTGATGGACTTGTGAGGATTATACAAAATAGCATTGTAAAAGTACCTAGTACATAATAGACATTACCTGTATGTAAGTTTATACTACCATTATTATTTTGTCAGATGGAATATGTATTATGTTTTTATTGGGTTGAGTGTTCTATCAGTGTCAGGTAGGTCAGGTTGGTTGAGAACAGCATTCAAGTTTTCTGTCTTTACTGACTTTTTAAAAATACCTCTGTGTCAATTACTAAGCGAGGAGTATTGAAATCTCCAAATATCATTGTGAATTTGTTTCTCCTTTCAGTTCTATCAAATTTTGTTTTATGTGTTTGGAAACAGTGTTATTAGTATATACAAATTTAGGATTGCTGTGTTTTCTTGAAGAATTAACCCCTTTTTTATGATGAGATACCTCTCTGTGTTCTTGATAATATGGTCCATGTTCTTAAGTTTACTTTGTCTAACATTGGTATAACCACTTAAGCTCTATTTCATTGTTTCAGAGTATCCTCTTCCTTTCATTAGTTTTTAACATATTTGTATCTTTATATTTAAAGTAAATTTCTTACGGACAACATGAAGCGAGGTCTTGTTTTTTAATCTAATCTGATAATCTCTGACATTTAATCAGACTGTTTATAGCACTTACATTTAATGTGATTTTTGATAAGGGAAGTTTTACCCCTGTCATCTTGCCCTTTGTGTTTATCTCATCTCGTCTTAGTTCCTTTTCTCCTCTTTTCTTGCTTTCTTTATGACCACACCTTTATCTCCACTATCAGCTTGTTAGCCACCCCTCTTTGTTCTGTTTTGTTTTGTTTGGTTTTGTTTGGTTTTTCTTACTGGTTGTTCTGGGCTTTACAGAATACATCTTTAACTTACTTACCTTCAAATAATATTTATACCACTTTACAGAAAAATATTTTTTTAACTATAGTATTATACGACTTTACATATAAGAATCTTAAAACAGGATTCTTATATTTCTTCCTCCCGTCCTTTGTGCTGTGGTTCTACATGTTACTTGGTGGTTCTTTCTCTCATCTTGGGTAGTTTCCTCATACGCATGTGTAGTACTCAGCCACACTCAAGGGAACCCTCTGCAGATACCTGGAGCTTTTTCTGTGTAGCCCTCTCCCCTCCGTAGCGTTTGCATGATATTTTGCCGTGCAAATTCTGGTCACATTGGCCTCCCTGAACTCCAAATGCTATCTGCTCAATTCAGCAAGTCAGCTAGGCTCTGTTTGAGTGGCCTCTCCTTGTGCCAAGACTTTAAAACTCTCCCAGCAGTGAGCTGGGACACTGTAGGACAGATTGTGTTTGTTTCCCGTCTTTCAGGAGTTAATCTGCTGTTTACCTGCCGTCCAGTGTCTGAAAACCTTTCGTTCATATATTTGACGTTGCAATTGTTAAGATAGTAGGGTAAACCTGATGCCATCAGAGTATTCCGTCATGACTAGAAGCGGAATTATGAGACAGAGAAGGATTTTTGATAAAGATTTTTTTCCTAATCATACAGATGTCAGCACAGTCTTTGGTTTTTTATTTACATAAAAAATATTTTAGAAAAGATGTTGCCCTTTTTGTTTTGAATTAGATTGTACCTGATTTATTTATGTGCTTAAAAAAATAGGTAGTATATCCAAATGACCCAAACGTAACAGGTATGGTGAGAAGTTTCCTTTTTACTTTGTCTCTCGCCCCTCTAGTTCCTAAGTACCACTGCTATTGTTCCCCTACTTTCTTTTTTTTCGAGACGGAGTCTGTCTCTGTCACCCAGGCTGGAGTGCAGTGGCGCGATCTCGGCTCACTGCAAGCTCCGCCTCCCGGGTTCATGCCATTCTTCTGCCTCAGCCTCCCGAGCAGCTGGGACCACAGGCGCCCGCCACCACACCCAGCTAATTTTTTGTATGTTTAGTAGAGACGGGGTTTCACCGTGTTAGCCAGGATGGTCTTGATCTCCTGACCTTGTGGTCCGCCCACCTCGGCCTCCCAGAGTGCTGGAATTACAGGCGTGAGCCACTGCGCCCAGCCTGTTGTTCCCCTACTTTCACAGAACTTTTGTTATTAGTTTCTTGTGTATCCTCTTTCTGTGCTTTTGTTCTAATTTAGAAACACGTGTGTTCTTACCCCACTACCCCCTGTTTTATATAAAACATAGCACAGTGTACATACCTTACTTTTTTTTTTTTTGAGACCAGGTCTCACTCTGTCACCCAGGCTGGAGTGCGGTCAAAATCCTGGGCTCAAGGGATCCTTCTGCCTCAGCCCGTCCAAATAGCTGGCACTATAGGTACACACTACCATGCCTGGCTAATGTTTTTACTTTTTGTAGAGAGAGCATATCACTATGTTGCTAATTTATGTTTTTGCTTCTAATACATTTATGAGCTCTTTCCATATCAGTACACAAGAAGCATACTTTTTAATTTTAAAACCCTATGGCATTTTATTTTATGGATTAAAGGATAATTTATTTAGTCCCTCAGTGATGGCCAGTTATTTCCAGTCTTTTGCTATTACCAGTAATGCTAAAATGTACATATTTCATTTGGTACATGTAAGATTTTATTAATAGAAAATTTTGGAGAAATAGAAATGTTAGGCCAAGCACAGTAACTCACACCTGTAATCCCAGCACTTTAGGAGGCCAAGGCGGGCAGATCACCGGAGGTCGGGAGTTCAAGACCAGCCTGACCAACATGGAGAAACCCCTTCTCTATTAAATATACACAATTAGCCAGGCGTGGTGGCACATGCCTGTAGTCCCACCTACTCGGGAGGCTGAGGCAGGAGAATCGCTTGATCCCGGGAGGTGGAGGTTGTTAACCGAGATCGCGCCATTGCACTCCAGCATAGGCAACAAGAGTGAAACCCCGTCTCAAAAGAAAAAAAAAGAAAGTCCTGAAGATCAAAGATTATAAGGAATTACTCTGAGAGCGAGACGCAGTGTTTTGTACCTGTAATTCCAGCACTTTGGGAGGCTGAGATAGGAGGATCATCTGAGGTTAGGAGTTTGAGACCAGCCTGGTCAACATGGTGAAACCCTGTCTCTACTAAAATACAAAATTAGCTGGGCGTGGGGGGTCATGCCTGTAATCCTAGCTACTTGAGAGACTGAGGCAGGAGAATCATTTGAACCTGGGAGGCAGATGTTGCAGTGAGCTGAGATCCACTGCGCTCCAGCGTGTGCGACAGAGTGAGACTCCGTCTCAAAAAAAAAAAAATTAAGAAACTGTAGAATAGGTAGGCTAATATCTTTAAAACATACTGTTTCTGGCCAGATACGGTGGCTCACGCCTGTAATCCCAGCATTTTGGGAGGCCGAGGCGGGCGGATCACCTGAGGTCAGGCGTTCGAGACTAGCCTGACCAACATGGCGAAACCCCATCTCTACTAAAAATAGAAAAAAGAGCTGGGCATGATGGCACACGCCTGTAGTCCCAGCTACTTGGGAGGCTGAGGCAGGAGAATTGCTTGAACCCAGGAGGTGGAGGTCGCAGTGAGCCGACATCACACCACTGCACTCTAGCCTGGCGACAGAGCGAGACTCCGTCTCAAAAAAAAAAAAAAAACAAAAAACAAAAATTAGCTGGGTGTGGTGACACTCGCATGTAATTGCAGCTAGTTGGAGACTGAGCCAGGAGAATCGCTTGAACCTAGGAGGGAGAGGTTGCAGTGAGCTGAGGTCTTGCCACTGCACTCCGGCCTGAGTGACAGAGCAGTACTCTGTCTCAAAAAAAAAAAAAATCAAATTAAATAAAACATACCTTTTTAAAAAATTATTTTTAGGAAATCATTGGGATATGGGGAACTTAAATTCCTTATAAAGATTAGCGAGCATAGTTCAAAATCAGGAGGCTTAGAATGTGGTCAAAGACCACGTGGTAGTTCATACTTTCTGAAAGCACTTACTGCCTGTTACAACATCCTTATCTCTCTTGTGTAAATGTCCCATTTTCCTTTCAGTGTGTTTATTTGAAGAGGGGAAAGAATTGTCTGCCCAGCCGGTGGGATAGTGTAGTGCATGTTTCCCTTGTCTCTTCATTGTGTGCTTTGTCATGTTCATCATGCTATTAATACTTTGGATGCGTTCTTTCACTTTGATCAGTATGACTCACCAACGAAATGGTGAGTAAATAACTGTGAGTCTCCACATAAACACATTAACCTTTGCCTTTTTGTCAAGTAAAATGGGATTTGGAAAGGTTGTCTAACATTTATAAGTCATCTAACATTTCAGTGCTTCTATTGATTGTGATTCTATTTGTTGACTAGTTTTATAAACTCCAGCAGTCTTTGAGAAGCCTAGTGGTGCCATTTCAGTGTTCATGATTGAATATATAGATCAAAGCATGATAGATTTTGGCAAAGAAAATACTAATAGAACAACTTTTATTTCAGTAGGAATATCTTTTAGATAATGTAGTTTTGTCTACCCATACTTTCTACTTGTAAAGCAGATTTAGTTTACTTTAAGGAAAGTTGTCCAACCATTCAAACGTAAAATGATTTAAATTCAAGTTTAACTTTGATGAAACATAATTTAAATAACCTTAGGTAAGATACTTAAAGTAATTCCATGCATGGATCTTTTATGTCATGAGACTTACTATGTTTAATTTTCCCAGCAGAAATTCAGGAAGCAAAAGCTCCCAGTCCTTCCATAAACCGGCAAACCAGCATTGAAATGGGTTAAGAGTGTCTAAGGAGTTCATAGAATTTCTCAAGACCTTCCACAAGACAGGCCAAGAAATCTATAAACAGACCAAGCTGTTTTTGGAAGGGATGCATTACAAAGGGGTAGGTTGAGAATAATCACATAGAAACATAGAGTTTTGATTTGAGGAAAGGTCTTAGAGATAATATAGTGCAACCTTGTCATTTTATACCTGAGAAAATCCAGACCAAGAGATGTTAAATTATTTACCTAAGAAAAGCCTCTGAATCAAGCTAAAACCCAACTCTTAGGCTAGTACTTTTCCACTGCAACTCAGTGGTGTTTGGATCATCTTTGTGTGGAAATTCTGACCTTGAGCCACTTGAATTATGTGCTTTAGTAACAGGCCTTTTTGACTTGTGACCTTGTAAATAGTATAAACTGCCATAGTAGACCTTTAACTCTGTGCAACCATTGTTAGGTCCAGTGGCAGTAATTTTAAGGGTGGTTGTTGTTGAATTCTGTTTTGTTTTTTGTATTTGGTTTTGAATTTTTTCATTCAGTTAGAGAAAGGACAGATAGAATTTAGACAATGAAAGGGATTTAGCAGCTGTGGAGTTTCAGTCCCTTTATTTTATAGATGAGGAAGTTGGGAGCCAAAGAGGATAAGTGACTTGTCCAGGTTACACAGCTAGATTTTGCCAATGTCAAGTAGTTGTGACTTCCACACCTGTTTCTTTTATGCATAATTTCTGATCCATAATTTCAGTGGTAATAATTCATGAGACTCCGTGTAAAGGAATTCATTTTGTAAATAGGGATTAATTCTGTTGTAACATTCTATAACCATTAAACTCAGAATTAGCTCCAAAAGTTCCTTCTATGCAGCAAGGAAGTCTTAGAAAGAAAAAGGAAAGTAGAAAAGCAGCAGGGTGTTTAACTGTTTAGCTATATTCTAGCTGGGGTCAGCAATCACTAGTCTAATAAGCAGTGGACTTGTGTTGAAATAATTTTTAGATATTGAATTCAGTTTGTAAAGGAGAAAAGCCTGCTTTCTTGCCCTTCAGAAATGTAGTTAGACTGTGTAAGTAAGTAGCTGTCTTTCTCTCGATATTTTTTCTCTCTAGAGTAAAACATTTGGAGTTAAAACAAGTGAGCTGTTATTGATTTTTTTTCTTTAAGTTAGGAACCATGATAGATATCTTAATATGGAAAAATTCAGAGTTCATGTGACATACATCTTTCATTTTTATCAGAACTAAAAACTGAGGTTTTGTATTCATTCTTGAGCCCACCTGAAATGTTGATGGGATAGCTATACTAACTTAGAATGTGTATACTGTAGTACTTAAGCATATATGCTGTATAATAATATGTTTTAGAAAATTGCTCAACTTGGATTTGATGTTTTTCTTTTGCTCAGAAGTGTGATGTGTTCTTGTTCTATAATAATTTAGTAGACTTCTAAATTAGTGTACTAAAGTAAAGGTAATTAACTGGTACAAATATCACCATGTTTATTTGTAAGGCATCACTAGTTCATATCAGAGACCTGGATATGGCCTCAGATTTCTCCTGTTTGAAGAGCCACTAAGCCACCTATTTTCCATTCTTGTGATAAGTATTTCTCCTTCCATTCTTGTGATAAGTATAGAAGAGAAGTCTCATTTTAGGATCCTAGCTGCTTTGTCATGTCATTTGACCTCCTAGTACATGGAAGGGTGATGTGTGTGGGCCTGGGATTGTCTGAGTGGTCAATGATGCCTCAGGCTTTCTCTAAACTGAAGGAGGTGACAAGACGAATGGTCATGGTTTGTCCTTGGAGCTCTTGTTTACTGTCTATCTCCCTTTAGAGCCCTGCACTGGGTTACGCCTCAGATGCTGTGTGTCCCTGTTAATGAAGACATCCCAGAAGTGTCTGATACGGTGGTGAAGGCGATCACAGGTCAGTGAAACCAAGAGCCTTTTTATTGGAATGTTTTCCCCTTAAAGTTAACATTTTAATGTAATATTAGTCTATAACTTTGTAAAATGCAGATTGTTGAAGGTACATTGGAATGTAGTAAAAGTGATTTGTAAGATTGTTAGTTTTATGAATTTGATGGCATTCAGAAGAGCAGGTTAACTCTTTTCCCCCTTTATTTTCAGGGATTATGGTCTCGTTTCTTGGACATTGATCTAAACTAAGGTCAAATACAGATAGAGTAATTTTTTTTGTTCTTTTTTTATGTTTTTTTTTTTATTCAGCTGACTGTTTCCATGATAGAACAAATTTCTTAAGATTCAGTTGCATTTATATATTCAAAATAATTTTGGAGAGAGGAAGGGAACTGATAAGGTAATCCCCACGCTGGAGTAACATAATAAAATGATGCTTCTGACTGGTTGTTAGAGAAGTGCTGTGAGTTATTTTTCTGGTTTAATCAGGAAATAAATGAAGTTCCCCAGGTTGATGTGGTGCTGCCGTTCTAGACAGGTCCATCCTCCTAATAAGGTTTGTTTCTCATTCATGGGAATGACCCAGCAAGAGTGCAACACAAACATTTCAATTAAAAAAAAAAAATCTTAACGGAGAGATGTTCATCTTTGGCCAGTGTCTCCTTTATTAGAAAGAGGCCTTGGAAAGGCTTGCTCATGTAGACATTGTTAATGAAATTCTACTGGAAAGGAAGTGGGTTAACTGATAATAGTAGTGTTGGAGGCTGGCCATCGGGTAGGCTCCTTTTGTTATAGGAACCAGAGATTCACTCAAGCTACAGAAGAAATGGAGGTTTGCTTAAGGTATTATCAGGTTTATAAAGAATCTGGTGGAGTCTTTCAGGACCTTAGCCCCAACGGTCCTCCAGGGAGTGGGCTATCTTACTGCCTCTACACACAAGAGGGTCTGCTCCAGGCATTCTCTGCTGATGTGATTCTTCCACTTTCTCGGGTTCTGCTTCTCTTTGTGTATCTTCCCGTGTCAACTCCTGTTGTTAAGTAAATTACTGGTTTCTGTAATTTCCTGTGCAAGTTCTGGAGGTAGAATCCAAGTGGCCCAGGTCAATACTATGTGTTTGTTTTTTTCTTGCAAGCTTTTGTGCTAGGCTATGGTATAGGTCATGACTACTCCACCCCCCACACCTTCTGCTCAGGGAACCTCATAAGAGGTTGAAGGTGAAAAAAAAAAAAAAAAGAGGTTGAAGCTGGAGGCCTTCTAAAAGCCTGAATATGGACCTGGGACTTGTGTTTTTCCTGACTCTTACTAGAAAGTTCAAGATCAGCTGGTTTACATTTAGAGTGTTCCATGGGAGTTTTGTCCAAGCCGACGTAGCCTTTATGACCTGTTGCTAATAGGGAAGTCCCGGCCTTCCTGGCTTCTTTCACCCAGGTAGGGCATGGTTCATCGGGGCGTCAACTGGTGGCAAGTGTTTGTGTGACCCATCAGTGGTGAAAGTAGAGGTGGGTGGCCCGAGAGATCAGGGAAGTGTAGCTGTGTTCCAAAAATATTGAGACTCGATAGGAGAGGCTGCCTGTCAAGTTACGCAGTGTGGGTCACATTCTTCTAGGGCTGAGAACTCATGTTCTGGGCTGACAAGTAACAAATACGAGGTCTGTTGAAGAGAACTGCATAAAATTTTGAGAGTCATCAAGTCCTCTGCCCTGAGGTCGAACACTCTTCAGGACTTCTGAAAGGAAGTGTGTGTCACCCCAGGAAGGGGACCAGAGAGTCCATCATCAGCTCCTCTTAGCTCCAAGAGTTTAGGACAAGGAGAGTGTCAGGGCCTGTGTCTGATGGTGGAAATTTCCCTTTCTCTCTGTTTTGTTTTTTTAATTTTTAATTTTTGTGTGTACATAACAGGTGTATATATTTATCAGTTCCATGAGCTATTGTGATCAAGGCAGGTAGTGAGTCATAATCACCTTAGGGGTTCATCCTCTGAAGCATTTAGCTTTTATGTTACAGACAATCCAGTTATATTCTCTTAATTACTCTTAAATATACAATTACATTACTTTTGACTACAGTTCCCCTTCTGTGCTAGCAATACTAGGTCTTATTCATTCTTTCTAACTTCTCTGGTGCCCCTTGGCCATCCCCACTATCCCCCATGCCCCCCACTACCTTTCCCAGCCTCTGGTAACCATCCTTCTGGTACAACATCCTTCAGTTGTTTTAATTTTTTAGCTCTCACCAGTGAGTGAGAACATGCGATGGTTGTCTTTCTGTGCCTGGCTTACTTCACTTAACATAATATCCTCCTGTTTCATCCATGTTGTTGCAAATGACTGGATCCCATTCTTTGGTATGGCTGAATAGTACTCCACTGTGTCTGTGTGCCACGTTTTCTTTATCCATTCATCTGTTGACAGACACGCTTTCCTATTTGGCTCCGCCTGCATGACTTTTGTGTGGCTATGGGGGCCAGTGGTTCTCAGCCAGGCACTAGTGGTCCTGGGTTCATTTGACAACATCTGGAGACATTTTTATTTATTTATTTTTGAGACAGGATCTCTCTGTCACCCAGGCTGGAGTGCAGTGGCACGATCATGGCTCACTGCAGCCTTGACCTCACGGGCTTAAGCGATCTTTCCGCCTCAACCTCCCAAGTAGCTGGGACCACAGGCCACCATGCCTAGCTAATTGTTGTTTACATTCTGTAGAAACAGAGTTTCATCATGTTGCCTTGACTGTTCTCAACCTCCTAGACTCAATTGGTCTTCCCACCTTTACCTTCCAAAGTACTAGGATTACAGGTGTGAGCCACTGAGCCGGGCCTGGAGACATTTTAAAATGTCACAGCTGTGGGGGTGCTACTAACATCTAGTGGGTAGCGGCCAAGGATGCTACTAAACATTCTACAGTGCAGAAGATGGTTCCCTACAACAAAGAATTATTCAGCCCCAAATGTCAGGAGTGTCCATGTTGAGAAGCCATGACCTGGAGGTATAGCCTTTGTTTTCACAACTCCATTAAAGATAAGCCTGGACACCTGGATCCAGCAGAGATGGAGCGCGCACTCAGCTCTGTGCTTCCTATTCATGAGAAGGCAGAGCCCTGGGAGAAGACATAGAGCAATTATGCAGGGCTCTGAAAAGTAAATCATAGCAGGCAGGCTGGGGAGGGAAATTATTAGACAGCAGTGAGTTTCCTGTGTGTTGCTTTCTCCTCGCATGTCTCCTAGTTGAGACTTTGAAGCAGTGCAAATCATGGAATCACACACCAGGATGGGAATCCAAAGAGTTCCACGAAGACTTCCTTCAGGCCAGAGGATGCTAGGAAGGGGTCTCTGCAGGATGAAGCATGTGGAAGAGATCCCTGGGGGTGTTTGTCTTCCTTTATTCTCCTTTTCCTTCCTTTCTCTCCCTTTTTCCACCCCAGCCGTGCCTTATGGCAATAGCAGCCACACACACATCCAGATAAAACATAATTCACTTTTTACTCGCTTTCAAAATGTCAGCAGTAAAGATGAACAGGATGCCAGATGAAAGAACATTGAAAAATAAAGATTAACAAGAAAGTGGTTTAAACTTTAAAAGAGAGAATAAAAATCACCAATAAAAGGCAGAAGTCCAAAGATAAATGAAGGTATTAAAAATGGCTTTAAAAATCTTACCCAATCTTGGGCCGAGCGCTGTGGCTTAC
Organism: Pongo pygmaeus; assembly: GCF_028885625.2. Lineage (NCBI taxonomy): Eukaryota > Metazoa > Chordata > Mammalia > Primates > Hominidae > Pongo > Pongo pygmaeus. The sequence continues at coordinate 20,623,485 of NC_072379.2, read as the reverse complement.
ACCTGTAATCCCAGCACTTTGGGAGGCCGAGGTGTGTGGATCACGAGGTTAGCAGTTCGAGACCAGCCTGACCAACATGGTGAAACCCTGTCTCTACTAAAAATACAAAAAAATTAGCTGGGCATGGTGGCGGGCACCTGTAATCCCAGCGACTTGGGAGGCTGAGGCAGGAGAATCTCTTGAAACTGGAAGGCGGAGGTTGCAGTGAGCCGAGATTGCACCACTGCACTCTAGCCTGGGCAATAAGAAGAAAACTGTGTCTCAAAAAAAAAAAAAATAAGTCGGTAGTGGCTTTGTCCTCCACTTTTCTCTTCCTCCGCTGATGCCTCCCAGCTCTCATCAGCCTCCCGCTGGCCGTCTCCTTAACACCAAACACTGTGCCTTCAATTAAGTTGCAGAGTTCTGATGGAGAGATATTTGAAGTTGATGTGGAGATTGCCAAACAATCTGTGACTATCAAGACCATGTTGGAAGATTTGGGAATGGATGATGAAGGAGATGACCCAGTTCCTCTACCAAATGTGAATGCAGCAGTAGTAAAAAAGGTCATTCAGTGGTACACCCACCACAAGGATGACCCTCCTCCCCCTGAAGATGATGAGAACAAAGAAAAGCAAACAGACGATATCCCTGTTTGGGACCAAGAATTCCTGAAAGTTGCCCAAGGAACACTTTTTGAACTCATTCTGGCTGCAAACTACTTAGACATCAAAGGTTTGCTTGATGTTACATGCAAGACTATTGCCAATATGATCAAGGGGAGAACTCCTGAGGAGATTCGCAGGACCTTCAATACCAAAAATGACTTTACTGAAGAGGAGGAAGCCCAGGTGCGCAAAGAGAACCAGTGGTGTGAAGAGAAGTGAAATGTTGTGCCTGACACTGCAACACTGTAAGGATTGTTCCAAATACTAGTTGCACTGCTCTGTTTATAATTGTTAATATTAGACAAACAGTAGACAAATGCAGTGGCAAGTCAATTGTATTAGCAGAATATTGTCCTCATTGCATGTGCAGTTTGAGTACAGATTCCAAACCTATGGCTGAGTTTCTTCTAGTATGATCAAAAGTTTCTTTTTTCTTTGCTCTGAATAAAACTGAACTGTGGGTTCTCTATAAGTGGCATTTTGGGCTTTCCCTCTTTTTTGTAAAGTAATGTCTGCCTAGTTTATTGTCCAGTTAACTTTAGTGACCTTTTAAAAGTTGGCGTTGTAAATAAAACAACTTGCAAAAAAGTTTTCTGGAATAGAATTAACAAAATATTATCTTTATTCATGAGTTGGAAACTGGAAAAAGGCTTCTTGAAGTAAATGTTCTGAGTGGAGTTACTAGGATGTCTTCCAGCCTCCTGCAGTCAAGGAGTACCACAGTAATGATTAGCCTGTATGTAGCAGGGCTCCCTTCATTGCATCTGAGGACTTGTTTTCTTTTTCTTTAATTTTATTTTTAACCCTCTTAGTTTTAAATATATTGCCTAGAGACTCAGTTACTACCCAGTTTGTGGTTTTTTGGGAGAAATGTAACTGGACAGTTTGTTAGCTTTTCAATTAAAAAGACACTTAACCCATGTGGGATGTCATCTTTTTATAATCAGTGTTCCCATGTGGAGAAAATTATTCACACTACTTGCATGTAAAAAATAATTTAACTTTTTACGTTAAAATATGTGGTAAAACCCAGAAAGCATCCATCATGAATGCAAGATACTTTCAATAAAAAGTAAGTTTTAAAAAAAAAAATCTTACCCAATCTTACCCAATTCTTATTTGTGATAAGTCCCATATAAGTAGAAAAGAAAAAGAAATAGATCAAGACATAGTAACAGTAATTATAACCTAGAATTAAAAGATTAAAGGAACCAAACAATAAAATAAGCAAAAGTTATATAATTCACACAGTAGCCTCATAAGTAAGGGAATAAAAGCACTCAAAAGTTAAGATAAGGCCTGTGCACTGCCCAATGTGTCTGTCCCCCACACGTTGTCTTTCATGGCAGATGGGCCTAGGAGGGTTCCCCAGGAAGCCGACCTCAGGGATGATCTAAGAGCTGAAAGAACCCTTTGGTATACCCCACCGCCTGGCCAGAGTCTGAAAGTTTTATTCCTGCTAGTGGCAAGAATTTGGTGTAAAATTAAGCTGCCTTGGCTCTTTTATGATGTTCCAAGTAGCTGGCAGATGTGCACCCATAGAGGCACACTGCCTCTCCAGCGATGCTGTCACCACGTGGTTCAGCACCCTTCGCTGTCCCCCAGGCTTGTCGGAAAAGGGTGGGCATTCATGAGAGCCCACTGCTTGGACTTAGTGGTAGTCGTGGGTAGTGAAATTTTTCTCTGGGAGAATTAAAATGTTATTTTGAGATTAAATTTATTCCCTTACTTGATCCCCTCTGCCAATTAGCAGGTGTGAATGTTGTGATTTCTGTAGCTGGTGAAAATCCACGTGCTGTAGAGTTGGCCACTGTAGACCTAAGTGTGTTGGATTCTAGTAGCTGGATTTTTTTTTTTTTTTTTTTTTTTTACAGGATTTTGCTCTGTTGCCCAGGCTGGAGTGCTGTGGTGTGATCGTAGCTCACTGCAGCCTCAATCCCTCGGGCTCAAGCCATCCTTCTGCCTCAGTGTTTTGAGTAGTTGTAAGTTAATAAGGCTGAATACTTCCCCCACTTTTTTTTTTCTTTTTTTGCTACAGGGCCTCACTCTGTCACCCAGGCTGGAATGCAGTGGTACAATCGTAGCTCACTGCAGCCTTGACCACCCAGGCTCAAGCAATCCTCTTACCTCAGCCTGCTGTGTAGTTGGTACCACAGGCATGCACCATCACACTGGGCTAATTTTTTTTTTTTTTTTTTTTTTGAGAGATGGTGTCTCACTATGTTGCCCAGGCTCGTCTCATACTCCTGGGCTCAAGCAATCATCCAACCTCGACCTCCCTAAGAGCTGGAATTGCAGGCATGAGCCACCACTCCTGACCTGAATTCTTCCTTTTTCTTCCTACTAAACTCTGCTTATTTGCTTTCGACTAAATGTACTGTGAAGCTAATCAATTTGGAGTGGTGCAGCTTATTGACTTGGTTTTCTGTGCTAAGACCCTGGGAAGTAAAGGGGGGGGTGCGGAAGCCAGGATGTATAGGGAGCATTTCTGATAAATTGCCTAAAAGATCTCAAAACAGGTACAAAAATTAGCTGAGCATTGTAGCAGGTGCCTGTAATCCTAGCTCCTCAGGAGGCTGAGGCAGGAGAGTCGCTTGAAACGGGAGGTTGAGGTTGCAGTGAGCCAAGATTGCACCATATCAACTGCATACCAACTTCCCACAAAAACTGACTTTTTGGGGACTCTCACATATCTTTAAAGTAGGTCATTGAATTGATTTTTTTGGAGGTTTCTCATATTGGTCGAATTATTCTGGTGTGGACTCTTGCCTTATATAGAGGTTTCTGTTTCTCTTAAGTCAGTGTCAATACAACGGCTGGAGTTTCTGTGTTTGCAACAAGAAGGTGTTGGTATTTTATGTAGGGTAAATGTGACTAGAATAAACCTTTGGAACAGAAGTCTTTATTACTAAAGTTTTGCAATCCATCCCTCTTCCAAAAATTGATTTGATTCTTTCTTAGGAAAATATACATTATTATTAATACTCTCATGCTACAGAGGTTTTCTGGTTAAGCTGCAGCCATCATCATTCCTAAAAACGAAACATTGGAGACATTTGTCAGTTAAAATTAGAAGACAAGAATATTTGCTGTCACCACAATTAACATTGTTCTGGCAGTTCTACCAAGGTACTCAGTCTTCTAACAGAAATAAAAGTAGAGAAAAAAGGAGTTAACGTAATCAGTATAGAGCTATTATTGTCTGGTGGTGAGGACATGAACTCTGGAGCTGGAAGGCTTGGATTTGGTTTTGAATTTTATTCTGCTACTTATTAGCTCATTGGCCCTGAACAAATCTCATGTTTCAGATCCCTCAGTTGTGAAATGGAGTTAATAATATTACTGCTTCATGGGGTTGTTGTCTGAACTTAGAACAAATAATAGCTATTATTTGTAGATGGTTATTTTATGTAGAAAACCCAAGAGAAGGCTGGGTGTTGTGGCTCACGCCTGTAATCGCTTTTGGAGGCAAGGCAGCAGGACTGCTTGAGGCCAGGAGTTCGAGAGCAACATCGGAAACATAGCGAGACCCCCATCTCTACAAAAAATAAAACACTAGCTGGGCATGGTAGTGTGTACCTGTAGTCCCAGCTACTGGGGAGGCTAAGGTGGGAAGATCACCTAAGCCCAGGAATTTCAGCTTGCAGTGAGCTGTGATCTCAACACTGCATGCTGGCTTGAGTGAGACTTTTTCACAGGAAAAAAAAAAAAAAAAAAGGAAAAAAAACCCAAAGGAATTTATATTGAAACTATAGAATTTCATCTCCATCTTAGAGATGAAATTCTAAAATAACCATAAAAACTAACTGTACAAAATGACTTTCCTATATATTATTACTAACTACTTAGCAAATATTATGGAGAAATAATTAATTTACAATAGAAACAAATATAAATCACCTATAGAGAACAAGAGCTTTCAGGATCGTTATGAAAAACAGAAAATTGAGTGAGAAGCACAAAGGTGTGACTGCATAGGGCCCTGTGCTTGGACTTTAGGGCTCTGTAGCTGCCGTCGTGAAATTCTTTTTTTTCTTTTTCTTTATGAGATAAGGTCTTGCTCTGTCACCCAGGCTGGAGTGCAGTGTTGCAAACATTACTCATTGCAGCCTGGACCTCCTGGGCTCAAGCTAGCCTCCCTTCTCAGCCACCTGAGTAGCTGAGACTACACATGTGTGCCACTGCACCCAGGTAATTTTAAAATTTTTTATAGAGACAGCATCTCACTATTTTTTTTTTTTTTTTTTTTTAGATGGAGTCTTGCTCTGTCGCCCAGGCTGGAGTGCAGTGGCGTGATCTCAGCTCACTGCAACCTCCACCTCCTGGGTTCAAGCAATTTTCCTGCCTCAGCCTCCCAAGTAGCTGGGACTACAGGTGCGTGCCACCATACCTGGCTAAGTTTTTGTATTTTTAGTAGAGACGGGGTTTCACCGTGTTAGCCAGGATGGTCTCGATCTCCTGACCTTGTGATCCACCCGCCTCAGCCTCCCAAAGTGTTGGGATTACAGGCGTGAGCCACCGCGCCCAGCTGTCCAGGCTTGTTTTAAACTCTTGGGCTCAAGCAGTCCTCCCACCTTGGCTTCCTAATGTGCTGGGATTACAGGCATGAGCCTCTATGCCCCACCCCAGCGAAAAAAGAAATTTGTACTTAGTTTTTCCCCAGGTTCCTCTCTGTGTTAAAAAAGGTTGAATGGGGAAACTGAAACTCCTCCCCCTGCTCTTGGAAGTGTAGGGCACTTCCCTTTCTCCACAGTGTCAGTAAAGGTTGGGTGGAGACTGAACTTCCAGCCCTGCCAGGTGAGAATGAATTGTTTGTTCCTGTCCTCTCCACCCTCTCTGTGGTATTGGTGGGGGCTGAGAGGGGAGCCTGGATTTCTGCCTCTACCCATGGTAATGAGGTCGCAACTCCCTTTTCCCACCACTGTGATGTTGGCTAAAGAATATTTAAATCAGACTGAGAGCCTCCTAATATAACACCCCACACTTTCAAGACACAATAAAAAAATCACTCACCAGCTGGGCGCAGTGGCTCCTGCCTGTAATCCCAGCACCTTGGGAGGCCAAGGCAGGCAGATCACCTGAGGTCAGGAGTTTGAGACCAGCCTGGCCAACACGGCAAAACCCGGTCTCTACTAAAAATATAAAAATTAGCCAGGCGTGTTGGTGGGCGCCTGTAATCCCAGCTACTCGGGAGGCTGAGGCAGGAGAATTGCTTGAACCCCGGAGGCGAAGGTTGCAGTGAGCCAGGATTGCGCCCTGCACTCCAGACTGCGAGACAGAGCTAGACTCTATCTCAAAAAAAAAAAAAAAAAAAGAAAAAAGAAAAAAAAAATGGCCGGGTGCAGTGGCTCAAGCCTGTAATCCCAGCATGTTGGGAGGCCGATGGGGGCAGATCACCTGAGGTCAGGAGTTTGAGACCAGCCTGGCCAGCATGGCGAAACCCTATCTCTACTAAAAGTATAAAAGTTAGGTAGGCATGGTGTTGGGAGCCTGTAATCCCAGCTACTCAGGAGGCTGAGGCAGGAGAATAGGTTGAACCCAGGAGGTGGAGGTTGCAGTGAGCCGAGATTGCACCACTGCACTCCAGACTGCCTGACAAGAGCGAGATTCTGTGTCAAAAAAAAAAACAAAAAACATCATATCTGAACCAAATGACACATATGTTGGAATTATCTGACAAAGATTTTAAAGAAAACATCATAAAAATTCACCAATGAGTAAAGAGAAACATGCTTCAAACAAATGAAAAAGCCCCAGCAAAACCACTGGAGACGTGAACCAAATGGAAATTTTAGAATTGCAAAGGATAATAACTGGAAGTTCTTAAATTTCATATTAGAGGGCCGGGCACAGTGGCTCACACCTGTAATCTCAGCACTTTGGGAGGCTGAGGTGGGTGGATCACCTGAGCTCAGGAGTTTGAGGCCAACCTGGCCAATGTGGTGAAACCCGTCTCTACTAAAAATACAAAAATTAGCTGGGCATGGCGGTGCATGCCTGTAATCCCAGCTACTCAGGAGGCTGAGGCACAAGAATGACTACTTGAACTGGGAAGCAGAGGTTGCAATGAGCCAAAATGGTGCCACTGCACTCCAGCTTAGGCGACAAAGAGAGACTCCATCTCAAAAAAAAAAAAAAAAAAGAATTCATATTAGAATTGCAGTGACTGAAGAATGGATCTATTAACTGGGATATAGATCAATAGAAATTCCCAATGTGAACAACAGAGAGAAAACTGAACCTTTAAAGTGTAGGCTTAGGGACCTGTGGGACGGTAAAAGAAAAAAAAAATCTGTCATTCTTGTCACTGGAGTCCTAGAAGGAGAGGGGAAAAATGCATATGGCTAAAAAAATATTAAATAGCAGCTGAAAATCTCCCCCAAATTTTCAAAGGCAGAAAGCTACAGATTTAAGGAGAATGAACCACAAACAGGATAAATTAGATGAATTATGCAAGGATATGTCACAAACCTCTCAGAATTAAAGATAAAACCTTGAAAGTAGTTAAACAGCAAATGACAGATTACCTATAGTGGAACAATTGATTGATTGATGGATGGATTTTTTGAGACAAGGCCTCTCTGTCACCCAGGCTGGAGTGCAATGGCAAAATCATGGCTCAAGGCAGCCTCAGCTCCCGGACTCAGGCTGCAGTGAGCTGTGACTCTGCCACTGTACTCCAGCCTGCATGACAGACTTTGTCTCAAAATTTTTTTTGTTTCGTTTTGGCTAGGCGCAGTGGCTCATGCTTGTAATCCAGCACTTTGGGAGGCTGAGGCAGGTGGATCATGAGGTCAAGAGTTCGAGACCATCCTGGCCAACATGGTGAAACCCTGTCTTTACTAAAAATGCAAAAATTAGCTGGGCATGGTGGCATGCGCCTGTAGTCCCAGCTACTCAAGAGGCTGAGGCAGGAGAATCGCTTGAACCTGAGAGGCAGAGGTTGCAGTGAGCCGAGATAATGCCACTGCACTGCAGCTCAAAAAAAGAATTTTTTTTTTTTTTAATTAAAAAGTTCTAGTATCTAAAATGAGCAAAATCACTGTGTGCAGCCAAGGCGGGTGGATCTTCTGAGGTCAGGAGTTCAAGACCAGGCTGCAGGGAGCCGAGACTGCACCACTGCACTCTAGCCTGGGAGAAAGAGGGAGACTCCGTCTCAAAAAAAAAAAAAGTAAAAATGCATTTAAAAAGAACAGCATCAACCAGGTACAGTGGCTTATGCCTGTAATCCTAACACTTTGGGAGGCTGAGGGTGGAGGATAGCTGAGACCAGGAGTTTGAGACCAGCCTGGGCAACATGGTGAAACTCTGTCTCTACAACAAAAATTAGCCAAACGTGGTAGCATGCACCTGTAGTCTCAGCTACTTGGGAAGCAGGGGCAGGATTGCTTGAGTCTGGGAGGTCGAGGCTGCCATGATTGCACTACCTACTCTAGCCTGGGCAACAGAGCAAGACCCTGTCTCAAAAAAGAAAAAAAAATGCAAAAACAAAACAAAAGAGAGTAACATCATTTCCTTATCATTAGTTTGAATGAAGTGAGTCATTGGTAAAAGTTTCCATTTTCAAAAAAAACATTAAAATATAGTGTGAGGCCAGGCATGATGGCTCATTCCTGTAATCCCAGCACTTTGGGAAGCTGAAATGGATTGCCTGAGCCCCAGAGGTTGAGGCTGCAGTGAGCCATGTTTGTGTCACTTCACACTAGCAGCCTGGGGAACAGAGCAAGACCTTGTCTCAAAACAACAATATGTGGTTTACCACAACCAACAGGAAAAATCTGGATGAAACTGTATGAAATATTTACTGCTGTGCTCGACATGGTAGTGTAGAGGTCAAGGGCAAAAGTCCTGGGGTCAGGCCACCTGGTCTGCTGTCTAATTAGCTGTGTCATCTTTGGAAAGGTACTTGAACTCTCTGTGCCTTAGAATTCATTTTCTAAAATGTGGGCTGGGCACGGTGGCTCATTCTTGTAATCCCAGCACTCTGGGAGGCCGAGGCAGGGGGATCACGAGGTCAGGAGGTCGAGACCATCCTGGCTAACACGGTGAAACCCTGTCTCTACTAAAAATACAAAACATTAGCCGGGCGTGGTGGCAGGCGCCTGTAGTCCCAGCTACTTCGGAGGCTGAGGCAGGAGAATGGCGTGAACCCGGGAGGCGGAGCTAGCAGTGAGCCGAGATCGCGCCACTGCGTTCCAGCCTGGGCAACAGAGCGAGACTCCGTCTCAAAAAAAAAAAAAACAAAAAACAAAAAAACACACACACAGAAATTAGCTGGGCGTGGTAGTGGGCACCTGTAATTCCAGCTACTGGGGAGGCTGAGGTTGAAGAATTGCTTGAACCCAGGAGGCAGAGGTTTTTATACTTGCTAGGCAGGACTTAATTAACAATCAATTAGTAAGGAAAAGATATCGAAGCAGTAAACTGAAGTCAGGGTGAAAAGTTCTGTTTACCAAACATGGATTCTCTCCTTCTAGAACCAGGTTACAGTTGGAGTTACAGAAAATACTTTGAACAGGTCCTTTGGTATCCTGTAGGAAATCAGACAAAAACATAGATCAGTTAGTTTCTTTTTCTTTTTTGACACAGTGTCTCGCTCTGTCGCCCAGGCTGGAGTGCAGTGGCGAGATCACCGCTCACTGCAGCCTCCACCTCCCGGGCTCAAGCGATCCTACTGCCTCAGCCCTGCAAGCAGTGCGGACTACAAGCCTGCGCCACCATGCCCAGCTAATTTTTTGTATTTTTGTAGAGACAGGGTTTCACCATGTTGCCCAAGCTAGTCTGGAACGCTTCAGCTCAAGTGATCCGCCCACCTCAGCCTCCCAAAGTGCTGGAATTAAGGGCCCCTGAGCCACCGGGCCGGCCCAATTACTTTACTCAGTTTGAGCATGAGCACTGGAAGGAAAGCTCTCACTTGCATATATATTTTTTTAAAGACATGATCTCACTCTGTCCTGTCACCCAGGCTGGTGTGCAGTGGCGTAATGTCGGCTTACCGTAACCTTAACCTCCCGGGTTCAAGCAATTCTTTTTTTTCTTTCTGAGACGGAGTCTCGCTCTGTCGCCCAGGCTGGAGTGCAGTGGAGCGATCTCGGCTCACTGCAACCTCCGTCTCCCGGGTTCAAGCAATTCTCTGCCTCAGCCTCCCTAGTAGCTTGGATTATCGGTGCCCGCCACCACGCCTGGCTAATTTTTGCATTTTTAGTAGAGACGGGGTTTCACCATCCTGGCCAGGATGATCTTATACTCCTGACCTCGCGATCCACCTCCCTTGGCCTCCCAAAGTGCTGGGATTACAGACGTGAACCACCACACCTGGCCCGAGCGCTTTTATTTTTAATGAGATGTTTTCTTTGTTTCCTAGCCCCTTCTACCACCCTACAAATTTCCAAAGATTTTAATGTTGCTGCAACAGCCATCAGAGGTCAAGCTAGGGGTTGCAGCTCCCTAATGCGGGGCAGCCGCAGAGGGGGCCAACCCTGCCGAGTATGAGCGGCGCTGGGCGGCAGGGGACGCTGCTGTGGTCCCCGGTACCTGGCTGGGTTAGGTGTTGGGGGCCGCACCTACACAGCCTCAGGTGAGGCGAGTGCGTAGCAAGGGCTGCAGCTGGCTCTAGCGGGCTTGTGCTGTCCATTGAGGAGCTTCTGCGCCACCTTGTCCTTGTGCCCGCCAGGCGCCAGCAGGTTGGTGCGCAGCGCGTGCTCCAGTAGCCTCAAGCCCTTGCTGCGCCCAACGCGCAGGCCGGGAAGTCGCGCAGGTAGTAGTAATCCAGGCAGTGGTAAAGCTCCCCTTGTAGTTTATTGGTGCCTGCCGCCGGGTCTGAGCCTGCAGAAGCTTACCAGCTGCTTGTGGCCACCCGCCTGCGCATGCGCGCTTCTGGAGGACCCCGCCCACCCCCTCGCAGCCCCGCCTCGAGTTCCGATTGGGGCGGGCCTCTGGCGGCGTCGCGGGGGTGGGCCTTCGTCGACGTCACAGGCGCGTGTCTTCGGTGACGTCACAGCACCGGGCGGTCCGCGACGTTACAGTGACGGTACAGTGCCTGGAGCTAGGCTGTTTTCTCCTTAGAGTGGAGCCTGGTAACCGCGACCTCCTTGCCAGGTCCTTTGTGTTGCTGGCTGGAGATGGGTAGTTGACAAACTCCGACCCAGCACAGTGTTTATGTGGGTCAAAACTAGAAAACTATGTCTGGATGCGGCCGAGGCGGAAGGATCCTTTCAGGCCAGGAGTTAAAGAGCAGCCTGAGCAACTGGGCGCGACCCCATTTCAGTAGTTTCACCTCAACTTCCCAGCTCCTTGAACCCCAGGGTTCAAGGCTGCCATGAGCTATGATCCCATCACAGCACTCCATCCTGCGAGACTGAGGTAAACACTGTTTAAAAAAAATAAATAAATAAACTATCCAAGTGTGCAACAGGGAGGGACTGCTTAAAGAAAACATGAGGCTGGCTGGACCCTATAATCCCAGCACTTTGGGAGGCCGAGGGGGAGGATGGCTTGGTCTAAGGAGTTCAAGACTGGCCTGGGCAACGTGACGCAACCCCGTCTGTAGAAAAGTTTCAAAAATTAACCGGGCGTGGTGCACGCTTGGTGTATTTTTTTCCCCACCCGAGACAGAGTCTCGCTTTTTCGCCTAGGCTGGAGTGCAGTGGCGCGATCTCGGCTCATTGCAAGCTCCGCCTCCCGGGTTCATGCGATTCTCCTGCCTCAGCCTCCCCAGTAGCTGGGACTACAGGAGCCAGCCACCACGCCCGGATAATTTTTTTGTATTTTTAGTAGAGTCGGAGTTTCACCGTGGTAGCCAGGATGGTCTTGATTTTCTGACCTCGTGATCTGCCCGCCTCAGCCTCCCAAAGTGCTGGGATTACAGGCGTGAGCCACGGCCCCCGGCCTGTTGCATCTAGTTTTACGCAAGCAAAGGCTGTGGACTTCCTTAGTTTACACTGTTGTATTCTAGTTTGCATCTGAAGTGTACTCTGAGGATGCTGACTTCCAGACAGCCATTTTTGGGTCAAGGAAAGTTCAAGTCTCCTGAGTATAGTAGCCATACCACCTAGAGAGCTTCCTTTTGGTTTGCTTAAAAAATGTATTTTAGCTTAGTTTTCTTACATTAGGTGGGCAAAATAAGAGAGAGCAGAAGGCCAGGCGTGGTGGCTCACGTCTGTTATCCCAGCACTTTGGGCTTCTGAGTCAGGCGGATCACCTGAGTTCAAGAGTTCGAGACCAGCCTGGCCAACATGGTGAAACCCCATCTCTACTGAAAATACAAAAATCAGCCGGGTATGGTGGCATGTACCTGCAGTCTCCACTATTTGGGAGGTTGAGGCATCAGAACTGCTTGATCTCAGTAGGCGGAGGTTGCAGTCAGCCGAGATTGCACCACTGCCCTCCAGCCTGGGGGATAGAGCAAGACTGTCTCCAAAAAAAAAAAAAAAAAAAAAAAGGAAAAGAAAAGTTTAGGGACACTCGGCAAAACTATAAGGCCTAGAATTGGAAACTGGGAATTACTCTGTTTGTAGATAATTTCTTTTCAAGATGGGCTAGTGGAGTTTCTGAGCAACAGCTACGTTCTCCTTTCACATCTTCAGGTTTTATAAGGTTACCTTTCCCCCTCTGAGTGATCAGATCTGCCTCACCGTCACTCATGGGAGCCCTTGATCTCGACAAAATAGACTTTGAGTAGCTGAGTTCAAATAACTGAGGTGGCAAGAGGGGATCGGCTTCTTGGTTCATATATATACATACATATATATATATATACATATATATATATGTATATATATACATATATATATGTATATATATACATATGTATGTGTATATATACATATATATATGTATATATATACATGTATATATATACATGTATATATATGTATATATACACATATATATATATGTATATATATACATATATATATATGTATATATATATATGTATATATATACATATATATATATATATATATTTTTTTTAATGAAAGAGCTAGAGAAGCAATCTCAAGGTCAGGATAACTCACCCTGATGTTCTACTTTTCAGGGATTGTGCTGCATTCTGACTTAGGTTCTGCTATCAAAAACAGAATGCCCTGATCCTTAGAGGCAGAGGCAGCTCCTCAGCCTATGGGGTAAGTAACCAGGGAATGGAATTCTCACCAATTCTTATATTCTATGCTAAAAGTTTTACTTTAAGATTTGGGCCTGGCTGGGTGCCATGGCTCATGCCTGTAATCCCAGCACTTTGGGAGGCTGAGGCGGGAGGATCACGAGGTCAGGAGATCGAGACCATCCTGGCTAACATGGTGAAACCCCGTCTCTACTAAAAATACAAAAAATTAGCTGGGCGTGGTGGCGGGCGCCTGTAGTCCCAGCTACTCTGGAGGCTGTTGCAGGAAAATGGCGTGAACCCGGGAGGCAGAGCTTGCAGTGAGCCGAGATCGCGCCACTGCACTCCAGCCTGGGCGACAAAGCAAGACTCCATCTCAAAAAACAAAAAAGGTTTGGGCTTGCTTCCTTTTTTTTTTTGTAATGGAGTTTCACTCCTGTTGCCCAGGCTGGAGTGCACTGGTACTATCTCGGCTCACTGTAACCTCCGCCTTCTGGGTTCGAGGGATTCTTATACCTCAAACATCAGCCTCCGGAGCAGCTGGGATTACAGGCATCCATCACCATGCTCAGCTAATTTTTGTATTTCGTAATAGAGACAGGGTTTTACTATGCTGGCCAGGCTGAAACTCCTTACCTCATGTGATCTGCCCACCTTGGCCTCCCAAAGTGCTGGGATTACAGGCGTGAGCCACCGTGCCCAGCCTATACTGCCCAATTTTAAGGGGACAATTGGGAAAACAATTGTTTAAAAAGGCAATGAAGGCGTTGCCATGACTGTGGTTAGCAGTGTGAAGATCCTAGAAAACCTGTGTGAACTCCTGGGGGCTCACAGTCTACTACCTTGGTCAAGAGCTTTAGAAAACTTGGATGTACGTGTTAGGACACCAGGTTCTGAAAGCCCCGAGGGTTGTATAAACTTCTATATTAAGTTCCATGATGCTCGATGGGTAGTCCCACATTTAGACACGCTATTGCTATTGCTGCTTCTTTCCTTATCATGAAAAGAGCAGAAGATGCAGATAATACCTGAAGCAGGAAGACAAAGGGGAGATACTGAACTTGTCAGCTAACTTTGGGTGCCCCTCATGCTTCGTGTTTCCCATTGAGCCTCACTTATCAGTGACACAGGGAATGGTCCCCTTGCTCTTCACTTTCCCTGTGGCTGCTTGGAGATAGGGGAGGCAGATCGTGTCACTTGCCGACATTATGTTGCTGTGGATTCGTTGGAGGGACAGGAACAGGAAATTTTCCTGGTGGTGTATGTGTCACGGGGGCTCACAGGGGTACTTTTGAATCTTCTCACTGGCCTCTGATTCTGTGACCCTGGTTATTACATGTTCAGAAACTGTCAGCTTATTTGAAAATGATACTCTTCTTTTCTATTTAAACATCGCCAAAGACCATCACACTATTTTTTTTAATTGAAATATTTTTTTATTTTTTATTTTTTGGAGACGAGTCTTGCCCTTTTATATGAACATGAAGGGACTCATAGTCCTTTCCCTATTGTTGGTCTTTAATTTAATAACGTATCAGTGAAGGGTTATGTCTGAATGAATTATAGAAGTTTAGGACCTAAAAAAGGAAGGTCCCAGAAACTGGATTTTGGTTTATTTCTACTACTACACTTGCTATTGAAACCAAGCAGGTGACTTCATTTCTCTTGGATTCAGCTTTCTCATGTGTCAGGATGGGAGAGGAAGGGAGGCATTGGGATAAGTGTCATTCCACTGTCTGTACTTCAAATCTGGCTAACACGTACGGCAAATACTTAGATTTGTTGACAGAGGTTTCCTGGAGTGCTGTCTTGAACGATTCTGAACAGGCTCAGCAAGAAAGTGTGTTTCAGTTTTGGGTGTATCTGTCATGGAGAAGGAAGTAAGGACTGGGGAGCACTCACAGCATTCCTGGGGCATTCCTGTCCATTATCTCAATACCTGATGCTGATGTTTCCTGTCTCTTATCAGGAATCCTGTCTACTGTGTGTCTGATGACATGAACTTACTGAGTGCTGCTTAGTTGCATCATAGACACCACCTGTCTTTGAACAGCTACCCTGACTCTTGATGGAATGCAAAGGCTGCCAGGGGCCACTGGTATGTGGAATGGCCTTCGGTCATTTCTGCTTAGAACACAGAGGTCATTTTGGCTACTAACATAACTCTCCTTTTGAGGGAAAGGGTTAAAATGTTCCTCCCAAAAGTACTTAATTTTTAGGCTTGTTCTTCAGATTTGCCCAATATCCTAAGCAAAATGCCTTCAATATGAAGTGAATATTGCTTGATTGTAGAGAATTTGTCCATAATGTACTTGAGAATGCAGATACAAGTAAAAGAATGTCTTTGTCAAATTTTGTTTTCCACAAATTATGTTCTCTTTCAGCTTAAGCTCTTGGACTCACTGAGGCAGTAAAAGAACCATATCCTGTGTTTGAATCAAACCCCGAGTTCGTGTGTGTAGAAGGTTTGCCAGACAGGATTCCCTTTTGAAGCCCTCCTGGTTTGGAATTCCATGACTTGAAAGGATCGTCCGTGGGAGTAATAAAATCAAGT
The DNA here is from genome assembly GCF_028885625.2 of Pongo pygmaeus. Lineage (NCBI taxonomy): Eukaryota > Metazoa > Chordata > Mammalia > Primates > Hominidae > Pongo > Pongo pygmaeus. The sequence goes on along the minus strand of NC_072379.2, from coordinate 20,608,181 downwards.
TTGTTGGTAAAAAGTAAGTTTTAGGCCAGGTGTGGTGGCTCATGTTTGTAATCCCAGCACTTTGGGAGGCTGAGGCGGGCAGATCACCTGAGGTCCGGAGTTCGAGACCAGCCTGGCAGACATGGGAAAACCCCATATCCACTAAAAATACAAAGAATTAGCCAAGCATGGTGGCGGGCACCTGTGATCCCAGCTACTTGGGAGACTGAAGCAGGAGAATCACTTGAACCTGGGAGGCAGAGGCTGCAGTGAGCCAAGATCACAACACTGCACTCCAGCCTGGGTGACAGAGCGAGACTCTGCCTCAACAACAACAACAATAAAAAGTAAGTTCTATTTGCCACTGTCGTCATTTCTGGGATTAAAACAATAAAATGACATTTCTACTAAAATGTTTTTCTAGCTAGAGGTGACAGGTGTGGCTGTAAGTCCTTGATGGAAAAGCCTGGCTCTGAGCCGCAGTCCTGGCACTCTCCATTGCCCCTGCCATTCCCCATCCTGTACTCAGTCATCTTCATCGGTGCAAGAATAGTGACCACTGCCTCCATGATGTTCAGACACACTGTGGTGTCATGCACTATGCCTTAGTACTTGAATGAAGTTTAATCTGCTGGGTTTTATCTGCTCTGTTATTCCTGGGTCAGTCTTATTAGCAAGTAAATATTGATGATTGAGTTTCTTTTCCTTTTTCTGAGACCGAGTTTCACTCTTGTTGCCCAGGCTGCAGTGCAATGGCGCGAGATCTCAACTCACTGCAACCTCCGCCTCCCAGGTTCAAGTGATTCTCCTGCCTCAGCCTCCGAAGTAGCTGGGATTACAGGCATGCACCACCATGCCCGGCTAATTTTTGTATTTTTCATAGAGATGATGTTTCACCAAGTTGGTCGGGCTGGTCTCAAACTCCTGACCTCAGGTGACCCACCCACCTCAGCCTCCCAAAGTATGGGGACTTCAGGTGTGAGCCACCGTGCCCAGCCTGATGATTGAGTTTTTCTTATTATATCTGCATTTCTGCAGAACTTCAGTGGCTGAAGAAAGCACACTAGTGTTAATTTTCTTTTTCATGAAAGAAGTAATTTACTCTTCAGATAACTACTTGCCAGTCATAGGAAGGAAAAGTCAGGGTTTTCATCCACAATGATAGGAATTATTGTGACATTACAGGATGACTCTGTGAACAGCTTTAGGAAAAAACCCTGGTCATATCACAACCGTTTTACTAGCTGTGAGGCCACCATTGTTGGTAAAAAGTAAGTTTCTTTCTAGACCTGAACTAGTTATTTCCTACTTGCCTCCTGGAGTGGCTAATAAAATAAACACTAAAGGTAAGAGATTACCTGTATTTCGTATTATATTTCACTGCATTAAGACATTCTTTATCCGCATTTCTTAAATCACACAGAATCATTGGCCACTGTCTTTGTGGGACTTGCAGTTAGTTTCTTGGCTTTTTAAGGTATTTTATTGAATGGGCCTCTTTTTCTTTAAAAGAAATTTTGTTGGAAGTGTCACATTTGCAATCCCACTTCATTCATGTTTCCATGGCTTTGTTGAGCCGCCTGTGGAGGATTACACTACAAGTTTAATTCTGCAGGTTTCTTTGAAAAGAGCCAAACTGAATGAATTTTAATACTCTGCTCTTATAAAGCATCTCTTTCTGTATTTTTTTCTACAATATACTAAAGTAATTCTGTGCTTTATTTTACAGCTTCACAGTTTCTAAAAAGACCACGAAGCCCTGAGAGTAATGAAAAGCTTCCTGACATTGAGGTCACTGTGGAAGGTAAGGGCCAGTCCTTGGCGTGTTTCTCTTGATTCTCCAGTTTAATAGTTATGTCAGCTCACTAGCTTCATGTTTATACAGATGAAGGTAACCAAACTAGTTTTACCTGTGAACAGCTGCCTGTGATAAAGCTAAATTTCTGAATGTCTGTAATTGAAATTTTGAAAATTATTAACAGGAAGTAAATAACATGGATCACATCATAAACTGCACTCAAGAAAATCCCTAAAATGCTTTTCCTTTATTACAACAAATAAGGGTGCAGAGGGTCACATGGAATGTTTCATCTTTTGTCTTTGTTTTTTTTATTCTTTTAAGGAAAGAAAGTTAAGGGGTGGTTTAAACAGCGGTGCCTGGAATCAAAGTATTTCCTACGACACCCTCTAATGTACTTCCTTCTCTCCATGCCCACGGGGTCTGCAGGGTTCTCATCTTTTCATGTTCACAGTATTAAAATACTTCCTACAATACCAAAGACAGTTCCCAACCAACCATCAAATATGGGTATTTCTTCCATCTCCTCATAGATGCAAAAGGAAATAACTGCGTTAGGATCATTCTTTTTTTATTTGGAGATGAAAGTCTCGCTCTGTCATCCAGGCTGGAGTGCAGTGGTATGATCTCTGCTCACTGCAGCCTCAGCCTCCCAGGTTCAAGCAATTCTCCTGCCTCAACCTTCCGAGTAGCTAGGACTACAGGCGCACACCGCCACATCCGGCTAATTTTTTGTATTTTAGTAGAGATGGGGTTTCACCATGTTGCCCAAGCTGGTCTCAAACTCCTAAGCTCAGGCAGTCTGCCCGCCTCGGCCTCCCAAAGTGCTAGGATTACAGGCATGAGCTGCCGTGCCCAGCCTAGGATCATTTTTTTATGTCCTAGGTGTTGATTTTTTAAATAAGAGTTTGCAGTACTGGTGTTTAGTGGTGCAATAATTTCGATTTAATCAGCTGGCATACTCAGAGAGAGGATACCAGATGACTAAGAGTATACCTCACAGAGAGTATACCAGATGACTGAATGGGGATTAGAGCGAGTATTTAAACTCTTCATTCATTGATCCTGTTAAAGGAAAGCTTACTTAATAACAGAAACTCTTGGTTATGAATTAGATGTTTCTCTTATGAAAGCTTGTGGGCATCTTTGAGCAACTTAATACCTGATTATTTCTGTTCAAAAATGCCGAGAACTACAAATCCATTCAAACCTTTACTTTTCTCCTTTTGGAAAAGTGCATGAGGTGTTCCTTTTGGTAAAAAGACACACTGTGCGAGCACAGAGACCTGAGCCTGAACCTATGAAGATTTGAACAAGGTGAACAATGAGACTATGTAAAGGGGAGGTTAATTCCAAGGTGACAGGAACTTTATGGAGAAGATTATGATTTCTACACTTCGTGTCCCCTTCGAAGTCTAGTATGAAGTTACATTGTATACGCTGGTGCCCTAATCTCAGTCTGTGGATATTAGATATTAAGATTGGGGAGAAAATAAAACAGCCAGTTAATGTGCACCATTTTTATAGGCACTGTCAGTAGCATATAAGAAATAGCCTGTTTCTCAAAAGTAAATTAGTTCATAGTAGTCAGTTGGCACATTTGGCAGGTACTTCTGTGAACTTTTTTTTGGTATCTTGAAACTCTTCATTCATTGATCCTGTTAATCCAAAGCTTATTTAATAACATAAGCTTTTGGTTATCAATTAGATGTCAGGAAAAACAGAGAAATGAACAGCTAATATAATGAGTTAAAAGGATTGAGGCTCTAGGAATAATGTTACCAAGAATAACTTTAGGATTGTTTGCTACTGTAGCTAGCTGTGATTATCAAAATAGGGAGATGTCTGTTTTTCTCACATAAAAGTAATTGTGCAGGTAGGCTGAGGCTGACATTGGTTCAGTTGCTCAAACATGGTAAGACTGGCTTCCCTGTGCATCTCTTCACTCTCCTTTCTGGTGCACAATGACCAAGAGAGCTCCTGTCATCATGTCTCTATCCAATTATAAGTAAAGAAAATGCAGCACGAGCCCTGTCTTGACCCACGGTCAGGAAAAGCAAGAGGCTTTTTTTGAATCCTAGCAGAATTTTGCATAAGCCTCTTGGTTTTAAAAAAGGTGAATTTTAAAATAATAAAATAAAATAAAGCACAAACTCTGAGGCCAAAGTGATAGGATTTAAATCTGTGCTCTGCCACTTAGAAAAATTACTTAAATTCTCTGTTCTTTAGGTGGCACACATGTAAAATGGGAGGAAGAGAATAATATTTGACTCATGGTTTTTAAAATTTGAGGTGTTATTTCTTTAATAAACAGCTGCTATCATTTGAGAACACTTGCTATTTAGGCACTTAGGAATTTTTCATTAGAAGGGATGTAAAGAAAGACGATGGGCATTTGTAATGGATTTAACATTCATCATTTGGCTGCCTGACTGACCCCCAGAGCTGTGATTTTACTAATGAATTTTCCAGAAGTCCCTTAGCTAGCAATGAGCCTAACCAGCCTCCCACTCTCACCATTCAGTGCTCTTGTTCTTATGTGTTTCTTTACAAACTTGGTTACTCTGACAAAGTGATAAAAACTTGCATTTCTTTTCTTTCGTTTTTGGAGACAGGATCTTGCTCTGACTCAGGTTGCAATGCAGTGGTGTGATCATGGCTCGCTGTAGATTCAAACTCCTGGGCTCAAGCAATACTCCCACCTCAGCCTCCCCAAGTAGCTTGGACTACAGACGTACACCACCATGCAAAGCTAAATTTTTTGTTTTTTTGTTGTAGAGATGGGATCGTGCTGTGCTGCCCAGGATGATCTCAAACTCCTGTCCTCAAGTGATCCTCCTGCCTCAGCCTCCCAAAGTGCTGGGATTATAGGCAGCCATGGGCCACCTGTGTCCAGCCCACTATTTTCTTTTTTTTATATAACAACTTTATTGAAATGTAGTTCACATACCATGCAATTTATTTATCAAAGTATGCAATTCAGTGGTTTTTAGAGTATTCATGGAGCTGTGATCTATCACCACAATCCATTTTAGAAGCTTTCATTACCCTATAGAGAAATCCACTGTTCTTAGCCACTGGCTAAGAACATGGAGGGGAGTAAGCTAGTGGCTTACTCCCCCCACGCTTCTGTGTTCCCCATAGGCAACCACTGATCTATTTTTTGTCACCATAGATTTGCCTAATCTGGACCTTCTATATAAATAGGATTGTGCAGTATGTGATCGTTTGTGGCTGGCTTTTTTTTCCCTCTTAGCACAGTGTTTTCAGAGTTCCTTCCTGTCATAGCATGTGTCAGTATTTCGTTCCTTCTATGGCTGAATAATATTCCATGGTAGAGACACACCACATTTTGTTTATTCTTCAGTTGGTGAACATTTGGGTTGTTTGCATGTATTGGCTGTTATGAATAATGCTGCTATGAAGATTCATGTACAAGTTTTTGGGTGGACGTACATTTTTATTTTTCTGGGATATATACCTAGGAGAGAAATTGTTGCATTCTATGATGTTGTACATTTAGCCTTTTGAGAAACTGTTCTCCAAAGTGGTTACACCAGTCAGGTGCAGTGACTGATGTAATCCCAGCTACATGAGAGGCTGAGGTGGGAGGATCACTTGAGCCTACGAGTAAAGAGAGACCAGCTTGGGCAAGATAGCAAGACCCTGTCTCGGTTTTTGAAAAATCAAATTAAAATGACAAGAAGACAGGTGCGGTGGCTCATGTCTGTAATCCCAGCGTTCGAAAGGCCGAGGCGGGTGGATAACTTGAGGTCAGGAGTTCAAACCAGCCTGGCTGGGTATGGTGGCAGATGCCTGTAATCCCAGCTACTTGGGAGGTTGAGGCAAGGAGAATTTTTTGAACCCAGGAGGTGGAGGTTGCAGTGAGCCAGGATCACACCACTGCATTCCAGCCAGGGCAAAAGAGTGAGACTCTGTCACACAAAAAAAGTAAAAATATAAATAAATAAATAAAATGACAAGAAAAGAAACACCCAAAGTAGTTAAACCATTTTGTGTTCCCACCAGTAATGTATGTGGGTTCCAGTTTCTCCACATTTTCACCAACATTTCTTTTTTTGAGACATGATCTCGCTGTGTCACTTAGGCAGGAGTGTGAACACGGCTCAGTGCAGTCTCGAACCTCCAGACACTCGTGATCCTTTTATTTCAGCCTCTTGAGAAGTTGGGACTACAGTCAAACTCCAGCACACTCAGCTAATTTCTTTTATTTTTAGTAGAGGCAGGATTTCACTATGTCGCCCAGGCTGGTTTCTAACTCCTGGACCCAAGTGATCCACCTTCCTTGGCCTCCCACACTGCTGGGATTATAGGTGTGAACCACCATGCCTGGTCCTCTCTCTCTTTTCTCTCTTCCCTTTCTTTCTTGGTAGAGGGAAATATGTCATGTACCAGCTGTCCATCCAATGACTGCCCATCAGTTCCATATTCACCCTTCACTGCCTGATCTGCAGACATAGAAGTGGGTTCCTTAAATGCTTCTTCTGTCAGCTGGTACATGATTAAATGTTGTCAGTACATTGTGCTAGAGGGACTTTGTAAGAGGCTTTTCTTTCTGGTTGTGGTGTGCGAATCTCCACAGGCACTGAGCTTCTCCATCACCGGGCTCCTGCCCTGCACGGTGCTCAGCAGCACCCAGTGACCAGCAGTTTCTCTGCATCTGCCTGGGTGGATTTGTAGTGAGACAACTGTTCATTAATAGCTTAATCTAGCACCGCAGAGGGTGAATTTTCAGCAAATTCCAGAGGGCAAATTGCTAGCATGTTCGACCATGTGGTAATGCAGCAATTCTGCTATTGAATTACCCATGAGTGTGCTCTCTCCAAGGGGGGGCTGGATCTCACCCATAGTGGGGAGTCTTTTCCTTGATCGCAGTATCTCAGCGTTGGGACAGTAGGGACAGTTACTGCTTGTTATATCAGCTGGTCCTATACTCTTTGTTTTTTTGGAGACAGGGTCTCCCTCTGTTGCCCAAGCTAAAGTGCAGTGGCAAAATCATGGTTCACTGCAGCCTTGACCGCCTGGGCTAGAGCAATCCTCCCACCTCAGTCTCCTAAGTACCTAGGACTATAGGTGTGTGCCACCACACCCAGGTTTTTTTTGTTGTTGTTGTTAGTTAGTTAGTTTGTTTGGGTAGAGACAGGGTCTCACTGTGTTTCCCAGGCTGGTGTCAAACTCCTGGCCTCAAGGAATCTTCCTGCCTTGGCTTCCCAAATTGCTGAAATTATAAACATGTGCCACCGTGCCTGGCCTCTGCTAGTCCTATATTCTCTAGCGTTCTCTTTACTTTTTGGTAGCGAATCTCTCATTATATGCTGTTGCCCTGTTATAATTAAATTAATAATTTTTTATTTTAAATTGAACACTTTAAACTTTTGAGTGGTTTATGTCTCTTGTTAGGACTCTGACAAATACAGAATTGATGCTGTGAAGGGTCCCGGGAGATAGACCCAGACAACTGGGATTTGGGCATAGGTTTGGTTTTCCAAGGGGCAGTGCTGAGCTCCTTGCCAATGGGACATGGAATGCTGTTGATTTCCAGGACCTCACAATGACTCAAGCTACCATGTACTGTTGATTGTGATGAAATGCCAGCTGAGGCACATGCTTTGGGAGGTAAGTGGCTGCTGCACTTGACCACTATGAAGGCTGGTGTGGGAAGAATCCTTTTGGATGCACTTCAGCAGGGGCCCCGATCCCTGGGTCACAGGCCTGTACTGGGCCACACAACAGGAGGTGAGTAGAGGGTGTGCGAGCGAAGCTTCATCTGTATTTACAGCCGCTCCCCACGTTACCACCTGATCTCTGCCTCCTGTGAGATCAGCGGCAGCATGAGATTCTCATGTGAGCACAAACCCTGTTGTGAACTGTGCATGCAAGGGATCTGTCTTGCTGTGTCCTTAGGAGAATCTAATGCCTGATGGTCTGCCACTGTCTCCCATCACCCCCAGATGGGACCATCTAGTTGCAGGAAAAGAAGGTCAAGACTCCCACTCATTCTACATTATGGTGAGTTATATAATTATTTTCTTATATGCTACAATGTGATAATAATAGAAATAAAGTGCACAATAAATGTAATGTGCTTGATATAGCCCAAAACTGACCTTTGCTGCCCCGAGTCTATGGAAAAACTGTCTTCCACAAAACCGGTCCCTGGTCCCCCAAAGATTGGGGACCGCTGCACTTGAGCACTTACAGAGAGAAAAGCAAAAAGCTCAAGTCTTTACCTCTCAGCGTAAGTCATGGTCTGAAATCCAGAGAGCTTCCATGATAGCCCAAACACAATTCCTTATTTCTTGTATCCACAGGGGTGATATTATTGGTAATCAAACACAAACTTAAACGTGTGGGTTGCTGAATTACCATGACAGTTGAATTCACTGTGTCACCAAGATTCTCATGATAATGTTAGGGCACTAATAAGTGAAGAATGAGATCTTTTTCTTTTTGTTTTCTTTTTTTTTTTTGAGACAGTCTCCCTGTGTTTCCCAGGCTGGAGCACAGTGGTTTGATCTTGGCTCACTGCAGTCTCAACCTCTCAGGCTCAAGCTATCCTTCCGCCTCAGCCTCTGGTGTAGCTGGGACCACAGGTACGAGCCACCATGCCCAGCTAATTTTTGTGTTTTGTAGAGATGTGTTTCATCACATTGCTCTGGCTGGTCTCAAACTCCTGGGCTCAAGCCATCCACCCACCTTGGACTTCTCAAGTTTTGAGATTACAGGCAGGAGCCACCATGCGTGGCCCTATTCTCTTTTACACCGGTTTATTGTGAGGGCCTCCAATTGTCTTCCTATTAGGCTTGCTCACTTCGGCCTGTTCACTGAAACCAGAGGAATTCTCCTAAAAGGCAAATTTGGGTCAAAATAGTTCTTGATTAAAACCTGCTGGTGACTGCCCATTGCCTTTAAGACAAAGTCCAAACTAATTTGGCCACAGGGCCTGGTAAGAGCTGGTCTCCGCTCACCTTCCCAGTTTTATCCTGCATCACCCTCCCCAAATCCCTACCTTCCAGCCACAAGGAATGTTAGTTTCCTTGGGGAACTTTATTGGTCCTTTAGGAAACCCTCTCCCTACCTCCATCATCACTCTCTCACTCTCATCTTTGCTCACCTTTAGCCTCAGCCAAGATGTCTCACCCTACTCTCTATGATGCAAGAAGCCCCTGGGGAACGTTTCAGTCCCACTCTGTACTATTGTCATGTGCTCATCACAGTCTGGTAAGTGTTGGCCTGTGATTCCTACATTAGTCCATTTTGCATTGCCATAAGGAAACACCTCAGGCTGGGTAGTTTATAAAGAAAAACAGATTATTTGGCTCACGGTCTTGCAGACTATACAAGTAGCATGGTGCCAGGCTGGGAGCAGTGGCCCATACCTGTAATCTCGGCACTTTGGGATGCTGAAGCAGGAGGATCGCTTGAGCCCAGAAGTTTGAAACCAGCCTGGGAAACATGGTGAGATCTTGTCTCTGCTAAAAATAAAAAAAAAATAGCCAGGTATGATGGTGCACTGATGCATGCCTGTGGTTTCAGCTACTTGGGAGGCTAAGGTAAAAAGACCTCTTTAGCCGAGGATGTCGGGGTTGCAGTGAGCCATAATTATACCACTGCTCTCTAGCCTGAGTGTCAGAGTGAGACCCTGTCTCAGAAAAAAAAAAAAAAAAACACATAGTACCAGCATCTGCTGGTGAGGACCTCAGGAGGCTTCCTCTCATGGCGGAAGGTGAAGGAGGAGCCGGCATGTCACTTGTTGAGAAGAGCAAGGGAGAGGGGAGGAGGTGCCAGGCTCTTTAAACAATCAGCTCTCACATGAACTAGTAGAGAGAGAACTTACTCATTACCTTGGGGAGGGCACCAAGCCATTCATGAGGGATCCTGCTACCCTATAAGCTCTGTGAGGGCAGAAACTTTTTTTTTTTTTTTTTTTTTTTTTTTGATACAGAGTTTCACTCTTGTTGCCCAGGCTGGAGTGCAGCGCCGCGACCTCAGCTCATTGCAACCTCCGCCTCCTGGGTTGAAGCGATTCTCCTGCCTCAGCCTCCCGAGTAGCTGTAGCTGGGATTACAGACATGCACAACCATGCCCCACTAATTTTTGTACTTTTAGTAGAGACAGGGTTTCACCGTTTGTCAGGCTGGTCTCGAACTCCTGACTTCAGGTGATTCACCTGCCTCGGCTTCCCAAAGTGCTGGGATTACAGGCGTGAGCCACCACGCCCGGCCAAGGGCAGTAACTCTTATACCTTGTTCACTGCTGTTTCCTGGGCACCTATTATAGTGCCTGGTATTTAGTAGGAGCTCAAGAAGTGTTTGTTAGGGCCTGATGTGTTGGTGGAAGCCTGTAATCCCAGCTCTTTGGGAGGTGGAAGCCAGAGGATTGCTTGTGCCCAGGAGTTCAAGGCCAGTCTGGGCAACATAGTGAGACCCTGTCTCTAGAAAAAATAATAAACTGGCCAGGCACGGTGGCTCACATCTGTAATCCCAGCACTTTGGGAGGCCGTGGTGGGCAGATCATCTGAGGTCAGGAGTTCAAGACCAGCCTGGCGAACATGGTGAAACCCCGTCTCTACTAAAAATATAAAAATTAGTTGGGCATAGTGGCACACACCTGTAATCCCAGCTACTCGGGAGGCTGAGGAAAGAGAATCGCTTGAACCCAGGAGGCAGAGGTTGCAGTGAGCCGAGATCATGCCACTGCACTCCAGTCTGGGCGACAGAGCGAGACTCCATCTGAAAAACAAAATAAAAAGAAAAAATAATAAATTTAGCCGGGTGTGGTGTTACATGGCTGTAATCCCAGCTACTTGGGAGGTTAAGGTTGGAGGATCACTTGAGCCCAGGTGATGGAAGCTGCAGTGAGCCACAACCATCCTGCTGTACTTCAGCGTGTGTGACAGAAGGGGACTCTGTCTCAAAAAAAGTAAAAAAAAGAAAAAAAAAAATTCGTGGGGAAAAGAAAAAAAAGAGTGAACAAGCAAAGTTTCAGGAGAGTACTGTGAATGTGGGTCATGTCAGTAGAGTGTAGGGACTTGGGCAGGAGCGGCTGGACTTGAAGAGCAGGTTGGTGGAGACCAGGTCATCGTAAGCAGTTTGCTCCGTAGCACGTGGATCAAATATCCCACATTGGCTGCTGGCGACTGAACTGGGCTTCCTGTTTCTGTGTTTGGTTTGACCATCACAGCGTTGAAGAACTATCGAAGTGAATACCTTGCAATTTGCTACAGTTCCCCCAGGTCTCCCACATTACTCTGGCCTCATTCCCTCCTGTAGGTTGCCTGACCCTCTGAGACCTTTGTTTGCTATCCCTGCAGATGGGTGGGTAGGAGGTGATTTAAGGAGGAAGATTTAATATATGAGTTATAGAAAGATAAATAGACTGGGCACAGTAGCTAAAGCCTATAATCCTAGCACTTTGGGAGGCCAAGGCAGGAGGATTAGTTTGACCCAGGAGTTCAAGACCAGTCTGGGCCACATAGCGAGACCCCGTCTCTACAAAAAATTTAAAAATTAGCCAGGCCTGGTGGCATGCACCTGCAATCGCAGCTACTCGGGAGGCTGAAGTGGGAGGATAGCTTGAGCCCAGGAGTTGAAAGCTGCAGTAAGCGGTGATCTTGCCACTGCACTCCATTCTGAGTGACAGAGTGAGACCCTATCTCAGAAAGAAAAAAGCAAGAGAGAGATAAATAGATCCAGCCTTAGTGGGAGTGTGCTTTTGAGTGCTCTTTAGGAGAAAATTTTATTTTAATATTTTTTTCTTCTTTAAATTTTTTATATTCTAGCAGGCTGGGTCCATTCTCTCCCCTTTAATTTCTCAAACACAAAGCACCCTGCCGGAATTTCAGGTTGGATCTGCAGTAGATCACCATTAACATAGCAGCCTGCTATGTTGTAACTCCTTATGCCAGGAACTGTGCGGGATACAAAATATAAGAGAAGGCTGGAATAGAGCATCTCTGGGGGAAACGAGAGCCAGAGATACGGCGGTGGCCCATGGAGACAGCCAGCTGGTGTTTGGTAGTTCCTTGTGGAAAGGCTGTGCTTTGGTAAGGTCTCCACATCTGCAATGTGGCCTTCAATATTATAGGTCCCCAAACTCTAGGTTTTTATGTTCCCTACACAGGTCAGGGTCGTAGGGAGTGATTCACCCTAGCAGAACTCCCTGGTTTTTAAGGCAGGTGTTCATTTATTAATTGACAAAGGATGCATATTTCTCCTTTGGTAACCTGATGAGTTAGGTCTTTTCCCCAAGGACTCCCTTTCCACCTGAAGGTTCTTGGAAAACTAAGCAGAGAATGAGGGAAAGGCTGTGAACAAGCTTTCTGGTCCCTCCCTGTCCTAAAAAAAGAGCATACCTCTTCTGTAACCAGAAGACCCTTTTCGCTAGTCAAGGCTGGGCAGACTGAGATGGGGGGGTGTGTGTGTGTGTGTTGAGATGGGGGTGTGTGTGTGTGTGTGTCGAGACAGGGTCTCACTCTTGTCACCCAGGCTGGGGTGCAGTGGTGAGATCAGAGCTCACTGCAGCTTCTACTTCTGCAGCTTCCACTTTGATCCTCCCACTTCAGCCTCAAAAGTAACTGGGACTATAGGAATGTGCAACCACACCCAGCTCATTTTCTAATTTTTTGTAGAGATGAGGTTTCGCTGTGTTGCCCAGGCTGGTCTTGAACTTCTGGCCTCACGGGATATCCTCCTGCCTTAGTCTCCCAATGGGCTGGGATTACAGGTGTGAGCCACCTCACCTGACCTGCGATGAGTTTTCAACAATGTGATTCCTCTTTTACAGAACCACCTAAGCTAAATATTCTTTTGAGAACAAGGGCTAGCCTGTAGTTTCTTGGCCTTTTTTCCATTTGTGGTTTTTGCCAGGTGGAATTTAAATGACCTCTTATCAAGATGGATAAACCCAAGTTTCCCAGTGCTGGAATACAGAAAATGGATGGACAAGTAAGTCCCACTCAGCACCCATAGCCCAGACATGGGGACCTCAACACAACTGGGCCCCAGACATCACGTTTCATTGTGAGTAGCTCAGAGATGACACTTGGTTGTTAAGTGCCCACTGGCAATAGTTTCTATAACAGCAAATGAAGGAAGAAATAGTCACCAAAACATTTTCTGTTCCCAATTCCAACATTAATTGGATGAGATAATTATTTTATGAAAATTTTCGTATAGCATAGTCCTGGCCATATCTTCAAGTGAACAGAAAAATTCTGTTAAAAAGTCAACCTTCTATCTCACTCTGTTGCCCAGACTGGAGTGCAGTGGTGCAGTTATGGCTCACTGCAGCCACAACTTCCCGGGCTCAAGCAGTCCTCCCGCCTCAGCCTCCCAAAGTGCTGGAATTATAAGCAGCCAGCCACCATGCCTGAAAACTCGACAATTTGCATCAAGTGTAATAAGAATGCTCATGCCCTGTGACTCACAGTAATCTCACTTCGGGAAATACCATCTTTGGATATAATTCAATCTAAACAAAAGGTCATATGCACACAGTGAATTTTTTTCTCCTTTTAAAAAAGATATGGAATGCTTCACAAATTTGCATGTCGTTCTTGCACAGAGGCCATGCCAATCTATTGTTCCAACTTTAGTATATGTGCTACTGAAGCAAACATGAGTGATTTGAGATAAAGTGGTTAAGTGGAATAAGGAAGAGTTATGGGGAATTTAAAAATTTATGGTATTTATAGGCACCTGGTAACGGCTCAGTAAATATTAGCTGCTACTTTTATTATTTTTATGGTAATTCCACTCAACTAAAAACTGTCATTAAAAATTACCATTGTCATGGAACATAATGTATCCTACAGTATAATTGTAAAAACAGATACAGTTTGTCCCTTGGTATATGGGGGGGATTAGTTCCAGCTCCCCCATTTCTGTGTATACCAAAATCCACCCATACTCACTGCAGCCTAGACTTTTCAGGTTCAAGGGATCTTCCCACCCCAGACTGCAAAGTAGCCGGAACTATAGGTGTGCACCACCACCACATCTGGCTAATTTTTTAAAATTTTTTGGTAGACAGCAGGGTCTCACTATGTTGTCCAGGCTGGTCTCCAACTCCTGTCCTCAAGCGATCCTCCTGCCTGGGCTTCCCAAATTGCTGGGATTACAGGCATGAGCCACCATGCCTGGCCTCTGCTAGTTCTGTATTCTCTAGAGTCGTCTTTCATTTGTGCTAGTATGTCAGTCATTACGCCAATCCTCTGTTATAATTAATACTTTTCATATTAAATTTACATATATATATTTTTTTACTTTTTTTTGTTTTTTATTGGTACTTGGTCTCACTCGATCACCTAGGCTAAAGTGCAGTGGCACGATCTCTGTTCACGGCTACCTCCACTTCCCAGGCTCAAGCAGTTCTCCTTCCTCAGCCTCCAGAGTAGCTGGAATTACAGATACGTGCCACCACGCCTGGCTAATTTTTGTGTTTTTTGTAGAGATGGTGTTTTGCCATGTTTCCCAGGCTGGTCTCAAACTCCTGAGCTCAAAGCGATCACCTGCCTTGGCCTCCCAAAGTGCTGGGATTACAGGTGTGAGCCACCATGCCCATTTTAGTTTAAACTTCTGAGTGGTTTATATCTCCTGATTGGACTCCTAGAAATACAGAATTGATGCTAGGAAGGGTACCAGGAGATAGACCCACACAGATGGGATTTGGGCATAGGTTTGGTTATCCAAGGAGCAGAGCTGAGCTCCTTGCCAATGGGACATGGGATGCTGGTGATTTCTAGGAAGTGACCTCACGATAACTCAAGCTACCACTTAGTGTTGATTGTGATGAAATGCCAGCTGAGGCATATGCCATTCAAGCTAAGGGGTGCTACACTTGACCACTGCGGTAGTATAGATGAGTCTGAAGAATGGTATGGGATGGATACTTTTGAATGCACTGGAGTAGGGGTCTCCATCCACAGGGCCACAGAGCCGGAGATGAGCAGTGGGTGAGTGAGGGGCAACTTCATCTGTATTTATAGCCCCTCTCCATCGCTCACATGACCACCTGAGTGCCATGTCTTGTCAGATCAGCGGCAGCATTGGATTCTCATAGGAGTACGAACCCTGTTGTGAAGTGTGCATGTAAGGGATCTAGGTTGCGCGCTCCTTATGAGAATCTAATGCCTGTTTCTCCCATCAGCCCAGATGGACAGTCTAGTTGCAGGAAAATAAGTTCAGAGATCCCACTGATTGTACATTATCATGAGTTGTAGAATTATTTCATTGTATATTACAATGCAATAATAATAGAAATAAAGTGCACAATATATGTAACGCACTTGAATCATCCTGAAGTCATTCCCTCCACCCCCAGTGTGTGGAAAAAATTGCCTTTCACAAATTCACTCTGTTTTTTGCGTAGAGACAGGGTCTTAATATGTTGCCCAGGCTGATCTCAAACTGCTGGGCTCGAGTCATCCACCCCTCTCAGCCTCCCAAAGTGTTGAGATTACAGGCGTAAGCCACCACGCTCAACCAAGACTGAGTTTCTTAAACCAAATAAAAATTATGGGAGATTACTTGAGCCCAGGAGATCGAGGCTGCAGTGAGCCCTGATTGCACCACTGCATTCCAGTGTAGGTAACAGAATGAGACTCAGTCTCAAAAAATAAGATAAAATAAAAATTAGACCGGGCATGGTGGCTCACGCCTGTAATCCCAGCACTTTGGGAAGCTGAGGCAGGCAGATCACGAGGTCAGGAGATCAAGACCATCCTGGCTAACATGGTGAAACCCCGTCTGTACTAAAAGTACAAAAAATTAGCCAAGTGTGGTGGCAGGTGCCTGTAGTCCCAGCTACTTGGGAGGCTAAGGCAGGAGAATGGTGTGAACATGGGAGGCAGAGCTTGCAGTGAGCCGAGATCGCGCAACTGCACTCCAGCCTGGGCAACAGAGCAAGACTCTGTCTCAAAAAAAAAAAAAAATTAACCCTTTATGAAGTTCCCAGTAATTCTTTGCTTCCTAAGTGTTCCCCATAAGCCTTTGAATTTTGTTTGCTTTTCATATACCATTTAAAACGTCTAAGAACTTGTGTCTGTGTCATCCTTTTTTTTTTTTTTAAAGAATATCTTTTTGTCACTTCCAGCTGGATCTACCATGAAAGACTTCAGAGTCCAGGAAGAGAGACTGACTGGGCAGCATGTTATTCAGTTACAAAAAGACTTGGACTATGACTCAAAAATGATCAAATAATAGTTCATGCATCAAATGCAATGGGAAGCATTTCTGGAGGGTGAGAGAAGCATCCAGTTAAGGTGACATTGAAGCTGGGTCCTGAAAGATGAGGAAGAATTGTATGAGAGTGGGCAGAGAAGGGGGGAGGTGGAGGGATGGGGAATGGGCTGGGATGGCGTGAGCTGCTCAAGCAGGGAGACCAGCACTGTAAAGACCTGGACGATAAAGACGGCACGTTTTATTCAGGGAATGGTGAATTAAGTGTGGCAGGAATGCTTTGGAGAGATAGTAATTTGCTTGTATGGAATTTTGCCTGAGAGGCCTCATTACAGTTTCTAATCTTTTGATGTTATCATCTATCACTGTCCTTGTCAAATAGTTTGGAATAGTTATAATGATCACAATAACATCAAGCATAGTATTTCATTAATTTTCACAAAATCACAGGTAGGTGCCACAGTTTATCCCCATTTTGTGAATGAAGTGATGAAGACTTAGGAATAATGAGTGATTTGCCCAAGCTCACCTGGATATTAAGACTGAGTCAAATGTCGGGTCTGGTCTGACTTTAATCTTTGCTTTGTTCGTGAGCACCACGTGTTGCCTCTCCTATGCAGTTAAGCAGGTAGACAGGTGAAAGAAAAGCCCGTGTTTGTCTCTACTCAGACACTTCTGACTGAATGTGTGGAATTTCTACACCAAGTTCTCCAATGCTGTGGATATTAACTGGGTATCCTACAGTTTTATTCTGACACTCCATGGAGTTGGCGTAGACCCCACAGGTTACGGGCTCAGTCCCACGAGACCACCCTTGCTTCACATTGCAATGGCAAGTCCTAGGTTGTCACCTGCACTTTTGACCAACCTGTTACAAATCAGGGGTTCCCATGACCCCCTCTTGGGGTTTAATCATTTGTTAGAGCAGCTTACAGAGCTCAGAAAAACAGTTTGTTTCCTTTTTTTCTGAGAGACAGGGTCTCATTTCGTTGCTCAGGCTGGTGTGCAGTGGTGCAGTCATAGCTCACTGCATCCTCGACTGCCTGGGCTCAAGTGGTCCTGACCACCTCAGCCTCCCTAGTAGCTGAGACTACATGCTTGCACCACTATTTCTGGCTAATTTATTTTTTGTAGAGATGGGTCTTGTTATGTTGCACAGGTTGGCCACAAATTCCTGGGCCCAAGCGATCCTCCCACCGCAGCCTCTTTGAAGTGCTGGGATTACAGATGTGAGCCACCACATTTCCTATTACTGGTTCCTTGTAAAGGATACATCGCAGAAACAGCTAATGAAAGAGATGTACGTGCCAGATGCAGTGGCTCACGCTGTAATCCCAGCACTTTGGGAGGCTGAGGTAGGAGGATTGCTTAAACTCAGGAGTTTGAGACCAGCCTGGGCAACATGGTGAAACCCTGTCTCTGTAAAAAATTTTTAAAAAGCTGGGCACAGTGGCTCAAGCCTGTAATCCCAGCACTTTGGGAGGCCAAGGTGGGCGAATCACGAGGTCAGGAGTTCGAGACCAGTCTGACCAACATGGTGAAACCCCGTCTCTACTAAAAATGCAAAAATTAGCCAGGCGTGGTGGCGCGCACCTATAATCCCAGCTACTTAGGAGGCTGAGGCAGGAGAATCGCTTGAACCTGGGAGGTGGAGGTTGCAGTGAGCTGAGATCACACCACTGCACTTTAGCCTGGGCGACAGAACTAGACTCTGTCTCAATAAATAAATTAACCGAGTGCGGTGGTGTGCACCTGTAGTTCCAGTTACTACATAACTAGACTCTGTCTCAATAAATAAATAGATAGATAGATAGATAAATAAATAACTGAGTGTGGTGGCATGCACCTGTAGTTCCAGTTACTAAGGAAGCTGAGGTGGGAGGATGTTTTGATCTGGGGACTGGGGAGGCTTAGGTTGCAGTGAGGTAAGATTGTGCCACTGCACTCTATCCTGGATAAAAGAGCCAGACACTTTCTCAAAAAAAAAAAAAAAAAAAAAAAAGATGCCCAGGGCAAGGTAAGTGGGGAGGGGCACAGAGCTCCCATGCACTTTGTTGAACATGCTACTCTCCCAGCATCTCCTATGTTCAGCAACCCAGAAGCTGTGCAATCCCTGTTGTTCAGGGTGTTTATGGAGGCTTTATTATGCAAGCACGATTGATAAAATCCTTGGCCACTGGTGATTAAGTCAATCTCCAGCCCGTCTTGCCTCCTGTAGTTAAGCGGGTGAGGCTGAAAGTTCCAAGCCTCTAATCATGTGGTTGCTTTTTCTGGCAATCAGCCCTCCTCCTAAAGAAATCTAGGAGCTTGCAGCCACTCATCATCTCAACAATATCCCCAAATGCATTCTTGTCATGCTGGAGATCCCAAAGTTCTTAAAGGCTCTTGTGTTAGAAACCTGGGACAAAGACCAAATATTAAAACAAAAGATGCTCCTATCACCTCTAACACTGAGGTCTTTATAAGAGCTTTAGAAGCTCTGTGCCAGGAACCAGGGACAGAAACCAAATATATTTTTATGTTCTTTTTTTGAGACAAAATCTCCCCATGTCATCCAGGCTGGAGTGCAGTGATGTGATCATAGCTCACTATAGCTTTGTCCTCCTGAGCTCAAGTGATCCTCCCACCTCAGCCTCTTAAGTAGCTGGGACTACACATGCATGTTACCCATGCCCAGCTCATTTTTGTAGAGATGAAATTTAGTTATGTCGCCCAGGCTGATCTCAAACTCCTGGGCTAAAGCGATCATCTCACCTCAGCCTCTCAAGTAGCTGGGAGTACAGGCACATACCACCATGTCTGGCTAATATTTATTTTTATTTTTTTGTAGAGGTGGGGTCTCACTATGTTGTCCTGGCTGGTTTCAAACTCTGGGCCTCAAGTGTTCCTCCTGCTTTGACCTCCCAAAGTGTTGGGATTATGGGTGGAAGCCACCGTGCCCAGCAATTACAAGGATTTTTTTTTTTGAGACGGAGTTTCACTCTTGTTGCCCAGGCTGGAGTGCAATGGCACGATCTCGGCTTACCACAACTTCCACCTTCTGGGTCCAAGCGATTCTCCTGCCTCAGCCTCCAGAGTAGCTGGGAATACAGGCATGCGCCACTATACCCGGCTAATTTTTGTATTTTTAGTAGAGATGGGGTTTCTCCCTGTTGGTCAGGCTGGTCTCAAACTCTTGAGCTCAGGTGAATCACAATGATCTTTATAAAAGAAAGAGGGTAGGAGAGTCAGAACTGGAGCAGGAGATGTGATAGAAGCCGAGGTCAGAGAGGGAGATTTGAAGATGCTTCACTTCTGGCTTTGAAGATGGAGTAAGGGGCCATGATCCAAGGAATGGGGGTGGCTTCTAGAAGCTGGAAAAGCCAAGAGAACATGTTAGAGCCTTCCAAAGGAATGCAGCCCTGCTGACACCTTGACTTTAGCTTTAATAGACCTAGTTTGGGCTTCTGGCCCCCAGAATTTGAAGATGGTTGATTTGTGATGTTTTTAGCCACTAAATGTAGGAAAGTTTGTTGCAGCCACAAGAAGAAATGAACATGAAGCCAGGCATGGTGGCTCATGCTGGTAATCCCAGCACTTTAGGAATCCAGGCAGGAGGATCACTCGAGGCCAGGAGTTCAAGACTAGCCTGGGCAACATAGTGAGACCCTGTCTCTACAAAAAATTTTAAAAATGGCTCCGTGCAGTGGCTTGCGCCTGTAATTTCAGCACTTTGGGAGGCTGAGGCAGGCAGATCACCTGAGGTCAGGAGTTCGAGAACAGCCTGGCCAACATGGCAAAACCCCATATCTACTGAAAATACAAAAGTTAGCCGGGTATGGTGGTACGCACCTGTAATCCCAGCTACTAGGAAGGCTGAGGCGGGAGACACCCTTGAAACTGGGAAGTGGAGGTTATAGTGAGTCAGGATCACACCATTGCACTCCAGCCTGGGTGAGAAGAGTGAAATTCCATCTTAAAATAAGACAAAATAAAATAATAAATCAGCCAGGCATGATGACATGCACCTAAAGTCCCAGCTACTAGGGAAGCTGAGGTGGGAGGATTGCTTGATGCCGGGAATTTGGAGGTTGCAGTGAGCTGTGATTGCACCACTGCACTCCAGCCTTGGTGGCAGAGTGAGATCTTGTCTCCACAAAATAAATAAATAAGCATGGTCGGCATGGGGACAGATGGCAATGTTAAATAGAATAGTCAGGGGTGGCCTCCTAAGTAAAAATCGAGCAAAGACTTGAAGGAGGGGAAGGAGTTGGCCAAGGTGCTGAGGGAAGAGCATTGTAGGCAGAAACAACGGAATAAACTGTCTGAGGTGTGTCCGAGGCTCTGGAAGGAGGCCAGTGGAGCAGAAGGAAAGAGGGAGAGAATTAGGGCAGGAGGCCAGGGAGTTGCTGGGCAGGGATCAGTACAGACCGTGTAAGCCCTGGGAGGTTATTGCTGGGCTAGATAGGAAATTCAGGAGGGTTCTGAGCAGGGAGGCGACATGATCTGTCTGCCGATTTAAAAGCATTCTCTGGCTGCTGAGTTGAGAAAGGCTGTGGGAAGATTTGGGTAGAAGCATGGGGGCCAAGCTGTGGCAACATCCAGGCGAGAGATGATAGTGGTCCTGACCAGGGTCTTGGTGGTGTTGAGAGATGGTCAGAGGAGAGAAGTAGGGGAGGAGGCCAGGGAGTTGCTGGGTGGGGATCTTCAGTACACGTTGAAGACAGTCAACAGGATTTCCTGACAGACTGGATGTGGGGTGTGAGAGAAGGCAGGGGTCAAACTGAATTATTAAGTAATTTTTAAAAACACTACTGCCTTTCCCAGTCCTATTAAGTATGGGATACTAGATTAAAGAAATCTCTTCAGGCTCAGTACAGTGGCTCATGCCTGTAGTACCAGCTGTTTGGGAGGCAGAGATGAGAGTATCCTTTAAGGGCAGTAGTTCGAGACCAGCCTGGGCAACATAGCAAGACTTCCTCTCAATAAAAATATTTTTCAAAATTTAGTAAAATGAAATGTAGCTAGGCATGGCGACGTGTACTTGTAGTCCCAGCTACTCAGGAGGCTGAGGTGGGCAGATCTCTTGAGGTCAGGTGTTTGAGGCCAGCTTGGGCAACATAGCAAGACCCCTCACTCTACAAAAAAAATTTAAAAAATAGCCAGGTATGGTGGCACTCAACCGTGGTACCACCCAGTGGGGAGCTGAGGCAGGAAGATGGCTTAAATTCAGAAGGTCGAGGCTTCAGTGAACTATAAGTGCACAAGTGCTCTCCAGCCTGGGCGACAGAGCAGGACCCTGTGTCACAATACAAATTAAGTAATGAAATCATAAGTTAGAGCCTTTAGGCTCTGTAGCCCTTGCAACCCCGGAGCCGTGCAGTGGGATTTGCATCGCTGGGAATGAGGAGACCCCTGCCCAGTATTGCTGCCTGACTACTCAGTGTTTTAAAAAATATATGAATCTGTTGGGAGGCCGAGGTGGGCGGATCACGAGGTCAGGAGATCTAGACCATCCTGGCTAACACGGTGAAACCCTATCTGTACTAAAAATACAAAAAAATTAGCCGGGCATGGCAGTGGGCACCTGTAGTCCCAGCTGCTGGGGAGGCTGAGGCAGGAGAATGGCATGAACCTGGGAGATGGAGCTTGCAGTGAGCCGAGATTGTGCCACTGCACTCCAGCCTGGAGGACAGAGCGAGACTCTGTCTGAAAAAAACATATATATACACAAATATATATGTAAATATATATTAATATATAAAAATATATATGTAAGTATATTAATATATAAATATATATGCAAATATATATTGGTATGTAAACATTAATATATATGTGAATATATAAATATATTAATCTATGTAAATATGTAAATATATATTAATGTATATTTACATATAAATATATATATTAATCAGTGTGGGCACAATGGCTCACGCCTGTAATCCCAGCACTTTGGGAGACCGAGGTGATCATCTGAGGTCAGGATTTTGAGACCAGCCTGGCCAGCATGGCTAAACCACATCTCTACTGAAAAAACATACAAATTAGCCAGGCATGGTGGTGGGCGCCTGTAATCCCAGCTACTTGAGAAGCTGAGCCAGGAGAATTGCTTGAACCCAGGTGGCGGAGGTTGCTGTGAGTCAAGATCGTGCCACTTCACTCCAGTGTGAGTGAGTGAGTCAGACTTTGTTCCCCCCCCCAAAAAAAGTATTACTTACGTCAACTCGTAATGGTTTTATTATTCATGTGTAATGAATATATATTTTAAAAATTTGTCCTGTATTATATCAACATGAAATGGTTTTACTATTAATATGTAACGAATAATATTTTAAAATTTTTGTCTTATTTTCTAATTTTAATATAATTATTTATATAAAGAAAAAGGCTTGAGACGTCTTCAATAGAGTTAAAAAATGTAAAAGGATGCTAGACCCAAAAAGATTGGGAACATGTAGTTTAGACATATTCAGAGTTAGCCATTTACAACTTGCTACTTTACCTATTTTCTTTCCTTCTTTTTTTGTTTTGTTTTGTTTTGTTTTAGGAGATGGGGTCTCCTCTGCAACTCAGGCTGGAGTACAGTGGTTCAATCACAGCTCACCGTAGCCTTGAACTCCTAGGCTAAGGCTCCTCCTGCCTTAGCCTCCTGAGTAGCTGGGACTGTAGTTATACATGATGACACCTGGCTATTCTTTAAATTGTTTTGTAGACATGGGGTCTCACTTTGTTGGCCAGGCTGGTGTCAAACTCCTGGCCTCAAGTGACCCTTCCACCCCTGCCTCCCATCCTAGGGGTATGAGCCACCACAACAAGCCCTTGTTCGATTTTCTAAAAATAAACAGATTTCCAAATTAAGGCTGTGGGACG
Organism: Pongo pygmaeus; assembly: GCF_028885625.2. Lineage (NCBI taxonomy): Eukaryota > Metazoa > Chordata > Mammalia > Primates > Hominidae > Pongo > Pongo pygmaeus. The sequence goes on along the minus strand of NC_072379.2, from coordinate 20,585,348 downwards.
ATGGCCAGAAGATAAAAGTAGAAAAACAGAAGAATAAATTCTAATGACTTACACATATTCTTTCGACAGCAAGAAGAACTTTTAGTAAATTACATTCCTTACAAACAGAAGGCAAATAAACAATGTTGTACAGGAACTTCAACACACACTGTACAATATTCCCACTTTGCTGATGTCAGTTATGGAAATTCTTCGTGGTTTACTTGACTATCGCCATCAGTATTTTGCATCTCTCATCATTTTTGTCAACTTCCTCATCTGCTAACTTCTCTCCAAGGTATGTCATATTGTGACATACTGCTGCTGCACGAACATGGCCAGTGTCATCCTATTAAACACGTAGAATCCTTCGCTAATTTGTTTTTTTTCCCTCCGTCTCTTTGTTTTGCATTTTTCTTACCTTTATTGTCAGAAACTCCAGAAAGTCAATCGTAGTGATTTATCACCAATTGCTCCATTAATTTATACTTTGCTTATATGGAATTTTGCCCAACAGATGTCATTACAATTTCTAACCTTTTTTTTTTTTTTTTTTTTTCTGAGACAGGGTCTTGCTCTGTTGTCCAGGCTGGAGTGCGGTAGTGCTATCACAGCTGACTGCATCATCGACCTCTCAGGCTCAAGCAGTCCTCCCACCTCAGCCTCCCAGGTGGCTGAGACTGTATGCGCTTGCCACAATGCCCAACTAATATCTGGACTTTTCCTATACATGGGTTCCAAAGGGCTGAATGCGAAACGTGAGTATGCATAGATTTTGGTATATGCAGAGATGGGGGCCTGGAACGAATCCTTTCTGTATACCGAGGGACGACCGTATATGTTTTTACAGTTATGGTGTAGGACACATATTGTTCCACAGCCTTGAAAATGATAATTTTTAACGACAAATAATTTTGAATTTAGTGGTATAATATAAAAGTAGCAGCTGACCAGGTGTGGTGGCTCACACCGGTAATCACAACACTTTAGGAGGTTGAAGCAGGAGGATGGCTCGAGGCCAAGAGTTTGAGACAGGTCTCAGAAATCAAGGGAGTCACCATCCCTACGGAAATATACATGAATTAGCCTAGTGTGGTGGCATGTTCGTGTAGTCCCAGCTACTTGGGAGGCTGAGGTGGGAGGATCACTTGAGCCCAGGGAGGCTTAGTCTGCAGTGAGTCATGATCAGGCCTCTGCACTCCAGCCTGAGTGACAGAGTGACCCTGTCTCAAAACAACAAAAAAGTGGCAGCTAACATTAACTGTCCTTCTACCAGGTGCCTATAAATAGCATAGATAGTTTAATTTCTTATAACTGTTTCTTATTTCACTTAACCACTCTTGTCTTCAGTTCCTCCCAGATTTTCACTGTGTTTGTGCAGATGACCTTTTGTTTAGGTTCAGTTGTCTTCCAAGGTATTTCCAGAAGAAAGATTACAGTGAGTCATGGTGAACGGACATTCTCATTGTCCTCGATGTAAATTGACAAGGTTTTGGGTGCCTCCCAGGTATAATCTCAGCACTTTGGGAGGCCAAGGCAGGAGGATTGCTTGACCCCAGGATTTGTAGGAGACAGTATGGTGAGACAGTGTCTCTATTATTTAAAAAAATTGCTGGTCAGGTGTGGTGGCTCACGCCTGTAATCCCAACACTTTGGGAGGCTGAGGTGGGTGGATCACCTGAGTTCTGGCTTGCGATAACCAGCCTGACCAACATGGAGAAACCGTCTCTACTAAAAATACAAAATTAGCTGGGTGTGTGGTGGCACACACATGTGATCCCAGCTACTCAGAGGCTGAGGCGGGAGAATCGCTTGAACCCAGGAGGTGGAGGTTGTGGTGAGTTGAGATCGCACCATTGCACTCCAGCCTGGGCAACAAGAGTGAAACTCCATCTCAAAAAAAAAAAATAAATAAATAAACAATTGGAAGCTATACCGTGAAAGGCTTATATACAATTTAAACACCCCTCATTGTATAAGAAAGTGCCCATTTCACTGCATCTTTGCCAGCACAGGGTATTATAATTTAATAAGTTATTTTTTGTTTGATGATTTTATTATTACTTTATTTGTCACATTTCAACATGTTTCCTTATACCTTATTAGCCCTATTAATTTTCTGTCTGCAAATAGTTGTTGTTGTTGTTTTGTTCTTTGAGACAGGGTCTTGCTTTGTCACCCAGGCTTGACTATAGTGCCATAATCATGACTCACTGTAGCCTTGACCTCACAGGCTCAAACTACCCTCACACTTCAGCTTCCCAAGTAGCTGGGATTATGAGTATGCATCACCACACCCAGCTAATTTTTTTCTTTTTTTGGATAGAGACAGGGTGTTGCCCAGGCTGGACTCTACCTCCTGGCCTCAAGCAATCCTCCTGCATTGGCTTCTTAAATTACTGGCATGAGCCACCGTGCCTGACTTTGGCTAGTCCTATATTCTCTAGAATTCTCTTTACTTTGTGCTAGCCAGTCTCTCATTATGCTGTTCCCCTGTTATAATGAATAATTATATGTATTAAATTTTAGCACTTTGGGCTTTTGAGTGGTTTATGTCTCCTGATTGGACCCTGACTAATACAGAGTTGATGCTACGAAGGGTCCCAGGAGACAGACCCACACAGAAGGGATTTGGGGATCGGTTTGGTTATCCAAGGGGCCGTGCTGAGCTCCTTGCCAATGGGAAATGGGATGCTGTTGATTTCCAGGAAGTGACCTCACAATGACTCAAGCTACCACTTAGTGTTGATTGTGATGAAATGCCAGCTGTGGCACATGCCTTGGGAGCTAAGTGGCTGCTGCAGTTGACCACTATGAAGACTGGTGTGGAAGGGTCCTTTTGGATGTACTTGGGCAGAGTCCCCAACGCCGGAGCCATGGAACTGTAAGGAGCCACACAGCCGGAGGTGAATGGTGTTGAATGAGGGAAGCTTCATCTGTGTTTACAGCCACTCCCCATTGCTCACATTCCTGCCTGAGCTCCGCCTTCTCTCAGATCAGCAGCAGCATTAGATTCTCATGGGAGCACGCACCCCATTGTGAACTGTGCATGTGAGGGATCTACGTTGCGCTGTCCCTGTGAGAATCTAATGCCTGATGATCTGTCACTTTCTCCAATATTATCTTCAAGTGAGCCACTCCTGGCCCAATTCCTGTCCCCCGTTGGCCTATAGAGGCCAAGCTTCTGCCTCATGACAGCCTCTCCAGGTCGAGCCCCTCCTCCTGGCTCCGTCTGCAGGCCCAACACTTCCCTCAAATAAACTCTTTTGCCCAGCTCCTGTCCAGCTCACGGCAGCCATTGTAGGCCTGAAAATTCCTCAATTCAAGCTCTCTAGGCCCACCCACTGGCCTGGACACGCCCAGCTCCGACCTGACAATGGCCTCTACAGGCCCAGCTCATTGGGCTCTGAGGGACCTCTCCAGGCCAAGCTCTTACCTCATGGAGGCTTCTCCAGGTGGTTTCTGCCTGTCTTCAGGCAGTGGTGATAGGTCAGCTCCTCCTTCACACTGGCCTCCTTTGGGCAGGTCCTGCCTCTTGCAGCCTCTCAAAGTCCAGCTCCTGCCTCTGAGTGGCTTCTGTGCACCCAAATGTCCTCCAGTCAGCCTGTCCTGGCTGAGCTCCTGCCTCCTGTTGGCCTCTATAAACCCAGCCTCTGCTGTATGGTGGCCTCTCCAGGCCCAGCTCTTCCTCCTGGCGGTGTATACAGGTCCAAGTCCTGCTTCCCAATAGCCTCTTTAGGCCAGGCTCATGCCTTACGGCGGCCTTTCCTGGCCCAGCTTTTGCCTGTTGGCATACTCTCCAGGCCCAGAATGTCCTCAGATCAGCCACTGCAGGCCCAACTCTTCTTCCTGGCTGTGTCTACAGGCCCAACTGCTGCCTCACAACACCCTCTTTTGGCCAAGCTCCTGCCCAGCACCTGGTGGCCTCTATATGCCCCAGACTTCTTAAAAGTCAAGTTTGCTAGGCTCACCTTTGGCCTCCCAGCGGCCTTGACAGGCCCAGCTCTTGCCTCATGGCAGCTTCCCAAAGTCAGGTTTCTGCCTGCATTGCGGCATCCTTGATGGACCCAACTCTTGCTTTATGCTGGCCTTCCCATACCAAGTTTCTGCCTGCCTCATGGCAGGATCCAGTAGGCCCAGCTCCTGCCTCTAATGGCCTGGTTAGGCTCATCTCATGCCTCAAGGTGGCCACCCCAGATGAAGATCCTGCCTTTTGGCAGCCTCTAGAGGCCCAGCTCCTGCATCTCATTGCCTCTTGAAGCCCAGCTCATTCCTCAAAACGGCCTATCCATACCCAGCTTTTCCCTTTGGTGGCTTCTCTAGGCCCAGAAATTCCTCAGTTCGGCTTCGCAAGGTGAAGTTGCTGCCTCTCTGTGCCTTCTCCAGGCCCAGTTCTTCCTCCCAGCTCTGTCTACAGTCCCATCTCCTGACTCACAACAACCTATTTTGGTTCGGCTCCTGCCCAGCACCTGGCGGCCTTTGTAGGCCTAAAGCTTCCTCAAGTCAAGCTTTCCAGGCCCAGATCATGCCACCCAGTGGCCTTCACAGGCCCAGCTACTGCCTGACGATGGCTTCTCCAGGCCTAGGTCTTGACTTCCCCCAGCCTCCCGAGGCCCAGCCCTTGCGTCACAGTTGCTATCCCAGTCCAAGTTACAGCTTGCCACCCGACGGCCTCGACAGACCAAGCTCCTCCATCACACTGGACAATTTAGGACAAGCTCATACGTTTTCCAGCCTCTCCGGGCCAAGCTCCTCCCTCACACTGGCCTCTATAGGCCCAGGTGCTGAATCGCAATGGCCTGTTTAGGCCCATCTCGTGCCTCTCTCGGACTCTCCAAGCGAAGCTCTGGCCTCACACTGGCTTCGGTGGGCCACGTGATCCCTCACATTGCCCTGTTTAGGATCAGGGGATGCCTCTCCACAGGCCGAGATCCTGCCTGTTGTACGCCTCTTCACGATGCGCCACTGACTCACAGTGGACCCGCCAGGCCCAGATGTTGCCATCGTGGCCATTGCAGGTCAAGCACTTAACTTTTCACAGCCTATCTATATAGGCCTATCTATATAGGCCAGGTTGCTGTCACCTGATAATGACTTCTGCAGGCCTAAATCCACCTGAAATAAGCCTCGAAAGGAACAGCGCGTGTGTGTTGGGTGCCCGAACAACCACAGCATTTGCCTCACAGTGGCCTCTACTGGCTCAGCTCTTCCCTCACCCTGGCCGCCTCAGGCCCAGCTCCTGCCTGTTGGCGGCCTCTCCAGACCCGGCTCTTGCCCCTCGGCCTCCTCTCCAGGCCCAGAACTGTTTCCAGTCGGCCTCTCCGAGCCCGGCTCTCCCTCGCGGCCGCGTCCAGGGGCCCAACTCCTGCCTGACGACGACCACGTTCGACCCAGCTCCTGCCCAGCTCCTGGCAGCCTCTGTAGGCCCCAGGCTTCCCTGCGTTCAGGCCTTCCAGGCCCACCTTCGGCTTCCCGGCGGCCCGGAGAGACCCGGCTCTTGCCTGACGGCGGCCTCTCCCGGCCCAGCTGTGGCCTGACGTGGGCCTTCCCGGGCCACGTTTCCGCCTGCCTCGCGGCAGCCCCGGCAGGCCCAGCTCCCGCCTGCCGAGGGCCTCTTGAAGAGGCGCATCTCGTGCCTGGCCGCGGCCTCCCCAGGCCAGGCTCCTGCCTCCCGGTAGCCTCCACGGGCCCGGCTCCTGCGTCCCGACGGCCTCCCTAGGCCCGGCTCGTGCCTCGCCGCTGCCTCTTGAGGCCCAGCTTTTCCCTCGTGGCGGCCTCTCCAGGCCCAGAACTTCCTCAGGTCGGCCTCCCCCGGCCAAGTTGCTGCCTCCTGGCCTCCTCTCCGTACCCAGCTCTCTGCTCACAGCTGCGCCCGCAGGCCCAGCTCCCGCCTCCAAACAGCCTCCTTTGACTCGGCTCCTGCCCAGCTGGCGGCGGCCTTCGTAGGCCCGAAGCCTCCTCCGGTCCAGTGCTCCGGGCCCGCCTCTTGCCTCGCCTCGCCTCGCCTCGCGTCGGCTCGCAGCTGCCTTTCCTGGCCCAGCTCCCGCCTCCCGGTGGCCTTCCCCGGCCACGCTCGTGCCGGCCGCCTGGCAGCCTCCACAAGCCCAGCTCCTGCCTCACGCTGGCCCTTCTGGGCCCAGCTCATGCCTCGCAGTGGCCTCTCCGGGCCCAGCTCCCGCCCAGCCCGACGGCGCCTCCCGGCCCAAAGCTGCCTTCCTCAACGTCGGCCCCTCTGGGCCCAGCTCCTGCCTCCCGCTGATGGCCTGTGCGGGCCCGAAGCGTCCCGAAGTCGGCCTGGCCAGGCCCAGCTCCTGCCTGGCGTAGGCCCCTAGGGGCGCGGCCTCTGCCCCACACTGGCTCCTGCGGGCCCGGCTCCGGCCTCAGCCTGGCCGCCTCAGGCCCAGCTCCTGCCTGTTGGCGGCCTCTCCAGACGCGGCTCTTGCCTCTCGGCCTCCTCTCCAGAACCAGAACTGTTTCCAATCGGCCTCTCCGGGCCCGGCTCTCCCTCGCGGCTGCGTCCAGGGGCCCAATTCCTGTCCGACGACGACCACGTTCGGCCCAGCTCCTGCCCAGCTCCTGGCAGCCCCTGTAGGCCCCAGGCTTCCCTGCGTTCAGGCCTTCCAGGCCCACCTTCGGCTTCCCGGCGGCCCGGAGAGACCCGGCTCCTGCCTGACGGCGGCCTCTCCCGGCCCAGCTGTGGCCTCACGTGCGCCTCCCCGGGCCACGTTTCCACCTTCCTCGCGGCAGCCCCGGCAGGCCTCGCTCCCGCCTGCCGAGGGCCTCTTGAAGAAGCGCATCTCGTGCCTGGCCGCGGCCTCCCCAGGCCAGGCTCCTGCCTCCCGGCAGCCTCCGCGGGCCCGGCTCCTGCGTCCCGATGGCCTCCCTAGGCCCGGCTCGTGCCTCGCCGCAGCTTCTTGAGGCCCAGCTTTTCCCTCGTGGCGGCCTCTCCAGGCCCAGAACCTCCTCAGGTCGGCCTCCCCCGTCCCAGTGGTGGCCTCCCGGCCTCCTCTCCGGGCCCAGCTCTCTGCTCGCAGCTGCGCCCGTAGTCCCAGCTCCCGCCTCCAAACAGCCTCCTTTGACTCGGCTCCTGCCCAGCTGGCGGCGGCCTTCGTAGGCCCGAAGCCTCCTCCGGTCCAGCGCTCCGGGCCCGCCTCTTGCCTCACCTCGCCTCTCCTCGCAGCGGCCTTTCCAGGCCCAGCTGCCGCCTCCCGACGGCCTTCACCGGCCACGCTCGTGCCGGCCACCCGGCAACCTCCACAAGCCCACCGCCTGCCTCACGCTGGCCCCTCTGGGCCCAGCTCATGCATTGTGGTGGCCTCTCCGGGCCCAGCTCCCGCCCAGCCCGACGACGCCTCCTGGCCCAAAGCTGCCTTCCTCAACGTCGGCCCCTCTGGGCCCAGCTCCTGCCTCCAGCTGATGGCCTGTGCGGGCCCAAAGCGTCCCGAAGTCGGCCTGGCCAGGCCCAGCTCCTGCCTGGCGTAGGCACCTAGGGGCGTGGCCTCTGCCCCACACTGGCCCCTGCGGGCCCGGCTCCGGCCTCAGCCTGGCCGCCTCAGGCCCAGCTCCTGCCTGTTGGCGGCCTCTCCAGACCCGACTCTTGCCCCTCGGCCTCCTCTCCAGACCCAGAACTGTTTCCAGTCGGCCTCTCCGGGCCCGGCTCTCCCTCGCGGCCGCGTCCAGGGGCCCAGCTCCTGCCTGATGACGACCACGTTCGGCCCAGCTCCTGCCCAGCTCCTGGCAGCCTCTGTAGGCCCCAGGCTTCCCTGCGTTCAGGCCTTCCAGGCCCACCTTCGGCTTCCCGGCGGCCCGGAGAGACCCGGCTCCTGCCTGACGACGGTCTCTCCCGGCCCAGCTGTGGCCTCACGTGGGCCTCCCCGGGCCACGTTTCCGCCTGCCTCGCGGCAGCACCGGTAGGCCCGGCTCCGGCCTGCTGAGGGTCTCTTGAAGAGGCGCATCTCGTGCCTGGCCGCGGCCTCCCCAGGCCAGGCTCCTGCCTCCCGGCAGCCTCCGCGGGCCCGGCTCCTGCGTCCCGATGGCCTCCCTAGGCCCGGCTCGTGCCTCGCTGCGGCCTCTTGAGGCCCAGCTTTTCCCTCGTGGCGGCCTCTCCAGGCCCAGAACTTCCTCAGGTCGGCCTCCCCCGGCCCAGTGGCTGCCTCCCAGCCTCCTCTCCGGGCCCAGCTCTCTGCTCGCGGCTGCGCCCGCAGGCCCAGCTCCCGCCTCCAAACAGCCTCCTTTGATTCGGCTCCTGCCCAGCTGGCGGCGGCCTTCGTAGGCCCGAAGCCTCCTCCGGTCCAGCGCTCCGGGCCCGCCTCTTGCCTCGCCTCGCCTCGCCTCGCCTCGCCTCGCCTCGCCTCGCCTCGCCTCGCAGCTGCCTTTCCAGGCCCAGCTCCCGCCTCCCGGCGGCCTTCACCGGCCACGCTCGTGCCGGCCACCCGGCAGCCTCCACAAGCCCAGCTCCTGCCTCACGCTGGCCCCTCTGGGCCCAGCTCATGCCTCGCGGTGGCCTCTCCGGGCCCAGCTCCCGCCCAGCCCGATGGCGCTTCCCGGCCCAAAGCTGCCTTCCTCGACGTCGGCCCCTCTGGGCCCAGCTCCTGCCTCCCGCTGATGGCCTGTGCGGGCCCGAAGCGTCCCGAAGTCGGCCTAGCCAGGCCCAGCTCCTGCCTGGCGTAGGCCCCTAGGGGCGCGGCCTCTGCCCCACACTGGCCCCTGCGGGCCCGGCTGCGGCCTCAGCCTGGCCGCCTCAGGCCCAGCTCCTGCCTGTTGGCAGCCTATCCAGACCCGGCTCTTGCCCCTCGGTCTCCTCTCCAGGCCCAGAACTGTTTACAGTCGGCCTCTCCGGGCCTGGATCTCCCTCGCGGCCGCGTCCAGGGGCCCAACTCCTGCCTGACGACGACCACGTTCGGCCCAGCTCCTGCCCAGCTCCTGGCAGCCTCTGTAGGCCCCAGGCTTCCCTGCGTTCAGGCCTTCCAGGCCCACCTTCGGCTTCCCGGCGGCCCGGAGAGACCCGGCTCCTGCCTGACGGCGGCCTCTCCCGGCCCAGCTGTGGCCTCACGTGGGCCTCCCCGGGCCACGTTTCCGCCTGCCTCGCGGCAGCCCCGACAGGCCTGGCTCCCGCCTGCCGAGGGCCTCTTGAAGAGGCGCATCTCGTGCCTGGCTGCGGCCTCCCCAGGCCAGGCTCCTGCCTCCCGGCAGCCTCCGCGGGCCCGGCTCCTGCGTCCCGATGGCCTCCCTAGTCCCGGCTCGTGCCTCGCCGCGGCCTCTTGAGGCCCAGCTTTTCCCTCGTGGCGGCCTCTCCAGGCCCAGAACTTCCTCAGGTCGGCCTCCCCCGGCCCAGTGGCTGCCTCCTGGCCTCCTCTCCGGGCCCAGCTCTCTGCTCGCGGCTGCGCCCGCAGGCCCAGCTCCCGCCTCCAAACAGCCTCCTTTGACTCGGCTCCTGCCCAGCTGGCGGCGGCCTTCGTAGGCCCGAAGCCTCCTCCGGTCCAGCGCTCCGGGCCCGCCTCTTGCCTCGCCTCGCCTCGCCTCGCCTCGCCTCGCAGCGGCCTTTCCAGGCCCAGCTCCCGCCTCCCGGCGGCCCTCCCCCCGCCACGCTCGTGCCGGCCGCCCAGCAGCCTCCATTAGCCCAGCTCCTGCCTCACGCTGGCCCCTCTGGGTCCAGCTCATGCCTCGCGGTGGCCTCTCCGGGCCCAGCTCCCGCCCAACCCGGCGGCGCCTCCTGGCCCAAAGCTGCCTTCCTCAACGTCGGCCCCTCTGGGCCCAGCTCCTGCCTCCTGCTGATGGCCTGTGCGGGCCCGAAGCGTCCGGAATTCGGCCTGGCCAGACCCAGCTCCTGCCTGGCGTAGGCCGCTAGGGGCGCAGCCTCTGCCCCACACTGGCCCCTGCGGGCCCGGCTCCGGCCTCAGCCTGGCCGCCTCAGGCCCAGCTCCTGCCTGTTGGCGGCCTCTCCAGACCCGGCTCTTGTCCCTCGGCCTCCTCTCCAGGCCCAGAACTGTTTCCAGTCGGCCTCTCCGGGCCCGGCTCTCCCTCGGGGCCGCGTCCAGGGGCACAACTCCTGCCTGACGACGACCACGTTCGGCCCAGCTCCTGCCCAGCTCCTGGCAGCCTCTGTAGGCCCCAGTCTTTCCTGCGTTCAGGCCTTCCAGGCCCACCTTCGGCTTCCCGGCGGCCCGGAGAGACCCGGCTCCTGCCTGGCGGTGGCCTCTCCCAGCCCAGCTGTGGCCTCACGTGGGCCTCCGCAGGCGAGGTTTCCGCCTGCCTCACCGCAGCCCCGGCGGGCCCGGCTCCCGGCTGCCGAGGGCCTCGTGAAGAGGCGCATCTCATGCCTGGCCGCGGCCTACTACCCAGGCCAGGCTCCTGCCTCCCAGCAGCCTCCGCGGGCCCGGCTCCTGTGTCCCGATGGCCTCCCTAGTCCTGGCTCGTGCCTCGCAGCCGCCTCTCAAGGCCCAGCGTTTCCCTCGTGGCGGCCTCTCCAGGCCCAGAACTTCCTCAGGTCGGCCTCCCCCGGCCCAGTGGCTGCCTCCTGGCCTCCTCTCCGGGCCCAGCTCTTTGCTCTTTGCCGCGGGCCCATCTCCCGCCTCCCAACAGCCTCCTTTGACTCGGCTCCTGCCCAGCTGGTGGTGGCCTTCATAGGCCCGAAGCCTCCTCCGGTCCAGCTCTCCAGGCCCTCCTGTGTCCTCCTGGTGGCCTTTCGAGGCCCAGCTCTCTTCTCACAGCCGCCTTGCTATACCATTTTTGTGCCTGCCTTGTTGCAGCATCTCAAAGCCCAGCTTTTGCTTCTTGTCTGCCTTCTGAGTCCCAGCTCTTGTTTTATGGCAGCCTCCTGAGGCCCAGCTCCTGCCTCCCATTTGCCTCTTTTAGCCCAACTCTTTGCTCACCATGGCCTTCCAGATCATGTTCCTGCCTTTTAGCAGCCACTAGAGGCCCAGCTTTGCCTCCTTTCAAGAGTCCTGCCTCACGGTGGCCTCCCAAGGGCAACTTTCTGCCTCATGTCAGCTTCTTGTGCCCTGGTCCTGTCTCCTGGTAGACTATGCAGGCCCTGCTCCTTCCTTACATTGCCCGTTTTATAAAGATCCAGTTCCTGCCTCCTGGCTTCCTCTATGAGCCCAAATCCTGCCTAACAACAACCTGTTTTTGCCCAGCTCCTGCCTCCGGGCAGCCTCCTTAGGCCCAAAATTTCCTTCATTTGTCCTCTCCAGGCCCAGCTCCTGCCTCTCAGTGCCCTCTTTAGGCCCATCTCCTGCCTTAATAAATTTGAATAAATTATTATTACGTGATTATTTTGTGAAACATTTTTTCTTCAAAAGGTAATGAAAATTGAGGTAAAGTATAAAAGTCTAACATGTAAATTTCTCTATCGTCACCCCTCGTATTAGTCACAGTTCTCTAAAGGAGCAGAACTGTTAGGATAGATGTGTATATACAAGGGAGTTTCTTAAGGGGTATTAACTCACAGGATCACAAGGTTCCACAATAGGGTGTCTGCAAGCCGAGGAGCAAGGAAGCCATTCTGAGTCCCAAACCTGAAGAACTTGGAGTCTGATGTTCTAGGGCAGGAACCATCCAGCATGGGAGAAAGATGTAGGCTCAGAGGCTAAGCCGGTCTCACCTCTTTATGTTCCTCTGCCTCATTTTTATTTTTGCCACACTGGCAGCTGATTAGATTGTGCCCACCTAGTTTAAGGGCGGATCTGCCTTTCCCAGCCCCCTGACTCAAATGTTAATCTCCTTTGGCAACACCCTCACATACACACCCAGGAACAACAATACTTTGCATCCTTCAGTCCAATCTAGTTGACAGTCAATATTAACCATCACAAGTTCACCCCTTGTCAACTTTAACCCATACACATCTTCTGAAATTATACATAATCTTTAAATAAAGACAATAATAAGGTCATAATTATGCCTAAGATAGTAATACAAGTATTCTTCATACAACTGGAAATGCACCAATCCTGAACCCAAATGCTCTTATATAAAACTAACACTTAGATGCTTATATGAAGTCAATCAATCTTATTCACACAATAAAGGAAAAAGGAAATAAAATGAAATATATTCTTAGTACAAGCGTATATGTGCACAAACATGTTTTTAACGAAAGAAGGAGGAAATACTCATGACAATTACAGTCCTCATTTCTGTAGCTGGTCACATGGTCATAGCTGGTATTGATGACTGCCTTTTTCTATTACCCATTCTGTATTCTTTTTGCCTTCAGAAAGCATCTCAGCAGGTTTTTCCCTGGAGTGACCCAAGCCGCCATTCCTGAAGGGTCTGGGACATTTGTAGTCCTGCCTGGGTTGGGCTGTTATAGTTTCCCATTGACCTTAATCACAGGGCATGGTAATACTAAGAGACACCCTAAAGGATCTCCTGTATTCCACGCATACTCTTCCTTACCTCCATTGTGGAGTAGTAGACTGATTTCATCTTGATAGCCCGGGTGAATCATCCCGGAAGGTTCTAACTCCCTTCTTAGCCTGTTGACTTAAAAGTGGCAGGACCACAAAGTGTCCAGGTGGCAATCGTAACTTCCAGTTTAATGGAATCATTGTTGGGTCTCCTGGTGGCAGCTTTCTTCCCTCTGGATCTAAGACCTCTAGACCAGCAGAATGTAATGTTGTGGGAACAGAAAGCCAAAATTTTCTAGTGGATCACTAGGGGTGATGGTGAATGATGCCACTTCCACTTCCACCCCTTGATTCCTGGACCTGTGAATCCTGGCTATGGGATAAACAGTACCATATATTGGATGCTGATTCAGAGCAGACATGGCCTTCTGGAGAATTTTGCCCCAGCCCCGCAGAGTATTATCACCTAGTTGGCATTGTAATTGTGACTTCAAAAGGCCATTCCACCATTCTATCAATCCAGCTCCTTCAGGATGGTGGGGAACATGGTAGGATCAGTGAATTCCAAGAGCATGAGCCCACTGTCACACTTTAGCCGTAAAGTGAGTTCCTTGGTCAGAGGCAATGCTGTGTGGAATACCATGATGGTGGATAAGGCATTCCGTGAATCCACAGATGGTAGTCTTAGCAGAAGCATTGCGTGTAGGATAGGCAAACTCATATCTGGAGTGTCTATTCCAGGGAGGAGAAACCTCTGCCCTTTCCACGATGGAAGAAGTCCAATATAATCAATTTGCCATGTAGCTGTGTGATCACCCAAGGAATGATGCCATATCAAGGGCTCAGTGTTGGGCACTGCTGCTGGCAAATTGGGCACTCAGCAGTGGCTGTAGCCAGGTCTGCCTTGGTGAGTGAAAGTCCATGTTGCTGAGAAAGTCCATCCCTGCCACCATGGCCACTTTGTTTATGGGCCCATTGGGCGATGGCAGAGGTGAGTGGGGAAAGAGGCTGAGTGGTGTCTACAGAATGAGGCACCCTGTCCACTTGATTATTAAAATCCTCCTCTGCTGAGGTCACCCTTTGGTGAGCACTCAGATGAGATACAAATATCTTCACTGTTTCTGACCACTCAGAGAGGTCCATCCACATACTTCCCCAAATTTCTTTGTCACCAGTTTTCCAATCATGCTTCTTCCAAGTCCCTGGCCATCGAGCCAAACCATTGGCTACAGCCCATCAGTCAGTGTATAATTGCACACCTGGCCATTTCTCCTTCCATGCAAAGTGCACAACCAGGTGCACTGCTTGAAGTTCTGTCCACTGGAAAGATTTTTCTTTACTGCTGTCCATAAGGGATGTCCCAGAAAGGGGCTGTAATGCTGCAGCTGTCCATTTTTGGGTGGTGCCTGCATATCGTGCAGAACCACCTGTGAACCAGCCCCTAGTCTTCTCTTCCTCTGTCAACTGATCATAGGGAACTCCCCATGAGGCCATCAGTGCAGGCTGGGGAAGAGAAGATAGGATGGCAGGAGTGGAGACCATGAGCATTTGAGCCACTTCCTCATGTAACTTAGTTGTGCCTTCAGGACCAGCTGGAGCCTGATCACATATATACCACCTCCATCTGATGATGGAATGCTGCTGTACACGACCCAATTTATGGCTAGGTGGGCAGAAAACACCAGTTCATGACAGGTAGTTCAGGTCTCATGGTGACTTGATGACCCATAGTCAAATGTTCAGTTTCCACCAAAGCCCAGTAACAAGCGAAGAGCTGTCTTTCAAAAGGAGAGTAGTTCTATGCAGAAGATGGCAGGGCCTTGCTCCAAAATCCTAGAGGCCTATGGGGGTCTGCCAGAGGCTCCAAACACCATCCCTATCTGCCACTGACACTTCAAGCACCACTGGGTCCACTGGGTCATATGGCCCAAGTGGCAGAGCAGCTTGCACAGTGGATTCGACTTGTTGCAGAGCCTTCTCCTGTTCTGGACCCCACTTCTGGTACCAAAATCTGTATTAGGGTCCTCTAAAGGGACAGAACTAATAGAATATATATATATATATATATATATATATATATATATATGAGTTTATTAAGGGGTATTAATTAACTCACCAATCACAAGGTCCCTTCACAGGCCATCTGCAAGCTGAGGAGCAAGGAAGCCAGTTTGAGTTCCAAAGCTGAAGAACTTGGAGTCTGATGTTTGAAGGCAGGAACCATCCAGCACAGGAGAAAGATGTAGGCTCAGAGGCTAAGCCAGTCTAATCTCTTCACATTCTTCTGCCTACTTTTTATTCTGGCCTTGCTGGCAGCTGATTAGATGGTGCCCACCTGGATTGAGGGTGGGTCTGCCTCTCCCAGTCCACTGACTCAAATGTTAATCTCCTTTGGCAACACCCTCACAGACACACCCAAGAACAATACTTTGCATCCTTAAATCCAATCAAGTTGACACTCAATATTAACCATCACACCCCTCCTCCCTTCCCCAATTCCCACCACAAAAGCATAATAATTTGTCCAAAGAGTCCTACACTTAGTCCTTCTCTAAACAAAATGCCAGGTGGTTGTAGGCTGAGTGTCACTCCTTTGTCACGTCTCCTCAGTTATTTTTTTTATTTTTGAGACAGGGTTTCCCTCCTGCCCAGGCTGGAGTGCAGTGACACAATCCTAGCTCACTCTAACCTTCAATCCTGGGTTCAAATGATCCTCCCCCTTCAGCCTCCTGAGTAGCTGGGACTACAGCTACTTAACCACTATGAACCACTTCTGGCTCATTTTAAAATTTTTTATACATATGGGGTCTCACTAGATTGCTCAGGCTGATGTGGAACTCCTGGCCTCAAGAGATCTGCCCACCACAACCTGGTTCAAGCAATTCTCCCGCCTCTGCCTCCCAAGTAGCTGGGATTACATGTGCGCACAACCATGCCCAGCTAAGTTTTGTATTTTTAGTAGAGATGGGGTTTCACCATGTTGGCCAGGATGGTCTCAATCTTCTGACCTTGGCCTCCCAAAGTGTTGGGATTACAGACATGACAGTGTTTTAATTGCCCATTTTAATTTTCAATTAACCTGAGAGTTTGAGAGTGATAAGGAATGTGATAAGTCCATCGAATGTGCTGGTTCTTTGCTCATTGTTGCTTGGCATGGGTGTGGATTGAGTGTCTTGATCTGGGAAAACGTAACTGAGAGTGACAAACCAATATGCCTGTTCAAAGCCAAACAGACCAGGTGTGATCACTCATGCCTGTAATCCCAGCACTTTGGGAAGCTGAGGCAGGAGGATCACTTGAGCCCAGGAATTTGAGACCAGCCTGGGCAACATAGTGAGACCCCATTTCTACAAAAAAATTTAAAAATTAGCCAGGCTTGGTGGTATGCACCTGTAGTGCCAGCTACTCAAGAGGCTGAAATGGGAGGATCTCCTGAGCCTCTGAAGTTGAGGCTGCAGTAAGCTGTGATTGCACCTCTGTACTACTGCCTGGGCAACAGGTGATACCCTGCCTGTAAAAACTAAAAATAATTAAAAAATAAAAACAAAGCCAAACTCAGAGTATGCATGCAGACCTGTCAATGTCCATTTAATTTCTCTTGGAAAAATGGGTAAATGGCCAGTAACATCTACTTGCCAGCTGTGGGCTGGACTTCCTCCCCAGGAAATACTCCCAGACCTAACTGCAAACATAAACTTCTCTGTTGGTAAACAGAGCAATATTTAGTAAACATTTGAACTTCTGCAGGGAAAGTACTACATGGTGCTCAGCCCCTCACTTCATGGCACGAGTGCCCCAGGCCCACTCATTTTATGGACCCACATTGCTACTTTATGAGCTTGAAGTAGGGCAGGTGCAGTGGCTCAAGCCTGTAATCCCAGTACTTTGGGAAGCTGAGGCAGTAGAATTGCTTGAGGTCAGGAGTTTGAGACCAGCCTGGGCAACATAGGGAGACCCTGTCTCTACCGAAAAAAAAATTAGCTGGGTGTGGTGGCACATGCCTGTGGTCCCAGCTACTTGGGAGCCTGAGATGGAAGGATCTACTTGAATTTGGAAGGTCGAAGCTGCAGTGAGCTGTGATGGTGCTACTGCACTCCAGCCTGGGCAACAGAGCAAGACCCTGTCTCAAAAATAAATAAATAAATAAATAAATAAATAAATAAAATGAACTAAAGGGCCAGGTGCAGTGGCTCATGCCTGTAATCCCAGTACTTCGGGAGGCCGAGGCAGGTAGGTTGCTTGAGGTAAGGAGTTTGAGACCAGCCTGGCCAACATGATGAAACCTTGTCTCTACTAAAATACAAAAGTTAGCGGGATGTGGTGGTGCATGCCTGCAATCCCAACTATTCAGGAGGCTGAGCCAGGAGAATCACTTGAACCCAGGAGGCGGAGGTTGCAGTGAGCCAAGATCGCTCCACTGCACTCCAGCCTAAGTGACACAGTGAGAC
Source organism: Pongo pygmaeus (assembly GCF_028885625.2). NCBI lineage: Eukaryota > Metazoa > Chordata > Mammalia > Primates > Hominidae > Pongo > Pongo pygmaeus. Next base: position 20,568,571 of record NC_072379.2, on the reverse strand, counting down.
TCCATCTCATAAAAAAAAAACTAGGTATTCACTTGTTGATTCTGGCCACCTTCAGACCCTTGCATAAGGCTTCTTTTGGTGAGCATTGATATGCCCTGCTTTGATTTGCCTTTTATTTTATATATATTTTCAGAGACGGGGTTTTGTTCTGTTCCCCAGGCTGGAGGGCAGTGGTGCGATCATAGCTCACTGCAGCCTCAACCTCCTGGACTCAAACAATTCTCCTCCCTCAGCTCCCCAAGTACCTGGGAACACAGGCATGTGCAACTATACTTGGCTAATTTTTTTTTATTTTGTAGAGATGGAGTCCTGCTATGTTGCCCAGGCTTGTCTCAATTCCTGGCCTCAAGCAATCCTCCCATCTTGGTCTCTCAGAGTGCTAGGCATGAGCCACTGCACCTGGTCTCACTTGCCTTTTAAATTCCCATGGAGGTTTCCCAAGAGCAGTAGACCACAAGGGGATGCATTGTATTCTCCAGTAATGTAAGAACCCACTTAAGCCACATTGCAAGTCCACTGACAAAAGTCAATCTACAGCCAACCAATGGGTCCTTTATCTGTGTCCAGTTCATCAATTACTGCACTGAATATAGCCCCTGGGTCAGCTTGTGTTTGCCAATCTCCTGGACTCAGGTAGCAGCTCTCCATGTTGGTCTATGGCCTGTGATTCTGAAACTGTAATCTGTGGGCCAGCCAGTTGCCTTCCATCCTCCGGCAATTGGTTGAACAGAGGGGTACATATGGCAATAGTAGCAGGCAGGTCCCTGGACATCTCTAGAGTAAGTCCTAGGAGGAGAGGCTATTTGTTCCTGAATATATTTATTTTTAAAACAATTTTTAATTTTTTTTTTTTTGAGACAAAGTCTCACTCTGTCACCTCAGCTGGAGTACAGTGGCGTAATCTTGGCTGACTGCAACCTCCACCTCCTGGGTTCAAGCGATTCTCATGCCTCAGTCTTCTGAGTAGCTGGGATTACAGGTGTGCACCACCATGCCTACCTAACTTCTGTATTTTGTTAGAGATAGGGTTCCACCATGTTGGCCAGGCTGGTCTCAAACTCCTGACCTCAGGTGATCTTCCCGCTTTGGCCTCCCAAAGTGCTGGGATTACAGGTGTGAGCCACAACACCTGGCCGATGTTTGTTTATCCATTTATTGAGACCGACTCTGTCACCCAGGTTGGAGTGCAGTGGCATGATCTTGGCTCACTGCAACTGTCGTCTCCTGGGTTCAAGCGATTATCTTGCCTCAGCCTCCCAAGTAGCTGAGATTACAGGTGCATGCCACCATACCTGGCTAATTTTTTGTATTTTTAGTAGAGACAGGGTTTCACCATGTTGGCCAGGCTGGTTTCGAACTCTTGACCTCAAGTTATCTGCCTGCCTCGGCCTCCCAAAGTGCTGGGATTACAGGCGTGAGCCGCTGCACCTGGCCAATGTTTATTTATTTATTTTTTAGAGACAGGGCCTCCCTCTGTTGCCCAGGCTGGAGTGCAATGAGGCAGTCATGGCTCACTGCAGCCTCAACCTCCTGCTTGCCTCAAGTGGGATCCTCCTGCCTCAGCCTCCTGAGTAGCTAGGACCACAGACATGTGCCACCACGCCTGGCTAAGTTTTTTTATTTCCTTAATTTTCTTATTTTCTTCAAGATGGGGTCTTGCTCTGTTGCCCAGGCTTGTCTCAAACTCCTAGCCTCAAACGATCCTCTCATCTCAGCCTCCCAAGTTGTTGGGATTACAGGCATGAGTCATCATGCCCAGCAAGCAGCTATAGGCTTTTGCTAGAGAATCAGCTGCCATGAGTGTGGGTGGCCAACACTTCTCATGTTATTTTAGTGGTGGGATCATATTCTAATAGAATACTTTGGGCTACAATTTTCTGTAGACCTAAGAAGGTGTGTTATTGTTCCAGCCAATCAAAGATGATCCCTTTGCTGGATGATTTTATACACTGAGGCCAAGTAAGGAATATGAGTCTCCAAAAGCCACATAGGCCCACTAGGCATTTAGCTTCTTGTTTACTCTGAGGGGTGGGGAGAGACATTGTATTCCAAGTTGTCTGCGTGTGGTAGGTCATAGGTCACTGAAAGCCATGTAATTCTTCCTGAATTGCAGTCTGTGTGGGTCTTGGATTTTTGCAATTCATTAACCATCCCTAATCTGATTATGAGCTTAATAAAGTTGTTTTAGGCTGAGCGAGGTGACTCACGCTTGTAATCCCAGCACTTTGGGAGGCTGAGGTGAGAAGATCGCTTGAGCCCAGGAGTTTGACACCAACCTGGGCAACACAGTGAGACTCCATCTCTAAATAAATAAATAAATATGATTGCTTTTAGCTTAACCCATAATCTCCCAGATAATCGTATCATCAATATAGCATACTAGAATAATGTCCAGTTTTATTAGCTCTACATCTCACCTTACCAGCTTGTGAAAGTATGCAAGAGAGTTCAAATATCTTTCAAGAGTACATGTATATTGTAGACTATCGCACATAAATGCAAATTATTATTGGCTCTCTAGCAACTGACATGGAGCAAAATTGACTAGCCAGATCAGCTGTGGAATACCAGTCACTTTCAGTTTGCTGTGTAAGTTGCATAGTCTGCACCATATTCCGGGCTTCTGAGGCTTCTTGGGGTTGCTGTTTGGTTGAATCCCCTGTAGTCTACCGTGAGTCTCTATGATCTGTCAGCCTCTCACACTGGCCACACCAGGGTGTCATACAGTGAGTTTGTGCATACTATTTGTATATACATTTTATTCGTAATATACCTGCATTAATATTTCATTAATGAGACCTGGCAGAATGGCTCCCACAAAGAAGGGTGGCGAGAAGAAAAAGGGCCAGTCTGCCATCAACGAGGTGGTGACCCGAGAATACACCATCAACATTCACAAGCGCATCCATGAAGTGGGCTTCAAGAAGCGTGCCCCTCGGGCACTCAAAGAAATTCAGAAATACGCCATGAAGGAGATGGGAACTCTAGATGTGCACGTTGATACCAGGCTCAACAAAACTGTCTGGGCCAAAGGAATATCCCATACCGTGTCTGTGTGTGGTTGTCCAGAAAATGGAATGAGGCTGAAGATTCACCAAATAAGCTCTATACTTTGGTTACATATGTACCTGTTATTACTTTCAAAAATCTACAATGTGGATGAGAACTAATCGCTGATTGTCAAATACATCATATAAAGTTATAAAATTGCCAAAAAAAATTTCCTTAATTAGGGAAACAATTTCTTGTTGCTCTTCAGGTCTTTTTTTTTTTTTTTTTTTTTTTTAAGAGACAGGGTCCCACTCTGTCACTCAGGCTGGAGTGCAGTGGTGCGGTCATGGTTCACTGCAGTCTCAACCTCCCTGGGCTCAGGCAGTCCTCCCTTTCAGTTCTTTTTTTTTTTTTTTTTTTTTGAGACAGAGTCTCGCTCTGTCACCCTGGGTGGAGTGCAATGTCACAATCTCGGCTCACTGCAACCTCCACTTCCCAGGTTCAAGCAATTCTCCTGCCTCAGCCTCCTGAGTAGCTGGGATTACAGGCGTGCACCACCACGCCTGGCTAAGTTTTGTATTTTTAATAGACACGGGGTTTCACCATGTTGGTCAGGCTGGTCTCAGACTCCTGACCTCGTGATCTGCCCGCCTCAGCCTCCCAAAGTGCTGGGATTACAGCCATGAGCCACCGCGCCCAGCCTCACTTCAGCTCTTCAAGTAGCTGGGATTACAGGCACCCACTGCCACACCCGGCTAATTTTTGTATTTTTTGTAGAGATGGGGTTTTGCCACGTTACCCAGGCTGGTCTTGAACGCCTGGCCTCAAGTGACCCTTCCTCCTCGGCCTCCCAAAGCATGGGATTCCATGCGTGAACCACTGTGCCTGGCCCAGGTCTCTGATATGGTTTGAGACGTACTATGTGAATTGGCTTGGGTAATGGTAAAGGCTCTCATTTTTGCATGTCCAATTGGAGAAAGATGTACATGTCATTCCTTATTTCATTTTACTCAGCAGGGAAAGAAATTTCCATTCAGACGTTATTATCCATACCCTTATTAGCATTCAGGTAAAGGAGACACTGTCAGAATATACATTACACATTTTTAAAAAATGACACATTCCAACTTTGAACCAGACTTTACCTTTGATCCCTTTCACCGTGGCTTCCCCATACAGCCCTGAATCAATTCTGCGGCCCTTAAGGAGCTCATTAGTAGGCCCAGGCAATACTTTCCACTGTGTTCCTGTCACAGTAAACTTGAAAGAGTTTCTTCTCAATCTTGACCATTTCCCACACACATTTGTGAAAGGCCTCAGGAACCCCACTGGGAGCTGGATCACGAGGTTCAGTCCTTCTCGTCGTTCTTCTTTCTCTATTACCACATTGATTCTTTTTTTGATAAGGAATGTCACTTAATTTTTTATATTATTATTATTATTATTATTATTTTAGATGGCGTTTCACTCTATCACCCAGGCTGCAGTGCAGTGGCCTGATCTCGGCTCACTGCAACCTCCGCCTCCCGGGTTCAAGCAATTCTCCTGCCTTAGCCTCCCAAGTAGCTGGGATTACAGGCACCCGCTGCCATGTCTGGCTCATTTTTGAATTTGTAGTAGAGATAGGGTTTCACCATGTTGGCCAGGCTGGTGTCGAACTTTTGACCTCAAGTGATCCTCCAGCCTCAGCTTCCCAAAGTGCTGAGATTACAGGCATGAGCCTCCATGCTCTGCCTTATTTTTTAATTTTGAAACCATCTCAATGTTAAAGAAAAATTTGCAAATATGGAACAAGGGACTACTGACTTAATATTAAAAGTGGGGGCTGGATGCGATGGCTCACACCCGTAATCCCAGCACTTTGGGAGGCTGAGGTGGGAGGATTGCTTGAGCCTGGGAGTTTGAGACCAGCCTGGGCAACGGACACTGTTTGTACAAAGCATAAAATAAAGACATTAGCTGGAAGTGGTGGCACGCATCTGTAGTCCCAGCTACTTGGGAGGCTGAGACGAAGATTGCTTGAACCCGACAGGTTGAGGCACTGAGCTATGATTGTGCCACTGCACTCCAGCCTGGACAACAGAACAAGACCCCGTCTCAAAATGAATAAAAAAAAAAAAAAAGTGGGTATTTTGGCATTCAATGCTGTAGGTTCATTGGAAGAATTTTCTTTCTGAAACTTCTCTAAGCCTCAGAACTGTATATGCTAAGGAGTTTGAGGAGACTTCACGGTGGGAACCCCAGATTCCTAGAAAATTATCTCAAGGTTTTGTTGGCTCTTTGTCAATTTCCTTCTTTTTCATGCCATTTAAAAATTAACTGTCTAAGGATTTCCACATGATTAGAGCCTATATTTTTATCCCTTTTCTTGTTTCGGTTTTATTTCTTTTGTAAAGCCTTAACCTTAAAAAAAAAAAGTTTTGTTTAGATCTAATTAACATACATACAATTAACTCAATTAAAAGTGTACACTTCAGTGGTTTTTAGTTTAATCACAGAATTGTGCAACCATCATCACAATTTTTTTTTTCTTGAGACAGAGTCTTGCTCTGTCGCCCAGGCTGGAGTGCAATGGTACGATCTTGGCTCACTGCAATATCCGCCTCCCAGGTTCAAGCGATTCTCGTGCCTCAGCCTCTCGAGTAACTGGGATTACAGGCAGGCACCACAACGCCTGGCTATTTTTTGTATTTTTAATACAGATGGAGTTTCACCATGTTGGCCAGGCTGGTGTCAAATTCCTGACCTCAAGTGATCCACCAGCCTCAGCCTCGCAAAGTAGTGGAATTACAGGCATGAGCCACTGCGCACGGCCTGTTTTTGAATATTTTCATCACTCTCAAAAGAAACTCCCTGGCTATTACCACCGCCCAATTGCCTCTCACCCACCCTAGGCAACCCAACCACTAATCTGCTTTCTGTTCCATAGATGTGTCTATTCTGGACATTTCATAGACATGCAATCATCCAATACAGGGCCTTTTGTGACTGGCTTCTTTCACTTGGCATAATGTGTTCAACATTCATCTATGGTGTAGTATGCATTATTTCTTCATTCCTTTTCATGGCTGAATACCATTCTGCTGTGTGAATTTGCTATTTTGTTTTTCCATTAATCAGTTGATGAACATTTGAGTTGCTTCCACTTTTTGGCTATTATGGTGCTGCTATGAACACTCCTGTACAACTTTTTGTTTGGAATTTTTGTTTGCAATTCTCTTGGATCTCCAGAAGTGGAATTGTGAGGTCAAATGGTAACTTCTTTTTTTTTGGCGACAAGGTCTGGCTCTGTCGCCCAGGCTGAAGTGCAGTGGCGTGATCTCGGCTCACTGCAACCTCTGCTTCCTGGGTTCAAGCCACTCATCTCAGCCTCCCAAGTAGCTGGGATTACAGGCACCGGCCACCAAACCCGGTTAATTTTTTGTATTTTTAGTAGAGACGGGGTTTCGCCATGTTGGCAAGGCTGGTCTCGAACTCCTGACCTCAAGTGATCCACCCACCTTGGGCTCCCAAAGTGCTGGGATTACAGGCGTGAGCCACCACACGTGGCCAGTAACTTTTTATTTTTTTAAATAAAGCCATATGTCTTAGAACTTGTTCATTTATTTATGAGATGGGGTTTGCTATGTTTTCCAGACTGGTTTTTTTTTTTCAGACAGTCTCATTCTGTTGCCCAGGCTGGAGGGCAGTGGTGCAATCTCGGCTCACTGCAACCCCTGCCTTCCAGGTTCAAGTGATTCTCCTGCCTCAGCCTCCTGAATAGCTGGGATTACAGGTGCCCACCACCATGCCCAGCTAATTTTTTTATTTTTATTTTTTAGTAGAGACAAGGTTTTACCATGTTGGCCAGGCTGGTCTTGAACTCCTGGGCTCAAGCGATCCTCCTGCCTCAGCCTCCCAGTGTTGGGATTACAGGCGTGAGCCACCACACCTGGCTTCAAATGATAACTCTATGTTTAACTTTTGGAGAAATTGCCAGATTGTTGTTTAAAAGTGGCTGCACCATGTAATCTTTTTTTAAAAAAAGAATTTTACAATCCAGCTAGACATGGCAGCTCACACGTATAATCCCAGCTCTTTGGGAAGCTGAGTAAGGAGGATTGCTTAAGGCCAGAAGCTCAAAACCAGCTTGGGCAACACAGTGAGACCTTGTCTCTATTAAAAAAGGTTTCTTTTTTTTTACTGGACTCGGGCTCACACCTGTAATCCCAACAGTTTGGGAGGCCAAGGTGGGCAGATCACTTGAGGCCAGGAGTTCATGACCAGCCTGACCAACATGGCAAAACACCTTCTCTACTAAAAATACAAAAATTAGCAGGGCATGGTGGCAGGCGCCTGTAATCCCAGCTACTCAGGAGGCTGAGGCAGGAGAATCACTTGAACCCGGGAGGCAGAGGCTGCACTGAGCCAAGATCACGCCACTGCACTCCAGCCTGGGCGACAGAGCGAGACTCCATCTCAAAACAAAAAGAAAATTTTTTTTGAAATCCCATACAAGGCAGCTAGGATAAAAGATTTGAGGTTGCCTTTTTTACATTCTCCTACGGTCTCAATCACTAAGTCATATATGGTGCCATTGGTGGTGGGGCTCCTTTAATTACATTATCAGTCATAGCCTGGTAAGGGACATCTCATTAGGAAGTTTGGGTCCATCGTTATATACACAATTCAATACTGCCTGCACTTGCAGATAATGTCACACCCATTACAAAAAGGAAGATAATTCAAATGGTGCAAGATAACAAAAGAGGGCAAGAATCATGGAAATAAGAGGGTATTCAGTGAAGGAACTGAGCCATTGTGTTGATCATTACAGGCTTCACCTGATAAACTTTTGTTAAAGATGGCTGGGTGTGGTGGCTCATGCCTGTAATCCCAGCACTTCGGGAGGTGGAAGTGAGCAGATCACTTGAGCCCAGGAGTTTGAGACCAGCCTGAGCGATTTGGGGGAAACCCGATTTCTGTGAAAAATACGAAAATTAGCTGGGCACGATGATGCACATCTGTGGTCCCAGCTACTCAGGAGGCTGAGACAGGAGGATCACTTCAGCTTGGGAGGCTGAGTCTGCAGTGAGCCATGATCACGCCACTGCACTCCAGCTTGGGTGACAGAGCAAGACCTTGTCTCAAAAGCAACAACAACAAAACTTTATTACCTTTAAAGCGCCCTGTGCTCCTCCCCCATCCCATTCCCCTAACACTTAACATGAAGTTTATGCATCTTTTTCTCATGCTTCATGTCAGTTCAACCAATTATGTATGCATCTCTAAACAATATGTTATGAACTTGCCTGTTTTGAATTTTATATAATGGAAATATGTAGCAGTGTACCATTTTGTGATTTGGTCCCTGCCAATATATTCTGCAATTAACTACCATAATTGTGTGAGCTGTATTAAATAATTTTCACTGGTCTTTTGTATCTGATTAAACATGAAGATGGGCCAGGCGTCGCAGCTCACACCTGTAATCCCAGAACTTTGGGAGGCCGAGGTGGGAGGATCACTTGGGTCCAGTAGTTCGAGACCAGTTTGAGTAACATAGGGAGACCCTGTCTCTACAAAAACAAACCAAACCATGAATATATCAAAGTTGGTTTTTACATTTGACTGTATGGACATCTGCTTTTTCTCCCCAATTTTTAGTGAGTCATAGTGCTGCTATAAACATTAGTGTTGCTATGAGCATTATTTTGTCTACTTGTGCATAGGTGCAACTGTTTCTCCAGGGTAATATATTCTCAAGAGAGGATGTGTATCTTTAAGTGTACTGCATAATGCCAAATTATTTTGCAAAGTGATTGTACAAAATTATACTTTAAAAATTTTCATTTTCATTTTATTTTATTTATAAATAGAGACAGAGACTCCCTATGTTTCCCAGGCTGGTCTGGAACTCCAGGACTCAAGCGATCCTCCTGCCTTGGCCTCCCAAAGTGCTGGGATTACAGGCCTGAGCCACCGCGCCTGGTCCAAAATTACATGTTTATCAGCAGTGATTAATATACAAGCACATCAACAGACACACGCACAGCACACACGAGCATGCACACACGTGTGCGCACTCCCTACACATCTAGGCATGCACACACCCATACCCATCACACACCACACACGCGCACAGATGCACATACATGCACTGCACACACCGTTGTACACGATGCACACTACGAGCCACATATACGCACTACGCACACACGCACACGCACAACACCAGACCCGCACACAGACCCATAAACGTCCATCACGCACTCCACGCCCGTCCGCATGCACGCGACGCGTCCCGTAAACGTGGTCTCGGCCGCCTGCCTCTGACGAAGCTTGTCCCGGCCGCGCCGCCGTCGGACGCCCGGGGTCGGAGGTCACGGCGGCGTTGGAGGTGGCGTGTTTTTTTTTTTTTCACCCGGAAACCGCGGCTGCTGGAGCCCGAGCTGAGGCGGCGGCGGGAGCCCGGTTGGCTTCTGGTCCTCGCGTCGGCCCAGCGGAGCCGGACGCTGCCCCCGGCGCGGGGAGAAGATGGTGCCGAGCGGCCCCGGGCCCGCCACGCGCCGCCACGAGTGAGCCTAGCGCGGCCGCGGGCGTCCGCCGAGCAGCTGGCCCGGCTGGGCCCGGGGCGCGCAGCTGCCCGCCGGGGCGGGGTGAGCCGGGGCTGGAGGGCAGGCTGGGGTCGGGCCCAGTCGGGGCTGCCCGCGGGGCCGGGAGCGGGGAGCGTGCTGGTCGGAAGCGGCTCCTCCGCCAGCTTCTTTCACCGCTTCTCGGGGTGCAGACCCTGCCCCAACTGCTGGCGGGGGTCGCCCAGCATCGGCCGACCTCAGCCTGGTCCCCCAACACTGGGGTTTGCCCACTCGCGTCCCCCGAGCCAGGGTTCCTTGCCGGCCTTGGAGATGGTGGGACTTCCCACATCTGGAGCCGAGGCCTGGATAATTCGGATTTGGCACGAGAAACATTTTGGTCGTTTGCCATTTTTTGACTTTGGGGAGTGTTTGCGTTTCTTCTCCGTTTGGCAGTGAAACACATCTCAGAAAGGTGGGAGGGAGAGACTCACGTACGTGTACAGAGTTAAATGGCATAGTGGTGTTTCCTGTGTCAAGCTTGGTAAATATCCAGAATGGGGTGGATTCTTTCTTCATGTTTTTAATAAAATGAGTGATCGCAAGGTAATCTAGAGGCATGTAGTTTCAGTTCCCTTGACGGGGACCATCAGAAATAAAACCAGGCCTGTTGTGCTGTTTTGAGTCGTCTGAACGCCGTACCCATTGGACAGCTGGTGAGGAGGCCTTTGTGGAAGAATCTGATGTCTGAGTTTAGTTCTCAACTAGCAGGTGACAGCCCTCACTGGCTGATGAATGGTGAGCTTCTCTGAAGCCTGCTTTGTAAGGATTGTGGCTTCCCCCTGAACTGCTTCTTTCCTGCCTCAAAGGTGAGCCGCTATGGGAGGGAATGGGAAGAAAAACTCCGAGACTGCTGATGAATATGTGATAAAGTGGTTCGTCTTGATAGCACCGTCAGCTTGGGTCAGCTTAGGGTCTCAGCACGTGTATCTCATTTGTAGATGAGTGTTCCATCAGCGCTTGACCGATAAGGGTGTCCACCTACTTCCTCTTTTCATCTAGGAATTCTGACAGGAAATAGACCTGTTGCGCACCTAAGATGTACTTAGGTTTGCATTGACCCTAAGTGCATTTACTCTCTAGGATTAAGGATTTGGAGTTTCAACTTGTAGTGAAGATTCTGGGAGAATTCCTGTGGCCTGAATCAGGTGGACTGGAATCACTGCTAGCACTGGAGTCTCAATACTAAAATCACCAAACGCTGGTTAACTGGCACCTTCTCCGTTTAGGCTCTAGCTGCGTCTGTTGCAAGGAGGAAAGGTAGAGCTAAGTGCAAATATATATATATTTTTTGAGACAGTCTCGCTCTTGTCGCCCAGGCTGGAGTGCAGTGGCGCGACCTCTGCTCACTGCAACCTCTGCCTCCCAGGTCCAAGCAATCCTCCTGCCTCAGCCTCCCTAGTAGCTGGGATTACAGGTGCCCGCCACCATGCCCAGCTAATTTTTGTATTTTTAGTAGAGACAGGGTTTCACCATGTTGGCCAGGCTGGTCTTGAACTCCTGACCTCAGGTGATCCATCCGCCTCGGCCTCCCAAAGTGCTGGGATTACAGGCGTGAACCACCGCACCCGGCCTAAGTGCAAATATATTAATAGTTTCTGCCCGTAAGGAACGTACTTAGAGGAAGCAATAGGCTAGAAAATGTGGCAGGACTGAATTGCCATAGTGGTATACCAACTGTTCGGGATTTCGTTATGGTTAGGATCAGAAACTTACTTTCTTTCTTTTTTTTTTTTTCTTGAGGCGGAGTCTTGCTCTGTTGCCCCAGCTGGAGTGCAGTGGTGCGAAGTTAGCTCACTGCAACCTCTGCCTCTCAGGTTCAAGCGATTTTTCTGCCTCAGCCGCCTGAGTAGCTGGGATTACAGTCGCCTGCCACCACGCCCGGCTAATTTTTTGTATTTTTGGTAGAGACGAGGTTTCACGTTGTTGGCCATGCCTTGAACTCCTCAGGTGATCTGCCCACCTTGGCCTCCCAAAGTGCTGGGATTATAGGTGTGAGCCACCTCGCTCAGCCCGAAACTCATGAAGTAACCTTTGAGATGGACCTAGAAAGATCAGGAGGATTTGGGCCATTCAGAATTAGCTGGGAAATGAAAAAACTAGGGCCGGTTGGTGGACTAGGTAGCTGGACAATCAGTGCCTAGAAATATTGGCAGAGGCAGCTAGTTAAGGGTTAAATGCTTTTCTAAGAAAAGCATAAGCTACCCAGTCTAGCTTCTGGTAGATTTCTGGGTTTTGTTTTTGTTTTTGTTTTCTTTGAGATGGAGTCTCACTCTGTTGCCCAGGTTGGAGTGCAGTGACTCAGTCGGCAACCTCCGCCTTCTGGGTTCAAGCGATTCCTCAGCCTCCTGAGTAGCTGGGACTACAGCTGCATGCTGCCACACCCAGCTAATTTTTGTATTTTTAATGGAGACAGGGTTTCACCATGTTGGCCAGGCTGGTCTCAAACCCTTGACCTCAAGTGATCCGCCTGCCTCAGCCTCCCAAAGTGCTAGGATTACAGGCGTGAGCCACCAGGCCCGGCCTTTGGTTTTCTAAAGAATTATTTTCATTTAATGGGTTTGTCTTGTTCTGTAAGAGGCCGGTGGCATAAAACAATGCTTAACTTATTTTATTAAGGACAATGAAAAAGATGCTGATTGTCATTCCTGTCTGGTATTGACAATCAGGAAATTAAATTTGATGTCTGTGAGTTGTTTCAGTGCCTGTGTTCAGTTTGCAGGAGCACAGCTGTAGTCTGGTCTCTGCAGCTCTGGCTACAGCCAAAGGATAAATGGCAAGCCCTTAGGTCCTCTCCAGAGGGTTTTTAGTGACATCTGGTCCACGTCACAGAGATGGTGTATTTCCCTTGCCCGGTACTGAAGAACCTTTGAAGCCATTCATACAGGATGCCATGTAATTGCTCTAGATTATATGACTGATCTCAGGACCTCACTGGCCTCAGCCTTAGCATTTATTTTATTTTATTTTATTTTATTTTACATATTTTTTTGAGACGGAGTCTCGCTCTGTCATCCAGGCTGGAGTGCAGTGGTGCGATCTCAGCTCACACTGCAACCTCCGCCTTCTGGGTTCAAGCAATTCTCCTGCCTCAGCCTCTTGAGTAGCTGGGATTACAGACGCCCGCCACATGCCTGGCTAATTTTTCTGTTTTTAGTAGAGACAGGGTTTCACCATGTTGGTCAGGCTGGTCTCAAATTCCTGACTTCAGGTGGTCCACCCACCGCGGTCTCCCAAAGTGCTAGGATTACAGGCATGAGCCACCACACCTGGCCTTATTTTTATTTATTTATTTATTTGAGATGCAGTCTCGCCTTGTTGTCTGGGCTGGAGTGTAGTAGCATGACCTTAGTCACTGCAACCTTCGCCGCCCAGGTTCAAACGATTCTCCTGCCTCAGCCTCCCGTGTAGCTGGGGCTACAGGCACGCACCACCACGCCTGGCTAATTTTTTTGTATTTTAGTAGAGACGGGGTTTCGCCATGTTGGTCAGGCTGGTCTTGAACTCCTGACCTTGTGATCCGCCCACCTTGGCCTCTCAAAGTGCTGGGATTACAGGCATGAGCCACCAGCCCTGGCCTTATTTTTTAATTAAAAAATAATAATTATTACGGGACAGAGTTTTGCTCTGTTGTCCCGGCTGGAGTGCTGTGGGTGATCATGGCTCACTGCACCCTCCTCCTGCTGGGCTCAAGTGATACTCCTGCCTCAGTCTCCTGAGTGGCTGGGAGCACAGATGTACACCATCACATCTGGCTAATTTTTTGATTTTTTGTAGAGGCAAGGTCTCACTTTGTTGCTCAGGCTGGTCTCGAACTCCTGGGCACAAGTGATCCTCCCGTCTCGGCCTCCCAAAGTGCTAGGATTAAAGGTGTGAGCCACCCAAAAATAACTGTATTAACTATATTTACCACACTGTGCAATATAACTCAAAAAAGAAAAAATATGTTCCTTTTCTCTAACGGACTTTGTACCCTTTGACCATCATCTCCCTGTTCCCCACCCTGTGCTTCTGTAACCATAGTTCTGCCCTCTGCTGCAATGAGTTCCATTGTCTTCTAGATTCCACATATAAGTGGAATCCTATATTGTGCTTCTGTGCCTGGCTTATTTCTCTTAGTATAACGTTCATCGCTTCTGTCCATGTTGTGGCAAATAGTGCTGCAGTGAACAGACATCTCTTTGACAATCTGATTTCAATTTGGGGGTAGTATATATTCGGCAGTGGGATTGCTGGATCATAAAGTAATTCTATTTGTAGTTTTTTTCTTTTTTCTTTTTCTTTTTTTTTTTTTTGAAGACAGAGTCTCGCTCTGTTGCCCGGGTTCAAGCGATTCTCCTGCCTCAGCCTCCCAAGTAGCTGAGATTACAGGTGCACGCCACCATGCCCGGCTAATTTTTTGTATTTTTAGTAGAGACAGGGTTTCACCATGTTGGTCAGACTGGTCTTGAACTCCTGACCTCATGATCCACCCGCCTCAGCCTCCCAAAGTGCTGGGATTACAGACGTGAGCCACCACGCCCGGCCTATTTTTAGTTTTTAAAGGAATTTCTGTGCTGTTTTCCATCATGGCTGTACTAATTTACATTCCCACAGTGCATGAGGGCTCCCTTAGCTCCACATTCTCACCAGCATTTGTCTTTCTTTGATAAAAGTCATTCTGACAGGCGCGAGATGATATCTCATTGTGATTTTACATTTGCATTTCTCTAGTGATTGTGATATGTTGGCCAACTATATCTGTTGGCCATTTGTCGGTCTCTTGAGAAACATCTGTTCGTGTCCCTTGCCCATTTTTTAATCCCTAGGGATTTGGAGAAGCTACTTGCAAACCATACGTCTGAAAAGGGGTTAATATCCAAAATATATACAAAGCTTAAACAACCCAGTAGCAAGAAAACAAAAAATCCAATTGAAAAATGGGCAGCCAGGCACGGTGGCTCACGCCTGTAATGCCAGCACTTTGGGAGGCCAAGGCTAGTGGATTGCTTGAGGTCAGGAGTTCGAGACTAGCCTGGCCAACATGGTGAAACCCCGTCTCTACTAAAAGTACAAGAATTAGCTGGGTGTGGTGGCACATGCTTGTAAGCATGCTTACAAGCTACTTCAGCTACTCAGGAGGCTGAAGCAGGAGACTCACTTGAACCTGGGATGTGGAGGTTGGCGGTGAGCCGGGATCGCACCACTGCACTCCAGCCTGGGCGACAGAGCAAGACTCCGTCTGAAACAAAAAAAAAAAAGAAAAGAAAGAAAAATGGACAAAGAACCTTGGCCTTTCTTTAAAATGAAAAAACAGAAAGGAGGAAAGATAGAGGTTTTAGCAAATTGAATTTTCATTTAGATTGATTTCGAACATGGAAATCCTTAAGTTAACTTTCTCATGTACGAATCAAATACATTTGACAAGAGGTCTGTAGTGTTTTTTCTGCGTATGATTACATACCTGAGTGTGATCCTGGGGAGTACATGACACAGCCTTCGAAACACTGCCATTTGGACTTTTGTGCTGTTTGGTTACAAGTGCTGTTTTTCAAACATGTCCCAGTCTTACACACTGAGTTTGGTTACAGAAAGGTTTCATACTGAACCGTTAGCTTTTGTTTGATCTTGGCATCCCTCATGACTTGTTTTCTTAAAAATTGATTAAGCCCCAGATTATTAAATTTTAATATGAGAGTACTTTTAATTTTCGTGTTTAAGATGGTCGGCAATTATTTAAAAAACTAAAGAACAAAGATAAATTATTTTCTATCTTGAGACTGTAGTGGATTTTTTTAAGAAGCGGGGGGAATGTTGAACGTTACCATGGTTTTATATCATGATTTTGAAAATAGAACGATGCATTCATTAACCGTGAGGAGAAATAAACGGGAAGTCTGAGTTTTGGAAGTAAGTCTGGTTCCAGACATGTAGTTAGATCAGCCTACGTTCCTTTCCTTTTGTCTTTATGAGACTACTGATGTTGCCTGAACTACACGTTTGGCAACTAAAACTATGCTTTCTTTTGTAATTTCTCATTTGATCTTTTTTTTTTTTTGAGACAAGGTCTCTCCCTGTCACTGAGGCTGGAGTGCAGTGGTGTGACCATAGCCATGGCTTACAGTAGCCTTGAACTCTTGGACTCAACTGATCTTCCTGCTTTGCCCTCCCAATTAGCTGGGACTATAGGTGAAACCGTGCCCAGCTAATTTTTTTTAATTTGGGTTTTTTTTTTTTTTAGGGACGGGGTCTCACTGTGTTGTCCAGGCTGGTCTGGAACTCCTGTGCTCAAGTGATCCTCCGACCTTGGCCTCCCAAAGTATTGGGATTACAGGCATGAACCACCACGCCCAGTCTCTCTTTGGTTCCTTTTAAACGTGAGTTATTATGAAAGTCTGTTCTGCACTATGAATTGTATCACATTAAGAAACAAGACACTATTGGCAGAAGACTGTGCTAGTCTTTGCTTCATACTATTAACTGATGAATGAGTGCTGAGATGGGAGGTACCCTGCTAAAGAAATGGAAAATAGGCTGAGCACGGTAGCTCACGCCTGTAATCCCAGCACTTCGGGAAGCCAAGGCAAGTGGATCACCTGAGGTCAGGAATTGAAGACCAGCCTGACCAACATGGTGAAACCCTGTCTCTACTAAAAATACAAAAATTAGCCAGGTCTGCTTGTGGGCGCCTGTAATCCCAGCTACTCAGGAGGCTGAAGCAGGAGAATCACTCGAACCCAGGAAGCAGAGGTTGCAGTGAGCTGAGATTGTGCCATTGCACTCCAGCCTGGGTGATGAGAGTGAAACTCAGTCTTAAAAAAAAGGAAACTAAGTTAAACATTTTAAACTTCAAAAAAGTTGATCTCTAATTGTGCCTTTGTTAAAATCAATGACTAAAATACACTTTGTATATCTATGGTATGTGAGATTTTTTTTTTTTTCACTCACTTTGGCATTTGACTTGAAACTGTCTTATCAACCTTGGCATTGTGATTGATGGCATGGCTTTTGGGGTCAGATGAGTTAAGTCAGAATCCATTTCTGCCATTTATTTGCAATGTGACCTAGTACAAATTACTTAAGCTCATTTGCTTCAGTTTTCTCATCTGTAAAGTGGGAACAGTAGTATCTACCTAGCAGTGTTGCAAGGATTAAAAAATATGTTAAGTGAAGCGCTTGGCACGGTGCCTGGGAATGGCATGTTCTAAGTGGTAGCTGTTAAGAATGCTCTCTTCTCACTCCTTCGTCCTTGTCACCTGGTTTTTGCCTCTATCACCCTAGTGAAAGGGGTTTTGCTTACATCACTATTGATGTCTTGATTGCAAAATTATATGGATGCTTTTCTGCCTTTTCTCATTTGATGGGGTTGACTCTTCAAAAAGAAAATTTTTTTCCTTTTTATTTTCATTTTTTGAGATAGGGTTTAACTCTGTCTCCCGGGCTAGAGTGCAGTGGTGCCATCACAGCACACTGCAGCCTCAAACTCCTGGGTTCAGGTGATCCCTCCACCTCAGCCTCCCAAGTAGCTGGGACTACAGGTGTGCACCACCACACCCAGCTAAATTTTGTATTCTTTGTAGACACAGGGTCTTCTTGTGTTTCCCAGGCTGGTCTCGAACTCCTGGGCTCAAGTGATTGGCTGGCCTCAGCCTCCCAGAGTGCTGGAATCACGGGCAGGAGCCATTGTGCCCTGCCAGATTGACTTCTTTATGCAAACCTATATCATTTATTGGACCGAAGTAGAACTTAATGGTTAATGCATGGGCTCTGGAGGCCAACTGGATTTGAATCCAGGTTCACTTCCCGTGTGATCATGGGCACATTAGCTGACTTCTACATGCCTTAATTTCCCTATCTGTAAAATAGAGATGTTTTAGGGATCATACATAATAGGTGCAAAACTCTTAGAGCAGTGCCTCTCTCAAAAAGTAGGCAATGACAGTAGACGTTATTATTGTTAAGCACCTTCCTGGTGTCAGGCACTGTCCAAGGTAGGAGGAATGCAGAAACAATATCATGGAAATGAGAGAGAATTCTTTTTTTTTTTTTTTTGAGACAGACTCTTGCTCTGGTGCCCAGGCTGGAGTTCAGTGGCTTGATCTTGGCTCACTGCAACCTCCGCCTCCCGGGTTCAAGCAATTCTCCTGTCTCAGCCTCCTGAGTAGCTGGGATCATAGGCGTGCACCGCTACGCCCAGCTAATTTTTGTATTTTTATTAGAGATGGGGTTTCATGTTGGCCAGGATGCTCTCAAAGTCCTGGCCTCAGGTGATCCACCCCCCTTGGCCTCCCAAAGTGCTGGAATTACATCTGTGAGCACCCGGCTCAGACAACAATTTAATTTGGCTGAAGGAGGCAGTGTCAGTGGGGATGGAGTGAGAGCTGCCTTTGAGAGACACTTAAAATGGGAAATGATAGGACTTGGTAACTGGTTGTAGGAGAGCCAGAGTGTCAAGGATGACTGGCAGGAGCCGGGCGCAGTGGCTCACGTCTGTAATCCCAGCATTTGGGAGGCGGACGCGGGAGGATCGCTTGAGCCCAGGAGTTTGAGACCAGCCTGGGGAATGTGACAAAATCCCATCTCTACAAAAAATACAAAAATTAGCCGGGAGTAGTAGCATGTGCTTGTAGTCCCAGCTACTTGGGAGGCTAAGGTGGGACGATTGCTTGCGCCCGGGAAGTCAAGGCAGCTGCCATGCTCATACCACTGCACTCCAGCCTGGGCACCAGAGCCAGACCCTGTCTCAAAAAAAAGAATGACTGGCAGGGATCACTAGGCAAATGATGGTGTTTTTCCTTATGGGAAGGAGCCAGTTTGGTGCTTTGGGATAAGTTTTGGCCTTGATGGCCTTTGGGTCATCTAAGGAGATAGCTCCAGTAGGTGACTGTTTAGATCTGGAGGTGAGTAGGTACATAAAATGGGATTAAGGCATGAATGAGCGTGTCCCCCTTGAGCAGAGGCCCCAGCTGGAACTTGGAACGCCAGCTTTTGAAGGAGCCTGAGAAGGAAGGGGTGGTCAGATGAATGTTAAGAAAACCAGGAGTGTAAGCTGGGAGAGGATCCACCCCACTTCTGTGTCAGATGCTGCAGCAACATGAGTTAGGGACTGGAGCTCCGGCTTTGGACTTAGCAGCCCAGAGATCACTGGAGACCTTGAAGTTCTCCTGTGTCTTCGTTGCTTCTCACTTGTCTCTCTGAAGGTTCATTCTGCCTGCACTGCTTTACGGTGGGGCAGGAAGATGGTTTCTGCGCAGTGCTCGGGGCAGCTGGGTGCTGGAGCTTGCACAGGGTCTCTTTGATACCAATAAGTGTCTTCAGCTCTAAGTGTTGGATAATCTAGCATCGCGTCGATGACTGTCGTTTACTAGGCTCAGGGTTTGTAACCCCGGCCTTAAAGCTCTTTGAGGGTCTCAGACATCACAGGATATTTGAGAAATGCTACTTTCTGCTACATGAAGGTGAGTTTCTGTCATTCTCTCTTAGCACAAGTCCGATATGTTTCCTTTGGTTGGCGTAGAGAGCAGGCTTGCTTCTCCCATCCTCTCTTCCTCACCTTTCAGAAACTTCCTATTTAACCTAAGGTAGAAAATCTCATTTAAGATGAACGGTGGGCCTGATGTGGTGGTTTGCTTCTGGAATCCCAGCACTTTGGGAGGCTGAGGCGGGTGGATCACTTGAAGTCAGGAGTTTGAGACCAGCCTGGCCAACATGGTGAAACCTCATTTCTACTAAAAATATCAAAACTAGCCGGACGTGGTGACATGCGCCTGTAGTCTCAGCTATTTGGGAGGCTGAGGTAGGAGAACCGCTTGAACCTGGGAGGCAGAGGTTGAGCAGAGATCGCACTGCTGCATGCCAGCCTGGGTAACAGTGCGAGACAATATCTCAAAAAAAAAAAAAAGAACAGTTTAAAACTACAATAAAGTTAGTTTAAAACTTGGACAAGTAGCCATGTGGCGTACATATGCGGGCTTTGGAGAGAGGGAGAAACTTCCTGTGTCTGTGGCATAATGAATGTTAACTTACTTTTTTTCTGATAAAATGTTATTAAGTTGCAAAATTACATTTTTTTCCACCATGTTGGCCAGGCTGGAGTGCGGTGGCATGATCATAGCTCACTATAGCTTTGACCTCCTGGGCTGAGCCAGTCCTCCCCATCTCAGACTCCCAAGTAGCTGGGCCATTGGTGTACACCACCATGCTTAGCTAATTTATTAAAAAATTGTTTTTTGTAGAGACAGGGTCTTGTTGTGTTGGCCAGCCTGGTTTCTAATTCCTGGCCTCAAGCAATCCTTCCATCTCAGCCTCCCAAACTGCTGGGATTACGGGTGTGAGTTATTGTGCCTGACCAGGAGGCCTTCCTCCTTTTTTTTTTTTTTGAGGCAGAGTCTCGCTCTGTCGCCCAGGCTGGAGTGCAGTGGTGCTGTCTCGGCTCACTGCAAGCTCTGTCTCCTGGATTCATGCCATTCTCCTGCCTCAGCGTCCCGAGTAGCTGGGACTACAGGCGCCCGCCACCACGCCTGGCTAATTTTTTGTGTTTTTAGTAGAGACGGGGTTTCACCATGTTAGCCAGGATAGTCTCGATCTCCTGACCTCATGATCTGCCCACCTTGGCCTCCCAAAGTGCTGGGATTACAGGCGTGAGCCACCGCACCCATCCGGCCTTCCTCCTTTACTAGCTCCTTTCCTCCCCTTATATTAGGTTGGTACAAAAGTAATCATGGTTTTTGCCATTATGTATTGGCAAAAACCGCGATTCCTTTTGCACCAACCTAATTAACTGTGTTTTTGTTAACTCATGTAATAAAAAGTAAGCATCTCCTCCCACACCTCTGTCCCTTTCACCTGAACTAGTAGTGTTTTGAAAGTTTATAACACAGCCTTCTCCTGGCCATCTTTAAGGAACTTGTGTTCTTGCAACCTGTGGGTTGCTTATTATTAGGGTAACCTGGATATTGCCTTTTGCTTATGTAAAGCACCATCTGTTGTTTACCTGTTGCCTCAGTTTCTCCATCCCTGTTCTTCTCACCTCGCCAGATGGAAGACTGTGCAGAGCACAGTTTTCCCTGAGAACTTTTTTTTGAGATGGAGTCTTAGTCTGACACCCAGGGTGGAGTGCAGTGGCGTGATCTCGGCTCACTGCAACCTCTGCCTCCCGGGTTCAAGCAATTCTCCTGTCTCAGCCTCCCGATAGCTGGGATTACAGGCGCACGCTGCCACTCCCGGCTAATTTTTTGTATTTTTATTAGTGACTGGGTTTCACCGTGTTGCCCAGGCTGGTCTCAAACCCCTGAGCTCAGGCAGTCCATCCGCCTCAGCCTCCCAAAGTGCTAGGATTACAGGCATGAGCCACTGCGCCTGGCCGATTTTATTCTTTTTTATGGCAGCTGTATGTGATATTTTAGATCCTGTGGGTGTTTTTTTTGTTTGTTTGTTTGTTTTGAGACAGAGTCTCACTCCGTCACTCAGGCTGGAGTGTAGTGCACGATCTTAGCTCACTGCAACCTCCCAGATTCAAGCAATTTGTGCCTCAGCCTCCTGAGTAGGTGGGACTACAACCACGCACCACCACACGCGGCTAATTTTTTGTGTTTTTAGTAGAGACAGGGTTTCACCATGTTGCCCTGGCTGGTCTCGAACTCCTGACCTCAGGTGATCAGCCCGACCTCCCAAAGTGCTGGGATTACAGGCGTGAGCCACTGTGCCTAGCTCCTGCTTTGTTTTGGTGGTTGTGGGGGATAGGATCGCACTCTGTTGCTCAGGCTAGAGTGCAGTGGCGTAATCATAGCTCACTGCTGCCTCAAACTCCCAGGCTCAAGCCATCCTCCCGCCTCAGCCCCCCACGTAGCTGGGACTACAGCCGTGTGCCACCATGCCCAGATCTTGTTTTTGATAGGTACAATACTGGGGAGAAATCCTACTTTATTCAGTTGTCCCCTGCTATTGTTGGATATGTAGTTTTCCATTTTTTAACAATTGCAAACACTCCAAAAATAACTCTGAGTAGTTAAATCTTTGGAGCAATGGGTGTTTCCTTAGGTTTAGTTCTTAGAAGTAGAATGTTGGAGATAAAATATGCCAGATTTTAAAACTATTGATATGTATAGCCAAGTTGGTCTCCAGAAAGTTTACAACACAGCATTTCCGTGCCCCTTTTTAAGGAACTTGTGTTCTTGTAACTTGTGGGTTGCTAGAGATATCTTTGGGATAATCTTGGTATTGCCTTTTGCTTGCTTAAAGTGCCATCTGATGTTTAGCGTCTTCACTGAGTTAGTCTCAGAGATCTAAGGTACTGTGCTGATAGATTTTCATCACATGTTCTCACATGCTTGTGAATTTGCCTTTTGGCCGTGTTCTGTTCACCCTAAATCCCTGGACTTTTCAGAGAGGCAGCTTCCCAGCGGTGGTCATTTCTTTCTTCATCTTGGTCAATACCGGGACGCCCTAATTGGAGTTGGAATGAATTTAGGGGGAGGGGTCAAATAGTGTGCTTTCTTTTATCTCTTTTTCTTTTTTTTTTTCCTAAACAGAACTTAATTTATTCATTAATTAAAACTAACATTTGCCACTGTGACGCTTACAGAAATTTTCTTGTAACTCTTTGCAGAGGGAATACATTTATTTAGTCTTCATTAATTTCTGTTTGAAAACGCTTGTGAATGGTAAAAAGGAATTTTAAGTTTGTAAAATGTTTGGAATCTTAATAGTTTTATTCAAACATTCTTTTATTATTATTATTATTATTATTATTATTTTGAGATGGAGTTTTGCTCTTGTTGCCCAGGCTGGAGTGCAATGGCACGAAGTCAGCTCACTGCAACCTCCGCCTCCTGGGTTCAAGTGATTCTCCTGCGTCAGACCCCTGAGTAGCTGGGATTACAGGCACATGCCGCCATGCCCAGCTAATTTTTGTATTTTTAGTAGAAACGGGGTTTCATCATGTCGGTCAGGCAGATCTCGAACTCCCGACCTCAGGTGATACACCCGCTTTGGCCTCCCAAAGTGCTGCGATTACAGATGTGAGCCACTGCGCCCGGTCCATTCTTTCGCTTTTTTAGTGACTATAATTGTCCTGTGCTGGAAGTTTCCCTAAATTAAATTGGCTTATGTTGACAATATTTGCCATTTTGTGGGTATTTCTGTTGATATAATTGTTTAAATTCTAGTGCGATGTGCTTTTAATGACTATTAGTTTTCCTTGAAGTAAATTCTAATTCAGATTTTTCTACTGTTTTTCTGAATGTTTCATAATTGTTCCAAGTGATAAATGGGTCCTATTCATTTTTATATAAGGCTAAGGTTTTGGGCCAGTTGTGGTGGTTCACACCTATAATCCCAACAGTTTGGGAGGCCAAGGCGGGCGTATCACTTGAGGACAGGAGTTTAAGACCAGTGGGGTCAACATGGTGAAACCTTGTCTCTACAAAAAAAAGACAAAAATTAGCCAGGCATGTTGGCATGCACCTGTAATCTCAGCTACTCAGGAGGCTGAGGCAGGAGAATCACTTGAACCCAGGAGGCGGAGGTTGCAGTGAGCTGAGATTGTGCCCCTGCACTCCAGCCTGGGCGACAGAGTGAGACTCTTGTGTCCAAAAAAACAAAAAAAAAAAATTAAGTTTTTGTTTTTGCTCAATAAATTGAACTCTGATTTACTGTTGACATTTTTATTTATGAATCCTATTAATCTTAACCTAACTAGTGTTGTTTCTAGATTATTATTGTTATTATTTTTGAGATGGAGTCTTGCTCTGTCACCCAGGCTGGAGTGCAGTGGCGCAATCTCAGCTCACTGCAACCTCCGCCTCCTGGGTTCCAGCAGGTCTCCTGCCTCAGCCTCCCAAGTAGTTGGCATTACAGGTGCGTGCCACCACACCTGTCTGACGTTTGTATTTTTAGTAGAGACAGGGTTTCACCATGTTGGCCAGGCTAGCCACAAACTCCTGACCTCAGGTGATCCACCCAGCTTGGCCTCCCAAAGTGTTGGGATTACAGGCGTGAGCCACTGTGTCTGGCCCCATTTACTTTAAATCATCTCTAGATTACAGTACCTAATGCAATGCAAGTACTATGTAAATCGTTTTTATACTTTTTTGAAACGGAGTCTTACTTTGTTGTCCAGGCTGGAGTGCAGTGGCACGATGTTGGCTCACTGCAACCTCTGCTTCCCAGGTTCAAGGGATTCTCATGCCTCAGCCTCACGAGTAACTGGGATTATAGATGCACACCATCATGCCCAGCTAATTTTTATTTTTTTTAGTAGAGATGGGGTTTCACCATGTTGGCCAGACTGGTCTCGAATTCCTGGCTTCAAGTGATCCACCTGCCTCAGCCTCCCAAAGTGCTGGGATTACAGGCATGAGCCACCATGCCTGAACTCTTGATTTCTTTTTTAGATTGCTCTCTGTTGGCACATAGAAATGCTACTGATTTTTGTAGGTTGATTTTGTGTCCTGCAACTTTACTGAAAATTGGTCTATCAGTTCTAGTTTTTTGATGGAGTATTTAGATTTTTCCAAATATAAGATCATACCATCTGCGAACAAGGATAATTTATCTTATTCCTTTCCAGTTTGGATGCCCTTTATTTCTTGTCTGATTGCTCTAGCTAGGACTTCTAGTACTCTGTTGAATTACAGTGGTGAAAGTGAGCATCCTTGTCATGTTCCAGATCTTAGAGGAAACGCTTTCAGTTTTTCCCCATTCAGTGTGATACTAGTTGTGGGCCTGTTGTATATGGCTTTCATTGTGTGAGGTATGATCCTTCTAAGCCCAGTTTTTTTGAGGGTTTGTATCATGACGAGATATTTAATTTTATCAAATGCTTTTTCAGCATCAGTTGAATGGATCATATGGTTTTTGTCCTTTATTCTGCTGATATGATGTATCGCTTTGATTTATCTGCCTATGTTGAACCGTCCTTGCTTCTAAGGGATAAATCCCACTTGGTCATGATGAATGATCTTTTTAATGTTTTGTTGAATTTGGTTTGCCAGTATGTTTTGGAGGAGATTTACAACAATCTTCATCAGGGATATCTGCCTGTAGTTTTCCTTTTTTTTTTTTGATATGTCTTTGGTTTTGGTATCAGGGTGATACTGGCCTCCTAGCATGAGTTTGGAGGTACTCCCTCTTCCTCTGCTTTTTGAGATAGTTTATGTAGGATTGGTATTAGTTCTTCTTTTAGTGTTTGGTAGAATTCAGCAGTGAAGCTGTCAGGTCTTGATAGGTTGTGTGTGTATAGGAATTCATCCATTTCTTCTAGGTTTTCCAGCCGGTATGCAGTTGCTCGTGGTAGCCTGTAATGATCCTTTGAAGTCCTGTGATGTTGGTTTAATATCTCCTTTTTCATGTCTGATACTATTTCTTTGAATCTTGTCTCTCTTTTTTCTGAGTTCGCCTGGTTCAAAACACCAACTCTTTGTTTCATGGATCTTTTATATTTTTTCGTTTCAAATTTATTTATTTATGCTCTGATCTTTATTTCTTTTCTTCTACTAATTTTGTGTTTGGTTTGCTCTTGTTTTTCTAATTCCTTAAGATGCATTGTACGTTGCTTTTTTGATGTTCTTCTACTTTTTTATGTAGGTGCTTATAGCTATAAACTTTCCTCTTAGTATTGCTTTCACTGGATCCCGTAGGTTTTGGTATGTTGTGTTTTCATTTTCATTTGTTTCAAGACACTTTTTAATTTCCTTCTTAATTTCTTGATTGACCCACTGGCCATCCAGGAGCATATTATTTAATTTCCATGTGTTTGTATA
This sequence comes from Pongo pygmaeus, assembly GCF_028885625.2. Classification (NCBI taxonomy): domain Eukaryota; kingdom Metazoa; phylum Chordata; class Mammalia; order Primates; family Hominidae; genus Pongo; species Pongo pygmaeus. Next base: position 20,543,229 of record NC_072379.2, on the reverse strand, counting down.
GTTTCCAGAATTCCTCTTGTAATTGATTTCTAGTTTTATTCCATTGTGGTCAGAGAAGATACTTGATATAATTTCTTATTTTTTTTTAATGTTTTAAGACTTGTTCTGTGGCCTAACATGTGATCTGTTTTTGGGAATGATCATGTGATCTGTTAGGTCCATTTGGTCTGTAGTGCAGATTAAGTCATTTCTTTGTTGGTTTTCTGTCTGGATGATCTGTCCAATGCTGAAAGTAGAGTGTTGAAGTCTCCAGCTATGATTGTATTGGGGTCTATCTTTCCCTTTCGTTCTAATATTTGCTTTATGTATCTCAGTGCTCCAGTGTTGGGTACATATATATTTATAATTGTTACATCATCTTGCTGAATTGACCATTTGACCTCCTTTGTCTCTTTTTATAGTTCTTGTCTTGAAATCTATCTAGTCTGGTTAAGTATAGCTACTTCTGCTCTACTCTTTTTTGGTTTCCATTTGCATGGAATATCTTTTTCCATTTCTTTATTTTCTTTTTTTGAGACAGAGTTTTGCTCTTGTTGCCCAGGCTGGAATGCAATGGCACGACCTTGGCTCACCACAACCTCTGCCTCCCAGGTTCAAGTGATCCTCCTGCCTCAGCCTCCCGAGTAGCTGGGATTACAGGCATGCACCACTACACCTGGCTAATTTTTTGTATTTTTAGTAGAGTCGGGGTTTCTCCATGTTGGTCAGGCTGGTCTTGAACTCCTGACCTCAGGTGATCTGCCCACCTCAGCCTCCCAAAATGCTGAGATTACAGGTGTGAGCCACCGTGCCTGGTTATTTCTTTATTTCCATTTGATGTGTGTCTTTATAGGTAAGGTGTGTTTCTTGTAGGCAACACATCTTTGGGTCTGGCTTTTTTATTCATTCAGCCACTGTGTCTTTTGATTGGAGAGTTTAGTCCATTTACATTCAGTGTTGTTACTGATAAGTAAGGATTTACTCCTGCCATTTTGTTAGTTGTTTTTTGGTTGTTTTGTGGTCTTTTCTTCTTTCTTTCCTTCCTTCCTATCTTCATTTTAGTGAAGGTGATTTTTCTCTGGTGGTATGTTTTAATTTATTTTTATTTTTTATGTATCTGTTATAGGTTGGGCTTTCTTTATAGGACAATGAAAACATTTGAAAATTGATTGTGAAGATTGTTGTTCAATTCAGTGAATATACCAAAAATCATTGAATTGTATACTTTAAATGGGTGAATTGTATGGTATGTGAATTATGTCCATTAAAAATATCAAGAACCTTTCTTTTTCTTTTCTTTTTGTTTTCTTTTGAGATGGAGTCTCGCTCTGTCCTTGAAGCTGAAGTGCAGTGGTGTGATCTCAACTCACTGCGCCTCCACCCTCTGGGTTCAACCGATTCTCCTGCTTCAGCCTCCCAACTAGCTGGGACTACAGGCACACGCCACCATGCCCAGCTACTTTTTGTATTTTTAGTAGAGACGGGGTTTCACCATATTGGCCAGGCTGGTCTTGAACTCCTGACCTCATGAGCCACCTGCCTTGGCCTCCCAAAGTGCTGAGATTACAGGCGTGAGCCACTGTGCCTGGCTTCTCAAGAACCTTTCATATGGCAAAAGATACCCGAAACCATATTAAAGAAAACCCAGACTTGGATTAATTATATGTAACATATAAAACTGTTAAAGGCTTAGTACCCAAAACACAAAAGGAATTTCTAAACATCAATAAGAAATAGACTAACACCCTATTAGTAAATTACCAGAGGATTCAGGCAGTTCACTTAAGATTGGGCCTAAATGGCTGAAGAAAAAAGCGGAAAGATGCTCTGTTTTGGGGAGATACAATTTAAAATAATAGAGATATCATTTCACATCTGTCTTTTTGGACCAAATTAATATGCCTTAGGAAATCAAGTGTTGGCACAAATCTCATGGAATGGAGCAGGCTCCTTCATTGCTGGGGAAGTGTAAACTGGTTGATCTCCTTGGAGCGTGGTCTGACAATATGAGGTTGAAGACAGGCCCTACTCTGTGACTTTGTTGTACTACAGCCACTCTTGTACCTGTTGCAGTGCCCTTGGTGGGTAAAACAGTAACAGGAACCCAGCTAGGCCCCTCACACTGGGATAACTCAACCACAAAACAATTACATATATACATCAGTGAAATTCAGCGAACTAGATCAACAGAGATCAACAGAGATGTCAGAAAAACAATGTTGAGTGAAAGTGGCATGGAAAATGTGTTGCTGTTGATTTTTAGGGGCTGTTGATGCATCTCTTTGTCTCTAAAATTTAAACGCTGATACAGACTTTTTTAAAAATTGCTTTTTGCTAATGTTGTCGCAGTCTGCTCATATTTATAAGTGCTCATTGTGTGCCAACTACTGTTCTAGGGGCCAGGGGCCAGGGCTGTAGCCGTGAACAAAACAGGCAAAATCTCCACTCTCACTGGGCTCATAAAAGAGGGATGACAGATAGTAAACAAGTAGGAAAATAATTGTGCTCTTGGTTGACGCTAAACAATATGAAGGAAATAAAGCAGGGGCTGAGGGTGACCAGGGAAGGCGTGCAAAATCTCCACTCTCGTTGGGCTCATAAATGAGGGATGACAAACAGTAAACAAGTAGGAAAATAATTGTGCTCTTGGTTGATGCTAAACAATATGAAGGAAATAAAGCAGGGGCTGAGGGTGACCAGGGAAGGCGTGCTCTGAGGAGCTGCCTGTTAAACAGAGACTTGCATTTTTTTTTTTTAATTGAGACAGTCTCATTCTGTCCCTCAGGCTGGAGTGCAGTGGCGTGATCTTGGCTCACTGCAAACTCCGCCTCCCAGGTTCAAGCGATTCTCCTGCCTCAGCCTCCCTAGTAGCTGGGATTACAGGTGTGCACCACTACACCTGGCTAATTTTTGTATTTGTATTGGAGCGGGGTTTTGCCATGTTGGCCAGGCTGGTCTTGAACTCCTGACCTCAAGTGATCCACCCGCCTCGGCCTCCCAAAGTGCTGGGATTACAAGCATGAGCCACTGTGCCCAGCCATAGACGTGCGTTTTAAGAAGAGCAAACGTGGAAATGTTTGGGGAAAGCATCCAGGCAGATACAAAATTTTTCAGCTACATCATGGTCAAAAATGGTAAGAAGCATTAAATACTTATGAATAAACTTAATAAAAGAAGCGCAAATGTTAACACTGAAAACAGAAAACATTGTTCAAATAAGCAGCCTAAATAGACAGAAAGGCCTGCAAGGCTCTCGGACTAGCAGACAACATTGTTAAGAGAGCAGCACTCCCCAAACCGATCCACAGATTCAGTGAAGTCCCTGCCAGTCCCAGCTGATTTCTTTGCAGACATTGACAAGACGATCCTGAAGAATAGCAAGTCCAGTGTGGCCAAAGCCCAGGAGGGAGGAGGGGAAGTGGATGGCGATGCAGTCAGGGAGATTGGCAGGGCTTCTGAGTCCTGAAAACCCTGTGGGCCATGACAGGGAGCTATTGCCGACCTCTCCTAGGTCTGGTAGAAGCCTTAGGAGCTTTTAAGCAGGGCTAGGATGGCTGTGAGCTATATGGCAGTGAGCAGGACAGAATGTCGAATAAATAGAATTCAGCTTTTCAGTGGCAGGAAATGAGAGCATCCTCACTTTCTTTCTGTACATGTTGTTGTGTATATACTTGTGTCACATTACTGACCCACCTAAACCTTTCCTTAAGTGATATGGAAGTAACACTTAAGTGTTACTTATTTTTAAGTATTTATTATAGAATATTTAGAAGATTGAGGCTGGGTACAGTGACTCACACTTGTAATCCCAGAACTTTGGGAGGCTGAGGCAGGAGGATTGCTTGAGGCTAGGAGATCAAGACCAGCCTGGACAACATAGCGAGACCCCATCTCTTAAAAAGTAATAAATTAGCCGGGCATGGTGGCTCATGCCTATAATCCCAGCACTTTGGGAGGCCAAGGCGGGCAGATTACAAGGTCAGGAGTTCGAGACTAGCCTGGCCAATATGGTGAAACCCCATCTCTACTAAAAATACAAAAATTAACTGGGTGTGGCAGCACATGCCTGTAGTCCCAGCTACTCGGGAGGCTGAGGTGGGAGAATCACTTGAACCCAGGAGGCAGAGGTTGCAGTGAGCCGAGACTACACCATTGCTCCAGCCTGGGTCACAGAGTGAGACTCCGTCTCAAAGAAAAAATAAATAAAGAAAGAAAATTAGCCGGGCATATTGGTACACACCTTTAGTCCTGGCTACTCGGGAGGCTGAGGTGGAGGATAGCTTAAGCCTGGGAGTTCAAGGCTGCGGTGAGCTATGATCGCGCCACTGCACTCCAGCCTGGGTGACAGAGCGAGAGACCCTGTTTCTTAAAACACACACACACACACACAAAATATTTAGAAGATTCAAACTGAAAGAGAATATGTATTCAGGATCCTGCCACTTTGAGGTAATGGCAGTTAACATTTAGTGTTTTTTCCTTCTAGTCTTTTGAATGAAGTTATGATCCGACATTTCTCAAATTCAGTAATGAGTGCCCATCCCACCCAGCTCACCCCCCAACACCTCAAAAGCAAACAAAAGAATCATAGCTTTCCTGTTGGCAAGTCAGTCCTTGAGGCTTCTGATTCATTTCTTTCAGGTGGAGCTGATCAGAATAATGTTCAGCATCAACCCCCTGGAGAACCTGAAGGTGTACATCAGCAGTCGGCCTCCCCTGGTGGTCTTCATGATCAGTGTGAGCGCCATGGCCATAGCTTTCCTGACCCTGGGCTACTTCTTCAAAATCAAGGAGATTAAATCCCCAGAAATGGCAGAGGTACAGTATGCTCTGACTTCTCCCGGGCTGGCTGGTCCTTGTGGAGTGGGGCAACACCCTGTGGCTTGCCATATAGCTTTCTTAGGTTTTGGCCTTTCTCTCCTAGTGAGAAAGATCAGTATTTATTCAGAATTTACTGTTTTCCATCTCCCCAGGACTCACTTTGTTAGGAAATACCTAGATGGGTATTGTTTGATTTAAATATGCTACCAGTTTCAGTTAGACTATTTCAGCAGTGAAACATGCACGTTGGAGAGTACATTTGTAAAATGATCTGTGTCAAAAAGCTGGAGACCTCACCTCTTTAATATTCCATCTCAAATGGGTTCATTGCTGTTTTAGAAAACAACGTTTGGTATTTTAAAACCACATATCATCATGGAGTTTTATCAGTTGTACTAATGGTTTTTTTCATGAGATAAGAAGGAATCCTAAAGAAATTCAAAAACAGGGCCTAATTTCCAAATATGTTTGTTTTTTGTTTTTTGAGACAGAGTCTCACTCTGTCACCTAGTCTGGAGTGCAGTGGCGCAATCTCAGCTCACTGCAACTTGCACCTCCTGGGCTCAAGCGATTCTCCTGCCTCAGCCTCCTGAGCAGCTGGGATTACAGGTGCCTGCCACCACGTCTGGCTAATTTTTGTCTTTTTAGTAGAGACGGGGTTTCGCCATGTTGGCCAAGCTGGTCTCGAACTCCTGACCTCAGGTGGTCCACCCATCTCGGCCTCCCCAAGTGCTGGGATTACCGGCGTGAGCCACTGCACCCAGCCTAATTCCTGTCTTTTAGTAGGTTCCTTGGGTGCCTTCTCTTATTCTTTTTCCTTCTTCTTGGATTTGTTGGTGGGTGGAGGTGGGGGTGGGGGTGGGGCTGGGATTGCGTGGTTGCCGCACTGAGTATGCCTTGCAATAGAGAGGAGAGTTCTGTTCCATGTAATTGAGATCGTAGCTTTCTCTTGTGCTCTAGGGCATTCTGGATCTTAAGTGATCTTGGCAAAAGGAACCGCCTACACATGTGAACTCTTTCTAGCACAGTTCAAGTAACGAGTTTTAGCTATTTCTACCATGTAACCCTTTCAAAGAGTTTATTACTAAGAGACATACTGGCTGGCTTAATTCTCCCTCTTTTCTGACCCTGCCTCAATCTTTAAAGGTGGTGAAAACAGGCTGCCCCCACATCAGGGCTGAAAATGAATATTCTACTCAAAACTAAAGCTCCACAGCCTCCTGCCATTTCTTTCCCGCAGAGCTTGAGTCCATGTTGAGCACTTGGCCAAGGCCAGTGGTTGCAATGAAGCCTGGATAATTAGCCCTTAATAATCCAAATTAGGCCTGGTGGCTTTAGCCGGCTGTTCAACGTGGACTCCAGCTCTGTAGGAACGCATTGTTGAGATGCTTTGGAACTTTGGTTATGATTAGTTTCGTGATTTTTATTTTCAAATGAGGATCCTAGGTTGTAGGAAAGGCAGTGGTGTATGGGAAACATTTGGGGCTGTGAATCAGAACTTAATGCTGATTCTACCTTGAACTAGAATTGGAGAGTCCCTAATTTGCCCTGGGCCTCAGTTTCTTCATGTCTAGGACTATGAAGGACTGAGACTAGAATGTTCATTTTCAACCCTAATGTACTAGAATGGTCAGTTGAGTTTGTAGGTGTTAGGGAAAATGTAATTTGATAGACGCAGTTGCAGTCTTACTAAATGTCACATACAGTTAAACTGATGCTGTAAGGGTAGACTTACTGGGCTGGGTAGGGGTTGCTCGGATGACTTTTTTTTTTTTTTTTGAGATGGAGTGTCACTCTGACACCCAGGCTGAGGCTGGACTTCAGTGGCGCGATCTTGGCTCACTTCAGCCTCTGCCCCGCTTCAAACGATTTTCGTGCCTCAGCCTTCCAAGTAGCTGGGATTACAGGCATGCGCCACCATGTTCAGCTAATTTTTTTATTTTTAGTAGAGACATGGTTTCACCATGTTGCCCAGGCTGGTCTCGAACTCCTGGCCTCAAGTGATCCACCCTGCTTGGCCTCCCAAAGTGCTGGGATTACAGGTGTGAACTACCGTACCTGGCCTCAGATGGCTTTTTTTTTTTTTTTTTTTGAGACAGAGTCTCGCTCTGTCGCCCAGGGTGGAGTGCAGTGGCACGATCTCTCACTGCAACCTCCACCTCCCAGGTTCAAGCGATTCTCCTGCCTCAGCCTCCCAAGCAAGTGGGATTACAGGCACACACCACCAACACCCGGCTAATTATTGTATTTTTAGTAGAGATGTGGTTTCACCATGTTGCTCAGGCTGGTCTCGAACTCCTGACCTCAAATGATCCACCTGTCTTGCCCTCCCAAAGTGCTGGGATTACAGGTGCGAGCCACCGTACCTGGCCCCTTCCTTTTTGAAATCGTTGCTGCTCTAAGGTGTCATCAAAAGTCCATAAGAAGGGGGGCAATGTCCCAAATGAGTATTAGTATTCACTGCTGTTTTGTGTTCTAGAGAAAGAGAGCAAGGTATGTGGAATTGACCTTTTGGGACATTATTTTAAGGTGACTTTATTTAAAGAAAAGAATTGTAGTTGCAAAATGAGTTTAGATTAATGCTTTTATTCAAGCTTTCTTTTCAAGTTTGGTTCTGAGGCTAGATCATTTTCGCTAAGTCTAATATGCTGGATTTTTTTAAAAGAAGATTTTCTTGAATAAATTGATTTGATTTCACAGTTTATTGAGTATCTTGTGCCAGTGAAGAGTTCATATTTTAGGTTGTGAATATAAAAGTGATTAGGAAAGCCACATCGTGCTGCCTGTGAAGAGGGTGGTGGCCGAGTTGTCATGATCTTAAATGATCAGCTCTGAATTGTAATTTGCTGATGTGCTGCGGTGCCACACTGGGGTCTTACCTGTATTCCCGTAGTGGGAGACAGGCGCTGCTCACACCCATTTCTCTTTCTTTCACTTTCCCAAAGGATTGGAATACTTTTCTGCTACGGTTCAATGATTTGGACTTGTGTGTATCAGAGAATGAAACGCTGAAGCATCTCACAAACGACACCACAACTCCGGAAAGCACAATGACCAGCGGGCAGGCCCGAGCTTCCACCCAGTCCCCCCAGGCCCTGGAGGACTCGGGTCCGGTGAATATCTCAGTCGCAATCACCCTAACCCTGGACCCACTGAAACCCTTCGGAGGGTATTCCCGCAACGTCACCCATCTGTACTCAACCATCTTAGGGCATCAGATTGGACTTTCAGGTATGCAGTAGCCACTTTCCATTCAGGCTCCTCAGGCAATCACTGTTACAAAAAGAGGATGCACTGTGTGTGTTTTTACTGACTATATTGTACTAGATTGTAGTCTTGCACGTGTGTCTTTTTCTTGTTGAGTTTGAACTACATGAACCATTTCTGCTCCATCATTACATGGTAAAGTACCTGGCTAGAAGTAGTCTCTCAAAAGCCTGTAGGAATGAGAAACTGTGAAAAAACTGTAAGGGCTGTCTAATATTTACAAACACGTAATTTTTATTCAGGCTTGTCCTGTTGGAGTTTTCATTACTTACTACACATTTTCTATTAGTTTACAGATTTTTTAATGGCCATTGTTAGTCTGGCACTGTGCTAAGCTGCTGGGAGGAACTAGAAAATGACTAAGATGGCTGGATCCAGTGGCTCATGCATGTAATCCCAGCACTTTGGGAGGCTGAGGTGGGCAGATTGCCTGAGCTCAGGAGTTTGAGACCAGCATGGGCAATATGGTGAAACCCCATCACTACTAAAATACAAAAAATTGGCCAGGCACGGTGGCTCACGCCTGTAATCCGAGCACTTTGGGAGGCCAAGGTGGGCAGATCACAAGGTCAGAAGTTTGAGACCAGCCTGGCCAATATGGCAAAGCCCCGTCTCTACTAAAAATACAAAAATTAGCCAGGCGTGGTGGCAGGCACCTGTAGTCCCAGCTACTCGGGAGGCTGAGGCAGGAGAATAGCTTGAACCCAGGAGGCAGAGGTTGCAGTGAGCTGAGAATCATGCCACTGCACTCCAGCCTGGGCGACAGAGGGAGACTCTCTCTCCAAAAAAAAAAAAAAAAAAATCAGCTGGGCATGCAGGCGTGGTGGTGCACACTTGTAGTCCCAGCTACTCAGGAGGATGAGGCAGGAGAATTGTTTGAACCCGAGACGTGGAGGTTGCGGTGAGCTGAGATCACACCACTGCACTCCAGCCTGGGCGACAGAGCGAGACTCCATCTCAGAAAAAGAAAAGAAAAGAAAATGCCTAAGATGGGCCCGTGCGCAGTGGCTCACGTCCGTAATCCCAGCACTTTGGGAGGCCGAGGTGGGTGGATCACTTGAGGTCAGGAGTTCAAGACCAGTCTGGCCAACATGGTGAAACACCATCTCTACTAAAAACACAAAAAAATTAGCCAGGCGTGGTGGCAGGCGCCTGTGATCCCAGCCACTCCGGAGGCTGAGGTGGGAGAATTACTTGAACCCTGGAGGTGGAGGCTACAGTGAGCCAAGATCATGCCACTGCACTCCAGTCTAGGCAACAGAGCGAGACTTCACCTCAAAAAAAAAAAAAGGCCTAACATTTGGTCTCTTCCTTTTGGAATTTTGGGGTTATGGAAGAGACAAAGATAAACATGAGTTAATGTTTATCAAACACTTATAATAGTTCCTGCCACAAAGGAAATGCTATGTAAGTGCTTGATAAGGGATATGAAAAATACATACTTATAAAATGTGGAACACTGCCCTTTGACCAGTACTAAACCCATGACAGATTGTAAGTGATACAGGAGAAGGGCTAGAAGGCAGTGGAAGCTGGAATAATCAGGAAAGGCTTCATATGGGCCTTGGAAGAATAACCTTTTGTTATTTGGTTACCAAAAGGCTTTTAAAAAAGTTCTTAGGCTGGATGCAGTGGCTCATGCCTGTAATCCCAGCACCTTGAGAGGCTGAGGCAGGAGGATTGCATGAGCTCAGGTGTTGAAGCCCAGCCTGGGCACATAGCAAACACCTGTCCTTGTGAAAAATTAAAAAAATTAACCAGGTGTTGTGGCGTGCACCTGTAGTCCCAGCTACTTGTGAGGCTGAGGTGGGAGGATTGCTCGAACCTGGGAGGTCGAGGCTACAGTGAGCTAAGATTGTACCACTGTACTCCAGCCTGGGCAATAGAGTGAGACCCTGTCTCAAAAAAAAAAAAAAAAAAAAGAAAACAAGAAACAAATAAAAAGTCCTTGAAGGAATTTAAGTGCCCACCAGCCTCCTATTGGCTGTTAGAGGTGAGAATATTCCCATAATAATCAAGGTATAGGTGACTTCTGGGTTTTCCATGTAGCAAGTGGACCTCTTGCTTATGGCATGGCATAAGGACACCTTCGGGATTTTTTTTTTTTTTTTTTTATTGTTAATTTGAGATGGAGTCTCACTCCTGTCACCCAGGTTGGAGTGCAGTGGCACAATCTTGGCTCACTGCAACCTCTGTCTCCCGGGTTCAAGTGACTCTTCTGCCTCAGACTCCTGAATAGCTGGGATTATAGGCTCATGCCACCATGCCCAGCTAATTTTGTATTTTTAGTGGAGACAGGATTTTACCATGTTGGCCAGGCTGGTCTTGAACTTCTGACTTCAAATGATCCGCCCGCCTCAGCCTCCCAAAGTGCTGGGATTACAGGCATGAGCCACCATGCTTGGCTATTTTTTATTTTAATTTTTAAAATTTATTTTTTGAGACAGGGTCTTGATCTGTCGCCAGGCTAGAGTGCAGTGGTGTGATCATAGCTCACTGCAGCCTCAAACTCCTGGGCTAAAGTGATCCTCCCTAGTACCTGGGACCACAGGTGTGCACTAGTACACCTGGCTGATTTTTAAAACTTTTTTGTAGAGACAGAGTCTTGCTGTCGTGTTCACGCTGGTCGTAAATTCCCGGCCTCAAGCAATCCCCCTGCCGCAGCCTTCTAAAGTCAAAGTGCTGGGACTACAGATGTGAACCACCGTGCCTGGCAATACGTTGGTTTTAGTTTAAGCTTCATCACTTGCCTTTCTTAACTCTGAAACCCTCTGACCTCTGTTTGTTCATATGTAAAAGGGGAACAGCTGCACTTCTTCGGTCAAGTTCATGGGAGAGTAGTAAATTTTAAGTGAAATAATACATATAAAAGATGTTTGAAAATGGCTGGACGGCTGTGCAGAAATGCTGGGGATAATTCACCGAGCCCGAGCTTTTCATCTCTGATCTGCCCGAGGTCTGGTTTGGCATCTCCAGGCCACGTACTGGAAAGTGGCCACTTCCTTCGCTGCTTCGTGGCTCTGAGTTGAGTAGGACTCATGGTCAGGGTCAGGACTACTCTTGTTCCTCAGATCCCACAAAGGCAGGTGCCTGGGCTGATAGATGATTCCGTGTGGGTTTGATTTCAGAATTTATTTGTATCCCAGAGAATAACAAATATGTGGTTCTTGACTTTATAAAAAAAAGATTTCTCTTTCATAGGCAGGGAAGCCCACGAGGAGATAAACATCACCTTCACCCTGCCTACGGCGTGGAGCTCAGACGACTGCGCCCTCCACGGTCACTGTGAGCAGGTGGTATTCACAGCCTGCATGACCCTCACGGCCAGCCCCGGGGTGTTCCCCGTCACTGTGTAAGTGTACCCGGCACCCGGTGAATGCGCGTAACAAGCTCCACTTGCTGTGAGTACGGCTGGGCTGCTTCGGCCGTAAATTCTCAGGATGGCTCACTTCACATTTCTTTATAGAATTATCTCTACTCAGACCTATCTAAAGGATTATTTAATTTGTCTAAAGGATTATTTAATTTGGAATTCTAAAGATAGAGCTTCTGCATATAAAATCAGAAAGTTAGTGCCCCCTCGAGGCAGTAAAAGCACCTGGCTGTTGTTGGGCATTCATAGGATGTCTTTCCTGCAGGAGTAGAAGCAGCAAGTCACAGAAAAGAGGCTCACTGTGGCCGGGTGCAGTGGCTCAGGCCTGCGATCCCAGCACTGTGGGAGGCTGAGGTGGGAGGATCACTTGAGCCCCGGAGTTCAAAACCAGCCTGGACAACATATAGGGAGAACCTGTCTCTATTTAAAAAAAAAAAAAAAGGCAAAAAGAAAAGAGGCTCTCTAAAGATAAAGGTTTTCAGCCAGGTGCAGTGTCTCATGCCTATAATCCCAGCACTTTGGGAGGCCAAGGTGGGCAGATCACCTGAGGTCAGGAGTTCAAGACCAGCCTGGCCAACATAGTGAAACCCCATCTCTACTAAAAATATAAAAATTAGCCGGGCATGATGGCACATGTCTGTAATCCCAGCTACTCGGAGGCTAAAGCAGGAGAATTGCTTGAACCTGGGAGGCAGAGGTTGCAGTGAGCTGAGATCGTGCCACTGCACTCCAGCCTGGGAGATAGCAAGACTCCGTCTCAAAAAAATAAATAAATCAAATAAAATAAAGATAAAGGTTTTGTTCATCTCCATTATCCAGAAAGATAGTTTAAAATCATTGATTTTAGTTTATCTTGATTTTAGTTTTAAATCAAGTGTAATCAAAACTTATTTTCCGTTAAACAATTACTAATTTTAAAATGTAACATTTTAAATCATTTCCCATTAAACAATTACTTTAATTTTACCTACGAATTTGAAAATTAGTTTTAAAATCAAATATAAATTGAACTTTATTTTCCATTAAACAATTAAGGTTTTTGAAGGAAAACTTCAGTGTTTTTGAGCAGCATTCAGTGTTATTGCTTTGCATTTTAGGTTTTTTGTTGTTTTTTTTTTTTTTTGGTCTCTCCTGTCTCTATAAAGGAGATAATTATCTATAAATAGGTGAAATACATAAGATATAGCCTATTTAAAAGAATTCTATGGTGAATCGTTTTTAAATAAGAATTATCTAGAGATTTGTCTATTTTAGACATTTGGAGGTTTGTAGGACAAGATCACATTAAGTGAAACATTACTTTGTGTTACAGTAACTGATATAGAATTTTGTAGGTAAAGCTTCCAGTTGTAACTAAGTGATATGCTTTGGGCCGGGTGCAATGGCTCACGCCTGTAATCCCAGCTACTTGAGAGGCTGAGGCAGGAGAATCAGTTCAACCTGGGAGGTGGAGGTTTCAGCGAGGTCACACCAGCCTGGGCAACAGCGAGACTCTGTCTCAAACAAACAAACAAAAAAGGATGATATAGTTCGGCTGTCTCCCCACCCAAATCTCATTTTGAATTGTAGTTCCCATAATCCTCATGTGTCATGGGATGGACCCAGTGGGAGGTAATTGAATCTTGGAGATTGTTACCCCCATGCTGCTGTTCTCATGATAGTAAGAGAGTTCCCATGAGATATGATGGTTTTATAAGGGGTTTTCCACCTTTTATTTGGCACTTCTCTTTGCTGCCGCCATGTGAAGAAGGATGTGTTTGCTTCCACTTCCGCCATGCTTGTAAGTTTCCTGAGGCTTCCCCGACCATGCTGAACTGTGAGTCAATTAAGCCTCTTTCCTTTATAAATTACCAGTCCTGGGTATGTCTTTATTAGCAGCGTGAGAACGGACTAATATACTAAGAGTTTAGCTAATTTGAGAAGATAGGCTTAAAAGGGGCTTATGTGCTTTGCATCACATGTGAGAGGACTGTAGGCTGAATTCTGAAGGCAAAAATCCAACACCCAAACTCCTAAATGTCAGGCACCTATTTATTTTTCTGTTATATTTTTATTTTTTTAAAAAGGCCCTCAAACTAAAATATAATGGTATTTATCTCAAAGAAGCATGAACATGTAAGTTACATTTTTCCTTTCCATGTGTGTTGCTGTGTTCAGTGTTTTTACCAGCTGCTGTGGGGGTGACACAAGTGAATGACTCAGGCCACTGAGCACGTGTCTTTCCTCCTCCTCTTCTCCTGCAGACAGCCACCGCACTGTGTTCCTGACACGTACAGCAACGCCACACTCTGGTACAAGATCTTCACAACTGCCAGAGATGCCAACACAAAATACGCCCAAGATTACAATCCTTTCTGGTGTTATAAGGGGGCCATTGGAAAAGTCTATCATGCTTTAAATCCCAAGCTTACAGTGATTGTTCCAGATGTAAGTGAGAAAAATCGTGTGTGTGTGTGTGTGTGCGTGCATATGCACATGTGTGCGCATGTGCTGCAACCGTTGGTGTAGGCCCTGCTGACTTCCCTGGGTAAGCGTATCCTCTGCCACTTTAGATTTCCAGGTGAGTTAGGACACTAGGCGGAGTGGTGGATGCTTGGAAAAACATGTTACCCATTGGTTAAGAAAAATCTGGTTTTTCTCTTCATTTTCTCTGTTGTTCACCAGCAGTTATTTCTTGAGCAACTGCCTAATCCCTGGGGGGGTTACAAGGGATCCTTCTATTGATATTATCTTAGAGGGATGTTCACAGACATTCATAGAAGACTAGTTAGTGTCCGTGTGAACAAGAAATAGTGCTGCTTAGAGTTCTGAAAGGTAGAAGTGAGTAGTAGGAGGAGATGAATCTTCGGCTAGAGAGTGAGGCCTGAATAGGATTTAACTTAACCAAGAGGCAAGGGGAAGAAAATACTTACCTATCTCGTCTAGTAGCTGTGTGCTAGCTCAGCTTCCTACTTAGACTTCAGCCCACTTATTTTTTTAGAGACAGGATCTTGCTCTGTCGCCCAGATTGGGGTCTAGTGGTGCAATTATAGCTCACTGCAGCTTCAGACTCCTGGGCTCAAGCTTCCCAAGTGGCTGGGACTACAGGTGCATGTCACCATGCCGGGAGAATTTTTAAACTTTTTGTAGAGACGGGGTCTTGCTATGTTGCCCAGGCTGGTCTTGAACCCCTGGTCTTAAGCGATCCTCCTGCCTTGGCCTCCGAAGTTGCTGGGATGACAGGTATGAGCCGCTGCACCTGGCCTGAGCCCACTTTTTAACACTGCTTTGATATTTTGTAAATATGTTCCTTTCTGGCAGTGTGTGTTAGCTAGATCTCTCTTCTTTTGGCCTGGCCCTTTGCCCTTTTCTTTTTTTCTTTATTTTGAATTTTCTTTATTTTTTTTTTGAGATGGAGTCTTGCTCTGTCGCCCAGGCTGGAGTGCAGTGGCACAATCTTGGTTCGCTGCAACCTCTGCCTCCTGGATTGAAGTGATTCTAAGTAGCTGGGATTACAGGCACCTGCCACCACGCCCAGCTAATTTTTGTATTTTTAGTAGAGATGGGGTTTTGCCATGTTGGCCAGGTTGGTGTTGAACTCCTGACTTCAGGTGATCCTCCCACCTCAGCCTCCCAAAGTGCTGGGATTATAGGCATGAGCCACTGCGCCCGACATTTGCCCTTTTCTGGGGCTCATTTGTAGGCCAGGGTCCTGCAGGAGCCAGCTGTGGAGGTCAGGCTAGATGGTGGGCTGAGGCCCTTCATGCCTGGCCAAGGGCAGTCCCTGCCTGTGTTTGGGGCGTGGAGGTTGGTAAAGCAGTGTGTTGAGAAGACTGAGCTGCCCCGCTATACTATAAATGACCGGGGGAGCCCAGAGCTGTCCTGAGGCCTGGAGATATTAGAGGGTAAAGGAATGGAAGCATGTCTGGGGTCCCTCTAGTAACTTTCAGGGCCTGGGGATTGACTGCATGTGGGAGGTCAAAGGGCAGTGAATCAAGGATGATCTCAGCATTTTCATCCAAGGACTTAGAGAAGTAGAGAAAAGCAGGAGGAAGGAGGTGATCCTGGGGAGAGGTGAGGTGCCGAGGCCTTCCTGGTGGGGGCATAGCCACGAGTTAGGAATGCAGCCTCGGCTGTCAGCCGTGCAACCTGAGGGCAGTCTTATGACGAGGATGTGTCCAGAAAGGAGTGGGGCTTAAAGACGGAGTGTCTGCAGCGTTGGCAGGGGAGGAAGCCTGCTGGAGGGGCAGGGTTCAGGCAGTGTGGGGGTGCAGAAGGCAGGGCAGAGGACAGCGCTAGGAAGGAGTGGGTGCTCTCCAACAGAGGCTCGGGAGCACCATGTCTTCACTTAATGAGACCCAGCTTTGGTCATTTAGGAGACAAAAGGAGAAACCTCCTCTTGCAGCCTAAGAAGAAAAGTTGTGGGAAGTCTGGAGGCTGTCAATCCTGTCTCTCAAAACCCAGCATTAAAACCTTTCAGTCGCTCATAGCAGATGTTTCTGATTTTTTTTCTCTTCTTTATTTAGGATGACCGTTCATTAATAAATTTGCATCTCATGCACACCAGTTACTTCCTCTTTGTGATGGTGATAACGATGTTTTGCTATGCTGTTATCAAGGGCAGACCCAGCAAATTGCGTCAGAGCAATCCTGAATTTTGTCCCGAGAAGGTGAGCGGTGGATGGGGTCCGGCCAGCATTTTGCTAGAGGTCTCTGTATACAGAAAGTCCCAGTTATCCTTATTCCATTTATTGTGGGTGGCACCTTTCGTCTAAAGAAATGACAGTCATCCCTCGGTATCCGAGGAGGATTGGTTCCAGGACCCTGATGGATACCAAAATTCGTGAATGTCCAAATCCCTTCTGTAAAATGGTACAATATTTGCATATGACCTCTGCACATCCTCTGTAACTTTTTTTTTTGAGATGGAATCTTGTTCTGTCGCCCAGGCTGGAGTGCAGTGGCACTATCTGAGCTCACTGCAGCCTCCGCCTCCCGGGTTCAAGCAATTCTCCCACCTCAGCCTCCTGAGGAGCTGGGATTACAGTCGCAAGCCACCACACCCCACTAATTTTTTGCATTTTTAGTAGAGACCAGGTCTCACCATGTTGGCCAGGCTGGTCTCAAACTCCTGACCTCAAATGATCCACCCACCTTGGCCTCCCAAAGTGCTGGAATTACAGGTGTGAGCCACTGCGCCCAGCTCATCCTCTGTAACATTAATCTCCAGATTACTTTCTTTTTTTTTTTTTTTTTTTTGAGACAGAGTTTTGCTCTGTCACCAAGGCTGGAGTGTAGTGGCACGATCTCGGCTCACTGCAACCTCCGCCTCCTGGGCTCAAGTGATTCTCCTGCCTCAGCCTTCAGAGTAGCTGGGATTACAGGCATGCGCCACCACACTCAGCTAATTTTTGTATTTTTAGTAGAGACAAGGTTTCACCATGTTGTCCAGGCTAGTGTTGAACTGCTGATGTCAAGTGATCCACCTGCCTTGGCCTCCCAAAGTGCTGGGATCACAGGCGTGAGCCACTGGGCCCAGCTTCTAGGTTACTTATAATACCTAATACAATGTAAATACTATGTAAATAGTTGTTACAGTGTATTTTTAAAACTTGTGTTATTTTTATTGTTGTATTCTTATATATTGGTTTTTTTCTTTTGAGTATTTTTGCTTTTTTTAATTTTTTTTTTTTTTTTTGAGACAGGGTCTCGCTTTGTCACCCAGGCTGGAGTAGAGTGGTGCGATCATAGCTCATGACTCAATCATAGTTCACTGCAGCCTTGACCTCCCAGGCTCAAGCGATTGTCACCCTCCCGAGTAGCTGGGACCACAGGCGTGCATCACCACACCTGGTTAATTTTTGTATTTTTTGAAAAGACAGGGTTTCGCCACCTTGCCCAGGCTGGTTTTGAATTCCTGGGCTCAAGCGATCCACCCACCTTGGCCTCTCAAAGATTACAGGTGATTACAGGTGTGAGCTACCATGCCCAGCCTTCTTTTGTGTATTTTTAGTTGAATCTGTGGATATGAAACCCACAATTACAGAAGGCCAGCTGTAGTTTCTGTCTTCATTAGAAGTGTCTTTACCCTCAACCTAAATTATGATGTTGGATTTTTAATCATATACCCAAGCCTCTGTCGCTATTAAAGGGAGTGACTTGGCAGTTGTTCTCAAGTCTCCACTGGAGCACTACTGACTCTGGGTAGCTGCCTCCTCTGTAGTCCATCAGCATAAGCAGTCTTTTAACAGAATGCTTATCAAGGTTTAAAGACAGTTACCTCAGCTAGGTGCACCTGTAATCCCAGGACTTTTAGGAGGCCGAGGCAGAAGGATCACTTGAGCCCAGGAGTTCGAGACAAGCCTGGGCAACATAGTGAGAACCCATCTCTACTAAAAGTTAAAAAATTAACCAGATGTAATGGTGCATGCGTGTATTCCCAGCTACTGGGGAGGTTGAGGAAGGAGGATTGCTTGAGCCCAGAAGTTGGAAGCTGCAGTAACCTATGATTGCACCACTGCACTCCAGCCTGGACGACAGAGCGAGACTGTGTCTCAAAAAAACAAAAACCAGTTAATTCTGTCTCCGCACAGTGGTTCCAGATGGGCTGCGTCTTGCAGGAGACTTTGAGATTTCTAGTCATTGCTTCCTAGGTGAGATTTTCTTCTTAGGGATTTAGTAGCTTCACTGCCTGCTTGATATGTGCAGTTAGTGTGGCGTCCTGGTCTTTGGGTAGGGCTGAGTTACCTAGGCTTCCCTTTCTTGACTGGTTTCCCTGGCTTGCTGTCTTCCAGGTGGCTTTGGCTGAGGCCTAATTCCACAGCTCCTTGTTTTCTGAGAGAGACTGAGAGAACCATAATCCTTGCCTGCTGAACCCAGCCTGGGCCTGGACGCTCTGTGAATACATTATCTTGTGATGTTGGGTTATTCCAGCCAAAGACATTTCAAGTGCCTGTAACTGATTTGTACATATTTATAAAAATCTATTCAGAAATTGGTCCAATAATGCACGTGCTTTGCCCTGGGTACAGCCAGAGCCCTTCAACCCCACCTTGGACTTGAGGACCTACCTGATGGGATGTTTCCACATGTCTCTAGAGAAGGATTCCTGGATCTAGCTGGTCACGACGATGTTTTCACCAAGGTCACGGGGGCATTGCGTCGCTGGTGGGGTTGAAGTTTGGTTTGGTTCTTGTTTCAGCCCAATATGTAGAGAACAGTTGAAACAGTCTGCACCTTTGCTATGGTGTTGCATTTCCAAAGCCACCAATCCATTTTGTGGATTTTATGTGTCTGTGGCTTAATAATCATAGTAACAACAATAATACCTTTTTCTCCATTTTGCTTGCAGGAAACATACCTAAGTTTTTTTTGTTTTGTTTTTGTTGTTTTGTTTTTTGTTTTCCTTTATGAAGAAAAAATAAAATAGTCACATTTTAATACTACTCTAGTTAGGACAGACTTGTGCTTTTATCCTGAGTAAAAAGTTAAATATTTAAGTCACGTACATGGTAAAGATCTAAGTTTCATTTTCCACATGGATGACAACTTGGTCTTGTTGGAGCTGGCACAGAAGGTTCTACTGTCTTGTCGTCCACTCTTGTCCCTCCCTTCTGTTATCAAAGTTAAAGCGCCTCTTCACTCAAAAGGGCTTCAAGATGTAAATGGCCCTAGAGTTAGAGTGACCGTTTGCTCTTCTGCTTTCTGGAATGTAGATGACAGTATGGAAAGAAAGAATAATGATTCGGTCTAATAGGAAAGGATTTCTTCTTTCTTTCTTTTTTAAAGAGTGGGTGGATTTCCTCCTTTTTGTTTTGCTTTTATTTTTATGCGACTAACATATCTTCAGAAGGAAAATGGCAACTAGTAGATCAGTAAAATTATGAAAACGATGCCTGTGAAATTTGAAGGAATGCAATTCTGATTTGCCATTTATCAGGGAAAATCGAAAGCATTTTTCTTGTAACTTTTTTTCTTTTTCTTTTCTATTTTTTTTTTGGGGGGAGGCAGGGTCTTGCTCTGTCCCTCAGGCTGGAGCTTAGCTCAGTGCAGCCTCCAACTCCTGGGCTCAAGCAATCCTCCCACTTTAGCCTCCTGAGTAGCTGGGACTACAGGCGTGTGCCACTGCGCCTGGCTAATTTTTAAATTTTTTTGTAGAGACAGAGTCTCCCTCTGTTGCCCAGGTTGGTCTGGAACTCCTAGCTTCAAATGATCTTCTCACCTCGGCCTCCCAAAATCCTGGAATTCCAGGCGTCAGCCACCGCGCTCAGCCCTCTTAAAACATTTTGTTTGATTGTCTAGTCCCTGTCTCTTTTTCCTTCTAAGGAAAACCATTTAAGCAAAACCATACATTATCTTTTCCAGTCCTTTCTTGTATTCTTAATGTTTTTTTAGATAACTTTTTGCCTTAATAGCTCATTGTCACTAATAACTTCTGTGTTCTCCCAGGCAGTGTTATAACAGAAGGGCAATGAAAACCTTGGACATGACCATGAGTACTTCCTTTCCTTAACTCTCTAGGTTTGTAGTCTGTTTTAAATTAGGATTAGTTCCTGCATTCTGAAATACATTGGCCTAGAACATTTTATCCCAGGCATTTTTGAATGGAAAACAGTTGCGTGCTTTTATTGAAGATTGTTAAAATAATCACCATAGTCACTTGATATGTTAGTATTTTTCTTTTTCCTTTTAGTATGTTTCAAGTGCAGTAATCGTACTTGTCTATCCAGTTTCTTTGTATGATACGAGTTGCTTACATGATGCATGGCTAACTTGTTAATTTAGTTTTCTCTTTAGAGACTTTGAGACCCTTAAGAGACAAGATTGAGAAAGAGCCATGTGGCTTGGCTCTAGAAACGTCATTATCATTAGGACCATCAGATTTTAGATTAAGCTGCTATTGAATTAATAAAATCCCAATGAAGCAGAGTTATAAGGATAGATTTATAGCTGGCAGAGTGGTATCAAAGGAGAAAGACAGTGAAAAAGCCAATTTCACTGGTTCGTTCAATCCAGCTTGTTGCTAATATTAGTTACCCTTGTTTTAATGACAGAGAGTGGCTGGAATCTGTAGCCAGGGGAGGGGCAACACTGTTAGGTGTGAGGAAAGGAAGTGCCAAAAATGCCTGGACAGATGGCTTGTCCCAAGGCCAGGACACACACTTTAAAATCCAACATTCACCTAAGCAAGTAATTCCTAAAGATCTTACAGAAACGCAGAGTCAATCAGGTTTATAAAGGAAGGCTGAGGGGAGAGAGGAGGCCCTGGGGGCCTGGACGAAGAGGCCTAGGACCTGAAGAGACTCCAGCGAGTCTCAGGAAGCCCAGGGGACCTGTCACCATTTGGGCACTTCCCAGGCTCAATGCTCAGCCGGAGTTTGCTGGTGGACCTCAGGATTCAAAGTGTGCGACAGACGGGGTGCGCTTGCTGTTTAGGGCGGCCCCGTGCAGGAGCACCAGCTCACCCTCAGGCATCTCGGACTGGAGGGCCAGCGGAAGGTCAGCAACTTACTCTTAAAACGATTGTTTCGGATCATATTGATCTCTTTCCTTTTTCCTTTTGTCCTTTCGCTGTATGACTTGAATCAGTTTTGATTCTATTCGTAAGTGTTTCTTGTCGTGAGGCACCTGCCATGTCTGTTGCGTTTTCCTCGGCAGCGTGTAGGGCTTTAGCTTCCTGGGTTTTCACCCCTCCTGCAGGCACTGTGGGGTCCTGAGGGCCAGCGGGTCCGTTTCACCTCTTGCTGCATGATGGTCAGTAGCTGATCTGTTATGGCATTCACTTCCAGATTAATTTTCCGTGTTTGAAGTATGTGCATATGTGCTTTATAGAATAAAACATCTGAATTTATTTGCTCTGCGTCTTCTTCCTCCAGCCGGATGGGTGTTTTCTAAGGGAAGAACGTGTGTGATCAGCAGCTGAGGGTTTTTTGCAAGCTGCTGCTTTGAAATGTCACTTGTCATTTGGACGAGGGGTGGTCATTGTTCTGCTGAAGGCAGCCTCACCAAGCACATGCATCTTCCCCCTGAGGGTACAAAACCTCCTGTAGCTTGCTAGACCAACAAATGCTTGCAGGCCTGACCCTAATCCTGCCCCAAGGAAGTAAATAATAAATACAGACCAGCAGGGAGCACTGAATAGACATAGGAGTTCCAAGACACACCTCTCGGTGACATAAACCCTCAGCATACACTAAGCCTGTATGCCCAGCCGCAGGTGCCCAGCCCGCTCTGCGGTCTCCTGTTGCCCGCTCTAGACCTCCTTTGCCAAGACAGTGCATCCTCCGCAATTTCTATAGCTAAAGGGAGATCGTATTCACGAATGCGAATCCTTCCCTTTCCAGCAGCCAGAGGCTCTGTGTCCCTTCCCTTCCCTCCCCAGCAGGCGCTGGGGTCGCAAGGTCAGTCTGGTGGTTGAGGAAGGTGCTACTCAATGAGCTCTTTGTTCCTTCCGCCTCCACCTCTCCCTGCCTCCTGCCTGGAACAGGCAAACTCTGCGTGGAGCGTGGTATTATTCCCTGCTCTCTCCTTGGGCTCAAGTATTTGTGTAGGTGGTGATTCACCTCCATCCCAGTACAGAATACGCCTTGGAGAAGAAGAGCTCTTGTCTCTCTGCTGTCTTAGCCTGGTAAAACCTGATACGTGCCAGGTTCTCAAGTCAGGTCAGAGGTTTTGCTTTAAAATCATTTCATTTTCCCGGTGGGCCCCCTGTGCTTCCAGTTCCCTCACACTCATGGATGTGCAAGGATTCCCCCAGAAGTGGAATGAACGCAGAGACTATAGCACTCCGGAGTCTACCCAAGGTCACTGTGAACTTAGTTGCTGTCTCAAAGAAACATATTCTTGCCTGGAGTTCGAGACCAGCCTGGCCAACATAATGAAACCCCGTCTCTACTGAAAATATAAAAATCAGCCGGGCCTAGTGGGGGGCGTCTGTAGTCCCAGCTACTTGGGAGGCTGAAGCAGGAGAATCGCTTGAACCCGGGAGGCAGAGGTTGCAGTGAGCTGAGATCACGCCACTGGACCCCAGCCTGGGAAACAGAACAAGACTTTGTCTCAACAAAATAAAATAAGAAGGGTATCCCTGCCCATTTGAGAGCCCACATTGTTTCCACCTCTGAAGACCACGCACACTTCACATATCACGCTAGTTGTTGATGATGGGAGAACTAGGATGGTTTGAAAAACTGCAAGAAGAGGCTGCCCATGGTGCTTACACCTGGAGTCCCAGCCCTTGGGGAGGCCAAGGCGGGAGGATCACTTGAGCTAGGGAGTTTGAGACCACCCCGGGCAACCCCAGCTCTGCGAAAAATACAAAAATTAGCCAGGCGTGGTGGTGGCACATGACTATAGTCCAGCTACTTGGGAGGCTGAAGTGGGAGAACCACTTGAACCTGGGAAGTCAAGGCTGCACTGAGTTATGATCACACCCCTGTACTCCCTCCTGGACGACAGGCTGAGACCCTGTCTCAAAAAAAAAAAAAAAAATGCTAGAAGACTTGGCAGTAAATCATGCTACATCCAAGAGGAAAGAAGCAGGGGTTGAGTTTTGCTGTTGACATTCAGTCTCTTTTCTCCAAATTCTTTTTTTTCTTTCTTTCCTCCTTTACTTATGTCTCTCTCTCTCTCTCTCTCTCTCTCTCTCTCTCTCTCTCCTTTCTTTTTTGAGACAGGGCCTCACTCTGTCACCCAGGAGGCTGGAATGCAGTGGTTCAGTCATGGCTCACTGTAACATTGAACTCCTGGGCTCAAGCAATCCTCCCGCCTCTGCCTCCTGAATAGCTGGGACAACAGGTGCACACCACCATGCCTGGATAATTTTTTGCATTTTTTTTGTAGAGACAGGGTCTTGCTGTATTTCCCAGGCTGGTCTCAAACTCCTGTGCTCAAGCGATTCTCCTACCTTAGCCTCCCCAAAGTGCTGGGATTACAGGCGTGTACCACCACACCTGCTGCCTCCAAACTTTTTAGCTCATTCAATAACATTTCCCGGGATCCTCTTATTGCCGGTCACTGTTTTAAGAGCTGGGGATACAACAGTTTACAGACAGTGCTTGCCCTCTTGGCACTTACCTTCTAGTCATAAGGAAACACATAAATACATCATCTGATGACAGATCATGGGGAGGTGGAGAGGAGCAGGATAGAGAGGATGGACATGATACTTCAGTTGTGCTCACAGAAGGCATCTTGGGGCCAGCCATAGTGGCTCACGCCTATAATCCCGGCACTTTGGGAGGCCGAGGTGGGCGGATCACCTGAGGTCAGGAGTTCGAGACCTGCCTGACCAACATGGCGAAACCCCGTCTCTACTAAAAATACAACAATTAGCTCGGCATGGTGGTGCATGTCTGTAATCCCAGCTACTCGGGACACTGAGGCAGGAGAATCACTTGAACCCGGGAGGTGGAGGTTGCAGTGAGCCAAGATGACGCCATTGTACTCTGCCTGGGCAACAGAGGGAGACCTTGCCTAAAAAAAAAGAAAAAAAAAGACATCTTGGAAGAGGCGCCATTTGTAGACGAACATGGGGAGTTCTGGACCCAGGCACTCCATGTGGAGGTGGCAGGCTGTGCTCCTGGTGCACAGAAGCCATGCTTAGGTGCCCTGGGTCATTGTTAAGTGGAGACTAGGAGTCCTGTAGGGACGTGTGTCCCCATCTGGGTCATTGTTAAGTGGAGACTAGGAGTCCTGTAGGGACGTGTGTCCCCATCTGAGGACAGGATTCCCCCAGGCTGCTGCCAGAGGGACCCCAGGGGGTGGTCAGCAGGAGGACGCACAGGGAGACGCTCCTCCAAAGACGGTCCAAGAAGGGAGCTCCCAGAGCTGAAGCACAGCATGGTGGGTGTGAGCTTAGACCCTGACTCCTACAGGCCTGTAACTGTTGCCAAGTGGCTGAGCCTTTTGTTTTGTTTTTGAGATGGAGTCTTGCTCTGTCTGTTGCCTAGGCTGGAGCGCAGTGGCATGCTCTCGGCTCACTGTGACCTCCTCCTGGGTTCCAGCGGTTCTCCTGCCTCAGCCTCCTGAATAGCTGGGATTACAGGCGACTGCCACCATGCCCAGCTAATTTTTATATTTTCAGTAGAGACGGGGTTTCACTATGATGGCCAGGCTGGTCTCGAACTCCTGACCTCAGGTGATCCACCCATCTCGGCCTCCCAAAGTGCTGGGATTGCAGGAATGAGCCACCGCGTCTGGCTGTGGCTGAGCCTCTTGTGCCTCAGTTCCCTCATCTGTAAAACAAGGATGGTGGGACTCATTTTAATGTGGTGAGGATTCAGCACGTCAACACAGTGTGTGGCACACAGTGAATGTTTATATATTTATTTTTAGAGATAGAGTTTCATTCTGTTGCCCAGGCTGGAGTGCAGTGGCACGATCATAGCTCACTGCAGCCTCGACCTCCCAGCCTCAAGTAGTCTTCCTGCCTCAGCCTTCTGAGGAGCTGAGATTACATCCAGGCACCACCACGTCCAGCTAAGTTTTTTATTATAATTATTTTTTAGAGGCGGGGTCTCGTATTACCCAGGCTGGAGTGCACTGGTGTGATCACAATCACAGCTCACTGTAATCTCAATCTCCTGGGCTCAAGCAATCCTCCCGCCTCGGTCTCCCGAGCAGCTGGGACTACTGGTGTGCAACACTGAGCCCAACTAAGTTTTTTTTTTTTTTGAGACAGAGTCTTGCTCAGTTGCCCAGGCTGGAGTGCAGTGGCACAATCTCAGCTCACTGCAACCTCCACCTCCCGGGTTCAAGTGATTCTCCTGCCTCAGCCTCCTGAGTAGCTGGGATTACAGGCGCACGCTACCACGCCCAGCTAATTCTTGTATTTTTAGTAGAGATGGGTTTCACCATGTTGGTCAGGCTGGTCTCAAACTCCTGACTTCATGATCCGCCCGCCTCTGCCTCCACCTCCCCAAGTGCTGGGATTACAGGCGCAACTAATTTTTTAAAGAATTTTTTGGCTGGGCATGGTGGCTCACACTTGTAATCCTAGCACTTTGGGAGGTCAAGGTGGGCAGATCACTTGAGCCCAGTAGTTCGAGACCAGCCTGGCCAACATGCAAAACCCCATTACTAGAAAAAATACAAAAAATGAGCTAAGCATAGCGACGCACACCTGTAGTCCCAGCTACCTGGGTGGTTGAGGTGGGAAGATCATCTAAACCTGGGAGATCCAGGCTCCAGTGAGCTATGATTGCGCTACTGCACTCCAGCCTGGGTGACAGAGTGAGATCCTGTCTAAAAGAAAAAAAAGTATTTTTTGGTAGAGATGCAGTTTCGCAGGCTGTTCTCAAACTCCTGGCCTCAAGCAATCCTCTCATCTAAGCCTCCCAAAGTGCCGGAATTACAGGAAATGCTAAGTGGAGGTGTCTGAGAATGCAGCTGGTGTGTCAACCTTGGTTACCCTTTGGAGAGGAGAGCTCACCAAGCAAAGAGAATCTTCCCTAAGCCCTAGTCCTTCATCGCCGTGATGCTATCTATCTGTGCCGTGGCTTCTTAACATTCGTTGTGGGGGTATGAGAACCAGTCTCTGAAAGGATGCATATGTTACAGAAACAAGTTTCACTACATGATAATCACCCTCACTGCATAGGACACACACTGATACGTTTCCATTTAGTCTCTTTTCGTTTAACTAAAACACAGGGCGTGACCAGTACATTGGTTGCATGGCCCACAAATGGAAGGCAGCTTGCAGTTTCAAGACACCGATCTAGAAAAAATCTTTTACAGCTGGGAGAGTTCTGACTCTGAATGCCAGCATTCTAGCTATCAAGAATTTTGTCTTTTTATTTTTATTTTTTATTTTTTCGAGATGGAGTCTCACTCTGTTGCCCAGGCTTGAGTGCAATGGCACAATCTCAGCTCACTGCAACCTCCACCTCCCGGTTCAAACAATTATCCTGCCTCAGCCTCCCAAGTAGCTGGGATTACAGGTCCCCCCTACCATGCCCGGCTAATTTTTGTATTTTTAGTAGAGACGGGGTTTTGCCATATTGGCCAGGCTGGTCTCAAACTCCTGACCTCAGGTGATCCGCCCACCTTGGCCTCCCAAAGTGCTGGGATTCCAGGCACGAGCCACCACACGCAGCTCCTTTTTTTTGTTTTTTTTGAGATGGAGTTTCACTCTTGTTGCCTAGGCTGGAGTGCAATGGCCCGGTCTCAGCTCACTGCAACCTCTGCCTCCCTGGTTCAAGTGATTCTCCCGTCTCAGCCTCCCAAGTAGCTGGGATTACAGGTGCCCGCCACCACGCCTGGCTAATATTTGTATTTTTAGTAGAGACGGCGTTTCACCATGTTGGTCAGGCTGGTCTTGAACTCCTCACCTCAGGCAATCTGCCCACCTCGGCCTCCCAAAGTTCTGGGATTACAGGTGTGAGCCACCGCACCCAGCCCTTTTTTGAGATAGTCTTGCTCTGTCACCCAGGCTGGAGTGCAATGGCACGATCACAGCTCACTGCAACCTCCACCTTCTGGGCTCAAGCGATTTTCCTGCCTTAGCCTCCCGAGTAGCTGAGATTACAGGCACCTGTCACCATGCTCAGCTAATTTTTTTTTTTTTTTTTGTATTTTTAGTACAGACAGGGTTTCGCCATGTTGGCCAGGCTGGTCTCGAACTTCTGACCTAAAGTGATCTGCCCCCTTCGGCCTCCCAAAGGGCTGGGATTACAGGCGTGAGCCACTGCAGCAGCTGGGGCTGGTTGGGATTCTAAAGAAAGAAACACTAACTGCCAGGGTGATCAGGCCAGAACATTTATTAGGGGAATTTACTTAGGAGGGCTGCAGTGATCCTCACAACAGTGAGAGAAAAGGGAGGTTCTACCTAGGTATGTCTTCAGTGAGGGGCTCAGGGTCAGGAGTTTTTATGAGGGTTTGAGAAATTTGGCTCAGGACCAGTTTTTTGGTTTTTTTTTTTCAGTGTTTCGAGCAACAATCTAGATGCCTTTATCAGTGCCTGAGAATGTTGAAGGGAACATTCTGCTGGGAAGATCCTGCAGCTGCCTGGCTCACAGCATGGTGAAGGCATGCTGATGTTTAGTCAGGATGCAGGCTCCTTTAAAAAAAAATTCTAAAAAAGATATCCCTTAGCAAACTAAACGCAGGAACAGGAAACCAAATACCGCATGTTCTTGATTATAAGTGGGAGCTAAATGATGAGAACACATGGAATAACACACACTGGGGCCTGTTAGAGGGCGGAGGGTGGAAGGAGGGAGAGGATCAGGAGAAACAACTAATGGGTACTGGGCTTAATACCTGGGTGATGAAATAAACTGTACAACAAAGCCCCATGACACAAGTGTACCTATGTAACAAACCTGAACCTGTACCCTTGCCCTTGAAAGTTAAAAAAAATTTGGGCCAGGTGCAGGGGCTCATGCCTGTAATCCTAGCACTTTCAGAGGCCGAGGAGGGTGGATCACGAGATCAAGAGATTGAGACCATCCTGGCCACCATGGTGAAACCCCATCTCTACTAAAAATACAAAAATTAGGGCTGGGCGCGGTGGCTCAAGCCTGTAATCCCAGGGCTTCGGGAGGCCAAGGCGGGTGGATCACAAGGTCAGGAGATCGAGACCATCCTGGCTAACGCGGTGAAACCCCGTCTCTACTAAAAATACAAAAAAATTAGCCGGGCGTAGTGGCGGGCGCCTGTAGTCCCAGCTACTCGGGAGGCTGAGGCAGGAGAATGGCGTGAACCCGGGAGGCGGAGCTTGCAATGAGCCGAGATCTCGCCACTGCACTCCAGCCTGGGCGACAGAGCAAGACTCCATCTCAATAAAAAAAAAAATACGAAAATTAGCTGGGCGGTGGTGGCGCATGCCTGTAGTCCCAGCTACTCAGGAGGCTGAGGCAGGAGAATCACTTGAGTCCGGGAGGTGAAGGTTGCAGTGAGCCGAGCGCGCCACTGCACTCCAGCCTGGTGACAGAGCAAGACTCTGTCTCAAAAAAAAAAATTTTTTTTTCAAAAGATATCAGCCCAGCCTGGGCAACATAGCAAGACCCTATCTCCACAAAAAATAAAAAAATTATCCGGGTGTGGTAGCACACACCTGTAGTCCCAGCTACTTGGAGGCTGAGGTGGGAGGATCGCTTGAGTCCAGCAGTTTGAGGCTACAGTGAGCTATCTTTTTGGCACCAGGGACTGGTTTTGTGGAAGACAGTTTTTCCATGGATGAGGATTAGTAGGGGATGGTTTTGGGATGAAACTGTTCCACCTCAGATCATCAGGCATTAGATTCTCATAAGGACCATGCAACCCAGATCCCTCCAATGTGCGGTACACTATAGGTGCTCTTATGAGAACCTAATGCTTCCACTGATCTGACAGGGGGTGGAGCTCAGGTGGGAATTCGAGCAATGGGGAGTGGCTGTAAATACAGATGCAGCTTCACTTGCTTGCCCGCTGCTCACCTCCTGCTGTGCAGCCTGGGCATTGGAGACCACTGAGCTATGATCACCCCACTGCACCCAAGGCTGGGTAACAGAGCAAGACCCTGTCCCAAAAAAGAAAAAAAGACTGGGCGCGGTGGCTTATGCCTCTAATCCCAACACTTTGGGAGGCCGAGGTAGGTGGATCATCTGAGGTCGGGAGTTTGAGACCAGCCTGGCCAACATGGCGAAAACCTGTCTCTACCAAAAATATAAAAAATAGCCAGGCATGGTGGTGCATGCCTGTAATCCCAGCTACTCGGGAGGCTGAGGCAGGAGAATTGCTTCAGTCCAGGAGGCAGAGGTCACTCTTGTCTCCCAGGCTGGAGTGCAGTGGCACGATCTCAGCTCACTGCAAACTCTGCCTCCCCGGTTCAAGCAATTCTTCCGGCTTCAGCCTCCCAAGTAGCTGGGGTTACAGCACCTGCCACCATGCCTGGCTATAATTTTTTTGTATTTTTAGTAGAGATGGGGTTTCACCATGTTGGCCAGGCTGGTCTTGAACTCCTGACCTCAGGTGATCCACCTGCCTCGGCCTCCCAAAGTGCTGGGATTACAGGCATGAGCCACGGTGCCCAGCCCCAAACAAAGTACACTTTTGCTTCAGTTTAGTTTCATTGCTGGAAAATACAATGTATGTTAAGACTGTGAAAAAAATCCTTTCTGCAAAATAGAGTTCGGTTCAGGGCTCAAATGAGGATGAACAATTTTCATCTGTGTGAATGTTGGATACGACACTGGAGCCACGTGGAACTTGGGACAGATCTTTGCAGAGTCTCTGTCTGTATCCCAGGAGTGGGTTGCTATTATTAATATTATTTTTTAGATAGAGCCTCACTCTGTTGCCCAGGCTGGAGTACAGTACAGTGGCATGATCATATCTCACTGCAGCCTCAACCTCCCCAGCTAAAGTGATCCTCCAGCCCCAGCCTCCCAAGTAGCTGGGACCACGGGCGTGTACCACCATGCCCAGGTAGGTTTTTTTGTTTTGTTTTGGCTTGCTATGTTGCCTAGGCTGGTCTTGAACTTTTGGGCTCAAACAATCCACCTCCCTCAGCCTCCCAAAGTGTTGGGATTACAGGCGTGAGACACTGCGCCTGGCC
Organism: Pongo pygmaeus; assembly: GCF_028885625.2. NCBI lineage: Eukaryota > Metazoa > Chordata > Mammalia > Primates > Hominidae > Pongo > Pongo pygmaeus. The sequence goes on along the minus strand of NC_072379.2, from coordinate 20,513,272 downwards.
ACAGGTTGCTATTATATTATTGGGATGATCAGAAAACCCCCAAATTTCCAAAGTGACCTCAAGGGGGTGGCATCACCTACCACGGTTCTAGCATCCTGCCCAAGACAGAGCAGTTCCTGATTGCCTCAGCCTTTGACTTTCGACCCACCCTGGGCACCTAGGGCAGCTGTCACCCCCTACCCCCGCAGGCCAGGTCCACCAGCCTGAGATCTGTGCCTCTTCCTTGGGGTTTACCTGACTGCCCTGCACCGCAAGATGATGATGGGGGCTGAGGAGGGACTGGCCTCTTCCTAGCCCTCCTGGAGGGAGAGGGAATGGATCCAGAGGATGGACCAGCCTTAAAGATGTCCATTTGACACCCAAGGAAGCCCAGTGTTGGGCATGGTGGCTCCCGCCTATAATCGTAGCACTTTGGGAGGCCAAGGCAGGAGGATCACTTGAGGCCAGGAGTTTGAGACCAGCCTGGCCAACATGGGAAAACCCCATATCTACAAAAAACACAAAAATTAACCGGCCGTGGTGGCGCATGCCTGTAATCCCAGCTACTTGGGAGGCTGAGGCAGGAGAATCACTTGAATCCAGTAGGCAGAGGTTGCAGTGAGCTGAGATCACGCCACTGCACTCCAGCCTGGGCCACAGAGCAAGACTCCACCTCAAAAAAAAAAAAAAAAAAAAAAAAAAAAAGGAAGCCCAGGTTCCACCCAGGCAGCCATTGATGCTGGGAGACAAATGGTATACTTCTTTTATTTCCATCTTGTTTTCTGCATGCATCCTCGCCTCCCCCACCACACACACACACACACACACACACAAGCAAATCACAGAATGCTGTGGGAACTAGAAGAGGGAGTAACTGTACCCACTGTCATGTGCATTTTTTTCGCACCCAGATACATAATGATAGCCTATACTCTGGGGTGTGGGAAATGCCACCCACAAAGTTGGTGGCACAACACGGCCATGCCATGGATTGGACGAGATGTGCGGCCTGTGTTGGATGATTCACAAATGGCATGAATTGGAAAGAATAAGCCAAAAATACACAGTGGGAAACCAAGAGGTTGGCCAGAAGTGTGTGATACCTAGAGGATGTGGGATATGCAACTTTTAGTGACAGCGACATTAGAGATCTTGGCCTGGGTTGGATCTGGAAAAATTAGAAATGTCAAAAGTCTAAGCAAAGCAAGCCAGGCAAAGAAAATCCTGGAGGTGGGTCTGGCCAGAATCCGAGTGTCAGCAACAAATGGATGAAGTGTGTGTGTGTGTGTTTGTGTGCGTGTGTGCGTTTCTTAGATGGGACCTTCCAGAGTACATCTTCGGGCAAATTTTTTTTTTTTTTTTAGAGACAGGGACTTGCTCTGTCACCCAGGCTGGAGTGTAGTTGTGTGAGCATAGCTCACTGCAGCCTCAAACTCCTGGCCTCAAGTGATCCTCTCGCCTTGGCCTCCCAAAACACAGGGATTATAGCTGTGAGCCACTCCACCCAGGCCATCTTCATGTGCCCTATTTATTTTATTTTATAATTTTTTTTGGAGATGGGGTCTTGCTATGTTGGCCAGGTTGGTCTTGAACTCCTGGTTCCAAGCAATCTTCCTGCCTTGGCCTCCCAAACTGCTGGGATTATAAGCATGAGCCACTATGCCCGGATAATCTTCGTGTATCTTTTTTTTTTTTTGAGACGGAGCCCTGCTCTGTCACCCAGGCTGGAGGGCAGTGGCGTGATCTCAGCTCACTGCAATCATTGCCTCCCGGGTTCAAGTGATTCTCCTGCCTCAGCCTCCTGAATAGCTGGGATTACAGGCACCCACAACTACGCCCAGCTACTTTTTGTATTTTTAGTAGAGACGAGGTTTCACCATGTTGTCCAGGCTGGTCTCGAATTCCTGACCTCAGGTGATCTGCCTGCCTCGGCCTCCCAAAGTGCTGGGGTTACAGGCGTGAGCCACCACACCTGGCCTCTTCTTTTTTTGAGACAAGGTCTTAGTCACTCAGGCTGGAGTGCAGTGGCTCAATCATAGCTCACTGCAGCCTTGATCTGCTGAGTGATCCTCCTGTCTCAGCCTCCCAAGTAACTGGGACTACAGGTGAGTGTCACCACACCTGGTTTTTCTTTTTCTTTTTTTTTTTTAGAAACAGAGTCTCGTGATGTCACCCATGCTGGTCTTGAAGTCCTGGGCTCAAGTGATCCTCTTGCCTCAGCATCCCAAAATACTGGGATTATAGGCGTGAGCCACTGTGCCCAGCCCATCTTTGTGTATCTTAAGCCCCAATTCTATAAACCTGAAACATGCATACCTTATTTAGAGCAAACAACGGTGCTTTTCTCCTCGGTAGCCAGTTCTGATTCCTGGTAGCCAGCGATTACTAATGTCCAGATCATGGACAGGGAGTGGCTTACTGGGAGGCAGGAGAACCTAGTGGTTAGCAGGTTGGGTTTAGGATTAGGAGCTGGCTTGCCTGGGTTCAAAATCTGGCACCGATGCTTCTTTGGGTAATTTTGGGCAAATTTCTTTTTAAAAAAAAATAGAGTTGGGGGCGTCTCACTGTGTTACCCAGGATGGTCTCAAACTCGTGGGTTCAAGTGATCCTCCCGCCTCCACCTCTCTAAATGGTGGAATTACAGGTGTGAGCCACTGCCTGCGACCACAATTTCTTTTCTTCTTCTTTTTTTTTTGAAATGGAGTCTTGCTGTTGTTGCCCAGGCTGGAGTGCAATGGCATGGTCTCAGCTCACTACAATCTCTGCCTCCCAGGTTCAAGCATTCTCCTGTCCCAGCCTCCCGAGAGGCTGGGATTACAGGCGCCTGCCACCATGCCCAGCTAATTTTTGTATTTTTAGTAGAGACGGGGTTTCACCATGTTGGCCAGGCTGGTCTCCTGACCTCACGTGATCCACCCGCCTCGGCCTCCCAAAGTGCTGGGACTACAGGAGTGAGCCACCATGCCCAGCCGCAAATTTCATTTGTACTCTGTATGCCTCCATTTCATCATCTGTAAAAATAGGGATAATAATAGCACTTACTGCCTAGCGTTCTTGTGAAGATGAAATGAATTAAGATATGTGAAGCCTGTAGATGGTCATTGTTTTCTGTAATTGGAGGAAGGGTGGTTAGAGTCAGCCTGCCTACCTCACACTCAGTCCATCCAGGGAATTACGTGTGTGCGTGGGACAGCTTTTGTAGGTCAAAACTGCAAAACAGTTCGGCAGAGGCAGGAACAGAGCTGTGTTTACAAGCCCCGCCCCTGTCCTAGTCAGGCCCTTCCTACCTCAGTCCCTGTGACACTGGAGGAGGGCAGGGAAGTGCTGGATAGAGAAAGGCGGGTCCCTGCTAGGGCTGCATCCCCACGGACCTAGGTGAGGACAGGCACTTCTGCCTTCATGCCCAAATGTTGCATTTTCCACTTCTTATGACCTTCCTGCTGAAGGATGCAGAGGACTTGGAGCTCACCCAGCTGCAGTTTCGAGCCCCCATTGGTAATGCCAGTACCTTGGAGTTAGGGCGGGGGAGTGAGGTCGTGGCTGCCCAGCCCTGCCAGAGGTTGCAGGAAGCAGTCAGATAGTTATGTATTGAGTTCTGGTCCTGCAAAGCCAGCCCAAAGCTGCAGGAACCTGGCTGGAGCTGGATGTGGAGGGTGTTTGGGATTGGCCAGCCCTGTGGCAGTCTTGGGCTGGCACAATGGCATGGGTACAAACATGGCATCTGTATCAGCCCATTCTTGCATTGCTATAAAGAGCTACCTGAGACTGCGTAAGTTATAAAGAAAAGAAGCTATATTGGTTCACGGTTCCACAGGCTGTACAGGAAGCATGGCTAGGGAGGCCTCAGGATACTTACAATCATGGCGGAAGGCGAAGAGGCACGTCTGCATGGCTGGAGCAGGAGGAAGAGAGTGAAGGGGGAGGTGCCACATACTTTTTTTGGTTTTGTTTTGAGATGGAGTCTCACTCTATTGCCCAGGTTGGAGTGCAATGGCAAGATCTCATCTCACTGCAACCTCCACCTCCCGGGTTCAAGTGATTCTCCTGCCTCAGCCTCCCAAGTAGCTGGGATTATAGGCATGCGCCACCACACCCAGCTAATTTTTGTATTTTTAGCACAGATGGGGTTTCACCATGTTGGTCAGGCTGGTCTTGAACTCCTGACCTCAGGTGATCCACCCGCTTTGGCCTCCCAAAGTGCTGGGATTACATGTGTGAGCCACCGCACCCGGCTGGTGCCACATACTTTTAAACAACCAGATCTCGTGAGAACTCACTGACTATCATAGGAACAGCAAGAGGGAAATCCGCCCCCATGATCCAATCACCTCCCACCAGGCCCCTCCTTCAACATCAGATTTGGGCGGAGACACAAATCCAAACCATATCAGCATCTCAACACAAAAATACCCCTAAAACCTCTGGGCACAGGTGGCAGTAAGCTGAGATCTTGCCACTGCACTCTAGCCTGGGTGACAGAACAAGACTCTGTCTCCAAAAAAAAAAAAATAATAATAAAATAAAATAATTAAAATTAAACGACCCAGGAAGAATAATCTTAGGAAAGAAGTTTTCACATTATATTCAGATTTTTTCTTTTCTTTTTCTTTTTCTCTTTTTTTTTTTTTTTTTTTTTTGAGACGGAGTCTCACTCTGTCACCCAGGCTGGAGTGCAGTGGCACAATCTCGGCTCACTGCAAGCTCCGCCTCCCAGGTTCACGCCATTCTCCTGCCTCAGCCTCCCAAGTAGCTGGGACTACAGGCACCCACCACCACGCCCAGCTAATTTTTTGTGTTTTTAGTAGAGATGGGGTTTCACCATGTTAGCCAGGATGATCTCCATCTCCTGACCTCGTGATCCGCCCACCTCGGCCTCCCAAAGTGCTGGGATTACAGGCGTGAGCCACTACACCCGGCCTGCAGATTTTTCTATTTACTTATTTTAAGAGACAGGGTCTCACTCTATTACCCAGGCTGGTCTTGAACTCCTGGGCTCAAGAGATCTTCCTGCCTTGGCCTCCCAGTGTTTGGATTATAGGTGTCAGCCGGTGGACCCGGCCATCTTCAAATATTGAAATCACTGAAAGGTACCTGGTCATCATTTTCTTGTCAAACTTTTCAATCAGAGCAAGTAATCTGTGGTTGCCCAGCCTTCAGATTAGTAGACTCGAGTGGAGACCGGGCCATATTCCAGGGAGCCACCTCGGGCCTTTTGACTTGGAACACACAGGTGATTACCACAGCCCAGGGTGATAAAGAACTCACTCCTATGACTTGAAAGGGTGACTTTAATATGTGCTGGACATTGCCCTAAGTATTTATGCACATTATCTCACTTAGCTCTTTACCAGTGGATGAGGTACCTATTAGCAGCCTCCTTCCACAAATACATTGAAGTTTAGTGAGATTAGATAAATTGCTCACATGTCTTAGCAAAGGCTTTCTGGTATGAGTTACAGAAACGAACTTCAGCTGAATCTTTTGCAAAGAAAAAGAATACGGGACCCGGGGCGTGGCTCACACCTGTAATCCCAGCACTTTGGAAGGCTAAGGCAGGCGGGTCACCTGAGGTCAGGAGTTTGAGACCAACCAGGCCAACATGGCGAAACCCCATCTCTACTAAAAATACAAAAATTAGCCAGGCGTGGTGACGGGCACCTGTAGTCCCAGCTACTCAGGAAGCTGAGGCAGGAGAATTGCTTGAACCCGGTAGGTGGAGGTTGCAGTGAGCCGAGATCATACCACTGCACTCCAGCCTGGGCGACAGAGCAAGACTCTGTCTCAAAATAAATTAAAATAATAATAACAAATAAGAAAAAGAATACAGGTGGGCAGCCAAAGTTACTTGTAGGCTCTCAGGATATCTTGCTGAATCCAGGGGATGATTTGCTACGAGACAGAGGAAGGTGCTGAACCTGGCTCAGGAGAGAGCTGGAAACTCAGGTAACAGACCCCAGAGTCCTCTTTTTCTCCAACTGAAGAATGGGTTCTTTCTCTTGGCATCTGTATCCTTGTAGAGAAGCATGGCTGCCCCACAACTCCTGGAGTCAAAGAAGACAGGTTCAGCCATCTGCAAAAATCCATGATTATTGTTCTGTCCATATTCTAAACTCCTTAGAGAGACAATCGTATCTTCTTAGCAAAGGTTATTCGTTTTATGTGGTTGCATATGAGTCTGTCTGTCCCTCTCTCTCTCTCTTTCTTCCCCCTTGTGTTGAGAGACAGAGATTCTAGAGAAGAAATGGAAGAATCGTGGGCTGGGCAGATACCCTAAAATGTGCCTGCTGCATACCAACTTTACACAACTAGTAAGGTTTAAATTCCTGTCTTTCCAACTCTGTTTCAAATAGACTATGGACTGGTCAGCCGCAGTGGCTCACACCTGCAATCCCAGCACTTTGGGAGGCTGAGGCGGGCAGATCACTTGAGGTCAGGAGTTTGAGACCAGCCTGTGCAACATGGCGAAACACAGTCTCTACTAAACACACAAAAATTAGCTGGGCGTGGTGGCGGGCGCCTGTAATCCCAGCCACTCAGGAGGCTAAGGCAGGAGAATCACTTGAACCTGGGAGGCAGAGGTTGCAGTGAGCAGAGGTCACATCACTGCATTCCAGCCTGGATGATAGAGCGAGACTACTCCAGCCTGGGCAATAGGGCAAGACTCCGTCTCAAAAAAAAAAAAAAAAAAACAAAAAAACACTAAACAGGCCAAACGCGGTGGCTCCCGCCTGTAATCCCAGCACTTTGGGAGACTGAAGGGGGCGGATCACCTGAGGTCAGGAGTTTGAGACCAGCCTGACTAAAATGGAGAAACCCTGTCTCTACTGAAAATAGAAAATTAGCCAGGCATTGTGGTGCATGCCTGTAATCCCAGCTACTCGGGAGGCTGAGGCAGGAGAATCATTTGAACCCAGGAGGCGGAGATTGTGGTGAGCTGAGATCGCGCCATTGCACTCTAGCCTGGGCAACAAGAGTGAAACTCTGTCTCAAAAACAAACAAACAAACAAATGAACGAACAAACACCTCTGGCTGGGCTATTCCCACTTCCATAATACTTTAAAACAAATCTGATACTTTTTTTTTCTTCCTGAGACGGAATCTCGCTCTGTCGCCCAGGCTGGAGGGCAGTGGGGCAATCTCGGCTCACTGCAAGTTCTGCCTCCCGGGTTCACGCCATTCTCCTGCCTCAGCCTCCCGAGTAGCTGGGACTACAGGCGCCCACCACCACGCGCGGCTAATTTTTTGTATTTTTGGTAGAGACGGGGTTTCACCATGTTAGCCAGGATGGTCTTGATCTCTTGACCTCGTGATCCACCCGCCTCAGCCTCCCAAACTGCTGGGATTACAGGCATGAGCCACCGCGCCTGGCCTGATACTTTAAGTCTCTGTCAGCCTCTCAAGAGAGCCATCACATCTATAGCCATATCCCTCTGAAACACCCCATCTCACCAAAAGGACCACCAGGGTTTGAGAAAATCTGAGGCAGATCTTGCTGGGCTGAAGTCTTATGTGTGTTTGATCTCTCGGCATTTCTGTTGTGTTCCTCCCTACGCCCCCAGCTCTGAACTGTCTAAATGCCTGTTCTTACCTTAAAATATTGATCTACAAACTAGAATAGTGGTTCTGAAATTTTAGCGTGCATCAGAGTCACTTGGAGAGTTTACTGACTTATAGACTTACAGTTTATTGAGTTTAAAAATTGCTGGGCCCCGTCTCTGATTGATTAGATTTGGAATGAGGTTTAAGATTTTTCTTTTTTTTTTTTTTGAGACGGAGTCCCGCTGTGTCACCCAGGCTGGAGTGCAATGGTGCGATCTCAGCTCACTGCAACCCCCGCCTCCCAGGTTCAACCAATTCTCCTGCCTCAGCCTCATGAGTAGCTGTGATTACTGGCGTGAGCCACCACACCCGGCTAATTTTTGTATTTATAGTAGGGATGGGGTTTCACCATTTTGGCCAGGCTGGTCTCGAACTCCTGACCTCAGGTTATCTGCCTGCCTCAGCCTCCCAAAGTGTTGGGATTACAGGCGTGAGGCAGCGCGCCCGGCCAAGATTTTGTATTTGTAACAAGTTCTTGTTACCTACGCAGTGGATGAGTTCAGTCGCTTGGTGGATTACAGACAGCTCCCAAAACAGTGCCACTTGGAGGGTGGGGGCTGGGTTGGCTTTTATAAGCCTAGGCTAACCAGTCATGATATGATTGCGTCTTGTAGTCAGGTGATGCCAGGAGGTGTGATCTGACTGGCTGCTGCAATGGGGTGATGCCAGGGCTCAATCTGATTGGATCCTGGATCCTGGTGGGCTGTGTCTGCTTCTTAATTTAGTCCCCATGCCCCGATCCTAGCACTTAGGTTCCCCATGTGGGTGCAGGCTTGGTTCGTCTGCGCATGCTCAGGTTACATAATCAGAGGGTTCCAGGCAACTGATAAGCTAACAACTTTGTTACATAAAGTTGAACTAGGCCGGGCGCGGTGGCTCATGCCTGTAATCCCAGCACTTTGGGAGGCCGAGACGGGCAGATCACGAGGTCAGGAGATCGAGACCATCCTGGCTAACACGGTGAAACCCCGTCTCTACTAAAAATACAAAAAATTAGCCGGCCTGGTGGCGGGCGCCTGTAGTCCCAGCTACTCAGAAGGCTGAGGCAGGAGAATGGCGTGAACCCAGGAGGCGGAGCTTGCAGTGAGCCGAGATTGCGCCACTGCACTCCAGCCTGGGCAACAGAGCGAGACTCTGTCTCAAAAAAAAAAAAAAAAAAAAAGTTGAACCAGATTGGTCTAGTGCAGCTACAGGCGTGGTGGCTCACGCCTGTAATCCCAGCACTTTGGGAGGCGGAGGCAGGCGATCCTAATGGTGTATCCCCACTTTGAGACCTACTTAACTAGAAGAAGCCAAAGTCACGAATACATCCCCTAACGCAAAGCCTCACAACTAGCAGGCGATCAATACATGCTTATTGTATAAACTTCCTAACGCAGAGAGTCCAATTTTTCTCTATTTCTTCATGTCCATTTAATTACTTAGATTGGAGTCTTTGTCCAAAACATGCTGTTTTAGAATTAAGCGGGGGGAGAATAATTGTAATAAAAAGTTCTGTTTGCCTTTATTATTTATGTATTTATTTATTTTCAGGACGGAGTCTCTCTGTCACCCAGGCTGGAGTGCAGTGGCCTGATCCTGGCTCACTGCAACCTTCGCCTCCGGGGTTCAAGTGATTCTTCTGCCTCAGCCTCCTTAGTAGCTGGGATTACATGCATGTTCCACCATGCCTAGCTAATTTTTGTATTTTTAGTAGAGACAGGGTTTCACTGTAGCAGGACGAGCCGCAGACAAAACCTCTCAGACACCGAGTTGTAGAAGGAAGGGCTTTATTCAGCTGGGAGCATTGGCAAGCTACTGCATTAAAATCCGAGCTCCCCGAATGCACAATTTCTGTCCCTTTTAAGGGCTCACATCACTAAAGATTTCACATGAAAGGGTCGTGATTGATTTGAGCAAGCAGGCGGTACGTGACGGGGCTGCATGCACCGGTAGTCAGAGAGAAACAGAACAGGGCAGGGAGTGTCACAATGTTCTTCTATACAATGTCTGGAATCTATGAATAACATCGGTTTCTAAGTTATGAGTTGATTTTCAAATACTGGGTTTAGACCAGGCAGGCCCAGGCCTGGTTTCGGGCATGGCGCTGGGCTGCCTGTCTTTGGTTTTACTTCTTGTTGTTTTTTCTTAAAACAGGTACTGAGTATAAAACAATATAAAACAATATGAGAGGGTCTCTCTCTTCCCTCATCACCATGTTAGCCAGGCTGGTCTCGAACTCCTGACCTCAGGTGATCCATCCACCTTGGCCTCCCAAAGTGCTGGAATTACAGGCCTGAGCCACCGCACCTGGCCCTATGTTTGCCTTTATAAATAAGATTTATTTTAGCTCTTCTTTCTTTCTAATGCAAAGTACTTTAACACTTAATTTTAAAAAATGAAGTGTTTCAATCAGGTGGGTATGGTGGCTCACGCCTGTAATCCCAACACTTTGGGAGGCTGAGTCAGGAGGATCGCTTGAGCCCAGGAGGTTGAGACTAACCTGGGCAACATTGCAAGACCCCATCTTTATTTTTAAAAATGATTTCAATACAGAAAATGCCTGTTATTGCCATAAATTATGAGCTATCTTGATAGCTGGGCCACTGCATTTCAGGAGTAGCTGTTGTATGGCAGCCGTGGAAGTTGTGCAGTGCTCAGCCTGTGCAACCACATGTGGCAGCCTGGTGGAGAGCTTCTCTGCAATAAATAGTAATGAAATATTTCTCTCCCTCCCTGCTTTTCAAAGCTTCTTTTTTTTTTAGAGACGGAGTTTCGCTCTTGTGGCCCAGGCTGGAGTGCAATGGCATGATCTCAGCTCACCGCAACCTCTGCCTCCTGGGTTCAAGCAATTCTCCTGCCTCAGCCTCCCGAGTAGCTGGAATTATAGGCATGCACCACCATGCCCAGCTAATTTTGTATTTTTGGTAGAGATAGGGTTTCTCCATGTTGGTCAGGCTGGTCTCGAACTCCTGACCTCAGGTGATCCACCCGCCTTGGCCTCCCAACTTGCTGGGATTACAGGCCTGAGCCACCGCCTGGCCTCAAAGCTTCTTTTGTTAAAAGGTTTGGGCTATTTTTTAGTAACTTTTACAGTCTCATTTAATTTTTTCCCTGCTTCCTTTCCTTTTTTTTTTTTTTAATTATTTTTTAATTTTTTTAAAATTGAGACCAAGTCTTGCTTTGTTACCGAGGGTGGAGTGCAGTGATACAATCTTGGCTCACTCCAACCTCCACCTCTCAGGTTCAAGTGATTCTCCTGCCTCAGCCTCCTGAGTAGCTGGGATTACAGGCACCCACCACCACGCCCGGCTAATTTTTGTATTTTTAGTAGAGACGGCATTTCACCATGTTGGCAAGGCTGGTCTCAAACTCCTGACCTCAAGTGATATGCCTGCCTCAGCCTCCCAAGTGCTGCGATTACAGGCATGAGCCACCGCACCCAGCGCTTTCCTTTTCTCTTTATGTGACTTGCTAAACCACTTGACAAAGAAGCTGAGGTTATTAGGTTTTTCTTTTCACAAATAAGGTGAATGAATCATAAGCCCAAGTCTGCTGTTTTATTTACCGAATTAGTGTTCTAAAAATAAAACAGCACTCTTTAAGGCCAACATTTATACCTAAATTCTGGGCCCTGAAATGTAATTGTGCACCTGGGCCCTTATTTAACTTCAAATTCTCCATCTGTGAAAGATGCATAATACCAGGTCTACTTTGCAGACAGTTATGGTAAGTCAGATGATGTCTGAAAAACACTTGAGACACACACGGAAAGTATGAAATTAGCAAAACATGCAGGGAATATTCAGCTATATTCATTACTGTGTTTGGGCAAAATATGGTAAAGAAATTGCTCAGAATAGTTTCTCTGAAGATGTTTGGGTATACTTAGTATGCTTTGCAAACCTTGGAATTGGATTTAATTTTTACTTAGAGAATTAAGCAGCTAATTATTGCCACAAAAAATAGTAGATTAAGGCCGTGCACAGTAGCTCACACCTGTAATCCTAGCACTTTGGGAGGCTGAGGCGGGTGGATCACCTGGGTTCAAGGGTTCGAGACCAGCATGGCCACTGTGGTGAAACCCCGTCTCTACTAAAAAAAAAAAAAAAAATTAGCCGGGCATGGTAGGGGGCGCCTGTAATCCCAGCTACTTGGGAGGCTGAGGCAGGAGAATCACTTGAACCCAGGAGGCGGAGATTGCAGTGAGGAGAGATCGCCCCACTGCACTCCAGCCTGGGCAACAGAGTGAGACTCTGTCTCAAACAAACAAACAAACAAAATAGTAGATTAAGTTTGGGCAACATAGCAAGACCCTGTCCCTACAAAAAATTAAAATAATTAGCTAGGCGTGGTGGCACAAGCCTGTAGTTCCAGCAACTCTGGAGGCTGAGGCAGGAGGATTGATTGAACCTAAGAGTTCTAGGCTGCAGAGAGCTATGATTGTGCCACTGCACTCTGTTACGGATGTACACATGTACTGAGTCATGATGGAAAATGGATTGATTTAGAAATGTTTGGGGATGATGGCTTGCTTACTTGCCCTTCTATGGTTCACTATAGCCTAGGCTATTTGGAGAAAAGCAAAACATTTGAAAGCTGAAACATTCAAAACATTCAAAGATTCAAAGCTGAAATCTGCGATCCATGCCATGAAACTCAAGGACAAAAAAAAAAAAAAAAAAAAAAAATGCGGCAGTTATTTTAGTGGCACCAAGTCCTGGGTCTGCTGGATCCCCAGCCTAGGAGGAGAGGGACATGAAGAAAAGTAAGGGCCAGCACATTTTGACTGTTCTGGGGAAAAGGAACTGCAGCAAGAAATAACTGCTCTGCTTAAAACATTCCTATTCTCTCTCTCTCTCCCTCTCTCTCGTCTCACTCTGTCGCTCAGGCTGGAGTGCAGTGATGCGATCTCGGCTCACTGCAACCTGTGCCTCCTGGGTTCATGTGATTCTCCTGCTTCAGTCTCCCTAGTAGCTGGGATTACATGTACCTACCACCACTCTCAGCTAAATTTTTGTATTTTTAGTAGAGAAGGGATTTCACCATTTTGGCCAGGCTGGCCTCGAACTCCTGACCTTGGGTGATCTGCCTGCCTCAGCCTCCCAAAATGCTGGGATTATAGGCATGAGCCACCGCGCCCAGCCAGCCTCTCTTCATTGGGAGTTTTCCATCCACTCTCCATCTCTTCTGCCTTTTCTTTTTAAATCTCCTCATCACTTCCTTGCAAACTCTCCATGCCTCCTAGTGCCTGAGGTAGGTATAAGACAGCTTGAAACCAGTAATCTACAATTCTTTCCTGGGCTTTCCGTTCTCACAACAGAGTCTGTGTCACCTGCTAAGGTACTGAAACTGACTCAGTTGTTTCATAGAGCAGATGTTTATGGTTTCTTTTGAATAAACATAGCAATTGACCCTTCTAGCCTGGTGTGGTGGAGTGTGCCTGTATTCCCAGCTACTTGGGAGGCTGAGGCGGGAGGATCCCTTGAGCCCAGGAGTTCTGGGCTGTAGTGCGCTATGCCAATCAGGTGTCTGCACTAAGTTTAGCATCAACTTCCTGGGAGTGGGGGACCACCATGTTGCTTAAGGAGGGGTGAACCAGTTCAGGTCAGAGACTGAGTAGATCAAAACTCCCGTGCTGATGAGTAGTGATGCCTGTGAATAGCCACTACACTTCATCCTGGGCAACATAGTGAGACCCTGTCTCAAAACAAAACAAAAGAAAAACAAAAAGAAAAACAAATTGACCTTTCCAGTCTTGAAATTTGAGAAAGTGACATTTGCCTTATCTGAGTTCCTTTCTCAGAAAATCAACCATCAGGCCTCCCAGATGGTATCAAGGAACTGAAACTTACCAGATCACTGCATTTGGACAATGAGATGCGGGACCCCTCATCTGTCATAATGGCCTAACAGACCACCTGCTGCCTGTTGATCAACTCCTCTCCCTTATCCCTCCCTAATTCCCGTTTTACTGCATGTAGTTGCATTTCTTCCTTCCCGTATAAACCCCTAATTTTAGTTGGTCAGGGAGACCAATTTGAAACTGATTTCCCATCTCCTTGGCCGGAGCACCCAATTAAAGCCTTCTTCCCTGGCACTACTGATTGGCTTTCTGTGCAGCAGGCGGCAGGACCTACACCAAACCCCTGGCATTTTGGCAACAGCACTGGTCATGCTAGGGAAAAAGTTCAAGATCTCAACTTCCAAGACCCAGGGAAGCCTCTCACAATTTCTAAAGGGCAGGGCAGAAGAGATCTTTGAAAGTGAATCTGAATGAGAATAAAAGTGCAATTTCACTTTAAATTTTCCAAAAAGCTTATTAAATTAGTATTTTCATATGCTTTTGAAAATTTTATTTATTTATTTATTTAGAGACGGAGTCTCATTCTGTCACCCAGGTTGGAGTGCGGTGGCGTGCTCTCGACTCACCGCAACCTCTGCCTTTCAGGCTCAAGCGATTCTCCTGCCTTAGCCTCCTGAGTAGCTGGGATACAGGTGGCACCACCATCATGCCCAGCTAATTTTTGTATTTTTTTTTTTTGAGACAGATTTTGCTAGTTTCGCTCTTGTTGCCCAGGCTGGAGTGTGATGGTGCAATCTTGGCTCACTGCAACCTCCACCTCCCTGGTTCAAGTGATTCTCCTGCCTCAGCCTCCCAAGTACCTTGGATTACAGGTGCCCACCACCACATCCAGCTGATTTTTTGTGTTTTAGTGGATATGGGGTTTCACCATGTTGGCAAGGCTGGTCTTGAACTCCTGTCCTCAAGTGATCCACCAACCTTGGCATCCCAGAAGGATGGGATTATAGGCATGAGCCGCAGCGCCTGGCCTAATTTTTATATTTTCAGTAGAGATGGGGTTTCACCACGTTGGCCAGGCTGGTTTCGAACTCCTGACCTCAGGTGATCCGCCTACCTCTGCCTCCCAAAGTGCTGGGATTGCAGGCGTGAGCCACCGTGACTGGCTGAAAACTTTATTTCAAAACTAATCATGCTGGTTGTAATATGCTCGTGTAGGTTACATGTGTATTTTTCCACAGATTTTTCTATGCTCCTTCAACCTTATATAAACCTGTACACACATATTTAGGGTTTTTCCTCCAAAAAAGTGACAAAAATGGGATCACACCATAATACATTCCTCCATAGTTTTATTCCCTCTTCCATCTCTACCCCTCCTCCACTTATTACCATGGACATTGCTACAGGACATACGGGAAGATGTCTCATTTGTTAAAATATACTTAATATTCTACAATAGGCTGGGTGCAGTTGCCCACACCTGTAATCCCAGCACTTTTGGGAGGCTGAGACAGGCGGATCACCTGAGGTCAGGAGTTCAAAACCAGCCTGGCCAAAATAGGGATACCCTGTCTTTACTAAAAATACAAAAATTAGCCGGGCATGGTGATGCGTGCCTGTAGTCCCTGCTATTCCGGAGCTGAGGCAGGAAAATCACTTGAATCCGGGAGTTGGAGGTTGCAGTGAGCTGAGATTGCACCACTGCACTCCAACCTGGGCAACAGGGCAAGATTCCATCTCAAAAAAAAAAAGAAAAAAATCCACAATAAGGAGATGTTACAATTCATTTAACTACAGGTTGAGTATCCCTAATCTGAAAAACCCCCAAATTAGAAACATAATGCTCAAAGGAAATGGTCCCTGAGCATTTTGATTTTTGAATTTTTGAATTAGGCATGAAAATATGCCAAAATCTGAAAAAATATCTGAAATTTTAAATACTTCTTTCCCAAGCATTTGGAATAAGTGATACTCAGCCTGTATTTGCTATTGATGGCCATTTTTTTTTACTAATGCAAGCAGAAAATAACATTAGAATTTAGGTAATTTTATTTCTGGCAGATAGATGCCTAAAGAGCAATCAACTGCTGTATCAAATGGTGCACATGGCCAGGTACAGTGGTTCATGCCTATAATCTCAGGGACTTGGGAGGTTGGGGTGGTAGGATTGCTTGAGGTCAGGAGTTTGAGACCAGCCTGAGCAACATAGCAAGGCTCTGTATCTACGAAAAATTAAAAAAAAATTAGCCGGGCATGGTGGTGCCTGCCTGTCTTCCCAGGTACTCAGGAGGCTGAGGTGGGAGGATCACTTGAGCCAGGGAGGTTGAGGCTGTAGTGAGCAGTGATCTTGCTACTGCACTCCAGCCTGGATGACAGGGCAAGACCCTCCTCCTGCAAAAAAAAAAAAAAGAAGTGCACATATTTAAAAATTTTAAGATACCACCAGGCCAGGTGCGGTGGCTCATGCCGTAATCCCAGCAGTTTGGGAGGCCGAGGCAGGTGGGTGTCCTGAGGTCAAGAGTTTGAGACCTGGCCGGGCATGGTGGCTCATGCTTGTAATCCCAGCACTTTGGGAGGCTGAGGCAGGCGGATCATGAGGTCAGGAGTTCGAGACCAGCCTGGTCAACACAGTGAAACCCCGTCTCTACTAAAAATACAAAAATTAGCTGGGCATGGAGGCGGGTGCCTGTAATCCCAGCTACTGGGGAGGCTGAGGCATGAGAATTGCTTGAACCCGGGAGGTGGAGGTTGCAATGAGCTGAGATCACGCCACTGCACTCCAGCCTGGGTGACAGAGCTAGACCTCATTTCAAAAAAACAAAACAAAACAATACAAAACAAAAAGCAGAGTTTGAGACCAGCCTGGCCAACATGGTGAAACCTCGTTTCTACTAAAAATACAAAAAAAAAAAAAAATTATCTGGGCATGGTGGCACGCACCTGTAATCCCAGCTACTTGGGGAGGCTGAGGCAGGAGAATCGCTTGAACCCAGGAAGCAGAGTTTGCAGTGAGCCAAGATCGTGCCACTGTACTCCAGCCTAGGCAACAAAGGGAGACTCCATCACACACACACAAAAAAAGATACCACCAAATTACTTTCTTGAAAGGTTAGAGCCAGTTATACTTCTATCAGTAAATGCATGAAAGTGCCTGTTCCTTCACTTCCTTGCCAATATCACAATTAATCTCTTACTTTTTCTTCAATATGATGGGTAGAAAATGATTTCTCATTGTTTAGCATTTCTCTGAGAGAAGTTGAATATCCTATTTTGCATTTAATTTTAATGTATCAATTTTCCCCATGCTCAGGGGTGAATATTAGACCTTTTTCTTGGTTGGTCATAACTTATTGGCATTTTACCTGTCTTACCTGTTGCACATATTTTCTCCTAGCTGTAATTTTTTTTTTTTTTTTTGAGACAGAGTCTTATTCTCTGTCACCTAGGCTGGAGTGCAATGGCACAATCTCAGCTCACTGCATCCTCCGCTTCCCGGGCTCAAGAGATTCTTCTGCCTCAGCTTCCTGAGTAGCTGGGATTACAGGCGCATGCCACCATGCTCAGATAATTTTTTTTTTTTTGTATTTTTAGCAGAGACAGGGTTTTACCATGTTGCCCAGGCTGGTATTGAACTCCTGACTTAAAGTGATCCACCAGCTTTGGCCTCCCAAAGTGCTGGGATTACAGGCGTGAGCCACTGTGCCCAGCTGAGCCATAATATCTTTAAACTTTTTTCTTGAGACAGGGTCTCACTGTGTTGCCTAGGCTGAGTGCAGTGGCCTGATCATGGCTCACTGCTTCCTCAACCTCTCAGGCTCAAGCAATCCTCCTACCTCAGCCTTTCTAGTAGCTGGGACTACAGGCATGTGTCATTATACCCAGTTAATTCTTTTTTTTTTTTTTTGTTTTTGAGACGGAGTCTTGTTCTGTCGCCCAGGCTCAGGCTGGAGTGCTGTGGTGCAATCTCAGCTCACTGCAATCTTTGCCTCCCAGGTTCAAGTGATTCTCCTGCCTCAGGCTCCCAAGTAGCTGGGACTACAGGCGTGTGCCACTATACCCGGCTAATTTTTTGTATTTTTAGTAGAGATGGGGTTTCACCGTGTTAGCCAGGCTGGTCTTGAACTTCTGACCTTAGGTGATCTGCCCACCTCAACCTCCCAAGTGCTGGCATTACAGGCGTGAGCCACCGCACCCAGCCTACACCCAGTTAATTCTTTAATTTTTGTACAGGCAGAGTCTTGCTATGTTGCTCAGGCTGGTCTTGAACTCCTGGACTCAAGTGATGCTCCTGCCTTGGTCTCCCAAAGTGCTGGGATTATAGGCATGAGCCACTGTGCCTGGACTCTTTAAACTTTAAGTGTCTTCTGTCATTCCGAAATTTTACATTTTTATGTAGTTAAATCTGTTGGTATTTTCCTTGATAATTTTTAGGTTTCTGTTTTTCTTAAGAAAGTCTTTTAACCCTTAGGTTAAATATTTCCTTATATTTTCTACTAACACAGTTTTTTGTTGTTGTTGGTTGTTTGTTTGTTTTTTGAGATGGAGTCTCGCTCTGTCGCCCAGGCTGGAGTGCAGTGGTGTGATCTCGGCTCACTGCAATCTCCATCTCCCAGGGTCAAGTGATTCTCCTGCCTCAGCCTCCCGAGTAGCTGGGACTACGGACACATGCCACCACTCCCAGCTAATTTTTTGCATTTTTAGCAGAGACGGGATTTCACCGTGTTAGCCAGGATGGTCTCCATCTCCTGACATCGTGATCCGGCCGCCTTGGCCTCCCCAAGTGTTGAGATTACAGGCGTAAGCCAGTAACTGATAGTTTTATGTTTACATTTAGTTCTGTAACTGATATAAAATATAATTTTTTTTTTGAGATGGAGTTTTGCTCTTGTCACCCAGGCTGGAGTGTAGTGGCAGAATCTAGGCTCACTGCAACCTCTGCCTCCTGGGTTCAAGAGATTCTCCAGCCTCAGCCTCTTGAGCAGCTGGGATTACAGGCAGCCGCCACCACGCCAGGCTTTTTTTTTTTTGAGTCGGCGTCTCGCTCTGTCGCCCAGGCTGGAGTGCAGTGGCTCACTGCAACCTCCGCCTCCTGGGTTCAAGTGATTCTCCTGCCTCAGCCTCCCGAGTAGCTGGGACTACAGGCATGCGCCACCATGCCCAGCTAATTTTTGTATTTTTAGTAGAGACACAGTTTCAGCATGTTGGCCAGGATGGTCTCGATCTCTTGACCTGGTGATCTGCCTGCCTTGGCCTCCCAAAGTCTTGGTATTACAGGCGTGAGCCACCACGCCCAGCTAATTTTTGTATTTTTAATAGAGACTAGGTTTTGTCATTTTGGCCAGGCTGGTCTTGAACTCCTGACCTCAGGTGATCTGCCTACCTGGGCCTCCCAAAGTGCTGGGATTACAGGCGTGAGCCACTGTGCCTGGCCCACATGTTTATTATTTCAGATATTTACTCCACATCTACTAGGTCCAAAGCATGGTGGGATATACACACACATTGCTAACTCCCTTGCCCTTAAGGAGCTCACAGTCTAGCCTGAAGGCAGATAATTAAGCAGCTCTAATACAATACAAGTTTGAATAAATCCAGACCTATGAAGGAATTTAAGTAGAGTACTGGTTTCCAGCAACTGGAGCAAATACTTGGTATGGGGTACAAGGGAAGCTTCAGAGAAAAGAACTGTGGTAAAAGAAGAGGCCTAAGTCTGAAATGTCATTGTGACCAAATGCACACACCATCAGCTTGCACTGAAAAAGTCAAATAAATCGATCCTTAAAATAATCCATTATGGCTGTGGTACCGGGAAGATGATCATGAAACAAAAATGTTAAGTTCTTTGATAATGAAATTAGTATAAAATTAAAAAAATAAGTTTAGATGATGACTCAGATGTGATCTACATTTGACATTTCTTGAAGTTCCAGCTTTTTAGAAAAAAATGAATATTCAGAATCAGAAAATCTTTGTTTAGAGATGGGGTCTGGCTCTGTTGCCCAGGCTGGAGTGCAGTGGGGTGATTTTAGCTCACTGCAACCTCTGCCTCCCGGGCTCAAGTGGTCCTCCTGCCTCAGCCTCCCAAGTAGTTGGGACCATAGGGGCACACTACCGTGCCTAATTGTTTGTATTTTTGGTAGAGATGGGGTTTCACCGTGTTGCCCAGGATGGTCTCGAACTCCCCAACTCAAGTGATTCACCTGCCTTGGCCTCCCAAAGTGCTGGGATTACCAGTGTGAGCCACTGCGCCTGGCCCCAGAAAATCTTAAGGAAATGTTTTATTAAATGTTTACATTTTCTTACTAAGATAGAGCTATTGATGTATTGAACAAATAGCTGTATCAAAACAGCAGCCTAGCTTTAGCATTAACAGAAAAAGGGCTCATTACCATGTTACCAAACAACAATATATTTTGTTAACACTGTAAGATAAAATTTTGACTTTACAATCTCAATTGTAGTTATTTTAAACTAAAGGGACATTTCTGAGAGCTTGTATTAGCAGGGAGTTCTGTGTGCTTATAAACCAATCAGTACGTTTTCAAGTCAAGAAGCCTGTTTTCAGTTAAAATAAAAACTGCTGTCCAGAAATACATCTGTATATTTATTTTGAGTGAATTTAATTTATATTCTAGAATGTATCATCTCTTTTGAAACAGATTTTTTTTTTTTTTTTTTGGAGACAGAATTTCACTATGTCACCCAGGCTGGAGTGCAGCGGCACGTTCTCAGCTCACTGCAACCTCTGCCTCCTGGGTTCAAGCGATTCTCCTGCTTCAGCCTCCCGAGTAGCTGGGACTACAGGCACGCGTCACCATGCCTGGCTAATTTTTGTATTTTTAGTAGAGACAGGGTTTCACTGTGTTGCCTAGGCTGGTCTCGAACTCCTGACCTCAGGTGATCCGCCTGCCTCAGCCTCCCAAAGTGCTGGGATTACAGGTGTGACTCACCTCCCTGGCCTTGAAGTAGATTTTTAAAAGCTTGCACCTTGTCCATTTACATGTTTAAATACTAAAATAATACTTCAGTTACATCCCAAGTGTTAGCAAAAATTTTTCAGGTGTTTACAAGTACAGGCCCTATTCTACGCACTCTTCATATTGACTTATTTAGTTCTCCTAACAACTCCCTAACCCTACCACAGACACAGACAGAGAAAAGAAAGGGAGTTAGGAAGTTGTCTAGAAACACAAGCCATAGTTTAATAAAAATAAGAGTGGTTTTATTGATTACATACAATTTTAGCTATATTAATATATATTATAAACTTTAAGAATTAGAAATCAGTGACTTTTATTTTTTAACCAAGAATAATCTAAGTTATGGCAGCATGTTCAATGAAAATTATTTAAGTCCGGCACAATTTTTCTATATCTGTTTCTCAGATAATCAGGAACATCATCCAAGCTTTACATTACGATACCATAATGACCCTCAGAACACAAGTTCCATTAAATAGAAATGAAGCAACATGTTTTCTTTTTTAGGAAAGACCCCCCTTTTGTCATATAGACATAACCCTAATAATCTTACTCTACTGTACAAATAACTTTTCACCCACAAGAGCTGCCTCAAGTAACTTTCATTTTGGAAAGCTATCAAGGCATGAGACAGAGTAGCAAAATGCCACTCTCGACTTTGCATCTTGGAGTTTCAATTTTGCTTTAGGATTTAGACCCCAGTTTATAATTAAAACCAAATCATTCCCCCATTATTATACTTATGTAGGAAAGCCTTGCAGTGTCCACTGTTAACACAAAGAGAGAAAATGTCAAATAGTTTGAGCAAGTATTTGGCAGACCACAGACATGAAACAGTGCCGTCGGAAACGAAAACACTTTAGTGTTTTAGAGGTGAAGAGACTGATGGGTGTCATTCAAACTTCTCATCTCCTTCTTCCACATCTTTCAAATTGAGTACTTCCAAAGAACCTTTGCCTTTGGTTTCCTTTTTTATTAGCTCATCAATTTCTCGGAAGCAGCCCGGGTCAATCAGACATACCTGAAACATTTAACGTAGCAGTTTACCATACGAGGATGAGCAACACACAGAATAAACTCAGCTTTAACTTCCTTTGAGGCAAGCACAATGCTTTCCAGATCTCTAGTAATACCACAGTTCTATGGTGCAATAGATAAGACAATGGGTAGGGCAGCACACTGGGTTCCAGTTCAGCCTCTGCCCTCCAGTATCCATGTAGCCACCTGTGACAAGGCATTAATCCCTATGTTTAAACACTTACTCTGATTCTTCAGCTGTAAATGGAAGGGACAAACTAGAAAACTCTGATTCTTTTCATACTAAAATTTAGCTTACATTTTATAGCTCAATAAAGTCACCTCCATGTATGAGGGAGAAAAAGCAATGTGAAGACTTATTTAGACACCATGTGTATGTTTATTTTTTTTTATTTTTTTTGAGATAGAGTGCAGTGGTGTGATCTCAGCTCACTGCAGCCTCCGCCCCTCAGGTTCAAGTGATTCTCCTGCCTCAGCCTCCCAAGAAACTGGGATTACAGGCACCCACCACCACACCTGGCTTATTTTTCGTATTTTTAGTAGAGACAAGGTTTCACCATGTTATCTGCTCGCCTCGGCCTCCCAAAGTGCTGGGATTACAGGCACGAGCCACTGTGCCCGGCCCCATGTGTACAGTTTTGCAAAGATTTCAGAACTTCAAGTATTGTCAGA
Source organism: Pongo pygmaeus (assembly GCF_028885625.2). Lineage (NCBI taxonomy): Eukaryota > Metazoa > Chordata > Mammalia > Primates > Hominidae > Pongo > Pongo pygmaeus. The sequence continues at coordinate 20,491,218 of NC_072379.2, read as the reverse complement.
TGGGTTAGTTCACATCTACAGTGGATACTCACATACTCATACACTTCTCTACAGCTCATTTACTTTTAAAAAGAAGCTGCAGACCAGGCGCGGTGGCTCAAGCCTGTAATCCCAGCACTTTGGGAGGCCGAGGCGGGTGGATCACCTGAGGTCGGGAGTTTGAGACCAGCCTGACCAACATGGAGAGACCCCGTCTCTACTAAAAATACAAAATTAGCTGGGCGAAGTGGCACATGCCTGTAATCCCAGGTACTCGGGAGGCTGAGGCAGGAGAATCGCTTGAACCCAGGAGGCAGAGGTTGCAGTGAGCTGAGATCACGCCATTGCACTCTAGCCTGGGCAACAAGAGTGAAACTCACTCTGTCTCAAAAAAAAAAAAAAAATAAATAAATAAATAAATAAATAAGCTGCAAAGCCTTGAAAACATGAATTTGTAGACAGCTGAATTTACACTGTGTTTGAAGCTGTGGGGTGAGGTCATAAGGACATAATGGTTTTGCTGCTTCTTTAAAATGTTCTGTGTTTAGTGTCATCAGGTTCACACACTTAATATCCTCTGGAAACACCCTCACAGACATACTCCAAATAATGCTTTATCAGGCTTCTAGGGATTCCTTTCCAGTCAAGTTGACACCTAAAATTACATCCACAATTCCATAGTTTATCAACTTGGCACCCAGACACATCTCTTTAAACCATTTTTAATTTTCAAATAAGACAATAACAAGGTCCTAGCTTTTCCTAACATGATGCAATTAACCAGACGCGACTCTCCTGCTACAACTCAAAGAGTGCTAATCCTTTCGCCAGAATTCAGCTTTCAGAATTTCATCATTCAGGATTCAAAAATTTTTTTTTTTTTTGAGATGGAGTTTCGCTCTTGTTGCCCAGGCTGGAGTGCAATGGTGCAATCTTGGCTCACCGCAACCTCTGCCTCCCAGATTCAAGTGATTCTCCTGCCTCAGCCTCCCAAGTAGCTGGGATTACAGCCATGTGCCACCATGCCTGACTATTTTGTATTTTTAGTAGAGACTGGGTTTCTCCATGTTGGTCAGGCTGGTCTCAAACTCCCGACCTCAGGTGATCCACCTGCCTCAGCCTCCCAAAGTGCTGGGATTACAGGTGTGAGCCACCGTGCCCAGCTAGGATTCAATCTTTTGGAACTGTGATTTTCAAGATATTAGAAGTTCAGGCTTTGGACTTTAGAAATTTTGATTTTTTTATGATTTCAACATTGGGATTGTGGCATTTGGGATTGTCTTTTAGGATTATGATCAGCACTGCAGTAAAGCACGCAATTGAGCTATCTCTGAAAACTCAATGTAAATTTCCATAGTGTGCTTTGTACTAATTTTTGCAAAATTTTTAAGGTAATTGGAATTATCAATCTTCCACTAAAATAGCAATTTTTAAGTGGCTTATTTTAAATAGTTGCTAAATTTGCTAAAATCATGTATCTAAAACACTATGCATAATATATGACAAAAATAAATGCTGGGAAAAAAATAAAAGGATTTGTGGTAAACAAGGCTGACCGACCTTTAGTCTTAAGAAAATATCTGGCTGGTCGCGGTGGCTCACGCCTGTAATCCCTGCACTTTGGGAGGCCGAGGCAGGTGGATCATGAGGTCAGGAGATCAAGACCATCCTGGCTAACACGGTGAAACCCCGTCTCTACTAAAAAATACGAAAAATTAGCCAGGCTTGGTGGTAAGTGCCTGTAGTCCCAGCTACACGGGAGGCTGAGGCAGGAGAATGGCGTGAACCCAGGAGGCCAAGCTTGCAGTGAGCCGAGATCGCGCCACTGCACTCCAGCCTGGGCGACAGAGCGAGACTCCATCTCAAAAAAAAAAAAAAAAAAAAAAAAGAAAAGAAAATATCTGACTGTTTACAACGTCTAAATGTTTGCTACAAATTTATTACTAGAGAATACAATATTTAGGTAACATGAAGCAAAGAAAATATTTGACTCTTACGATTTCTAACTGTTGGCCATAATCTTCACTTTCTATGACCTTGATCAGTGGCTTGAGCTTTTCTTTCAGCTTCTTGCCTTCATTCACTGGAAGGATGAACCGAAGCCTCATGTGAGCACGTTCTATCTTCATTTTCTCTTTTAACTGCTTTATCACTTCCAAAGCCTACCAAGACAAAATCGAGAATGCAATTTCTTCTACTATATTATTTCATAAGATTTTCAAAAACAAAGTAGTTTCCATGTAATTGGATTAGGTAATGGTTTCTTAGGTATAACATTAAGAACATAAGTGACCGTTAAAAAAAAAAATAGAAAAATTGGACTTATCAAGAAGAAAAGCTTTTGTGTTTCAAAAAACTATGAAGAAAGTGAAGGCCAGGTGTGGTGGCTCACTCCTGTAATCCCGGCACTTTGGGAGGCCGAGGCGGGTGCATCACAAGGTCAGGAGTTGGAGACCAGCCTGGCCAACATGGTGAAACTCCGTCTCTACTAAAAATACAAAAAAAGAAAAATCAGCTGGGTGTGGTAGCGCACGCCTGTAATCCCAGCTACTCAAGAGGCTGAGGCAGGAGAATTGCTTGAATCCGGGAGGCAGAGTTTGCAATGAGCCGAGATCGCGCCGCTGCACTCTACCCTGGGCGACAGAGTGAGACTCCATCTCAAAAAAAAAAAAAAAAAAAAAAAAAAAAAAAGGCAGAGCAAAGAACCTGAACAGAGATTTCTCAAAAGAAAACAGACGAGGCACCAATAAGCACATGGAAATATGCTCAAATCATTATTAAGGAAATGCAAATCAAAACCACGACAAGATACCACTAGGATGGCCATCATCAAAAAGGCAGACAATGACAAGTATTACTGAGAATGTGGAGAAACTGAACTCTTAAACACTGATGGTGGTAATGTAAAATGGTGCAGCTGTTTTAGAAATAGGTTTGGTAGTCCCCAGGTATACAGAAATGAAAACATATGTCTACACAAAGACATACAAGAAATTTTATAGCAGCATTGCTCATCATAGCTCAAAAGTGAAAGCAACCCAATGTCTATCAACTGATAAATGAATGAACAAAATGTGTTTTTTTCCGTACAGTGGGCTATTATTCCGGCATAAAGAAATGACATGCTGATGCAGGTTACAACATGTATGAACCATGAAAAGGCCATATATTGTATGATTCCATTTATATGAAATGTCCAGAATTGACAAGTCCATAACGAGAGGAGATTAGTGGTTGGGAGGGGCCTGCGGGGGGAAAATGGGGGATGGCTACTAATGGACACTGACTTTCTTTTTGTGGTGATGAAAATGTTCTCAACCAGGTAGCAGGGAAGGTTCCCAAACTTTGTTAATATACCACTTAAAGTGTACACACTTTATGAGTGTGAAATTTATGGTATGTGAATTATATATAAGTTAAAAAATTCAAAAAGAGGTGTTAAAATGACCCTTTAAAAACTCAAGTTTTGTCTTTAAAAGTTTGATTTGGATAGGAAGAAGAAAGTCCTATACACATATTTGTGTTTACTTGGAAAAAAAAATTACCTATCTTTACAACTCTGTCCTTTTCCTCCATCTCTTCCACAAATCTTCTACCCACTTGCTTCCATGCAGACCCATTTTTTTAATTTAATTTTTTATATTAAAAAAATTAGAGGTAGGGTACGGTAGCTGACGCCTGTAATCCCAGCACTTTGGGAGGCCAAGGCGGATGGATCACCTGAGGTCAGGAGTTCAAGACTAGGCTGGCCAACATGGTGAAACCTCAACTCTACTAAAAATACAAAATTAGCTGAGTATGATGGCGCGTGCCTATAATCTCAGCTACTCGGGAGGCTGAGGCAGGAGACTTGCTTGAACGCGGGAGGTGGAGATTGTAGTGAGCCGAGATCGTGCCACTGCACTCCAGCCTGGGCAACAGAGTGCGACTCTGTCTCAAAAAAATAAAAAAATTAAAAAAAAAAATTTAGAGATGGGCGTCCCTATGTTTCCCAGGCTGTTTCCAGGCCTCAAGCAATCCTCCCATCTTGGCTCCCAAAGTGCTAGGATTACGGGCATGAACCATTGTGCGTGGCCCCAGACCCATTATTTTAATGATTTCTTCAGAGAAAACTGATTTCCATGGCTATATTTTGATGACATGAGAAACCACTCACCTGCTGTTTTGTACTCTTGTTGGTTTTCACCGAATAGTGGATGTCCTTCATGGCTCTCTCAATAAGGATCACGGTGTATGGCCTCTTTGTTTCAGGATTCACACATTTGTCTGCCACAATAGTTGCAATGTCTCTAAACATCTGCTCCAGTTGTGTGTGTCTTTCTTTATCTGATACTTGAACTTCTCCTTTAGTCAAAATCTAAAAAAATGCCAACACATTTAAGAAATCACTATCTTTCTCTATCACACACTATTTATTAACTAACCATAAAAAATGAGTAACTGGAGAGAAAATTAAATTTCATCCTCTCCAGCTATTAATATGTAAGTAATGGTTTGAGCTTTGCCCAAAAGATGCAAGAATCTTTTGGCTGGGCGCAGTGGCTCACATCTGTAATCCCAGCACTTTGGGTGGCTAAGGCGGGCATATCACCCGAGGTCAGGAGTTTGAGACCAACCTGGCCAACATGGTGAAACCCCATCTCTACTAAAAATCCAAAAATTAGACGGGCAGGGTGGTGGGCACCTGTAATCCCAGCTACCCTGGAAGCTGAGGCAAGAGAATCGCTTGAACCCAGGAGGCAGAGGTTGCAGTGAGCTGAGTGCAGTTAAGTGCAGTGCACTCCAGCCTGGGCAACAGAGCAAGACTCTGTCCTCCCCAAAAAAAAAGGGTCTGAAAGATGAAATACTTGAAAACAAATTCAGTTTTCAGGTATACCACATTCTATAAATGAGGTAATTTATAGAAAAATGAGGTAATTTAGTAGAAAATCTGATTTCAGGAGGTTTTGGCCAAAAAAAACCAAAAAACAAACAAAACCACCAAGTTCTTTATTATTAGAAGTGACACTGTGCAGTTCACATTATTGCTTGGTTAGTCTTTCCTCCAGAAAAATAGCCTTTAATGTTTAATATATCTACAAATACGTTATAAATAGCTATGCTGCAGCTGTTACCCACCTGCTTACAGATTTCAGTTTGGTCATCTGTTCCAAACGCACTGATGAGATCTTCCTTCTTGGCAACCTGACCTTTAGAAACATTTACAAACACTGAGTGGGTCTGCAGAACTTCATCAAGGTCTTTTTCCCTTGTGAGGGCAGGAGAGAAAGTCCTATGTGAATATACTTGAAACTTGGACATGCATTTACAGTTAAATACGAGATGGCAACAACATGAACGGCAAGACACAACAAATCCCCTTGATGACCTTTAGTGTCGAGGGCAGTTTTCTTTTTCTTACCCCCCCACCCCCGCCCCTAGATGGAATTTCACTGTTTTTGCCCAGGCTGGAGTGCAATGGCACGATCTCGGCTCCCTGCAACCTCCGCCTCCCGGGTTCAAGTAATTCTCCTGCCTCAGCCTCCTGAGTAGCTGGGATTACAGGCATGCGCCACCACACTCGGCTAATTTTGTATTTTTAGTAGAGATGGGGTTTCATGTTGCAGGCTGGCCTCGAACTCCTGGCCTGAAGTGATCTGCCCGCATTGGCCTGAGGGAACATTTTCAAAACTCAGAACCGTATTTGCCTTACCATTTGCTCACTGGAGAAAAATGTCATGGGAGGACGTAAGAAACACAAGGGTGGGGTGGGGCAGGGCGGGGTGGGGTGCAGACAGCTGCTGCCACGGAATGCCAGTCCCTAGATGGCAGCAGTGAAGACACTACGCACTTTAAACTGCTAGGGCTACTGAGATCTATGACACCAGATGTACCCACAACTCGGAAGACTAGGTTCTCAGCCATCATTATTCTAGGAAAAGGACCACAATTATGAGATTTCTTGGCTGCAGCTTTTATGACACCAACAAAACAAAACCCCAAACCAACAACCCAATCCGAACCAACCAAATAAAGAAGAAACCCTTGGCTTAGGCGCCAAGCTCGGACAGTGACGTCTCATGCTTACAGCAGGAATGTTCCATTTCCTCCCCGGCCAACACCCCAGCCTGGCCCATTCACTCGACTTGGGCAGAGACAGGCCGCCTCGGAGGTGACGGCTCAGGCCCAGGCCCAGACCCGAGGGAGGGGGCTACTCACACGCCGCTCCGCCAGCCGACGACCTTGTTTTTGTAGCAGGCGATTTCGAAGCGCTTCCCGGCGCGCTTCATCCGTACCACGGCCACATTGGTTAGGCGGATCTGGTTGGTGGGGGTGAAGATCGACATCACGGCTGTTCAAAGACCTAGGAGCCGGCGAACCAGGGCTGACCCGCACCGCCCAGCCTAAAGGCCACCAGTGCCTCGCGGTAACGACCGAGCGGCGCGCGGCACTGACCCAATCGCAAGTGCGCGGCGCCGCGACTCACTAGCTTCAGGCAGCCGCCACAGTGCGTCTGCCAGCCTTACTGCGCAGGCGTCAGGTGCGGCAGAAGCCGGGAGGGGAAAAGTGAGCGACGACGCCTGCGCATTGTGGCTTTTTACGCCATCTTTCCACGCCCAAAAAGGGAGGTGCTTTTCCTTGGCGTAATTTACTTTCGCCAATGAGCTGAGAGCTCTGACAGGATCCTCGCGGATGTTTAGTGACCGGGTTGAAACACAGCGTTGGCACCACCTCGTTCCGCGGAATTCAAGGGCCAGACCCACTTTATAATAGAAATATTTTTAATAATAGAATTATTTTATAATAAATATTTTTATTTATTCACCTTATTATAATAGAAATATTTTAATATAAAATGTAGACAAAAAAGTGTAATGAACCTTCCATGTACCCATCACCCCGCTATCAACATTTTGCCATCCTTGTTTTATTCCTCTTTTTTCATTTTTTTTGTTGCTTTTTTATTTACACTTTTTTTTAAAAGTCAGTCTCACTCTGTCACCCAGGCTGGAGTGCAGTGGCAGGGTCATGGCCCCACTGCAGCTTCGACTTCCTGGGCTCGAGCGATCTTCCAGCGTTAGCTTCCCAAGTAGCTGGTACTACAGGTGTGAGCGGCCACGCCAAGCTAATTTAATTAAATAAATAATTTTAAAAAAATGTACAGACGAGGTCTCACTATATTGCTTAGGCTGGTCTCGAACTCCTGGGCTCAAGCGATCCTCCCGCTTCGGCTTCCCAAAGTGCTGGGATTACAGGTTTGAGTCACAGCGCCCGGCCGGTTGGGGGTATTTTAAAGAAACCATCATATGGTTTCAGCATTAAATACTTCAGCCTATAGTCCTTAACAGATACACGCGACGAGATCAACTACAATTCCTTAATATCATCTAATAGCGAGTCCATCCTCGGGTTTCCCAAAAATAATGCCTTTCTACAGTCGGTTTATTCCAATTAAGATCCAAACGGCCTACTTAGCATTTCCCCCGCTCCCCACTCCTTTTCTCTTTTAATTTTCCCATGCCAATCATTTCTCTCTCGACCCGCCTTTTCCCAGTCTGAGCCAATCCAAACGGAGGCGGAAGCGCTCCGGCTTCATCGCCCGGAACTCTGGGCGGTGCTTATTTCTTGACACGCCCCCTTTCCCCTCTGAGCCAATCGGAGCAGGGCCGAGAGCGCACCGGGCACCGGCTTCCTTTCCCAGAGCTCTGGGCTTTCCTCTGGGCCCACCTCTTCGTCCTCTGAACCAATCAGGACCGGTCTGCCAGTGTCATGGCTGCCCACACCTCTGCAGGCACTTTGTACGCCACTAACGCGGCGTGGTAGCTCGGTGCGTCTCGCCGTACCAATGCTAACCATCGGGCTATCGAGGTCTGAGATCCTAGTCTCCTGTCGGCTCTGAGGAGGATGGGTAAGGGCACCCGGCGGGCAAGGACCCTGGGGCGACAGGGGAGGTAAACGTTTTACTGAGACCCTCTCCTGGCGGAGTGGCGTCCTCGGTCCCCTTCCTTCGGAGACTGTTGCACTTGACAGCACCGGATAGCCGCCGCTGAGAGCAAGGAGGACTGATCCTTACTTTCGACCGGACTTTTGCCTTTTGAGGCTACGGGGTTAGACAGAAAACTACTCCTCCCACTTTACCCACGTGTGTTGGGACTTTTGCACCTGTAAAGCCTGAATTTCAGGCTTCGACTTTTGAAATTGCTCCCAGGTTGAACGTTTGAAGCCAGGTCCCTGCATATCTCTCTTAAAAAAAAAAATGAGTCGTAAGGTCAGTTACTTGAGAATCTTTTACAAGTTTAACTGTGAGTCTTTGAAAGTACGATTAGTAAAAAGAGTACTTTTACTACTTAAGCTTTTTTTATGGAGCAAGCACAACAAAACAAAATTAACTTAATTTCACATGAAGTATTTTTACTTTATGTTCCCTTCTGTTGCTTCTAAATGCTCATTTCGAAGTGAAGATACAATTTTATATTGTTTTTTCTTTGAGTTAGTGTTAACAGTATGATAATTTTATTACGTTACTACATAGTGTGTTATTTTTATTACAGTTGATTTTTTTCCCCCCGAGATGGAGACTTGCTCTGTCGCCCAGGCTGGAGTGCGGTGGCGCGATCTTGGCTCACTGCAACCTGTGCCTCCCAGGTTCAAGCAGTTCTCCTGCCTCAGCCTCCCGAGTAGCTGGGATTACAGGCTCGTGCCACCACGCCCGGCTAATTTTTGTATTTTTAGTAGAGGCGGGGTTTCACCATGTTGGCCAGGCTTGTCTCGAACTCCTGACCTCAGGTGATCTGCCCGCCTCAGCCACCCAAAGTGCTGGTATTACAGGCATGAGCCACCGCGCCCGGCCAACAGTTGATTTTTAAATTAGATTTCTTACCTGGGTTGTTGAATGTAAGGTTGGTTTTATTTTCTTCTTAAAATCGGGATGGATATCTTTGTATATGTAGCTTTAAATGAAATTATCTGTGTGTGTCATTTTAAATTTAGATCCTTCTATGGATACATGGGACCTCTCCTCACCTTTAATATCATTATGGATAAACAGGTTTTACATTTATTTGGGCTTTGCTGTTAGCATTAGCCTTTGGATTTGTGTCCAGATTGTCATCAAGACACAGGTAAGTGGAGTTATTTTTTTTTAATAGAGTATTTAGGCATCAGATTTTATAGAGGATTTAAACACTAAAAGGAACCTTTAATTACTTTTGTGTTTGGTCTTTAGACATTTTAATGAAATGCCTAAAATAAATTTCTTCTAAGTTTTTGGAGACTAAGTTATCTTGGATTAAGTTATTTACTTTTTCTTTGATAGCTGTGTCTGATTTTTAAGATACAGGAAGATTTTCGTAATGAAAAGTGAACCTTTTATATGAAAAACAAATTTGTTTTATACCTTTAAGGGTCAGTAGTCCTCTCTTTCCTTTCCATTAATTAAGGATCAGAAAATAAGTTCCTACTATTATTCTACTAAAATACCTTATAAGATAAAAGTATGTAAAGTTTTTTCTTGGAGGGAATGGAAATCATGAGCCTTAAAAATGTGGGTCCTGCCTATTAAAGGAACTTATTATACCAAGGAGCTAATATTTGAGGAATACAACCAGAAAGATTAAGAGAAAAATACAGTGTGTCAGATTAAGAGAAAAATAAAGTGTGTCAGTATCTGTGCTAATTTTCATCCCTGCTGAAGTTGGGAAATGATTTAGACTTGATGGATTTTGTGTAATTATTTGTCTTCAAGGGCAGGAACTTACAGGAAAAATCTGTTCCAAAAGCAGCTCAGGATTTGATGACAAATGGTTATGTCTCCCTTCAAGAGAAAGACATCTTTGTCTCTGGAGTGAAGATTTTTTATGGTTCTCAGACTGGAACAGCAAAGGTAAGAACTTTATATGATGCTTTTCCTTTGGTTTCCTGACATTTTAAGAAAATCCCTTTAGCAGTGAACTTTAGCAGTGAACTGTCCTTTTGCAGTGAACTGAATTGGTCATCTAACCTTCTTTATTCTTTCTCCCAGCCTTTTCCCCTCAAATATTTTCCTTTCGGCAATGGTAGGCGGGTTTCATCTCCTGTGCCCAGTTAGAGCTGATTGGTGGTGTCTGGTGGTCACTGTCTTGAGGGGGCCTTTGTTCTGAAGCTTGCTTCTGTCTCAGCAGGCTAGACAAAGTTGTGAGTCTATTATCGATGCCCATGGGTATGGAAGTAGGGAATAGGGAAAAAAGGATGGCACCAATAGTTCCAATATGGGCCTGACTTTCACATCACACATCTATGTTTATTTTTTATTTTGTTTTTTGAGACATCTCACTCTGTCACCCAGGCTGGAGTGCAGTGGCATGATCTCGGCTCACTGCAACCTCCACCTCCACCTCAAGCGATTCTCCTGCCTCAGCTTCCTGAGTAGCTGGGATTATAGGTGCCTGCTACCACGCCTGGCTAATTTCTGTATTTTTAGTAGAGATGGGGGTTTCGCCATGTTGGCTAGGCTGCTCTCAAACTCCTGGGCTCAGGTGATCCACCTGCCTTGGCCTCCCAAAGTGCTGGGATTACAGGCGTGAGCCACTGCACCTGGCCTCACGTCACACATCTATGTAATGAAACTTGTTTTGATTTCTAATAGTGCTGAAAGTGTTAAAGGTAGACACTAAAGTAGATACAGCCGATATCTAGTTGAAAAATGGTTCCTATTCTCTCTCTTTTTTGGCGGGGAACAGTGTCTGGCTGTGGTGCCATCTAAGCTTCAGTTGCTTATCTGTGAAATGGTAAATTGCAGATGGTAATAATATGGTTATCTCAGGGTCACTGTGAGGATTTAGTGAGATTATCTGGTATGTACTTTGATTTCTCCTTTTTTCTTTTTTTTTTTTTGGAGACAGGGTCTCGCTCTGTTGCCCAGGCTGGAGTGCAGTTGTGCCGTCTTCGCTCACTGCAACCTCTGCCTCTCGGGCTCAAGGCATCCTCCCACCTCAGCCTCCTGAGTATCTGGGACTATAGGTGCATGCCACCATACCTGGCTAATTTTTGTATTTTTTGTAGAGGTGGGGTTTTGCCATGTTGCCCAGGCTGGTCTTAAACTCTTGGGCTCAAGCAATCTGCCCACCTCGGCCTCCTAAAGTGTTGGGATTACAGTCGTGAGCTACCGTGCCCAGCCCCATTCTCTAATTATATCTAGATGCTACCTGTTTCTGTGTTACAAGGTCACAGCTATTTACAAAAATTTTTATTTTATTTTTGAGATGGTGTCTCACTCTGTCCCCCAGCCTGGAGTGCAGTGGTGTGATCTCGGCTCACCACAACCTCTGCCTCCTGGGTTCGAGCAATTCTTCTGCCTCAGCCTCGCTGGTAGCTGGGATTGACAGGTGCCTGCCATCACACCTGGTTAATTTTTGTATTTTTAGTAGAGACGAGGTTTCACCATATTGGCCAGGCTGCTCTCGAACTCCTGACCTCAGATGAGCCACCCACCTCAGCCTCCTAAAGTGCTGGGATTACAGGTGTGAAGCACCGCTCCCAGCCAAAAAATTTATTTATTTTTTTTGTAGAGACAAGATCTTGCAATCTTGTCCAGGCTGGTCTTGAATTCCTGGCTTCAAGATATTCACCCACCTTGGCCCTCAAAGTGCTGAGATTATAGGCATGAGCCACCAGGCCTAGCCAGGTTACAGCTAGTTAGTGCTTTCTAGGAAAAGATTTTAAGGAAGGCTAGCATGAAAATAAATTAGAGGAAAAATCAAGGTCTGTTATTTTTGTGGACTACTTCAGAGGGTTCTACTGCCCTCTTGTGGCAGTTGTGCAGAATAGTACTTCTTAGGTTTTCACTACTTGAGCGCAGATACTTTGCTTCATTTTACAGTCGAAGGTCACTTGTTAAGTTAAACCTTAAGCAATGGAGGTGGGAAACCTGAAAAAAAGCAAAAAGGTGTCTGAGCAGCCAAAGCAAAGTCGTTTTAATGTTACTCATAAAAAACCTTATTCAGAGCCTCTTTATGCATGTTTTTACCTTTTTTAAAAAAATGATCAAAAAGATCAAATGAATACTTGCAGATGGTAACAAATCCAGGTGTACAGAAAGTTCATAATGAAACGTACTCTCCAGAAACCTTTTAACTCTTTCTATTTGTAGTTCCTCTGATGCTTATGCTGTGTTTCTAGATTTATCAACATTACACAAAAGTTATTGACTCTTTGTATTAATTAGTTTATACAAACAGCCTTCAAGTCTCAGTGGCTTAATGTTGCTATCCATGTCATAGTTGATTTTGGGGTAGATAGCCATCTTCCATGTTAAAGCTGCGCCATCTGAATTTATTTTTATTTATTTTATTTATTTATTATTTATTTATTTATTTTTTTGAGATGGAGTCTCGCTCTGTCGCCAGGCTGGAGTGCAGTGGCGTGATCTCGGCTCACTGCAACCTCTGCTTCCCGGGTTCAAGCGATTCTTCTGCCTCAGCCTCCTGAGTAGCTGGGACTATAGGCGCCCACCACTACGCCCAGCTAGTTTTTGTATTTTTAGTAGAGATGGGGTTTCACCATGGTGGTCAGACTGGTCTCGAACTCCTGACTTCGTGATCTGCCCGCCTTGGCCTCCCAAAGTGTTGGGATTACAGGCGTGAGCCACCGCGCCCGGCCTTTATTTTTATTTTTTAAGAGACAAGGTCTTGGCCCAGTGTGGTGGCTCACGCCTGTAATCTCAGCACTTTGGGAGGCCGAGGTGGGCAGACCACTTGAGGCCAGGAGTTCGAGACCAGCCTTGGCAACAAAGCAAAACCCCATTTCTACTAAAAATACAAAAAATTAGCTGGGCGTGGTGGTGCACGCCTGTAATTCCAGCTACTTGGGAGGCTGAGGCAGTAGAATTGCTTGAATCTGGGAGGTGGAGGTTGCAGTGAGCCTAGATTGCACCACTGCATTCCAGCCTGGGCGGCAGAGTGAGAACCTGTCTCAAACAAAAAAAAAAAAAAGGAAAGAAGAAAAAAAGAGATAGGGTCTTGCTCTGTCACCCAAGCTGGAGTGCAGTGGCATGATTTTAGTTCACTGCAGCCTCGACCTCTTGGGCTTCAGTGATTCTCCTGCCTCACCCTCCTGGGTAGATGGGAATATGGGCTTGTGCCACCATGCTGGGCTAATTAAAAAAATTTTTTTTGTAGAGATGGGGTCTCCTTATGTTGCTTGCCCAGGCTGGTCTTGACTCCTGGCCTCAAGCGATCCTTCTGTCTAGGATTACAGGCATGAACCACCATGCCCAGCCCATCTTAATATTGGGCTAGGATTACAGGATAGGATTACAGGTGTGAGCCACTGTGCCCAGCCCATCTCAATATTTCTTCATTCTGCTGTTGGATTTGATTGATTCGTATTTGGTCGTGTATAGAAGACTATTAAAAACTTTTGCCTCAGAAGGCGTAGCTTCATTGTCTTCCAGCAGGTTAGTATTGCTAATGAGAAGGCGAATTTGTAGATGACTTGATTATTTTGTTTCTGGAAGATTTTCAGATCATTTCTTTGTCCTTGATTTCTGGAAATTTTATGGAAAGGTGACTGTTTGGATCTTTTTCAGCTATTGTTCTGGATACTTGAATTTTTTTGTTTTGACGATTTGTATGCATTTTGACGATTTGTGTGCATTAGTTCTGTTAATATTTCTTGGATGAATTTTTTTTCCCATTTCATTTCTTTTTTTCTGGGATTCCTGTGGGATGTTCTACCTTTTGGATGGTCTTCTGTGTCTCAGATCTTTTCTCTTAAATTTTTGTAACTTTTTCTTTTTCTTCTTCTTCTTCTTTTTTTTTTTTTTGAGACAGGGTCTTACTCTGTCACCCAGGCTGGAGTGCAGTGGCGTAATCATGGTGAGTACAGTCTCAACCTCCTGGGCTCAAGTGATCCTCTTACTTCAGCCTCCTGAGTATATGGGACTACAAGTGTATGCCATGATGCCCCACTAATTTTTTTTTGTGTGTGTGAGACGGAGTCTGGCTCTGTCGCCCAGGCTAGAGTGCAGTGGCGCGATCTTGGCTCACTGCAAGCTCCGCTTCTCAGATTCACGCCATTCTCCTGCCTCAGCCTCCCGAGTAGCTGGGACTACAGGCACCCGCAAACACACCCGGCTAATTTTTGTATTTTTAGTAGAGACGGGGTTTCACTGTGTTAGCCAGGATGGTCTTGATCTCCTGACCTTGTAATTTGCCTGCCTCGGCCTCCCAAAGTGCTGGGATTACAGGTGTGAGCCATCGCGCCCGGCTAAATTTTTTTTTTTTTTAATTTTTGTAGAAATGAGGTCTCGACATGTTTCCCAGGCCTGTTTCTTAAATTTTTTTTTTTTTTTTTTGAGTTGGAGTCTCACTCTGTCACTCAGGCTGGAGTGCAATGGCACGATCTCAGCTCACTGCAACCTCCGCCTCCCAGGTTCAAGCAATTCTCCTGCCTCAGCCTCCCGAGTAGCTGGGATTACTGGCATGAGCCACCATGCCTGGCTAATTTTTGTATTTTTAGTAGAGACAGGGTTTCACCATGTTAGTCAGGCTGATCTCGAACTCTTGACCTCAGGTGATCTGCCTCTCAGGCCTGTTTGTAATTCCTGGGCTCAAGTGATCTGCCTGCCTCAGCCTCCCAAAGTGCTGTGATTACAGGCATGAGCCACTATGCCTGGCTGTAACTTTATCTTTTATCCTAGGTTCTCAGATTTTCATTCTAAACCTATTTTTCTTTTTTCTGTTTTTTTGAGACGGAGTTTCTCACTCTGTTGCCCAGGCTGGAATGCAGTGGCGCGATCTCAGTTCACTGCGACTTCCGTCTCCTGGGTTCAAGTGATTCTCCTGCCTCAGCCTCCCAAGTAGCTGGAATTACAGGCACCCACCACCACTCCTGGCTAATTTTTTGTGTTTTTAGTAGAGTGGGGGTTTCATGTTGGCCAGGCTGGTCTCGAGCTCCTGACCTCAGGTCATCTGCCCGCCTCAGTCTCCGAAAGTGCTGTGATTACAGGCATGAGCCACTGTGCCTGGCCATAACTTTATGTTTTTATCCTGGGTTCTCAGATTTCCATTTTTTTTTTTTTTTTTATTTGAGATGGAGTCTCACTCTGTCGCCCAGGCTGGAGTGCAGTGGCACGATCTCGGCTCACTGCAACCTCTGCCTCCTGGGTTCACGCCATTCTTCTGCCTCAGCCTCCTGAGTAGCTGGGACTACAGGTGCCTTCCACCATGCCCAGCTATTTTTTTTGTACTTTTAGTGGAGATGGGGTTTCACTGTGTTAGCCAGGATGGTCTCGATCTCCTGACCTCGTGATCCGCTCGCCTCGACCTCCGAAAGTGCTGGGATTACAGGCGTGAGCCACCGCACCCAGCCTCAGATTTCCATTCTAAACCTTCTTTTAAATGTTTTATTTCAGCTATTTTATATATATATATATATTTTTTTGAGACGGAATCTTGCTCTGTCGCCCAGGCTGGAGTACAGTGGTGCGATCTCTGTGCGCTGCAACCTCCGCCTGCCCGGTTCAAGCGATTCTCCTGCCTCAGCCTCCTGAGTAGTTGAGACTATAGGCGCCCACCACCAGGCCCGGCCAATTTTTGTATTTTTAGTAGAGATGGGGTTTCACCATATTGGCCAGGCTGGTCTCGAACTCCTGACTGTGTGATCCACTCACCTCGGCCTCCCAAAGTGCTGGGATTACAGGCGTGAGCGACTGCGCCTGGCCTCCTCAGCTATTATAAAGTTTTTTTTTTTGAGATGGAGTCTCGCTCTGTCGCCCAGGCTGGAGGGCAGTGGCATGATCTCGGCTCACTGCAAGCTCTGCCTCCCGGGCTCATGCCATTCTCCTGCCTCAGCCTCCAGAGTCGCTGGGACTACAGGTGCCTGCCACCACGTCCGGCTAATTTTTTGTATTTTCAGTAGAGACGGGGTTTCACCGTGTTAGCCAGGATGGTCTCGATCTCTTGACCTCATGATCCACCCTCCTTGGCCTCCCAAAGTGCTGGGATTACAGGCGTGAGCCACCGTGCCTGGCCAGCTATTATATTTTTTATTGCAAAAATACTTTTGCTTTTTGTTCAGTTTTTATGGTTTCTTGTCCAAATTTAAGAATGTTGCTACTTGAATTCTTTTTCTCTTCCTGATATATTTGCTTTCTAAGTTTTTTTGCTGCTGCTGTTTCTCTTACCTGCTGCTGCTTCTCCTCATGTTCTTGGCAATATGTGATTTTCTTTTCTTTCTTTTTTTTTTGTCTTTGAGACAAAATTTTGCTCTTCTTGCCCAGGCTGGAGTGCAGTGGCACAATCTTGGGTCATTGCAACCTCTGCCTCCTGGGTTCAGGTTATTCTCCTGCCTCAGCCTCCGAAGTAGCTGGGATTACAGGCGCTCGCCACCATGCCTGGCTTATTTTGTAATTTTAGTAAAGATGGGGTTTCACCATGTTAGTCAGGATGGTCTCAAACTCCTGACCTCAAGTGATCCATGCTCCTCGGCCTCCATAAGTGTTGAGATTACAGGTGTGAGCCCCTGCGCCCGCCCCGATCTGTGTTTTCTGTTCATAGCTAGGACAGAATGATGGGGTAGCTGGTGTGTAGTTCTTCTTATTTTGTGAACAGCCTTGACCTGTGGCCTTGACCTCCTGGGCTCAAGTGATCCTCCCACCTCAGCCTCCCTAGTAGCTGGGATTACAGGTGTATGCCACCATGCCTGGCTACTTTTTAAACATTTTTTTTTGTAGAAATGGGGTCTCGCCATGCTTCCCAGGCTGAGGATATAGTTTTCTCTAATTGTAATTTCTTAAGGAATGCTTTGTGCTCCCTGGGTCAGGGCATGCCATGTTATTTTTTGGCCCCACACTCCCCTCTACCACTGCAATTTTGTATATTATTATTATTATTTTGAGACGGAGTTTCACTCTTGTTGCCAGGCTGAAGTGCAATGGTGTGATCTTGGCTCACCGCAACCTCAGCCTCTCAGTTACAAGCGATTCTCCTGCCTCAGCCTCCTGATTAGCTGGGATTACAGGCATGTGCCACCGTGCCCAGCTAATTTTTTGTATTTTTAGTAGAGACGAGGTTTCTACATGTTGATCAGGCTGGTCTTGAACTCCTGACCTCAGGTGATCCGCCTGCCTTGGTCTCCCAAAGTCCTGGGATTACAGGTGTGAGCCACCGCACCCAGCCTTGTACTTTATTTTATAGTAAAACTTTTTCAATGTGTTGTCTGTGCTTGTTATCACCAAGTTCTCTACTCCTGTATTTCTGGAACCACGCCAGTGAGACTTGCATTCCCATACATGCCCCACTGAGTTCTGCGTTGCTAATTGATTCTCAGTCTTTGTCTTTTTTTTTTTATTATTATTATACTTTAAGTTTTAGGGTACATGTGCACAATGTGCAGGTTAGTTACATATGTATACATGTGCCATGCTGGTGTGCTGCACCCATTAACTCGTCATTTAGCATTAGGTATATCTCCTAATGCTATCCCTCCCCCCTCCCCCCACCCCACAACAGTCCCCAGAGTGTGATGCTCCCCTTCCTGTGTCCATGTGTTCTCATTGTTCAATTCCCACCTATGAGTGAGAACATGTGGTGTTTGGTTTTTTGTCCTTGCGATAGTTTACTGAGAATGATGATTTCCAATTTCATCCATGTCCCTACGAAGGACATGAACTCATCATTTTTTATGGCTGCCTCAGTCTTTGTCTTACTTGGCTGGCCTTTTAGCTGTATGACCACCCCTTTCTAGTTGAAATATTTTCTTCATGTAACTTGCAGTTTCCTGTCCTCTTGGTTCTTTTTCTGCTGTGCTGAGGCTCATTTTCCTTACTGTCATTTGCTGGTTTCGTCTTCTTGACCTCTAAAGACAGGAGTGTCTCAGGCCACAGTCCTAGAGACTGTGCCTTTATCTACACTCACTTTACTCCCTCAGGGATCTAATTTTTTTTTGTTTTAATTTTACTTCCCAATAAACTTATCCTTTCCTACTTATTTTTTATTTTTATTTTTTTAGAGACAAGATCTCGCTCTGTCACTCAGGCTGGAGTGCAGTGGTGCAGTTGTGGCTCACTGCAGCTTTGAACTTTTGGGCTCATGCAATCCTCCTGCCTCAGTCTCCTGAGTAGGTAGGAATACAGGTGTGAACCAACATGCCCAGCTAAGTTTTTAAATTTTTTTTTTTTTTTTTTTTTAGTTGCAGTTTCGCTCTTGTTGCCCAGGCTGGAGTGCAATGGTGCGATCTCAGCTCACTGAAACCTCCGCCTCCCGGGTTCAAGCGATTCTCCTGCCTCAGCCTCCAAAGTAGCTGGGATTACAGGCATGTGCCACCACGCCCGGCTAATTTTTGTATTTTTAGCAGAGACGGGGTTTCTCCATGTTGGTCAGGCCGGTCTCGAACTCTCGACCTCAGGTGATTCGCCTGCCTTGGCCTCCCAAAGTGCTGGGATTACAGGCGTGAGCCACTGTGCCTGGCCATTTTTAAATTTTTTTGTAGAGACGGGGTCTCGCCATGTTGCCCAGGAGAGTCTTAAACAGTCCTCCAACCTCAGCCTCCCAGCGTGCTGGGATTATAGGTGTGAGCCACTGTGCCTGGCCCTTAAAGGATCTGATTATCTGGGGCTTTAAATTCTATCAATTAGATTATGAGTTAGCAAACTGCTCTGTAAAGGGCCAGGTATTTTGTTTCGTATATATTTTTCAGGTTTTGCAACTTGTATGGTCCTCGTTGTAACTACCCAACTCTGCAGATGTAGTGTGGGAGCAGTCATAGACGATATGTAAAGAAATGGCTATGGCTGTGTTCTGATAACCTCTAGTTATAAGACACACCGAGGCATTTGACCTGCTGGCCTGCGGGCCTTAGTTTACTGACATCTGGTGATGACTTGTAAATTTTTTTTTTTTTTTTTTTTTTTTTGAGACAGAGTCTTGCTCTGTCACCCAGGCTGGGGTGCAGTGGCGTGATCTCGGCTCACTGCAAGCTCCGCCTCCCGGGTTCACACCATTCTCCTGCCTCAGCCTCCCGAGTAGCTGGGACTACAGGCGCCTGCCACCATGCCTGGCTAATTTTTTTGTATTTTTAGTAGGGACGGGGTTTCACCGTGTTAGCCAGGATGGTCTCGATCTCCTGACCTCGTGATCCACCCGCCTTGGCCTCCCAAAGTGCTTGGGATTACAGGCGTGAGCCACTGCGCCTGGCCCAGTTTTTTTTTTTTTTTTTTTGGGACAGGGTCTTGCTCTGTCACCTAGGCTGGAATGCAGTGGCGTGATGTTGCCTCTCTGCAACCTCCGCCTCCCAGGTTCAAGGTATTCTTATGCCACAACCTCCTGAGTGGCTGTGATTACAGGCACACGACACTACGCCTGGCCACTTTTTGTATTTTTAGTGGAGACGGGATTTCTGCATGTTGGCCAGGCTGGTCTCAAACTCCTAGCCTCAAGTGATTCACCTGCCTCTGCCACCGAACGTGTTGGGATTACAGGCTTGAGCCACGCGCCTGGTCCTAAATTTCTGTTTCTAATCTTAACTGTTTCTCTCAACTCCAGAATTTCATATTGAGTTACCTGTCTTAGAGCATCATATGAATGTCTAATAAGCATCTTAACATCAGTATGCTCAAAACTGAACTCCCAGTTTTCTGCCCAAGCCTGCTCTACTTGTAATCCTTATAATTTCAGTAAATGACAACTTTATCCTTCCAATTGCTTGGTCCAAAACACCTTTTGACTTCTTTTTATACAACCCACGTCCAGTCTGTCAGCAGATTCTGTTTGTTCTACTTTAAGAATAGATTCAGTTTCCAATCACTTCTTACCACCTTCACTGCTGCTGCCCCGGTCCATGCCATTGTCAACCTAAATACCGCAGAGAGGCTCTCCAAAAGAAAAGATGTTTGTTTGGGAATAGCACGTACGTTGCAACGGGGATACAATTGCCATAGTAAACTGCATGTATTCAGGGAAGTAAAGGAAGGCAGAGATTTTTAAGGGAAAAAATGAGGATTACAGAATTGTTTTGAAATAATTATTCTTGCCTACAAAGGTTAATAACAAAGGTGACACAATCCAAGGTTGGACATGAAGTTGCTGGGCAGATGTCCTTGCAGTAGTATTTTTTTTGTGTAAGGTTGCAGTGGTCTTTGTGCAAGGTTGTATTTTTTGTAGAATCTTTCTCATTATCAGGAGTCTGAGTGTGAGACCAGGTGTGGTGGCTCCTGCCTGTAATCCCAGCAGTTTAGGAGGCTGAGGCAGGTGGGTCACTTGAGGTCAGGAGTTTGAGATTAGCCTGGCCAACATGGCAAAACCCCATTTGTACTAAAAAATACAAAAATTAGCCTGGTGTGGTGGCACATGCCTGTAATCCCAGCTACACGGGAGGCTAAGGCACGAGAATCACTTGAACCCGGGAGGCAGAGGTTGCAGTGAGCCAAGATGGCGCCACTGCACTCCAGTCTGGGGGACAGAGTGGAACCTTGTCTCAAAAAAAAAAAAAAAATCTAAGTGTGCGAATTCTTTGTCTTCCCTAGCTCTTATTGTCAGGGATATTTTAACATAAGTAACTCCATGTTGTTGATTCTGACAGCTTTGACACTGCCATGATATTTTGTCTGGATTAGGACAGTCATCTCACCATTGATTTCTGCTATAATTTGTTGTTTGTTCCCCCAAAACTGATGTTGAAATTTGATCCCTAGTGTTGGTGATGGGCCTAATGGGAAGTGTTTGGGTCCTGGGGGCAGATCCCTCCTGAATAGATGAATCCCTGGGGGAGGGGTGAGTGAGTTCTTGCTGTCTTAGTTCCCAAGAGAGCTTGTTGGTAAGAAGAGCCTGGAACCTCTCCTGCACTCTTGTTTACTCTCTTGCTATGTGATCTTTGTGCTCGCCAGCTCCCTTTCACTTCTACTCTGCCAGGAGTAGAAGCAGCCTGGAGCCCTCACCAGATGTAGATGTCCAATCTTGAACTTTTTCAGATATCAGAATTGTGAACCAAATAAACCTTTTTATGGTGGCCCATAACAGTTTTTCCTTTACATAGTTAGCACTTCCTTAAGGACCTCTTGTAAGGCAGGTCTGGTTGTAATAAATTCCCTTAGCATTTGTTTGCCTAAAAGGATCTTGTTTCTCCTTCACTTACGAAGCTTAATTTGGCTGGATGTGAAATTCTTGGTTGAAGTTTCTTGTTTTCTTTTTTGAGACAGAGTCTCTCTGTCACCCAGGGTGGAGTGCAGTGGTGTGATCTCAGCTCACTGCAACCTTCGCCTCCTGGGTTCAAGTGATTCTCCTGCCTCAGCCTCCCGAGTAGCTGGGACTACAGGTGTGTGCCACCACATCTGGCTAATTTTTGCATTTTTAGTAGAGATGGGGTTTCACCATGTTGGTCAGGCTGGTCTCTAACTCCTGACCTCAGGTGATCCACCCCAAAGTGCTGGGATTACCGATGTGAGCCACCATGCCCTGCTTGAAATTTCTTTTCTTTAAGAATGCTCAATATAGGCCCCAGTCTCTTCTGGATTGTAGGGTTTCTGCTGAAAGGTCCACTGTTACCCTGATGGGATTCCCTATGTAGCTGACCTGCCCCTTCTCTCTAGCTGCCTTTAACATTTTTTCTTTCATTTCGACCTTGGAGAATCTGATGATTATGTGTCTTGGGGATGGCCATCTTATGTAGTATCTCACTGGGGTTCTCTGCATTAAATAAACCTTTTTTAAAACGTAGATTGGGCTAGGCACAGTGGCTCACGCCTATAATCCCAGCACTTTGGGAGGCCAAGGCAGGTGGATCACTTGAGCCCAGGAGTTCGAGACCAACCTGTGCAACATGGCAAAACTCTATCTCTACAAAAAATTCAAAAATTAGCCAGGCATGGTGGCGTGTGCCTGTAGTCCTAACTACTCAGGCGGCTGAGGTGGGAGGATTGCTTGAGCCCAGGAGGTCAAGGCTGCAGTAAGCCGTGACTGTGCCGCTGCACTCCAGCCTGGGCGACAGAGTGAGACCTTGTCTCAAAAAAATAAAAGACATAGATTACCCAGTCTCAGGTACTCCTTTACAGCAAAATGGACTAAGACAGTCTTTCTGATTCAGTACCACTCGGCCCAATTCTGACTCCAGTATACTCTCAACTCAGCAACCTCAGTGACTGTTTGAAAACTTAGGTGAAATCACATCATCCCTCTGCTTAAAACCCTACACTGACCCCTTCATTCAAGAGTCAATGCTGGAGTCCTCACAGTGGCCCAGAGATCCTACACGTGTGGCTCTTTGTTAACTCTCTTACCCCATCTCCTTGGTTCCCTTTTTTTCAGTCTTAGTAACCTCCTCAGGGCATTTGCAGTTCACTGTTCCTGCCACCTGGGATAACCTCATGGTTCTCCCAGTTTCTTCAGCTTTGGCTCAAATCTCACTTTATCCTTGTGTTAGTCTGTTTTGCATTGCCATGAAGGAATACCTGCAGCTGGGTAATTGATATGGTTTGGATCTGTGTCTCCACCAAATCTTATGTCGAATCGTAGTCCCCAGTGTTGGAGGTGGGGCTTGGTGGGAGGTGCTTAGATCTTGGGGGCAGATTTCGCATGAGGGGTTTAGCACCATCTCCCTTGTACCATCCTTGTGACAGTGAGTGAGTTCTCATGAGATCTGGCTGTTTAAAAGTGTGTGGCACCTCCTCCTTCTCTCTCTTGTTCCTGCCATGTCATGTGCCTGCTCCTCTTTTGCCTTCCACCAAGATTGGAAGCTCCCTGAGGCTTCCTCAGAAGCAGATGCCGTTACACTTCCTGTACAGTCTGCAGAACTGTGAGCCAATTAAATGTCTTTTTTTATAAATTGCCCAGTCTCAGGTATTTCTTTTTTCCTTTTTTTTTTTTTTTTTTGAGATGGCGTCTCACTCAGTTGCCCAGGCTGGAGTGCAGTGGCATGATCTCGGCTCACTGCAGCCTCTGCCTCCCAGGCTCAAGCGATCCTTCCACCTCAGTCTCCCAAGTAGCTGGACCACAGGTATACGCCACCATGCCCAACTAATTTTTTGTATTTTTGGTAGAGATGGGGTTTCACCATGTTGCCCAGGCTGATCTCGAACTCCTGACCTCAAGTGATCCGCCCGCCTCGGCCTCCCAAAGTGCTGGTATTACAGGCATGAGCCACCATGCCTGGCCAGGTATTTTTTTATAGCAATGCAAGAATGGACTAATACTGTAATTTATAAAGAAAAGAGGTTTATTTGGTTCATGGTTCTGCAGGCTGTACAAGCATGGTGCCAACATCCACTTGGCTTCTGGTGAAGTTTCAGGAAGCTTCCACCCATGGAGGAATAGGTACCACATGGTGAGAGAGGGAGCAAAAGAGTACGGCGAGATATGAGGCTTTTTTTTTTCTTTTTTTTTTAACAGCCAGCTATGAACTAATAGGGCAAGAACTCAACACCAAGGGGAGGGCTGCAAGCTGAGGTAGGAAAGTAGAGTCTGGAGACAGAGCCTAAGGCCAACCTGTGGCTGACTTCCTTGAATTAAACTGAAAGGAAAGCTTTAGCCTCTGATTGGCTGTGGGCTAATTGTTTATTTGCATAGGGTATAACTCCACTGCAGCCTCTGATTGGCCATGAGCCAATTCTTCATTTACATAGGGTGTAACCAATTGGAAGCCTCCAAAGGGTACCTGGGGGTGTTAACAAATTCTTCTAGCTTAATAAGAACCTAAGGAGCATTACAACTGGAGCTCTTGAGCCACTTGCTCAAGCCTGCTTCCTCTCTGTAGAGTGTACCTTCCCATCAATAAATCTGTGTTTTTGTTGCTTCGCTTGTGCATTTTTTTCAATTCTTTGTTCAACATGCGAACAACCTGGACAACTCCTAGTCAAGACCCTCCACTGGTAACAAAGCCACTCATGAGGGATCCACCCCCATGACCCAAACACCTCCTATTCGAGCTCACTTCCAACATTGGAGATTACGTGTTAATGATATTTGGAGGGGACGAATATCCAAACCGTATCAGTCCTTGAGGCCTGCTGCAGTACTGTTTTCTAACCCCCAAATACCTTTTTTCTTTTTTTTTGAGATGGAGTCTCTCTCTGTCGTCCAGGCTGGAGTGCAGTGGCACGATCTCGGCTCACTGCAACCTCCGCCTCCTGGGTTCAAGCAGTTCTCCTCCCTCAGCCTCCCGAGTAGCTGGGATTACAGGTGCCCACCACCACATCCGGCTAATTTTTGTATTTTTAGTAGAGATGGGGTTTCACCATGTTGGTCAGGCCGGTCTCGAACTCCTGACCTCAGGTGATCTGTCCGCCTCGACTTCCCAAAGTGTTGGGATTGCAGGTGTGAGCCACCACGCCCTACCAACCTGTTGTTTTTCTATACCAGTTCTCATGCTTACTATTGGGAGTTATCATTAGCCCACAAGACTGCCCCCACTTCAGACACCAGTCACAAGTCCTGGTTAAATTTAGGGTTCCGCACCACTGCCTCCTCAGGTTCTATAGAATGACTCACAGACCTCAGGAAGTTGCTTGACTTATGTTTACTGGTTTATTATAAAGGATGCAACTCAGGAACGGCCGAATGGAAGAGCTGCACAGGGCCAGCTATGGAGGGGTGGGGGTTGAGCAGGGCTTCTAGGCCGTTTCTGGCCGTGTCTTCTCCCCAACACATTGGTATGTTTACCAACCCAACAATCCCCACTGTTCAGGGGTTTTTCTTGGAGGCTCCGTTACATAGGCACGATTGATTAAATCATTGGCCTTGGTGATTAAGCTCAATCTCCAGCCCCTCTTCTCTCCCTAGTGTTCCCTGTTGGGGCTGGGGTAGGAGGTGCTGAGTTTAACTTCTCGTCAGTTTCTCTGGCAACGAGCCTCCATCCTGAAGCTACCTGAGGCCTCACCCCAGTAAGTCATCTCATTAGCATACAAAAGATATTCATTCCATCTTTTGTTGTGGCTTCTCCCAGCCCAGAGCTTCTCTGGGGTTCTGTCAGTCCCGTGAACTCTTCCCTAGGGCTTTTTCCTGTCTGTCAACCGGCTTCTTTTCATGTTTCCCATTCTTTTCACTCTTTACTCTTTCTTTTCTTTTATTTATTTATTTATTTTGGAGATGGAGTTTTGTTGCCCAGACTGGAGTGCAATGGTGCAATCTTGGCTCACTGCAACCTCTGCCTCCTGGATTCAAGTGATTCTCCTGCCTCAGCCTCCCGAGTAGCTGGGATTATAGGTGTGTGCCACCATGCTTGGCTAATTTTGTATTTTTAGTAGAGACGGGATTTTACCATGTTGGTCAGGCTGGTCTCGAATTCCTGACCTCAAGTGATCCAACCGCATCAGCCTCCCAAGGTACTGGGATTACAGGTGTGAGCCACTGTGCCCAGCCCATTCTTCACTATTTCTTTTTGCACTTCTCTGTGTTTATTCTTTTTTAATATGTTATTTTCTTTATGAGACAGGATCTCAGTCTGTGGCCCAGGCTAGAGTGCATTGGTGTGATCATAGCTCACTGTATCCTCTAACCCCTGGGCTCAGGGGATCCTCCCGTCTCAGCCTCTTGAGTAGCTGGGACTATAGGTGTGTGCCATCACACCTGGCTAATTTTTAAATTTTTTAATAAAGATGAGGTCTCACTTTGTTGCCCAGGCTTGGCCTCAAGTGATCCTCCCACCTCAGCCTCCCAAAGTGCTGGGATTACAGGCATGAGCCATCTTGCCTGGCTGATATGTTTATTCTAGTAGGGCAAGGCAGATTCATCATCCAAAGCCAAATTAGATTCAGTCCTACGTAAACCCTGATCGGGTGAGAACAACACAATTGAATGATCTCTGTAATGGTGCCCAAGGAAATGGTAAGAGTGAGGATAGAATTTGTGTTCATGAAGATACATATCAGTCACTGAAAATATTTTTCATGAGGAATGCCACATTCTTGTGCCAACAGGGGTAAATGAGGGCTATATTTAGCTCATTGAAGACTTTATTTGATGTTTTTTTTTGTTCTGTTAGGGATTTGCAACAGTTCTTGCTGAAGCAGTTACATCCCTGGATCTGCCTGTGGCAATTATTAATCTAAAAGAATATGATCCAGATGATCATCTGATAGAAGAGGTTGGTAATTGTCTTTTTCTTCAATCAAAACTCTCAAATTTAACTGATCTGCAATCTTCACAGTAAATTTAATTAGATAACTAGAATCTTCAGAATAAATTTAATTTTCGTGCTAAGGGATTTCAGTTAGTTCAATTCCAGTGTAAATCAGAGAATTGAATGTGGGGTAAGGTTCACTGATTCTCACGTGGTGTGGGGCTTGTTCTTCAGGTGTGTTAAATTCTCCTGGGGCAGGGCTAGAGGTGAGAAAGCTTGGGTGGTTGGAAGTTCACTCCTTCCCACAATTTTTTTTTTTTTTTTTTTTTTTTGAGATGGAGTCTCACTATGTCACCCAGGCTGGAGTGCAGTGGTGCAATGTCAGTTCAGTGCAATGTCCGTCTCCAGGTTCAAGTGATTCTCCTGCCTCAGCCTCCCAAGTAGCTGAGATTTACAGGCATGCGCCATCATGCCCAGCTAATTTTTTTTTTTTTGTATTTTTTGCTAGAGATGAGGTTTCACCATGTTGGCCAGGCTGGTCTGAAATTCCTGGCCTCAAGTGATCTGCCCGCCTTGGCCTCCCAAAGTGCTGGGATTACAGGCATGAGCCACTGTGCCTGGCCCCTACTATTTTTATTTTTTTTAAAATTTATCTTATAGAGACAGGCTCTCACTCTCTCACCCAGGCTCTGGAGTACAGTGGTGCAATTTGAATCTCCCAGGCTCAAGTGATCCTCCTTCCTCAGCCTCCTAAAGTAGCTGAGACTACACGCATGTGCTGCCATGCCCTGCTAATTTTAAAAGATTTTTTTTTTTTTTTTTTGAGATGTAGTCTCGCTCTGTCACCCAGGCTGGAGTGCAGTGGCGCAATCTTGGCTCACTGCAAGCTCCGCCTCCCAGGTTCACGCCATTCTTCTGCCTCAGCCTCCCGAGTAGGTGGGACTACAGGCGCCTGCCACCACGCCTGGCTAATTTTTTGTAGTTTTAGTAGAGACGGGGTTTCACCGTGTTAGCCAGGATGGTCTCAATCGCCTGACCTCGTGATCCGCCTGCCTCGGCGTCCCAAAGTGCTAGGATTACAGGCGTGAGTCACTGCGCCTGGCCAAAAGATTTTTTATAGAGATATGGTCTCACTATATTGCCCAGGCAGATCTCGAACTCCTGGCCTCAGTCTCCTAAAGTACTAGGATTATAGATATGCCCAGGCCTCCCCCCTATTTTGAATCTCTTAATCAAGGAAGGGTTGTTATTGATGGCAGTGTGCTATGCTTGTAGACCATGGGCAATCCAACCAAAAGGTCAAAAGCAGAGAGTATGGGTTTTGGAATCAGAGAAATCTCTTATTAGCTGTGTGACCTCAATGCATTAGTTAATATCTTTTTTTTTTTTGATGGAGTTTCGCTCTTGTTGCCCAGGCTGGAGTGCAATGGTGTGATCTTGGCTCACTGCAACCTCCAACTCCAGGGTTCAAGTGATTCTCCTACCTCAGCCTCCCGAGTAGCTGGGATTACAGGTGCCCACCACCATGCCTGGCTAATTTTTGTATTTTTAGTAGAGATGGGGTTTCACTGTGTTGGCCAGGCGGGTGTTGAACTCCTGACATCAGGTGATTTATTTGCCTCGGTCTCCCATAGTGCTGGGATTACAGGCATGAGCCACTGTGCCCGTGCGCATTACTTAATATCTATGAGGGTTTAATTTCTTCATCTGAAAAATGTTCCTCCCCTTTTTTCTCCAGTCATGCCCAGTTAGGGGATTTCACCCTACAGCAGTGGTCCTCAAAGTGTGGTCCCTGAGCCAGCAGCATCAGCATCTCCTGTGAACTTGCTAGAAATGCAGAATCTCAGGTCTTAGCCTAGCTGCATTGTAGAGCTTAAACAGCGCTCCTGGTGATGCTGACGCAGGTAGAGTTAGAGAAGCAGAGGCTGGGTGCGGTGGCTCACGCCCGTAATCCCAACACTTTGGGAGGCCGAGGTAGGTGGATCACCTGAGGTCAGGAGTTGAAGACCAGCCTGGCCAACATGGTGAAACCACATCTCTACTCAAAATACAAAAATTAGCTGGGGTTGGTGGTGGGCGCCTGTAATCCCAACTACTCAGGAGGCTGAGGCAGGAGAATTGCTTGAACCTGGGAGGCGGAGGTTGCAGTGAGCCAAGATTGCGCCATTGCCCTCTAGCCTGGGCGACAAAAGCAAATCGCCGTCTCAAAAAAAAAAAAAAAAAAGAAGAAACACATAGAGCTGGGGTTGACAAACTTTCACGTAAAGGGCCAGGTAGTATCTTCACCTTTGTGGGCTGGGCAGCTACTCAGTTTTGCCACTGAGGCACGAAACAGCCATAGATAATATGTAAATGAATGAGTGTGGCTGTGTTCCACTAAAACTTTCTTTAAAAAAAATAGAGGCCAGGCGTTGTGGCTCTCGCCTATATAATCCCAGCAAGTTGAGAGGTCAAGGCTGGTGGATCGCTTGAGCTCAGACATATGAGAGCAGCCTGGGCAACATGGTGAAACCCCGTCTCTATTAAAAATAGAAAAATTAGCCATGGTGGTGCACGCCTGTAGTCCCAGCTACTTGGGAGGCTGAGGCATGAGAATTGCTTAAACTCGGGAGGTGGAGATTGCAGTGAGCTGAGATCATGCCACTGCACTCCAGCCTGGGTGACAGAGCAAGACTCTGTCTCAAAAAAAAAAAAACCCCAAAAAGGCAGCAAGCAAGATGTGGCTCGTGGATTGTAGTTTACCGGCCCCGTCTTAGTGGTTAAATATCTAGCTTTAACTCTGTCCATTTCTTTGTCCCCCAAGAAAATGTATTGGTGTGCACATGAGTGAGTTTGAATGTGCTCTAAATTATCTGTGAAAAATTATTAGCAAACTTTGATACTTGTAACTAAGAGATTACTTATAACTTACCTCATGACTTGGAACTGTTAAGATGAATTCAAACACCAGGCTATCAAGACTAAGGATACACAGGTTGAGAATCCCTGAACCGCAAATTGGAAATGCTTTAAAATCCAAATTTCTGGAGCGCTGACAGGAGGCCACAAGTGGAAAATTTCGCACCTGACCTCCTGTGATGGGTCAAGGTCAAAACGCAGTCAAAACTTTGTTTCATGTATGAAATTGTCAAAAATATTATACAAAGTTACCTACAGGCTATGTGTGTAAGGTGTATATGAAACAAAGGAATTTTGTGTTTAGACTTGATATATCCCCAAGGTACATCATTATGTATATGCAGATTTAAAAAACAAAACAAAACAAAAAAACCTCCAAAATCCAAAACACTTCCCATCCCAAACATTTTGGATAACGGATACCTAGCCTGTATTTTGTTTCCCTGGGATTTGCAACAGTTCTGTTTAGATAATGGTGCCAAGTGTTAAATTACTTTATGTTTAAAAATTTTTATTGCTTTAATTTATTAGATAATTTTTTAGAGATCTCTCTGTATTTTTTCTTTTCTTTTCCTTTTTTTTTTTTTTTTGAGATGGAGTCTTTGCTTTGTTGCCCAGGCTGGAGTGCAGTGTGCAGTGGTGTGATTGTGGGGCCCACTGAAGCCTCTGCCTCCTGGGCTCAAGCAGTTCTCCTGCCTCAGCCTCCCGAGTAGCCGGAACTACAGGCACCCACTACCACGCCTGCCTAGTTTTTGTATTTTTAGTAGAGACGGGGTTTCACTGTGTTGCTTAGGCTGGTCTTGACCTCCTGACCTCAAGCGATCCACCCGCCTCAGCCTCCCAAAGTCCTGGGATTACAGGTATGAGCCACTGGGCCCAGCCAACATCCGCTGCCTTGATATGGATATTCACAGCTTCCTGTCTGAGGAGATGGTAATGGACCGAGAACATGGTTCCCCTATTCCTTGGAGATTTCAGAGATTTAAAACAATCTCAAACACCAAATACAACTCTTATTGGATAAGCAAGGTCACCACATTCCTCGTCTTTCTGACACCTCAGAGCAGCTTCCACTCTAAGGAAGCAGGAACATGAGCTGTTGTTTTCTCTTAAGGTTTGAAACTCAGGTGCCTTATTTTCCCCCAGTGTGTTCTTCCATTAGTAGCCACCGTGCCTGGCCATCTCTCTGCATTTTTTCTTTCTTTTTTTGAGACAGAGTCTTGCTCTGTCGCCCAGGCTGGAGTGCAGTGGCGTGATCTCGGCTCACTGCAAGCTCTGCCTCCCGGGTTCATGCCATTCTCCTGCCTCAGCCTCCCGAGTAGCTGGGACTACAGGCACCCGCCACGCCCGGCTAATTTTTTGTATTTTTAGTAGAGATGGGGTTTCACCGTGTTAGCCAGGATGGTCTCGATCTCCTGACCTTGTGATCCGCCCGCCTCGGCCTCCCAAAGTGCTGGGATTACAGGCTTGAGCCACCGCACCCGGCCTGTATTTTTTCTTGATTGATTTGGATTTTGTTTCCACTGTGGCAAATCAGCGATAATGAGAATGTATAGTCTGGATAATGGAATGGCATATATGGTGAAATATACCAGGAGGTATATTGGCAGGAGCAAGGGACTGCGTTTTCTCTCCTGTGCAAGCTGTTCTTGCTGTGTTTCTTAGTCATGCCCTTCACTTTCGAAAATGAGCCATGTTTATGAAGGTGCCCTTTGTTCTTTGAGATGAATATGCTTTTTTTCAAAGGATTTTCTTCATCAAGATAATTTATGCCTTGAATGTTCTACTGAAACAATTACTTTCTTGGTTAGGTGACTAGTAAAAATGTCTGTGTCTTCCTGGTTGCAACATACACTGACGGCCTACCAACCGAAAGTGCAGAGTGGTTCTGCAAATGGTTAGAGGAAGCAGCCATTGATTTTCGATTTGGCAAAACTTACCTGAAGGGTATGAGATATGCGGTATTTGGCCTGGGAAATTCTGCCTATGCTAGCCACTTCAACAAGGTAGGTCTATATTGAATTATAGGAATAAATTCTCCCCATAAACACACACACACGCGCACACACGTACACACACACACATAAACACACACATATGTGAAATAATCCACAAACTTTGGTAGCTAGTAATAAATACATTTCTTCTATTATTTTATTGATTGATTGATTGAGGTAGAGTTTTGCTCCGTCGCCCAGGCTGGAGTGCAGTGGCACCATCTCAGCTCACTGCAACTTCTACCTCCTGGGTTCAAGTGATTCTCCTGCCTCAACCTCCTGAGTAGCTGGGATTACAGGCATGTGCCACCACGCTTGGCTAATTTTTGTATTTTTACTAGAGACGGGGTTTCACCATGCCGGCCAGGCTGGTTGTGAACTCCTGGCCTCATGTGATCCGCCCAAAGTAAGCCACTATGTCTGGCCTCTTCTGTTTTTTTTTTTTTTTGGAAACAGCCTTGCTCTATCCCGCAGCTGGAGTGCAGTGGCGCCTCCCGAGTAGCTGGGATTACAGGCACCCACCACCATGCCTGGCTATTTTTTTTGTATTTTTAGTAGAGACAGGGTTTCACCATGTTGGCCAGGCTGTTCTCGAACTCCTGACCTCAGGTGATCCACCCACCTCGGCCTCCCAGAGTCCTGGGATTACAGGTGTGAGCCACCATGCCCAGCCTGCCCAAGCTCTTTATGCAGGTGAACTCTTAAAAAAATTTTTTTTTTAATTATGTTTATTTTTTTCAGGACAGGGTCTTGTTTGTCATCCAGGCTGGAATGCAGTGACCTGATCAGAATTCTCTGAACCTTGAAGTCCTAGGCTCAAGGGATCCTCCCAAGTCAGCCTCCCTAGTAGCTGGAACTATAGGCGGGCACCAGTACCCCTGGCTAATCTTTCATTGTTTTAGAGATGAGGGTCTCACTGTGTTGCCCAGGCTTGGTTCAAACTCCTGGCCTCAAGCAGTCCTATCCACCTCAGCCTCCCAGATTTCTGGGATTACAGGCATGAATGTGTCCAGCCTGAGCTCAGTTTAAAAAAATCGTGAATTTTTCGGCTGGGCGTCGTGGCTCACGCCTGTAATCCCAGCACTTTGGGAGGCCGAGGCGGGCGGATTGAGGTCAGGAGATCGAGACCATCCTGGCTAACATGGTGAAACCCCGTCTCTACCAAAAATACAAAAAAATTAGCTGGGTGTGGTGGCGGGAGCCTGTAGTTCCAGCTACTCGGGAGGCTGAGGCAGGAGAATGGCGTGAACTCGGGAGGCGGAGCTTGCAGTGAGCCGAGATCTCACCACTGCACTCTAGCCTGGGCAACAGAGTGAGACTCTGTCTCAAAAAAAAAAAAAAAAACATGAATTTTTCAAGGGAAACGGAGGAAAAAACATTCGTTGCACTTTATGTAATAAAACATTAAATTTTTTGGTTAGTTTTCCCGGGCTATTTTTCTAAATGAAATTAACTTGGCTCCTTTTGCGTCCTGTTCTCTACACTTGAAAAAATGAAATGATGGAGCCTCTCAGTTTCTTGGTCATTTGCACTGTGTACCTCTTCCTAGAGATGGGCCCTGCCTAGCTGTCTGTCTCTGGTGGAGTGTTAGTGACGGTGGAGGTGGGGAGTTTTCTTTTAAAAGCTGTTTATGGCCGGGCGCAGTGGCACACGCCTGTAATCCCAGCACTTTGGGAGGCAGAGACGGGTGGATCACCTGAGGTCGGGAGTTCGACCCCAGCCTGACCAACATGGAGAAACCCCATCTCTACTAAAAATACAAAATTAGCCGGGCATAGTGGCACATGCCTGTAGTCCCAACTACTTGGGAGGCTGAGGCAGGAGAATCACTTGAACCCGGGAGGTGGAGGTTGCAGTGAGCCGAGGTCGTGCCATTGCACTCCAGCCTGGGTAACAAGAGTGAAACTCCGTCTCAAAAAAAATAAAATAAAATAAAATAAAATAAAAAGCTGTTTTCATTCTATTGTTGTGTCACAATGTAGATTTTGCTCCATATTTTCATTAAAAACAATTTTGATTATGTGTTTTTTGAGACAGGGTCTCACCATGTTGCCTAGGTTGGAGTTCAGTGGCATGATCATAGCTTGCTGCAGCCTCGACCGGAGTGCAATGGCACAATCTCGGCTCATTGCAACTTCTGCCTCCTGGGTTCAAGGAATTCTCATGCCTCGGCCTTCCAAGTAGCCTGAATTATAGGCATGTGCCACCACGCCCCACTAATTTTTGTATTTTTAGTAGAGATGGGGTCTCACCATGTTGGCCAGGCTGGTCTTGAACTCCTGGCCTCAAACAATCTGCCTGCCTCAGCCTCCCAAAGTGCTGGGATTACAGACGTGAGACACTTCGCCTGGCGTAGATATGTAAATATTTTGTTTAATGCCTTGCCACTCAGGAAGCTTATTAAGTTTTTGAACTCTTAACTATGCCTCTTGATAACCCCTGTTCCTCAGCTTAATTGCTTCGTATCACAGTGAAATAAATTACTGAGTTTAGGAAATTACGAATCTTGCCAAATTTATTACATTTTCATTTTATAACTGAATAGGCTTAGGCCCCATAGGTTTTGTTACATTTTTGGAACTCATTTATTTTGTTAACTCCTGTTTTGTTCTTATCATGATATAGAATGGTAAGTTTCAAATTTTTTTTAGTCATTAACCCTTCATTTGATAAAGGGGGTTTGTTTGTCCTTTTGTTTAAAAAAATAAATCTAAGGCAGAAAAGTAGAATACATAAAATGCAGCTCTTTTGGGTCAAGGCTGGAGCTTGAAGGCTTGAAGGTCATTTTGCCAAGCAATTTCCTCTTCCTTAGCGGCAGCCCATGACCAGGGGCCCCAGAAGGACTTTGGGCTTTTCAGAGCAGTCTGGAAAACCCTGATTTAGAGAACTGTGCTTTTAGCCTATCTGTCTTTTCCTCGCAGGTTGGCAAAAATGTTGACAAGTGGCTCTGGATGCTTGGTGCACATCGTGTGATGAGTCGAGGGGAGGGCGACTGCGACGTGGTTAAAAGCAAGCACGGCAGCATTGAGGCCGACTTCAGAGCATGGAAAACCAAGTTCATCTCCCAGCTGCAGGCACTTCAGAAAGGAGAGAGAAAGAAGTCCTGTGGCGGCCACTGCAAGAAAGGCAAATGTGAATCTCACCAACGTGGCTCAGAGGAGAGGGAGGAAGGAGCTCACGAGCAGGATGAATTGCATCACAGAGACACCGAGGTATACTGCCTGTGTGTTCATCTCTCGAGGCTTTCCCCCTCTGCTTGGAGATCTCGAGCTTGGCCTCTTCCTCAATAAACCATCTCATTGGCTTCTGGTTAGAAAGAAGATCTGGCTGAGTGCAGTGGCTCACACTTGTAATCCCTACAATTTGGGAGGCCAAGGTGGGGGTATTGCTTGAGTACAGGAGTTCAAGAGCAGCCTGGGCAACATAGCAAGACCCTATCTTTACCACAATAATTTTAAATTTAGTGAGGCATGGTGGTGCATGCCTGTTGTCTCAGCTACGTAGGAGGTGGAGTTGGGAGGATTGCTTGAGCCCATTAATTTGAGACTGCAGTGAGCTGTGATCATGCCACTGCCCTCCAGCCTGGGCAACAGAGTGAGACCCTGCCCCAAAAACAAAGACAGAAACACTAACAAAAAAAGAAGGAAGATGTGAAACTCATGTGGTGGTGTTTCAGAGAGAGAGAGAGGTCTTAGGAATTAAGCCGTATCGTGCTAGATGCTTTCCAGAATCTCTTCTTGAGGCTGGGCACAGTGGCTCACGCTTGTAATCCCAGCACTTTTGGGAGGCCAAGGTGGGTGGATCACTTGAAGTCGGGAGTTCGAGACCATCCTGGCCAACATGGCGAAACCCCATCTCTACTAAAAATACAAAAATTAGCCAGGTGTGGTGGCGGGCACCTGTAATCCCAGCTACTTGGGAGGCTGAGACACAAGAATCGCTTGAACCTGGGAGGTGGAGGTTGCAGTGATCTGAGATCACGTGACTGCACTCCAGCCCGGGCAACAGAGTGAGACTCAGTCTCAAAAAAAAAAAAAAAAAAAACCACACACACACAACCAAAATCTCTTCTGTAATCCTTGCATTGTTAGAGTCAAGTGGATTTTTACCACATTTTGCAAGTTGCAAAACGGAGCCACAGTACTGCCTGACTTCAATGACTCCATTAGTCACTCAAACTGAAGGCTGCAAGTCATCCTAGATTCTGCTCTTTTTCCCTCACATTCTGAGCATTTCTCTTGCTTCCTTCTTTAAATACCCCAATTCCTTTGAAGCTCCTGTCTTCAGGCTGTAACACTTCTGTCATCTTCACAGCTGTTATCTTTTGGCCACCTGGTCAGTTGCATAATTCAGCAGCAACTTTACATTCTGACTCATTGTTTCTCTCTCCACCCCTGTTCCTATCATTATTCTTTGAGGCTGTGGCATCCTTGTGGATGATCTGTCTAGCACCCTGGCCTGCAGTTTCCTGGCTTTCACACCTCCAGCAACCATTTCTCCACTGACCTTGGTCTCTCCCTTACATGGGCACATCTGAAATTCAAGTTCCTCTCATGCTTACTATGACCTCATTGTGTGGCCTCTACTTTAACAACATTCCTTTTTTTTTTTTTGAGACCGAGTCTCATTCTGTCACCCCCAGTCTGGAGTACAATGGTATGATCATGGATCACTGCAGCCTTGACCTCCCCAGGCAGTGGTGATCCTCCCACTTCAGCCTCCCAGGTAGCTGGGATTATAGGCATGTGCCACCATGCCTAGCTAATTTGTCTATTTTTTGCAGAGATGGAGTTTCACCATGTTGCCGAGGCTGGTTTTGAACACTTGGGCTCAAACGATCCACTTGGCCCGGCCTCCCAAAATGCTGGGATCATAGGCATGAGCAACTGTGCCTGGCCTTTAAAATTCTTTTGATCTGGCCAGGCGTGGTGGCTCACGCCTGTAATCCCAGCACTTTGGGAGGCTGAGGCACGTAGATCATGAGGTCAGGAATTCGAGACCAGCCTGGCCAACAGTGGTAAACCCCGTCTCTACTAAAAATACAAAAATTAGCTGGGCGTGGTGGCGGGCACCTGTAATTCTAGCTACTCGGGAGGCTGAGGCAGGAGAATCTCTTGAACCCAAGAGGCGGAGTTTGCAGTAAGCCGAGATTGCACCACTGCACTCTAGCCTGGGTGACAGAGCGAGACTCCATCTCAAAAAAAAAAAAAAGCTTTTGATCCCATCTGAACCTATACCTTTTTTATTGAGTAGTAGAAACTACTTACTTTATTTTCCTCCTTAAACCCCATTTTGAATTTTATCCTCACTCTGTTATAAATCTCTTCAATTTTTTTTTTCTTTTGTTTGAGATGGAGTCTTGCTTTGTTGCCCAGGCTGGAGTCAAGTGGCACAATGTTGGCTTACTACAACCTCCGCTTTCTGGGTTCAAGGATTCTCCTGCTTCAGCCTCCTGAGTAACTGGGATTACAGGTGTGTGCCACCATGCCCGGCTAATTTTTGTATTTTTAGTAGAGGTGGGGTTTTGCCACGTTGGCCAGGCTGGTCTCAAACTCCTGACCTCAGGTGATCCACCTACCCTGGCCTCCCAAAGTACTGGGATTACAGGCGTGAGCCACCGTGCCCAGCCTTAACCTTTTCAATTGCTTTACCTCTCACTCATTCTTGTAACCCGATTGGCCAAACCCCAAGCCAGGCTGAAACCATCCCCTTCACATCAGCCTTCCCCATGTCTGCTGCTGATTGTTTGACTACAGATTCATGACCACAGGCTCAAGTATAGACTCAGAAGTGCTCTACAGGCTCACAACTTCCCTTGCAGATTCCCCTTCTTACTCTCCAAGTTGACTGTTTCATACTCATTTCCTCCCCACCCCTTCCCCCAAGCTCCCATCTGAAGCCATCAGAGGGGAACTCTCTCAGTGTCTCTGCAGCCCATCTCCAGATCTTTACTACCTCTTCTGGCTCAGAAGACCAAGTATCTGGTTCCTGTCCCAGACTACATCTGTCTATGCCGTGGAATCAAGGACTGGGTTCCTTCATTGATTGCTTCTCTTCTCCTGTATCATTCATTTTTTCTCTCTGCTAGATTGTTCCCATAAATTTATAAACACACCCTGGAATTATATGTGTTTAAACAAACTTAAAAACCAAAAAACAAGTTGGGTGCGGTGGCTCACAGCTGTAATCCCGGCACTTTGGGAGGCTGAAGTGAGAGGATTGCTTGAGCCCAGGTGGTCAAGGTTGCAGTGAGCAATGATCTCACCACTGCACT
Organism: Pongo pygmaeus; assembly: GCF_028885625.2. NCBI lineage: Eukaryota > Metazoa > Chordata > Mammalia > Primates > Hominidae > Pongo > Pongo pygmaeus. The sequence continues at coordinate 20,454,066 of NC_072379.2, read as the reverse complement.
GCAAGCCTGGGTGACAGTGAGATCCTGTCTCAAAAAAAAAAAAAAAAAAAAAATCAGACTGGGTGCAGTGGCTCACGCCTGTAATCCCAGCACTTTGGGAGGCCAAGGCAGGCGGATCACCTGAGGTCAGGAGTCTGAGACCAGCCTGGCTAATGTGGTGAAACCCCGTCTCTAGTAAAATACAAAAAAATTAGCCAGGCGTGGTGGCACACGCCTGTAATCTCAGCTACTCAGGAGACTGAGGCAGGAGAATCACTTGAACCCAGGAGGCGAAGGTTGCAGTGAGCTGAGATGGTGCCACTGCACCCCAGTCTGGGCGACAGTGAGACTCTGTTTCAAAAAAAAAAAAACCAAAAACTGAAAAAATAGAGAGGAGTCTCCAGAGTTTAGCAGATAACTCTTAGCTCTGTCTCTTGCTTAGCTCCCAGGTTATATTTGGCCTCTCTGGATTCCTTACATTTTTGCCAACTCAGTGATGCACTTAAAATTGTGCTTTAAAAGTTATTACCTTGGCCGGGCGCGGTGGCTCATGCCTGTAATCCCAGCACTTTGGGAGGCCAAGGTGGGCGGATCACTTGAGGTCAGCAGTTGGACACTAACCTGGCCAATATGGTGAAACCCCGTCTCCACTAAAAGTACAAAAATTACCCAGGTGTGGTGGCACGCGCCTGTAGTCCCAGCTACTCCAGAGGCTGAGACAGGAGAATCCTTGAACCGGGGAGGCGGTGGTTGCAGTGAGCCGAGATTGCGCCACTGCACTCCAGCCTGGGCAACAGAGCGAGACTCTGTCTCAAAAAAAAAAAACAAACAAAAAAAAACAAAACCCTTATTTAGTTTGTGTTGTTTTCTGCAGGAGAGTTGTTGAAAGTGTGCAGTCTGTTGTATGGCTGGGAACAGAAGTCTCTGTCAACTCTCAGCTACTGCAGTTTGGCTTTCTCTCCCCTTAAACTGCTCTTTTCTACACCCAGGGGACTTCATGTCATCAAGCCTGAGGGGGATTTACAAAGGAAATTAGATTTTATTTAAGAGATGAAAGCTTTTTATTTTAATTTTATTATGTTATTTTATACAGGGTCTTGCTTTGTTGCCCAGGCCAGAGTGTTGTGGAGTGATCATAGCTCACTGCAGCTTTGAACTCCTGAGCTCAAGTGATCCTCCTGCCTCAGCCTCCTGAGTAGCAGGGATTTACAGGCGTGAGCCACCATCCTGTCTACTTTTAATTTTTGTTTTTGTAGAGACAGGGTCTCACTATTTTGCCCAGGCTGATCTTGAACTCCTAGCCTCCAGCAATCCTCCCACCCACCTTGGCCTCCCAAAGTGTTGAGATTACAGGCATGAGCCTCCACACTGGCTGCAAGCTCTTTAAGTTACGGGACCCATAACCTGAATTGAAATTGATGTTTCATTCCAATTTCATTGCAGTCATAGCTTGGACTGAAATGAAATTGGAATGAAACATCTGTCATATCACTTCCTGTTGAGCTAAATAATTATCTCTTGAAGCCATCTGTTCTGTGGGCTTGACTCAGACTGACTGACTCCAGGTAGCCATAAAATGCTATTTGCATTGCACACCATACCTCATATCCTGTCATTCAACAGTGCATAGCTAATCACTAATCAATATTATCGCTATAAAGCAATGAGAATTTCTGTCCGACAACTTGGTATCGACCACTCCTTGTTCCCTTTGCTTTTAAAAACCTGCTTGTAACAAAAGCTAATGGAGCGGTCCCTTCAGCTGCAAAGTGTGTTTGAGGCAGCTGCCCTCATTTTGGCTCAAATAAACCCTTTAAATTATATTTTGGCTAGGTGCAGTGGCTCACCCCTGTAATCCCAATCCCAGTGCTGTCTGAGGCCAAGATGGGAGGATTGCTCAAGGCCAGGAGTTAGAGACTAGCGTGGGCGACATAGTGAGACACTGTCTCTAATTTAAAAAAGGGTCTGGGCATGGTGACTCATGCCTGTAATCCCAGCACTTTGGGAGGCTGAGGTGGGCAGATCACTTGAGGTCAGGAGTTCGAGACCAGCCTGGCTAACATGGTGAAACCCTGTCTCTACTGAAAATACAAAAAAAATTAGCTGGGTGTGGTGGCAGGTGCCTGTAATCCCAGCTACTTGAGAGGCTGAGGCAGGAGAATTGCTTGAACCTGGAAGGTGGAGATAGCAGTGAGCCGAGATTGTGGCACTGCACTATAGCCTGGGTAACAAGAGCAAAAACCGCATCTCAAAAAAAAAAAAAAAAAAAAAAAGAAAATAATGTTTTGTGTCTCACCTTCTTCCTTTTAGATTTACAAGTCTCATGGATATTTCTCTTTTTATTTTACTTCTCAACAGCATTTGTCATAGCTGATTCCTTCTTTGAATCTATCCTCCTGACTTTCATGACGTCATTGTCATGGAGTTTCTCCTTTTTTACTTGGGGTCTTTTCCTTTTCTTTGTTTAGCCTCTGCATGTTGGAGTGATTCGGGTTTGGTACTGGATTATGCATTGACACTTTCTTCCTGGGTGATCTCATCCAGTTTCACGACTTTAAACATTGTCCATGTGCCAGTTATTCCCACATTTGTATTTCCAGATCCAGGGTCAACCCTGAATTCTCTTCTCATATATGCTGCTGCCTTTTTATAATTTATTCTTATATATCTGATGCTTCACAAATCCAAAATGGAGCTCTTTATCTCCACCCTTCTGTTCTGTTCCGCTGTCATGTTTCCCATCTCAAGAAACACTCCCACCGTTTCAGTGGCTTAAAAAGAAACCTAAGACCTGTGTACTTGATTCTTTCCTTTTCCTCATTCCTGCATTGAATTCCTAAGTAAGTCTGGTTCCTTCTTTGTCTAAAACAGAGGTCAGCGAACTTTCTATGAAGGGCCAGTTAGTCAATATTTTCAGCATTGTGGGCCACATGGTTTTTGTTGAAACTGTCAAGTCTGCCATTGTGTCAAGACAACAGCCATAGGCGACATGTAAATGAATTGTCATGTTGAGATCTGGCCTGAGGCTGCTTGGATTTGGCCATAGTTTGCAGACCTCTGGCTTAAAATATTTCACATCTATCCAATTCCCTCCATCTCTACTGCTAACCTGCAAGTTCAAGCCGTACTGCTTGACCAGACTACTATAGCAGCCACCTATCTTGTCCTTCTCCTGTCTCTTCTCCATCTGTCATTCAGAGTAGTCTTTTTGGGGGGCGAGGGGTGGGAAACAGGGTCTTTCCCGGGCTGGAGTATAGTGGCACACTCTTGGCTCACTGCAGCAGCCTCCTGGGCTCAAGCGATCCTCCCGCATCAGCCTCCTGAGTAGCTGGGACTACAGGTGCGCACCACTGTGCCCGGCTAATTTTTGTATATTTTGTAGAGACAGGGTTTCACTATGTTGCCCAGGCTGATTTCAAACTCCTGGGCTTAAGCAATCTACCTGCCTTGGCTTTCCAAAGTGCTGGTATTACAGTGGTGACCCGCCACACCCGGCCTCAGAGCAATTTTTTTTTTTTTTTTTTTTTTTTTTTTTGAGACAGAGTCTCACTCTGTCTCCCAGGCTGGAGTGCAGTTGTGCGATCTCAGCTCACTGCAAGCTCCGCCTTCCAGGTTCACACCATTCTCCTGCCTCAGCCTCCTGAGTAGCTGAGACTACAGATACCCGCCACCATGCCCAGCTAATTTTTTGTATTTTTAGTAGATACCAGCTTTCACCACATTAGCCAGGATGGTCTCGATCTCCTGACCTCGTGATCCACCCGCCTCGGCCTCCCAAAGTGCTGGGATTACAGATGTGAGCCATTGCGTCCGGCCAAGTAATCTTTAAAAGTACAAATCAGACCATGTTACCCTCCTGTTTAAAAGTGATTTTTCATTGCTGCTTTCATAAAAACTTCATTGCTTAGTGTGACCTTAGCACCTAGTCTGACTCTTGAATTTCTCCACTGTCATGCTGTTATTCTCTCTCTTCCTCTCTAGCCTCTAGCCACGTGGCCTCCTTGGTTCTAAAAATATTTGTCAAGGCTGGGCATGGTGGCTTATGCCTGTAATCCCAGCACTTTGGGAGTCCAAGGCGGGCGGATCATGAGGTCGGGAGATCGAGACCAGCCTGACCAACATGGTGAAACCCTGTCTCTATTAAAAATACAAAAATTAGCTGGGCATGGTGGCAGGCACCTGTAATCCCAGCTACTCGGGAGGCTGAAGCAGGAGAATCGCTTGAACCTGGGAGGTGGAGGTTGCAGTGAGCCGAGATTGTGCCACTGCACTCCAGCCTGGGTGACAGAGCGGGACGCTGTCTTCAAAAAAAATAAAAACCAAATTTGTCAAATGAGTTTGAATATCCAACCTTCTGCTCACCTGTTACTCTTTAGTTCAGGCCAACATCTTTTCTTCCCTAGGGGATTGTCGTACGTTGTTCAGATTTATCCTTGTCTGCAGTCTTGTTTCCCTTAAATTACCTTCTGTCTTACCAGTTGAGTGAGCTATTGAAATGCAGGTCTGTGTTATTTCTCTGTTCAGACCATGTTAGACCCTTCTCATTCTCTCTTTCCAGGACAGGCAAGATCCTTTGCAGTCCAACCCATATCTTTCTCTGCTACATTTTCTCCCCATGTCGTGTGCTTTATTCTCCATCTGCTGGTACTTTCTGAGTGACTGATAGTAGCTGCATGCCTCCTGGTGCTTGCCTAAGTGACTTTGCCCATCCCCTTCCAACAGCGTTCCCACATGTCTTTCCCTGGCCAGGCCTGTTTGCTTACCCTTCACATTTGACTCAGGTATCGTCTCATTCAGGCCACCCATAGATTTGGAGCCCACTGCATGGCTCCTTTTCGTATTCCTAAACCCTTTCATTAAAGCATTGCCCCTTTCAATGTAGTATCTGTGTGTCTCTTACTGGATTGGAATCCTTGTGAGGACCAGGGGAATGTGTCGCATTAATTTTCAAGCACTACTGGCTACCATGAGTATATGCAGTGTTCAAGATAACTTTTTGAAGTTTCCCAAGGTCACAGAACCAAGTTAGCAGTTTAGATTTGATTTGATGTGAAGATGAAATAGGTTCCTTTTGGAAAAAGTAAATTCTCAACATGAGTCTTTCCATTAGAAACTTGAGTCTAAGGAGAAGTTATCAAGGAGAATCTAGGACAGGGATCAGCAAACAGGCTCACTGGCCAGATCTAGCCTATTGCCTGTTTTTTTTTGAGACAGGGGCTGGTCTGTCCCCCAGGCTGGAGTGCAGTAGTGCATAGCCCACTGCAGCCTCTAACTCCTGGGCTCAAGTGATCCTCTTATCTCAGCCTCCTGAGTAGCTGGGCCTACAGGTGTGCACCATCATGCCCAGCTAAGTTTTTTTTATTTTTTGTAGAGATGAGGTCCCACTGTGTTGCCCAGGCTGGTCTCAAACTCCTGAGCTCAAGTGATCCTCCTGCCTTGGCCTCCCAAAGTGTTGGGATTGTAAGTGTGAGCCACTGCACCCAGCTTGTTTTTTAATTTTTTAAAATAAAAGTTTTGGGAGCATAGCCATGCTCATTCATTTATGTATTGTCATAGCTGCTTTGGTGTTAGAGGGGCAGATTTACATAGTTAAGACAGGATTGTATGTCCTACAAGGTCAGAAATACTTACAATTTGGTGTTTTACAGCAAAAGTTTACTGACTTCTTGTCCAGGATAACATGGCGAGATTGGACTAGATGATCCCTGATGTCTCTTCTGTGTCTAATATTCTGAAATTTATTGGAAATGATGAAGTAGGAGCATAGGACACGTGGGCAATACAGAACTTCTTGCAATTCTGGGAAAATGAGTACATCAGGAAATCCTAATACTGAAGGTATTCTTATATATTTAGACAAACTGGTTGGGAGACACTGGACTTCTTAGAAGATCTAAAAATGGACTAATTGTTAGCAAGTATGTTTCAGGTGGTACTTGTCTCTTCTTGACAGCTTGGGCATGAGGCTGGGATATCAGGGTGGAGTTAACTGGCAGAGATTTTCTGTTGAAGCTGGGCTAAATTAACACATCCATACACTTATTTCTGGGAACAATTTATTTTGTCATCTGGAAGCAAGGCAGAGAAGACTCTACTCATTTATTGACAAGGCAAAAGAGAACCAGGGAGCCAGCCACAGCGCCGTTTCAGTAGTCTCAGGGTTGGTTTCAAATAGGAGAGAGTAAGATCATCCATGATAATCTTATCATCTGGCGCAGGACAGGCGTGACCTTGTCTAAGAGGGGCTGTTTTATTTTGTATTGAACACTTGATCAGCAGCATCTGATTATATGACATCTCTCTGCTATACTGTGGGGCATACTGGCCAGCATATAAAGGTTATTGACATTTTATTTCTTTTAATTTAATTTTTTTCTTTTTTCTTTTCTTTTTTTTTTTGTTTTTTTTGTTTTTTTTTTTTTTTGAGAGGGAGTCGTGCTCTGTTGCCAAGGCCGGAGTGCAGTGTCACGATCTCGGCTCACTGCAACCTCCAACTCCTGGGTTCAAGCAATTCTCCTGTCTCAGCCTCTGGAGTAGCTGGGACTACAGGCACATGCCACCACGCCTGGCTAATTTTTGTATTTTTAGTAGAGACAGGGTTTCACCATGTTGGTCAGGCTGGTCTCAAACTCTTGACCTCAGGTGATCCATCTGCCTCAGCCTCCCAAAGTGCTGGGATTACAGGCATGAGCCACTGTGCCCAGCCTGTTTCTTTTAATTTTAAAGTGACCCTTGAGTTACTCAGAAAGTACCTGCTGTTGAAAACAACCACCACTTCACCTCTTAAAAATCTCTTTATCAGCTGGGCACAGTGGCCCACATTTGTAACCCCAGCAATTTGGGAGGCTGAGGCGGGCGGATCACCTGAGGTCAGGAGTCTGAGACCAGCCTGGCCAACATGGTGAAACCCTGTCTCTACTAAAAATACAAAAATGAGCCGGGTGTGATGGTGCGTGCCTGTAGTCCCAGCTACTCTGGAGGCTGAGGCATGAGAATTGCTTGAACCAAGGAGGCAGAGGTTGCAGTGAGCCAAGATCACGCCACTGCACTCCAGCCTGGGTGACAGAGCGAGACTCAACAACAACAACAACAACAGCAGCAACAAAGAACAAACAAAAAAATCTCTATAACGTTTGATTCTGCCTTATCCTCCATTGGAGAAAGGGATGAAGGCTGCCACGTATTAGCCGTGATTTCTTAACTTCTCTACCTTTAATTTCCTCATCTATGAGATGATGTTGAACCTGTCTACATCGTAAGTAGTTAAGGATGAAATGAATGGGTATATGAACATTGTGTTGGGGACATAGTAGATACTCAGCAAATGTGTCTTCCCAGTGATGTCACATTTCCTCTACTTCTGCTTGGCATGTGTCTCGTTCCCCTGAGCGCAGCTCATGTCACTGTGATGTGAGAGGGCAGGTGAAGTGTTAGTTGTTTCCACTCCATCATGCCCTTTCACAGTTGTTAGTCTGATGCTAAAGACTTAAGATTTATTTCTTAATTGTTGTTGTTGTTTTTTTTTGTAGAGATGAGGGTTTCATTATGTTGCCCAGGCTGGTCTTGAACTCCTGGCTTCAAGTGACCCTCTTGCGTCAGCCTCCTAAGTAGTTGGGATTACAGGCATGTGCTACCACATCTGGCTAATTGTATACATTTTTTGTAGCAATGTGGTCTTGCTATGTTCCCCAGGCTGGTTTCAAACTCCTGAGGTTTCAAAGTCCTCCCATCTTGGCCTCACAAAGTGCTGGGATTATGGGTGTGAGCCACCATGCTCAGCCTAGATTTTATTTTTAAATTAAGAATTTATAGACAGCCGAGCGCTGTCGCTCACGCCTGTAATCTCAGCACTTTGGGAGGCTGAGGTGGGTGGATTACCTGAGGTCAGGGGTTCGAGACCAGCCTGGCCAACATGGTGAAACCCTGTCTCTACTAAAAATACAAAAATTAGCCGGGCGTGGTGGTAGGTGCCTGTGATCCTAGCTACTTGGGAGGCTAAGGCAGGAGAATCACTTGAACCTGAGAGGTGGAGGTTGCAGTGAGCTGAGATCACGCCGCTGCGCTCCAGCCTGGGCGACAGAGCGAGACCCTGTCTCAAAAAAAAAAAAAAAAAAAAAAAAAAGAATTTAGAGACACAGTGAATTCTCAGTGTGGGAGGGAGGGTAAAAGAACTTTGCCTTTGCCCCTTTGAACAATGTATTTCTGAAGCATTTCTCTTCCAGGAGGAAGAACCCTTTGAGAGCTCCAGTGAAGAAGAGTTTGGTGGTAAGGACCATCAGAGCCTGAATTCCATTGTTGATGTTGAAGATTTGGGCAAAATTATGGATCATGTGAAGAAAGAAAAGGTACCATTACTTTGGGAAATGTTGCACCTGGCTCCCGCAGTTGGTTAACATTTAGTATTTCTTTGTTGCTGTGTAGTCCATCTGAGCTCACGAGAGGAGTTTCATTTCTCTAGCTTCTGTCTTGAGAGTTTTATAATTTTTTTGCCATTTTTCATGAGTGTGGTGAACATCTCCCCTCTCAGCCCTGTGAAAGTCAGCTCATCAGAGGATAGGCAGGAGATTTGAGAACAAGGACTGAGGACAGTGTAGATTGGAGGTGTCCAGTCTTTTGGCTTTCCTGGGCCACATTGATAGAAAAATTGTCTTGGGCCACACATAAAATACACTAATGATAGCTGATGAGCTAAAAAACATAAAAAAAAAATTAAAAAAAATCGCAAAATAAATCTCATAATGTTTTAAGAAAGCTTACAAATCTGTGTTGGGCCAGTGGGCTGTGGGTTGGACAAGCTTGGTGTAGATGGTTAGAGAGATTTTATTCAGGGCCATTTGAAGATGAACAGCATGATAGGATTTATTATGGTTGAGATTCCAAGTGAAACTCCAGTGTAAATTTGCTTCTCTGCTGTATAGACTAAGTGGTGTTGGGGCTTAAGGATGGCAGCCTGGTCTGTGGGTGTGGAGATCAGCGTGAGTGGGGCCCCTAGGAATCCAGGAAATACCAATCTGGGATGTGACTGTTTCAGTGACTAGAGGAATGTGAGAATGTACGATGCAGTAGGATTTCATGCAGATTCCAGTGATCTAAAATTGAAGTAATAGTGTATATACTATGCTATAAAAATAACAGCCTCAATTTAACTGTGAGTTTTGGAAAATGAGAATCCCCTAAATTAAAATTATATGTAGTCCATAAGCCTTAAAAAAAAAAACCTACTAGAAAATCCAAGAAAATCAATGCTAAAACCTATACAAATTCAAATGAACTCAGTAAGGTTAGCAGGATATCATAATGTAGAAAGTCAATAGACTTTATATTTCCAAACAATAACCAGTTAGAAGCTATAGTAAAAGAGAACACCTCATTTAGACTAGCTACATAAAAGATAAATAATTACCTACTGATTAATTTATTTTTTATTTTTTTGAAATGGAGTCTCATTCTGTCACCCAGGCTGGAGTGCAGTGGTGCGATCTCAGCTCACTGCAACCTCTGCCTCCTGGGTTCAAGTGATTCTCCTGCCTCAGCCTCCCGAGTAGCCGGGACTACAGGTGCACACCACCACGCTGAGCTAATTTTTGTATTTTTAGTAGAGACGGGATTTCACCATGTTGGCCAGGCTGGTCTCGAACTCCTGACCTCAGGTGATCTGCCCGCCTTGGCCTCCTATGGTGCTGGGATCACACGCATGAGTTACCACACTTGGCCTACCTACAGATTAATTTAAAAAGAAATGTCTTAAACCTACGTTGGAAAACTTTAAAACATTCCTGAATGATATCAAAGTGGACTCGAACAAATGGAAAGACATTCCTTGTTTTAGGTAGAGTGACTCAGAATGGTAAAGATGTCAGTTCTCTTAATATATAAGTTTGATGGAATCCCAATAAAAATTCCAGTAGGTCCTCTAGCCTCCTAGATCTAGATTGGTCTATTCATGTGGAAAAAATAAACATGGAATAATAGTTATGAAAACCCTGGTGAAAGTAGTGATGAGAAGGATGAGCCACCACACCCAGCCAGGTCTGCCTATTTTTTTTTTGAGACGGAGTCCTGCTCTGTCAATACTCCCACATATTGAAACATACCACAAGGTATCTCTAATTAAAACTGTAGTACTGGCTCATGATGAGACAAAGACCCTTGCAACAGAGTAAAATTCTAAGAATATGTAGGAATTTCATATATATTAAAGGTGGACTCTGAAGACCTGGAGTTTAAAAGGGACTCTAAAAATAAATTATGTTGGCTGAGTGCAGTGGCTCACCCTGTAATCCCAGCACTTTGGGAGGCTGACATGATGGGAGGATTTCTTGAGGCCAGAAGTTTGGGACCAGGCTCGGCAACATAGTGAAACCCCATCTCTACAAGAAATAAAAAAAATTAGCTAGATGTAGTGGCATGTGCCCGTAGTCACAACTGCTTGGGAGGCTGAGGTGGGAGGATTGCTTGGACCTGGGAGTTTGAGGCTGCAGTGAGCTGTGATCATGTCACTGCACCCCGGCCTGCATGACACTGCGAGACCTTGTTTCAAAAAAAAAAAAAAGATGTGAAACATCTGTTAGCTTGTATATATGTCAGAATAATTTCCAAATGGATGAGCGAGCTAAATGCTGAATGTTGAAAAAATTAGATAGATAGTAGAATCAGATGGATTATTGTATAACCTGGAGAAAGCTTTTCTATATGATTCAAAATCTAGAAGCAATAAAAAAATATTAAATTTATGAATGACTTTAAAGTGTTTTACATGGCCATAAGGAAAATCAAAAGGCAAAACAGGAGGAACTATTTGCCCCTTATATCTCAGACAAGGTGTTAATCTTTTTACTATACAATGAACTATTTTTTAAAAAGGCAGACCTGCAGGCGCGGTGGCTCACGCCTGTAATCCCTGCACTTTGGGAGGTTGAGGCAGGCAGATCACGAGGTCAGGTGATCGAGACCATCCTGGCTAACACGGTGAAACCCCGTCTCTACTAAAAATACAAAAAATTAGCCAGGCGTGGTGGTGGGCGTCTGTAGTCCCAGCTACTCGGGAGGCTGAGGCAAGAGAATGGCCTGAACCCGGGAGGCAGAGCTTGTAGTGAGCGGAGATTGTGCCACTGCACTCCAGCCTGGGTGACAGAGCGAGACTCCGTCTCAAAAAAAAAAAAAAGGCAGACCTGATTGGGTGTGGGGGCTCATGTTTGTAATCCCAGCACTTTGGGAGGCCGAGGTGGGTGGATCGCTTGAGGTCAGGAGCTCGAGACCAGCCTGGCCAACATGGTGAAACCCCATCTCTACTAAAAAATACAAAAAAAATTAGCCGGGCATAGTGGCGCATACCTGTAGTCCCAGCTACTTGGGAGGCTGAGGCACGAGAATCTTTTGAACCCTGGCGGCAGAGGTTGCAGTCAGCTGAGATCATGCCACTGCATTCAAGCCTGGGCAACAAAGCAAGACCCTGTCTCAAAAAAAAAAAAAAAAAAAAAGGCAGACCTGGCCAGGTGCCGTGACTCACGCCTGTAATCCCAACACTTTGAGAGGCCAAGGCAGGTGGATCACTTGAGGTCAGGAGTTCGAGACCAGCCTGACCAACATGGTGAAACCCTGTCTTTTCTGAAAATGCAAAATTAGCTCGGTGTGGTGGTGTGTGCCTGTAATTCCAGCTGACCAAAAACCTAGTAGAAAAAGTTGGCAAAACACATGAATAAGAATTTCTTAGAAATGGCTCTACCAAGAGATTTAAACATGAAAAGATGTTTAACTTTACTCATAATAAGAGAAATACAAATGAAAACTACACTGATAAACATTTCTCACCTTTCAGAATATAATAACAAAACTCCAAAGCTGGATGACATACTCAGTTAGGTGAGGCTGTGAGTAAACAGGCACTCATACCTTGCAGGTGGGAGTCCAGGATGGTCTAGCCTGTATGGAAGGGCTTTTGACAGTTTTTACCAAAATCACATATGCATTTATCCATGATCCAGCAGGCCCAGTTGTATGAATTTGCCTTAAAGATACAGCTTCATTAATGCAAAACAGCATTTCCACAGGCTTATGCATTGCAGCATACATAGCAAACAACTCTGTCGAATACTGGTTGAAAAAAGCATGGTATATCCACACAATGGAATATTGTTGTGTGGCTCTGAATAACACTATGGTGGATTGATATGCATTAATGTGATTTCCAAGTGGTGGTGGATTTTATTTGGAGGCTGATATGGACTTTTTTCTTTTTCTGAGACGGAGTCTCGCTCTGTCGCCCAGGCTGGAGTGCAGTGGCGCGATCTCGGCTCACTGCAAGCTCTGCCTCCTGGGTTCACGCCATTCTCCTGCCTTAGCCTCCCGAGTATCTGGGACTACAGGCGCCTGCCACTGTGCCCAGCTAATTTTTTGTGTTTTTAGTAGAGACGGGGTTTCACCATGGTCTCGATCTCCTAACCTTGTGATCCTCCCGCTTCGGCCTCCCAAAGTGCTGGGATTACAGGCGTGAGCCACCGCGCCCGGCCGGCTGATACAGACTTAAGATTTTTAAAAATGTGCATTTATATTTGCAAACTTAGTTTAAATATGCATGTATATATGTGTGTGTGTATGTGTGTGTGTGTGTGTGTATAAATAGTATTTTCTAGCTGGGTTCACTGAAAAACTGCATGTTCTGACATCGATCTCTGGCACCAAATGGGTATCCTGTAGTTCAATTCAATTCTAATATGTCCTACCCAGAGTTAGTGTCTGACTGGACAGGTTTAGGGCAGAGTCCTATAGAAGACTGCCCTGAGTTCAGATACCTGCTGGAAGTCTCACGGCTACCTACTTTTCTGCCGGAATGACTCACAGAACTCCCTGAAAGCACTATAGTTAAGATTGCAGGTTTGTTTTTTGTTTTTTGATGTTTTTGAGACAGGGTCTCACTCCTTCATCCAGACTGAAGTGCAGTGGTGTGATCACGGCTCACTGCAACCTTGAACTCCTGGACTCAAGGGATCCTCCCATCTCGGCCTCCTGAGTAGCTGGGACTACGGACATGCACCACCACACCAAGGTCATTTTAAATTTCTTTCTAGAGACAAGGTCTCACCATGTTGCCCAGGCTGATCTAGGTTGCAGTTTTATTATAAAGGCCACAGATCAGAAACGGTCAAATGGAAGAGATACTCTCGGGCAAGGAAGAGATACTCTGGGGAGTGGGCATGAGGAAGAGACAGAGCTTCTGTGTCCTGTCCTCTTGGAATCCAGGCACATCAGTGTGTTCCTCAACCAGGAAGCCCCACTGAGCTTCAGTGTCCAGGGTTTTTATTGGTATCGCATCATGCAAGCACGATTGGTTAAATCACTGGGCAGTTGATTAAGCTCAATCTCCAGTGTACTTCCTTTCCTAAAAGGTCAGGCTGGCCCTAAATTCTAATCCTCTAATCACATGGTTTCTTTCTGGTGATCAGCCTTCATCCTGAATCTATTACTTAGGAAATCCCAAGGTTTTTTGAAGCTGTGTACCAAGAACCAGGGTCAAAGACCAGATATATATGGCTGGGTGTGGTGGCTCATGCCTGTAATCCTAGCACTTTGGGAGGCTGAGGCAGGCGGATCACCTGAGGTCAGGAGTTCGAGACCAGCCTAACCAACATGATGAAACCCCATCTCTATTTAAAAAATACAAAAATTAGCTGGGCATAGTGGTACGTGCCTGTAATCCCAGCTACTCAGGAGGCTGAGGCAGGAGAATCGCTTGACCCCGGGAGGTGGAGGTTGCAGTGAGCCAAGATTGCACCATTGTACCATGACTGGCCCAGATATATTCTTTATTGTGCCACAGACCCAGAAATAATCAATGTACTAAGCACTCAGATCTTGTTTTTCTGAATACCATTCCTTATGATAAAGGGCTGGTTTCAGGACTGGTGAAAGAAGGGTAACAGATGAGCCCTGGGACATCTTATTGAACAAGTGGGGCGTCAGAGACTTATGGAGACCTGCCAAAAAGACATAGGAACCACTCGAAGGGTTTCTTACAGGCCAAACTTGGAACAATTTGAGCTTCAAAAAGATTAATGAACGTAATAGATTATATTACATCAAATTAAAAAAAAATTAGTTGGCTGGGCACGGTGGCTCATGCCTGTAATCCCAGCACTTTGGGAGACTAAGGTGGGTGGATCACCTGAGGTCAGGAGTTCGAGACCAACCTGGCCAACGTGGTGAAACCCTGTCTCGACTAAAAATTAGCTGGGCGTGGTGGCGCATACCTGTAATCCCAGCTACTTAGGAGGCTGAGGCAGGAGAATCACTTGAACCCAGGAGGCGGAGCTTGCAGTGAGCTGAGATTGCACCATTGCACTCCAGCCTAGGCGACAGAGCGAGACTCCCTCTCAAAAAAAAAAAAAAAAATCAGTCTGTGTGCAGCTCAAACAGGAGGCGTGTTGTGTAGGAGAAGGCTTCTAGATACTAACTATGTAAGGCATGAGAGAATTAGAAAATCAGCCGTTTGCAATTCCTAGTGTAATAATTGATTTAAGCAAGGATTCAGCCGGGTACGGTGGCTCACGCCTGTAATCCCAGTACTTTGGGAGGCCGAGGTGGGCGGATCATCTGTGGTCAGGAGTTCGAGACCAGTCTGGCCAACATAGTGAAACCCCATCTCTACTAAAAATACAAAAATTAGCCAGGCGTGTTGGCACACACCTGTAGTCCCAGCTACTGGGAGGCTGAGGCAGGAGAGAGACTTGAACCTGGAAGGTGGAGGTTGCAGTGAGCTGAGATTGCACCATTGCACTCCACCCTGGGCAACAGAACAAGATTCCTTCTCAAAAACAAAACAAAACAGAACAAATTGATTTAAGCAAGGATTGTGTGAAATGTCTTTGGGGAATAGATATTCAGTGTCTCAAAATATCATCCCACAAACTAAACCAACTAGAAATGAGGAATGAGTGCGGAAAACCCCCCACATTTTAGTTTCTAATTACAGAGGGAACAATGTGCCTTTACAAATGGAGAGATCAGGTGATTCCCATCTATACCAAGCAACCAAATTTAGCATCATCATTTCTACCAAAATTTGACCCATGTTCCTCCTCATATGATGTATAGCAAGACACACACACATCATTTCTGTAGTTTCACATCAAAAAATGGTTAGCTTGAATCTCATCATGGGGAAACAATGAGACAAATCCAGTATTTGCCACAAGCCTTTTAGACTTTGTAAGTGTCAGTATCATAAACAATAACAACAAAAAAACATGGCGAGGCGATAACCATTCTAGGATTAAAAGAGACAATGAAAAAAACCCCAAAAGCATTTTGTAAATTTTAGTCTTGGATCAAAGAGAAAAGACCATTGTCTGGACATTTTGGGAAATTTGCAGTGGATTTTTTTTGTTTTATTTTTATTTTTATTTTTTGGAGACAGGGTCTCACTCTGTCACCCAGCCTATTTGTTAGCTGCTGTTTTGGATCTCCGTAGGGTTTGGGAGCAGCTGGGGGGAGGCAGGACAGATAAACAGAAGTAGGAGGCCGGGCGTGCTGAATCGCACATGTTATCCCAGCACTTTGGGAGGCGGAGACAGATGGATCACTTAAGCCCAGGAGTTTGAGACCAGCCTGGGCAACATGGCAAAACCCTGTCTCTACCAAAAATACAAAAACAAAAATTAGCCAGGTGTGATGGCACCTGTAATCCCAGCTACTCGGGAGGTTGAGGTAGGAGAATCGCTTGAGCCTGGGAGGCAGAGGTTGCAGTGAGCCGAGATCGTGTCACTGCACTCCAGTCTGGGCGACAGGAGTTAGACCCTGTCTCAAAAAAAAAAAAAAAAAAAAGAAAAGAAAAAAAGAAAAGTGGGGAAGTTCTTACTTGATCACTGCTGTCATAGAGGTGTTTGTGCTCTCTCTCCTAGTCATGTGTTTTGAGTTGACTCTCTTTCCAGGGAATGTGTTCATGGCTTCTTTGGAGATATCGTCCATGGCCATCTCCCTGGCAAGTCCCTTGCGCTGAGCAAAATGTACTCTGAGAAGCTGAGAAGTGTACATGTCTTTCTTTTTCCTTCTTTTTTGAGCCCATTTTCCAGCAGCAGAAAAGTATACTTTTTTTTTTTTGAGATAGAATCTCGCTGTCTCATCCAGGCTGGGGTACAGCTCAGCTCACTGCAATCTCAGCTCACTGCAGCCTCTGCCTCCCAGGTTCAAGTGATTCTCCTGTGTAAGCCTCCTGAGTAGCTGCGATTACAGGTGTGTACCACCACGCCCAGCTAATTTTTGTAATTTTAGTAGAGACGGAGTTTCACCATGTTGGCCAGGCTGGTCTTGAACTCCTCACCTCAGGTGATCCACCTGCCTGAGCCTCCCAAAGTGTTGGGATTCCAGGCGTGAGCCACTGCGCCTGGCCAAGAAGTATACTTATGGCTGCTTAGTCCCTCCCCTGTGCCCTGTCCCTCTGGCTTCTCTTTTGAAGTCTGTCACCTGCTCTCTGCTCTACTTGACCAATGGGTCAGGATCTGAGCTCTCCCTTGCCCCCATCCTGCTGTCAGGGGAACACTCCTGAGTTCTTTATTTGGAGGGGACAGGCCAATTCCTACCCAGCAGCAGTGCTCACTTGCTAATGCGAGTAGCTGATCCGTTTGCTTCTGAATTTCCTAGGCGGCAGCCATACGTCAATCTGTAATCCTCTGAGGGCGGGGGATACGGAGCAACTTCTTTGAGAGGCTGGATTGGCGGTTTTCTTGTGGGGCTAGGGGTAAGAGGCTGACAGCTCCCTGCAGCCTCTCTCCTTTTGAGGGAGTGGAGAGAACTTAAAGTACCTTACCAACATTCTCCAGAGAAATCTTCAAAAACCCTCTCTCATTACCTCCATTCTCTCTACTCTTCCGTCTCTGTGATCTGGAGGAGGCTTTTTTTTTTTTTTTTTTTGAGACGGAGTCTCGCTCTGTCGCCAAGGCTGGAGTGCAGCGGTGTGATCTTGGCTCAGTGCAACCTCCGCCTCCGGGATTCAAGCAATTCTCTGCCTCAGCCTCCCGAGTAGCTGGGATTACAGGCGCCTGCAACCATGCCTGGCTAATTTTTGTATTTTTAGTAGAAACGGGGTTTCACCATCTTGGCCAGACTGGTCTTGAACTCCTGACCTTGTGATCTGCCCACCTCGGCCTCCTAAAGTGCTGGGATTACAGGCGTGAGCCACCGTTCCCGGCCAGGGGAGCCATTTTTAATGTTGTAAAACCGTTTCTCAGATATTTCTTCAAAAATTTTTAACTTGATCTGATCTTCTCTTTGTAGTTTCATTTAATTAATTAATTTATTTTTATTTTTTATTTTTTTTGAGATGGAGTCTTGCTCTGTTGCCCAGGCCGGAGTGCAGTGATGCAATCTCAGCTCACTGCAACCTCCTCCTTCTGGATTCAAGCGATTCTCCTGCCTTAGCCTCCCGAGTAGCTGGGATTACAGACGTGTGCCACCACACCTGGCTATTTTTGTATTTTTTTAGTACAGACAGGGTTTTACCATGTTGGCTGGGCTGATGTCAAATTCCTGGCCTCAAGATATCCACCTGCCTTGGCCTCCCAAAGTGCTGGGATTACAGTCGTGAGCCACCATGCCCGGCCTCCTTTAATTCAAAACCCTGTTGACATGTGTTTTAAAATTTCACAGACAGTAGTCCTCTGTTCCTGTTTTTCCTGGATCTGCTTTTCATGGGAACCACAGTTTTCAGCTTGACAATATTCGTCCAGGTATTTTATTGCCTTTTATAAACACATTTGTTTTGGTATAATTTTGTTTTTTGGCTACACAAATGGGATCATTTTGTACTCCTGGTCTACAGACTGCTTTTCTTTCGCTTTAACATGACAGCTTTCTGGTCCTGTCATATTAGATGAATTCAGTGTAAGGTTCATTTTAAGGTAGTTCGTAATGATGTCCCACAATTTATTTGGCTCTTGTTCATTAACATTCAGGTGTTTTCTCATTTTTGTAATGGATACTCTTGCTCGTATTTTTTGTGGCTGATATAAACTTATCCGAAGAATAAATTCCTAAAATTGAAATTCCGGCGTCAAAGGGAATTTGCAGTTTTGATATTTCCAAATTGCCTTGTAAAAGTTGCAAAAAGTTTCCCTTCTGCTTCCATTGTAGAACAGAAATGAGAGTACCTATTTCTCTACAGATCCGAGGTGTTATCAATCTTTCAAATCTTGTCAATCTGAAAAATAGTAGCTTTGTGTTAATTTGCATTTTTAAAATTTTGAGTGAGATTGGATGCATTTTGTGTTTATTGTTCATTTGCCTTTTTTCTTTCTTTTTTTTTTTGAGATGGAGTCTTGCTCTGTCACCCAGGCTGGAGTGTAGTAGCGTGATCTCAGCTCACTGCAACTTCCGCCTCCCAGGTTCAAGTGATTCTCCTGCCTCATCCTCCCGAGTGGCTGGGATTACAGGTGCATGCCACTATGCCCAACTAATTTGTATTTTTTGTAGAGATGGGGTTTCACCATGTTGGCCAGGTTGGTCTCAAACTCCTGGCCTCAAATGATCACCCACCTCAGCCTCCCAAAGTATTGGGATTACAAGCGTGAGCCACTGCGCCTGGCCTGAATCATTTCTTCTGTCTGCCTGGAATTAGACAAACTGCAAGGTCTGAGAGCACAGTCTCCACGACTGCTTCCACTTTTGATACCAGCTACAGATTTGTTGCGGTCCTTAGACCATCCTCAGGTTGATAATTTGCTAGAAAAACGCACAGAGCTCCCTGAAAGCTTTTATACTCAAGAGTATAGTTCATTGTGAGGAAAGGATACAGAAAATCAGCTAAGGGAAGACATGCACAAGGCAAAGCCTGGGAAGTTCTATTGTTCTTTTTTTTTTTTTTTTTTGCGACGGGGTCTTCCCCTGTTGCCCAGGCCAGAGTGCAGTGGCGCCATCTCACTCACTGCCACCTCCACCTTCCAGGTTCAAGCAATTCTCCTGCCTTAGCCTCCCGAGTAGCTGGGACTACAGGTGCACGCCACCATGCCCAGCTAATTTTTTGTGTTTTTAGTAGAGATGAGGTTTCACCGTGTTAGCCAGGATGGTCCCGATTTCCTGATCTTGTGATCCGCCTGCCTTGGCCTCCCAAAGTGCTGGGATTACAGGCATGAGCCACTGTGCCTGGCCGGTTCTATTGTTCTTAAGTCCAAGGTTCCCGTTGTCCTCAGGTTAGAATAGTTTTGATATTTCCTTTTTGTTTTTTTTTGAGGTTTAGCATCAGTCTTTAATGCTGTCGCGCTGCATTGACAACTCACACACTTTGGTGTCATGTTGGCAGTGGCAACTTATAATGAGTCTAAAGGTCTGAGCACCAGACTGGGCTCCAGGGAACAGACATTTGTTCCAACTCCCCCTCCCTCCCCAAGGTTTCTTTGGAATCCTATTATGGCCCTATACAGAGAAGAGCGGCTGCT
Organism: Pongo pygmaeus; assembly: GCF_028885625.2. Taxonomy (NCBI): domain Eukaryota; kingdom Metazoa; phylum Chordata; class Mammalia; order Primates; family Hominidae; genus Pongo; species Pongo pygmaeus. The sequence continues at coordinate 20,434,663 of NC_072379.2, read as the reverse complement.
GGGGACTGGTATTATGTGAGTGCACACCAACTATACATGGTATTATAAAAACATGTTTACAGACGTTCCATAGTGCTCCTCTAATCAGAAACAAAGACCCTTTTATCAAAAGAGATTATATCTAGGGCTGTGCAAAATTCAAAAGGATCAGATCCCTTTGAAATAGTCCATAGTCCATGAAACAAAAATTACCTGGGCCACTGGTAAGCCCCAGGTGTGCCAAGATTCCTTACAGAAATGGAAAGAGTGTGACCCATAAAGTGAGGGCATTCAGCTTAACTAGAGCCAGAGGTCAGGAGGGCCCCTTGCTGGGGCCAGGCTCCCAGACCCTCAAGGGAGAGGTGACCGCACTTGCTGGAGTCACTCACTGGAGGCTGGCTCCCTTGGTCCTGCTGGAACAAGTGGTATTGCTTGTGGGTGCCAGCCAGGCAGTTCTGCAGGAATAGTTTAGGTTCTCAATTTGAGATGGCTAAAGAGAAGACAGGATTCTTCAGGGGAAAAGGAAGACATGGGAGACAAATAGAGAATAAACCATGAACTGGTCACACAACAGAAGTTGGGTTGTGTACAGGGTCTGGCAGCCAAGGCAGCAGGTTGACATCATTTACCAGCCAGACTCAAAGAGACTACAGAGGGATCAAGTGCAGCTGCTGGGCAGGGACTGGAGGAGGAGGGTGTGGGCCCATCCTGGGAGGGCTGCCAGACCCAGTGGGGCAGACCAGCAGCTGGTGACAGACGTCAGCCACTGTGCCTGGCCCACTTTTTATTGAGCCTTCATTAGCTAGGCATGATTGATTAATTGATTGCCTCTGTGGTAAGGCTCAGTCTTGAGCACCCCCTCTTCCTTCTGAATTTTGGGCTGATACCACATTGCCCTAGGGGTCCACCATGAGATACCTAATTAGCATAAAATACCAGATGTAGTCTGAAGGGCTCACCATGAGTAACAAAGATATTCCTGGCCGGGCGCAGTGGCTCACACCTGTCATCCCAGCATTTTGGGAGGCCGAGGCAGGTGGATCACCTGAGGTCAGGAGACCAGCCTGACCACCATGGTGAAACCCCGTTTCTACTAAATAAAAAAAAAAAATGAGCCAGGCATGGTGGTGCATGCCTGTAATCCCAGCTACTTGGGAGACTAAGGCAGGAGAATCCCTTGAACCCAGAAGGCGGAGGTTGCAGTGAGCCAAGATTGCACCATTGCACTCCAGCCTGGGCAACAAGAGCGAAACTCCGTCTCAAAAAAAAAAGATAATCCTATCACTTGAGAATGTTCAAGGATTTAGAGGTTAATTTTCCAGGAGCTGGGGACAAAGGTTAGACATCTTATTCTTCATTGTACACTGTTTTTCATCTATTTTTATATTGGATTATTTGGTTTCTTTTGTAAAGCTTATCATAAAAATATATTCCAGGCTGGGTGCCGTGGCTCTGCCTGTAATCCCAGCACTTTGGGAGCCTGAGGTGGGAGGATTGCTTGAGCCCGGGAATTTGAGACCAGCCTCGGCAACATAGCAACACTCTGTCTCTATTAATAAAAAAAATTAAAAAAATACTGTGATGAATATAATACTCTAACTATAACATTATAGTTATTTTCTAAATTTAAAATTAGCATCTTTCTCTTGTTTTAGCATTTTGTTACTTACTTCCTAATACATGTCATGTGTCCTTAATCCAAAAGTCTGAAATCCAAAATGCTTCAAAATATGAAACTTTTTGAGTCCTGATATGACATTCAAAGGAAATGCTCAGGCCGGGCTTGGTGGCTCATGCCTATCATCCCAGTACTTTGGGAGGCCAAGGCGGGCAGATTACCTGAGGTCAGGAGTTCGAGACCAGCCTGGCTAACATGGTGAAACCCTGTCTCTACTAAAAAAATATAAAAATTAGTCTGGCGTGGTGGCACATGCCTGTAGTCCCAACTACTCAGGAGGCTGAAACAGGAGAATCGCTTGAACTCGGGAGGTGGAGGTTGCAGTGAGCCTAGATTACGCCGCTGCACTCCAGCCTGGGTGACAGAGTGAGACTCTGTCTCAAAATAAATTCACGTCCACACCAGGCCGGGCTTGGTGGCTCATTCCTGTAATCCCAGCACTTTGGGAGGCCGAGGTGGGTGGATCTCTTGACCCCTGGAGTTTGAGACCAGCCTGGGCAATATAGTGAGACCCTTGTCTCTACAAAACATAAAAAGTTAGCTGGTCATGGTGGCTGGTACCTGTGGTCCCAGCTACTTGGGAGGCTGAGGTGGGAGGATTGTTTGAGCCTGGGAGGTCAAGGCTGCAGTGAGCTATGATCACACCACTGCACTCCAGCCTGGGCAACAGAGTAAAACCTTGTCTCAAAAATACAAACATGTGGCCGGGCATGATGACTCATGCCTGTAATCCCAGCACTTTGGGAGGCTGAGACAGGCAGATCACCTGAGGTCAGGAGTTCGCAACCAACCCGGCCAACATGGTGAAACCCCGTCTCTACTAAAAATACAAAAATTAGCCAGGTATGGTGGTGCATGCCTGTAGTCCCAGCCACTCCGGAGGTTGAGACAGGAGAATCGCTTGAACCCCGGAAGCGGAGGTTGCAGTGAGCCAAGATTGTGCCACTGCACTTCAGCCTGGGCAACACAGCAAGACTCCATCTCAAAAACAAAACAAAACAAACAAAACAAAGGAAATACTCATTGGAGCAGTTCGGATTTTGGCTTTGAAGATTTGGGATGCTCAACTGGTAACATAATGCAAGTATTTGAAAATCTAAAAAAAATTCTGAAATCTGAAAAACTTCTGATCCCCTAAGCATTTCAACTGAAGCTACTCAACTTGTACTTCCATGTGGCCATGTGGTCTTCATCATTTTTAGTAGCTTTTGTATTTTGAAGCCCAGGAAGAGGAGCTATTAAGAATGACAAGTAGGCCAGGTGCAGTGGCTCACTCCTGTAATCCCAGTCCTTTGGGAGGCTGAGACGGGCAGATCATGAGGTCAGGAGATCGAGACCATCTGGCTAACACAATGAAACCCCATCTCTACTAAAAAATACAAAAATATTAGCCAGATGTGGTGGCAGGCGCCTGTAGTCCCAGCTACTCGGGAGGCTGAGGCAGAAGAATGGTGTGAACCCAGGAGGTGGAGCTTGCAGTGAGCCGAGATCGTGCCACTGCACTCCAGCCTGGGCGACAGTGTGAGACTCCATCTCAAAAAAAAAAAAAAAAGAAAGACAAATAGATGGAATATGGGTACAAGGTCTGGTCCAGCCAGATTGTTAACTTGGTGATCTAAAGGTACAGTTTAACCTTCCCTAGCTTTAATCTCCTTTCCTGAGGAATATAGAGTTGTTGTATATGGAAGTGCTTTATAATCTTGAAAAGCCTGACAGACATTGAAATGAGCATTTTATTATTTTTTTAATTACTTTTTTTTTTTTGAGATGGAGTCTCACTCTGTCATCAGGCTGGGGTGCAGTGGCGCGATCTTGGCTCACTGCAGCCTCTACCTCCCTCTTTCAAGTGATTGTTCTGCCTCAGCCTCCCGACTAGCTGGGACTACAGGTACGCGCCACCACGCCCAGCTAATTTTTGTATGTTTAGTATAGACGGGGTTTCACCGTGTTGGCCAGGATGGTCTTGATCCATTGACCTTGTGATCCACTTGCCTTGGCCTCCCAAAGTCCTGGGATTACAAGCGTGAGACACCATGCCTGGCCTATGTTTTTTTTTGAGATGGAGTCTCACTGTGTCGCCCAGGCTGGAGTGCAGTGGTGCAATCTTGGCTCACTGCAACCTCCGCCTCCTGGGTTCAAGCAGTTCTCCCATCCCAGCCTCCTGAGTAGCTGGGATTACATGCATGTGCCACCATGCCTGCCTAATTTTTGTATTTTTTGTAGAGATGGGGTTTTTACCATGTTGGCCAGGGTGATTTTGAACTCCTGACCTCAAGTGATCCGCCCGCCTTGGCCTCCCAAAGTGCTAGGATAGCCACCGGGCCTGGCCTTGCTTAGACATTTTAAATTTGCTTATACATTTTCTTAGAGTTGGTCATTTGATGTGCTTTCAAGTTTTCTGCTCTTATAATTAACACTGGTCTGAGACCTTTCTTACTTTTGAAAAATGTATGAATGTTTTCCTACATTTACACATTCCCCATATTGATATACTGGGTCAACGTGAATGTGTGATGTTATGACTTTTAATTAAAAATCTGAGTAATTTTCATTGGTGAAATTGTCTTAAAATGATGCATGTGATAGCTGATTGAGAGATTTTTGTATTTTCTACCAGGTTAAGCTTTATTTAAAAGCTTTGTTTAGCAGGGCGCAGTGGCTCATGCCTGTAATCCCAGCACTTTGGGAAGCCTAGGCAGGTGGATCGCTTGAGCTCAGGAGTTCGAGACCAGCCTGGGCAACATGACGAAACCCTGTCTCTACAAAAAATGCAAAAATGAGCTGGGCGTGATGGTGCGTGCCTATAATCCCAGCTACTGGGAGGCTGAGGTGGGAGGATTGCTTGACCCCAGGAGGCGGAGGTTGTAGTGAGCCAAGATCACGCCACTGCACTCCAGCCTGGGTGACAGAGCAAGACCCTATCTCAAAAAAAAAAAAAAAAAGAAAAAGAAAAAAGAATTTAAAAACTTTGTTTATAGTGGGTGAAGAGTTTGGGATAATTTGTGGGTATGTATTTTTCATTGCTTTTTCATCTTATGGCCATTAGAGGGCACTGGAGAAAACACTAATGAAGATTTCAGTCATCCATGTACATTATTTTTTTGAAATGAAATGATTTTGGGCTTTATGAGCTTTAAGCAGCTGGTTTATGATATTTCAGCTTTCTCATAAAAATCTCGTAAAATCATCAGATCTTTGGGAAAAATACCTGTTTTTTCCCAATTTTAGTATGACACAAAAATAAGCTACCAGTTTTCATTTTTCATGATTGTTGGGTTACAGCAGAGTGTTCAAATAGATCTTGTTTTCGATTTCGATGGGATATAGGGTACTAAACTTGGCAATGGAGGTTTTTACTGCTTGGCTTTTCTTTTTCTGGCATCTTGTTTTTTCTTTTCTTTTTTTTTTTGAGACAGTCTTGTTGTGTCGCCCAGGCTAGAGTGCAGTGGCACAATATCATCTCACGGCAGCCCCCGCCTCTCGGGTTCATGCAGTTCTGCCTCAGCCTCCTGAGTAGCTGGGATTATAGCGCCCGCCACCACACCCGGCTAATTTTTGTATTTTTAGTAGAGACAGCGCCTCGCCATGTTGGCCAGGCTGGTCTTGAACTCCTGACCTCAGGTGATCCACCTGCCTCAGCCTCCCGAAGTGCTGGGATTACAGGTGCAAGCCACTGAGCCTGGCTTTTTCTGGCATTTTCTTTGGGGCTGGCTCACACATATTCCCCGAGTGCTTTCCGCATGATCATCCATGACACACCACATGAAATTGCCTTAGTTGTTACTGTCGAGGGAAGTAGTATGTGCCAGTGCTTAAGACTTGAGCCGAAGCACTGTCATTGTAAGACTGGTTTTTGAGTAATACTCACTAACTTTCATGAAGTCATACGTCTTAGCTTGTGTATCTGGACAAATTATTTACCCCTCTGTGCTTCTGTTTTCTCATTTGTAATGTGGGAGATAACAGTATCTGCCTTATAAAGTTCTTATGTAGATTAAAAAAGTTAATCCAGCCACATTGTATTTTCTTGTATAGTAGTTAATATATTTTTATATAATATTATATTCTAATTCTAATTATATTAAAATTAATATATAATTATATTAGAATTAATTATACAATGATTATATTAGAATTAGATAATAATTATATAATTAGAATTAGAATATAATTTTAACTAATTATTCTAATATAATTATATATTAGTATAATATATAATTAGAATTAGAATATGATATTAACTAATTATTCCAATATAATTAGAATTAGAATATATTAACTATAATAGCCAATAATTAACTTATATAAGAATATGTCTTCAAATAGGATAGATTTGGTCCTACCGAAACACCACCTTGGTATTCTACCTCCCTCCCTCTGTAGTACTATCTAAGACTTCTTCTAGGACTGAAGATAATTTGAAGTATGAGAGTGGTTTCTAAGAACTAGAGCACTAAAGTTTGAAACACTGGAATGTTAGGGAGACAGATGGAGATATGGGGGGAATGGGGTGTTAGGGGTGGCATGTTTGGGGAACCCTAAACAGTTTGGTGTGCCTAGAGTTGACTGGGGGTAGGGATATTTGGAGCTGTGACATAGAGAAGGAAGACGGGATAGGATCCTAGAGGCTTTTCAAGTCCTGCAGTGGAGGGCTGAGCTTTCTCCTGAAGGCAGTGGGAGGCAATGTGATTTGATTGAATTGGAGAATGGGTTAGGGGGTGTGGGGAGAGAGGAGAGTTCCAGTGTAGGTTTAAAATATTAGGAGGCCGGGCGCAGTGGCTTATGCCTGTAATCCCAGCGCTTTGGGAGGCTGAGGCTGGTGGATCACCTGAGGTCTGGAGTTCAAGATCAGCCTGGCAAACATGGCAAAACCTCATTTCTGCTAAAAATACAAAAGTTAGCAGGGATGTGGTGGCACACGCCTGTAATCCCAGCTACTTGGGAGACTGAGGCAGGAGAATCACTTGAACCTGAGAGATGGAGGTTTCAGTGAGCCGAGATTGTGCCTCTGTACTCCAGCTTAGGCAACAGCCTCAGACTACCCTGTCTCAAAAAATAAAGGAAAAAAGGAGAAATCAAAATACATACTAGATTATCTCACTCAATCCTCACAGTGACCTTGAGATGATCAAACTATTATCATCTGCAATTTACCATTTAACAGATAGCAACTGAGGCTTAGTTTAAGCAATTTGTCCATCGTCAGATGGCTGGTAAGTTGACAGGCTCAAGCCTGGACTCCATCTGTCTGTGTCACTCCTCTTGGCTGCTTCCCCAGGGAGGAGTGGTTCTCAGAAGAGAAGCTGTAGTGTTTAGAGAACCATGAGTCAGGAGGAGCCTGATAATTTTTATATTGTTTATTTTCTCTTTCTCTTATGTTGTGATTTGTAAATGTAAAGCCTATTGCTACTTTTTCTTTTTTTTTTCCTGCAGTAAATAAACGTTGCTAAATACTCCCCACAGCAATGTTCTGGCTAAGCAGACAAACACTAACGTCAGCATCATTAATTTTGGAAATAAATGGCAAATGCTTGACAGTTACTCACTGGAGAAACATTTCCATTTGCCAGTTATTTAAATTGCAGAAGGATCTCAGTATGTCCAGTTCTGATTATAAAGTTCTGTTGGTATTGCAGTGGAATAACAGGAAGCTAGTTTCAGAATTATTTTTAAGGCTTTGGAGTGTTTACTTCACCTAGAAACAAGAGGTGATATCCTTTCAACCCCAGTACGCTGTGCTTAAACCACCTTGACTCACCATGGTCTCTATAGCTAGGAGCACTTAACAATGAGTCCCCACGTTGTCTTGTTAAGGTAGGTTATCCAAAATAGAATTACTGTGTCAGAGTAAAGCTCTTGACATGCTTGGGCACACTGCTTTTCCACAAGTTCAAAAGGCATTTTTAGAACTCAGTATATACAAAAGCTTTGAGTAATGGTGAAAATTGGTCATTTTAAAACTGAACCATGACCAGTGAGTGATATCTTGGAGATTCATTTATTAAAGAAATAGGAATCTAAATGTGGGGTTAAATTGCAGCAAAAGTTATTAAGTATTAATAATTTATTTAATTTTTTTTACTGTGACTGCTTTTCAGTGATATAATTTTTATTAGTTTAGATTAACATTAAAACTCTACTTCATGTATAATTGAACATGAATAAGAGTTTTGTTTTTTTTTTTTTTTTGAGATGAAGTCTTGCTTTGTTGCCCAGGTGTGATCTTGGCTCATTGCAACCTCCTCCTGCTAGGTTCAAGTGATTCTTCTGCCTCAGCCTCCTGAATAGCTGGGACCACAAGCGCATGCCACCACGCCCAGCTAATTTTTGTATTTTCAGAAGAGATGGGTTTCATCATGTTGGCCAGGCTGTTCTCGAACTCCTGACTTGAAGTGATCTGCTCGCCTCAGCCTCCCAAAGTGCTGGGATTACAGGCGTGAGCCACCATTTCCGACCTGAGTTTTTAATATTGAAAGTTACTAAGTTTAGAATGAGTTACTGAAAGAAGTATGATCTAAATTTCCGGGTCTGGAAATAGCTGTCTGATAGTTTTGAGGCGTTTCTTCATTCAGCCAACATTTACTGAAGGCCCGTCCTGTGCTGGCATGGCTCCAGGCCTAGCCAGGTTGACTGTCTAGAAAAATGACCTCTAGAGAATTCGGGCATTTTATAGCCAATCTTCTCTTTTTCTTTTCTTTGAGACAGAGTCTATTGCCCAGGCTGGAGTGCAGTGGCACCATCTCGGCTCACTGCAACCTCTGCCTCCTGGGTTCAAGTGATTCTCATGCCTCAGCCTCCCTAGTAGCTGAAATTATAGGCCTTTGCCACCATGCCCAGCTAATTTTTGTATTTTTAGTAGAGATGGGGTTTCATCATGTTGGCCAGACGGGTCTCAAACTCCTGACCTCAGGTGATCCACCCACCTCCACCTCCCAAAGTGCTAGGATTACAGATGTGAGCCACCACACCTGGCCTAGCCAACCTTTTCTATAGGAATTGATAAGAAAAGGAATCACCTGATGGTAAAAAAGGATCAAACAATCAGAAAGACTCTTTCCCAGGAGAAATGTATGTTTTGGTAAGAAAAAGCTTGTTTGTTGTAAAACTCCTGTTTGTCAGTTTCCAGCTATATAGCATTTTACCTTAAAGTCTTCAGCAAATCAGTTTTTGGCCTTGTTTTTATCCTAGGCAAAATTGGATGGTACTGTGGTTTCTGGGATGATGGTATCAAAATGAATTAAGTGGTATTGTATGATTTTTTAAAAAAATTTTTTTTATTTTTAGAGACAGGGTCTTGCTTTGTAACCCAGGCTAGAGTGCAGTGGTGTGATCATAGCTCACCACAGCCTTGAACTCCTGGGCTTAAGTGATTCTGCCACCTCAGCCTCCCAAGTAGCTCAGATGACAGGCACATGCTACCACACCTGGCTAATTAAAAAAATTTTTTTTTTGTAGAGCTGGGATCTCACTATATTGCCCAGGCTGGTTTCCAACTCCTCAGCTCAACCAGTCTTCCTGCCTTGGCCTCTAAAAGTCCTGGGTTTACAGGCATGAGCCACTGTACCCAACCAGTATTATATGATATTTAAAACAAAAACAAACAAAAAATATTAGTACCACTGCTTTATTCCTATTATTTTGTAAGATTCATGTAGTCCTGTCAGTTTATAAAGAACGTTTTGTGTATTCATTGCCATTTTCATAAGTGCTTAGGAAATTAGCTCATAATTGCCTTTCCTGTTTGCATGTCAGGCCACTGCAGCTTGGCGAGGACATGAGTTTTCTTTCAAGGCAAGTGTGATGGATATGGGAGATGGGAGGAGTGGAAGTAGAGGTTGGAGACAGGGAGACCATTTAGTTTGGCTTTTGCCATTGTCCCTTAGGAGAAATCAAGGCCGTGGACAAGAATGGTGGCATTGTAGGTGGAGAGAACAGTTATGTTGGGAAATGAAACCCTAGAACTGTTTTACTGGGCAAATGGGCTCACTGCTGGATGTATATAGAAGCCAATACTGTGGCACTGGCTTTTGAAAAAAGAAAGGCTTTATTGGGAGTTGACTGGCAAGGAGATAGGAAGAAACACTCAAATCTGTCTCCCTGAGCTGGAGGCTGGGGCAGGTTTTGTAGGCAGAGGGATTAATATGAGGCAATATAATTAGTGAAGTGTGATCTGATTGGATCTTGCAACGAAGTGATGCCAGGAGGTGTGATTTGATTGGAGCATGCCGTGAGGTGATGCCAAGACATGATCTGATTGGCGCATGCCCTGAGGTGATGCCGAGGCTTGCTTCTTAATTCTCTCTTTTCCCTGATCCGAGCCCTTTGGTTCTGCTTGTGGTTGACTTTTTAGTTCTGATTGCCTCTGGCATCACGCATTGGGCACACTGGGTTCATCTGTGCTTGAGTTACCTGACCTACAACCTGGGGGTTCATGGCAACTGAAATACAACTTACTAGTTTACTACACATAATTGAACCAGATTGGGCTAGTTATGTGGTTACAGAACTTGGCCACTCATCTTTAAATGGGATGGTACAGGAGAGGAAGAAATCAAGGTTGGCTGATTCTGGGATATTATTTATTTCTGTTTAGGCCATGTAACAGCTATAAATGAATAAATACACAAAAATATATGGATCTTACATGGTTGTTATATTGTTACATTCTGGGCAGAGAGTAAACAATGTCTGCACCTAGCAGATTAGAGTTAGAATTTGAATGGTGCATTAAACTCCCTTGCGGAGTGTTATAAACCATTACATTTCTTTTCAGAAACGAAATTACTACTGTGTATGGAGGATAGGACTGAGCTGCCTTAGAGGGAAGGAGTGATGAATTTTGTTTGTCCTGAGTGCTCAAGACCTTTAATCATAGCCCTTATGACTGACTCTGGGGTTACAACACTCACATTTTATAATAGATACTTTCTCTAGTGAAGGGACAGGGACAGTATTCCATGGCTGTCCTTTGGAGTCTGTTCATTTTGTAGGGGCCAGAAGTCTCTGTTTAAAACCCCAAGAGGGTGTCTGTGGAGCTTTGGGCATAGTGGTCAGAGGCCAGTGTCATGGACCTCGGTCCAGTTTTGGATTTATCTGGCCTTTGGGTTAAGCAAATAAACTGGTGATGTTTTGTGGTGACAGAGGCTTTTGAGGGTAAATACTGCCATGTCTTATCAATTTTTTACATGATTTATAGAGGAATTATAGAGACTTGCTATAGAATTGCTTCAGAGAATTTAAATGCTTTCAAGGTTGAGATTTGTTCATTTTGCTTCACCACAAGACTTCTTTATCAAGCTCACACCTTTGCTTTTAGATTAAAAAAAACAAAGCAAACTACTTGGGTAGCTGAGGCGGGAGGATCGCTTGAGCCCAGGAGTTTGAGACCAGCCTGGGCAACATAGCGAGACCTCATCTCAGAAAACAAAAGGCAAAGGATTCCTTCTATTTTAAACTATCTTAACAAAATAATAACTGGAGCCTTTTTATTTGTATAAACGGCCTAGCATTAAGCTAATTACATTTATTATAAGTACAAATGATTGATGTTTGTTTATGAATTTTTTCAGCTCCATCCAGTAATGTGTAATTAAGAACCCTATTACTGGAAGCAAAAATGTTCATTTGCCTTGCATTTTGATTATATTTAGTAATTTGGAATGCTGACTTTTAGGACAGATAGGACTTAATGTGGCTTTTTTTTTTTTCTCATTTGGTACATTTGACTCTCTAAAGTACTTTTTTCACTGATCTCCTATTTCAGAGCATGTCCCTGAAGTAACAGAGAATGTAGAGATATTGACTCCAAATTTCACTTACTTTCTGTGAGTGTTAATTTTTTTTTTTTGAGGCAGAGTCTCTGTCGCCCAGGCTGGAGTGCAGTGGCACAGTCTTGGCTCACTGTAACCTCTGCCTGCTGGGTTCGAGCGATTCTCCTGCCTCAGCCTCCCTGGTAGCTGGGATTATAGGTGCCCGCCACCATGCCTGGCTAATTTTTGTGTTTTTAGTAGAGACAGGGTTTCACCATGTTGGCCAGGCTGGTCTTGAACTCCTGACCTCAGGTGATCCACTTGCCTCGGCCTCCCATAGTGCTCGGATTACAGGCGTGAGCCAACGTGCCCAGCCACGTGTTGAAATTTTTGATCTGTTTTATATATGGGGGACATTGAATGTTCTCAAAAGTACACAGAGTGATATAGTGAATTCTTATTACCTATTGCCTGGCCTCATCAACCAGCAACTTATGGGCCATCCTCCCCTAGGTACCCTTTGTATACCCCTTTCTGTTTTAGTTTGAAGCAAATCTCAGACCTCATCTGTGAAATATTCTCATGTTAAAGTAGAAATGGTGTTACGGTGAGTCCATTCACTTATTCACCTGGGGGCTGGATGGCTGGACATTTAAAATAGACAGGGATCAAGGGTGGTCTGGGGCTTGGTGGTAGGGCCAACTGCCAAGATGAGTTATTGTGAATTTCTGCAGCTGTCAGTAAGATTTGATGAGTATCTCCCCTAAAGTGTAACACAGATCTTGTGTGTTGTCTCTGAAATTATTACTCAGCACTCTGCCATTCCCAAAAAGATAGGGAGATATCCTTAAAAATATACACAAATAAACTTTTAAAAAGAGAAGAAGAAATCAGTGGAAAGAGGGAATGAGGGTCATCTTGTCATATCAAGCCAATTACAATGAATAGAAGACCAGCATGCTGCAAGGTTTCGTAACAGTAATCAAAGGTGTGCTGGTGAAATTTCCTGGTGGCCAAAGTCAACAGGAAACACAATTATTTTTATATTATCCTTCGGATTTCTTAAGTGTTTCTTTTTCTATCACTAAAGAAAAATATCCTGCATAGGATCTTCTAGAAGTAGACATTGGCCAGGAGTTTCAGACCAGCTTGGCCAACATGGCGAAACCCTGTCTCTACTAAAAATACAAAAAAATTAGCCGGGCATGGTGGTTCATGCCTGTAGTCCTAGCTACTTGGGAGGCTGAGGCATGGGAATTGCTTGAACCCGGGAGGTGGTGTTTGCAGTGAGCCAAGATCGTGCCACTGCACTCTGGCCTGGGCGACAAAGCGAGACTCTGTTTCAAAAAATGAAATAAGGGAGAGGGAACCATTGGGATGGCTGTTGGTGGTAGTGGGGTAACTTGGTCTCTGAGCTGATGGCTCTCAGGGTGGCTTAGAGTACTTTTTTCATTTGTTTTTGGGGTTTAGAGATGTAATACCAGCAGTAGCTATAATTTATTGAATGCCTATTGTACATCAGGGGTTGTGCTGTGATTTTATTTCATTTAACCTTCAACATATTTCTTCTCTATTGCTATTATTATTTTTCCCCCTTTTCAGGTGAGGAAATTGAAATTCAGAGAAAATAAACAACTTGCTAAAGTTAGGCAGCTATCTGTACTCAGATTGCTGAAAATGTTTGACACTTAGATAAGTGAATTGTAGATTTATGGTTTTTGGATGTGTATGTTTGAGTATATAGTTACTTAACAAAAGAGCATCCTGGCATGTCTTTAGATTGTTGTCTCATTGGGATTGTGTTCACTTTGGAGAGGATGAGTTTTGTGGGCCATGGTTCATAACAGCCCTTTTTAAAAAAAATTTTTTTTTTATAATTTATAATTATTTATTTTTTGAGATGGAGTCTTTCTCTGTTGCCCAGGCTGGAGTACGGTGATGTGATCTTGGCTCACTGCAACTTTCGCCTTCCGGGTTCAAGTGATTCTCCTGCCTCAGCCTCCTGAGTAGCTGGGATTACAGGTGTGAGCCACCATCCCCGGCTAATTTTTGTATTTTTAGTAGAGATGAGGTTTCGCCATGTTGGCTGGGCTGGTCTCGATCTCCTGACCTCAGGTGATCCGCCTGCCCTGGCCTCCTAAATGCTGGGATTACAGGCGTGAGCCACCGTGCCCGGCCTCATAATGGACCTTTTTATTGATGCTAGGTGTTCATGATTGTGCTGTTATTTACATTGCACATTGCCAATTCTGGATTTCATTCTTTTTTATTTTAATGCAGAGAGAAAAGGAACAGCAGGAAGAGAAGTCTGGTTTGTTCAGGAACATGGGGAGGAATGAAGATGGTGAAAGAAGAGCTATGATAACTCCTGCTCTCCGAGAAGCCCTTACTAAACAAGGTGAAAATCTTCAAGAATTGTTGTTATATGACTGTAGTCTTAGGCATTCTCATTTCATACCTAGAACGAAGTCTCTCTCTAATTAGCTCAGCAGCTGTTCATAGTGGCAGATATAACAGTCTAAAGATTTACTGTCTTATTTCTGCGGATCGCTTCTGTTGGCTGCCTGCACCAGTGAGTTACCTTTGTTCTTGGTTTATTGGGATATTACTATCAGTGTGGGTCAAGTTCACAGATCAAAAGTGCTGTCATTGGGAAAGCTATTAAAAATGCATAGAAAAGCTTATATGATACGAGACTGGGTTAATTAGAAGTGTTTATGTAGAGGTGTCATATCTGGATTTTTGTGGTCTTACCTTATTAAGGAGGTTATAGTTGCGTGAAAGAGTAATAATATTAGTTTCTTGTGGAAGAAAGAGTAGTAAAGTGGGAATCAGTAGACCGACCTCCTTTCCTCCTTCCCCCTCCCCACTTCCCCTCTATAGTTATGAGAGACCTTTTATGTGACAGTTCTGGCAATGCAGAGAAACACAGGAAACTATATCTGCTTCAAGGAACCATCGGTCTGGTACACTAGAGAAATATATATATATTTGTATTTTAATATCTATGTCTGTATTTTAATTAGGGTAGATTATATATTAATGTGATTTCATTATAGATTTAAATTTATCTTGCTATTTTCTATTTCATCTGCTTTTTGATTTCCCTTTTCCTGTTTTTCTGTGTTCTTTCAAATTAATTCATTTTTAAAAAATGACTCTATTTTATATTTTGTTTGCTTACTAGCAATAACATTTTTGCTAATAGTTGCTCAAGGTTTTACACTATACCTCTTTTTTTTTTGAGATAGAGTCTCTCTCACCCAGTCTGGAGTGCAGTGGCATAATCTTGGCTCACTGCAACCTCTGCCTCCTGGGTTCAAGTGATTCTCCTGCCTCAGCCTCCTGAGCAGCTGGGACTAGAGACATATGCTACCATGCTCAGCTAATTTTTTCACCATGTTGGCCATGCTGGTCTTGAACTCCTGGCCTCAAGTGATCTGCCACCTCAGCCTCCTAAAGTGCTGGGATTACAGGTGTGAGCCACTTCACCTGGCCTACACTATACTACTTTATCATTTCATAGTATATCTTTGAGTGATGTTATCTCACTTAATGTGTAGAAGAACCTTACAGTACTATACTTCCATTATTTCTTTCTTAACCCGTATGCAATTTTTATCACACATTTTACTTTTACTTTTGTTTTTTGGTTGAGTTGGGTCTTGCTCTTTTGCCTAGGCTGGAGTGCAGTGGTATGATCATGGCTCACTGTAGCCTTGAACTCCTGGGCTCAAGGAATCCTACAGCCCCCTGAATAGCTGAGACTACAGGTGTAAGCCACCACACTGAGTGTTTTACATATGCCCTAAAGCCTACACTTTATTATTATTTTTTCTTCAACAAAAATATCTATTTTTATATCTAACTCAATCAAAACATCTATTTAATTATGTACTAAAGATTTATATACTTAGAATCTTACATATTTACTTATATAGTTACCATTTTCAGTACTCATGTAGTTACCATGTTCTATTCATGTAGATCTGTGTTCCGTCTGGTATCCTTTTCCATCTGCCTGAAGGACTACTTGTTTTTTGTTTTTTTTATTTTTTTCTAATTTAAACTTACCTGTAGCGACTCCAAGGACTTTTTGAACATCTCTCATAGTGCAGGTTTGTTGGTGATGAATTCTTTCAGCTTTCGTATATCTGAAAATGGCTTTACTTTGCCTTCATTTTCTATCACTGTGTCTTCAAGTTCAGTAATTTTTTGCTGGATATAGAATTGTAGGTTGACAGCTTTTTTTTTCTTTCAGTACTTTACAGATGTTACTCCACTGTCCTCTTGCTCACATTGCTTCTTATTAGAGTTCAGCAATCAGTCATCCTTTTGTTTGTTCCTTTAAATAGGATCCTCCTCCCAACCTCCTGCTACTTGGAAGATTTTCTCTTAATGCTGATTTTGAGCAATTTAATTATAATGTGCCTCAGTTTAGTTTTCTTCATATTTCTTTTATTTGGGTTTTGTTGAGTGTCTTGGTTTTGTGGATTTATGGTCTTCATGAAATTCGGACAAATTTTGGCCATTATTTCTTCAAATATTCTCCCCCACCCCCCAACTTGCTTCCTAGAAGACTACAGTTACATGTGTAATAGTCTGCTTGAATTTGACCCACAACTCACTCATGTTCTATTCATTTAAAAAGAGTTCTTTCTTCTGTCTCACTTTTCATTTTGGGTAGTTTCTATTGCTATGTTTTCAAGGTCAGTAATCTTTTCTTCTGTAATGTCTCATCTTCCATTAATTGTATGTAATATGTTTTTCAACTTAGACATTGTAGTTTTCATTTCTAGAAGTTCAGTTTGGGTCTTTTTATATTTTCCACATCTATTACCTTTTTGAGCCTATAGAATTCAGTTATAACTATTTTAATGTCCTAATCTGCTAATGTCTTTGTCATTTCTGGATCAGCTTGGGTTGATGGATTTTTTTCCCTCATTCATCATGTTTTCCTGTCTGTTTGCATGCTTTATATCTTCGATTGGATGTCAGACCTAATTTTACCTTATTAGGTACTGGGTATTTTTATTTTTATTATTTATTTATTTATTTTGAGACAGAGTCTCACTCTGTTGCCCAGGCTGGAGTGCAGTGGCGTGATCTTGGCTCACTGCAACCTCTGCCTCCCGGGTTCAAGTGATTCTCCTGCCTCAAGTGATTCACCTGCCTCAGCCTCCTGAATAACTGGGCGCCCACTACCACGCCTGGCTAATTTTTTGTATTGTTAGTAGAGACGGAGTTTTACCGTGTTAGCCAGAATGGTCTCAATCTCCTGACCTCCTGATCTGCCCACCTTGGCCTCCCAAAGTGTTGAGATTACAGGCTTCAGCCATGGTGCCTGGCCTGGATATTTTTATATAAACACTCTTATAAACAGTTTTAAGCTTTTTTTTTTTTTTTTCCTGGGACAGGGTTAAGTTACTTGGAAATAATATGAGCTTTATATCTTACTTTTACGGCTTCTTAGATGAGACAAGAGCCGGCTCAGTATAGGGCTAATTATTCGTCACTGTTGAGGTAAAACACTTCTATGTAGTCTACCTAATGCTTTGTGCATCTTTAGATTTCTAGTCTGACTGGCAGAAACAGGTACAATTCTCAGCCTGCTGTAAGCATCAGGCATTACCCCCAGTCCTTCCCTTCCTCTCTCCCTCTTTTCATTTGGGATAGTTTCTTTGTTTCTTTTTTTTTTTTTTTTTGAGACAGAATTTCACTCTTGTTGCCCAGTCTTGGGTGCAGTGGTGTGATCTTGGCTCACCACATCCTCCTCCTCCTGAGTTCAAGCGATTCTCCTGCCTCAGCCTCCCGAGTAGCTGGGATTACACGCATGCGCCACCACGCCTGGCTAATTTTTGTATTTTTAGTAGAGACAGGGTTTCACCATGTTGGTCAGACTGTTCTCGAACTCCTGACCTCAGGTGATCCACCCGCCTTGGCCTCCCAAAGTGCTGGGATTTACAGGTGTGAGCCACCATGCCCGTCCCATTTGGGATAGTTTCTATCACTGTGTCTTCAAGTTTAGCAATTGTTTCTTCTCTAAATGTCTAGTCTTCCAAAAATGGTTCTTTCCCATCCTTGGGTAGTGTTTCTCTTGTGAATGTGCTAAACAGTACTTGGGCAAATACTTGAGAGAAATCCCCTGTAGACTCTTGGAGTCTCTTTGTAGGTTTCATCTCTAGCTTTCGATCCTGCAAACTGTAGCCACCTTTGTCTCCCCAGGCTCTGTTGCGTTTTCCAAACTCAAGAGTCCATTGGGCTTCGCTTGGGTAGTCTCTCTTTGCCACATGGCCTGGAGGGTTTCTAGACAGTAAGCCGAGGTAATGGGAGGGCTCACCTTAATTGTTTCCTATCTCTATGGGATCACCATCTTTTGTTGCCTGATGTCTCATGTTCTGAAATCTGTTGTTTCATATATTTTGTCCATTTTTTGGTATTTCAAGTAGGATTGTAAATCCTCTCTGTTACTCCATCTTGGCTAGAAGCAGAATTCCACACTATGATTTTCAGCAATGTACACTGTTGGCTTATATTTGTGCTGTGGTCAACTACAGATCTCTCCATTCTGTAATGTACAGTTTTTTTCTTTACCTAAATGCAAAATTTATAGAAAGCTATGTATCTTGGGAGAGAAAAATACAAAGAGTTAATATAATAGCGGATGATTTCTATGATAGTATGAACAGTATAATATGGAATTCCAAGAGAAGAACTAGAATTTCCTCTGGGGATCTTTTAAATGCATATTTGGTATCAGAGATGAGTTATTCAGTTGGACTCAGTTCCACTTTCGAGTGCATAGGCAGTCCTTTGTTTATTTATACGCAAGATGTTTACATAAATACAGAAGAGGATACAAAACAAAGCCCTGTAAATGTTACCACTGGAGACTTGTAATCCAAATTGACATTGCTCCAATAATCATCACGGTGTGAATATGGATGTTTAACCAGCCACTGATCCACTTATGCTGTCATCCAGACTGTATTTCTCCATTTGCCTTATTTGCCTGCAAGAGTCTTTTTGTGAGAGCGACTCATGATAATTGTGGCTTATTACCTGAAGCCTCATGAGAAACAGTATTGAATGCTTTCTGAAATCAGAATGTACTATTTGTTTGTAGTACTAGTTTGTTTAAAAAGGAAATGAGATTACTTTGGCCTGGCTTTTTCCATGCTTTTCATGTCCTATGTAGCTCAAAAATTTGAAATGACAGGTTATAGTGCTACTGAGAATTCATGTTTAAGATGTAGTTCCTAGAATTTGATTTTTCTCTCTTTGGGTCAACATTACTTTGTTTTAATCTCCCATTGACATCTGGTTCTCCATCTTCTTTCAAAGATTACTGATGATAGCTCCCCATTCATTCATTTGAAATATATCATGACTTTTGTTTTATGGCCCAGCATACCATTCATTTTTATAAATGTTTCACTGGTCCATGAAAAGAATGTAAATTCTGTAGTTGATGAGTGCAGGGCTCTGTGTGTTTTTGGTCAAGTTTATGTGTTGTGTTGCTTACATCTTTTAGAGCTTTACCGAGTTTTTACCTATGAGATCTGTTAGAGACAGAGAGGTTAAAATCTCCTCGTATAATTTTTGGATTAATTTATTGTTTCTTGATTGGGTGTGGTGGCTCACGCTTGTAATCCCAGCACTTTGGGAGGCGGAGGTAGATGGATCACTTGAGGACAGGAGTTCCAGACCAGCCTGGCCAACATGGTGAAACCCCATTCCTACTGAAAATACAAAAAAATTAGCCTGGCAGGATGAAGCACAACTGTAGTCCCAATTAAGCGGGAGTCTGAGGCATGAGAATCGATTAAACCTGGGAGGCAGAGGTTGCAGTGAGCTGAGATCACGACACTGCACTCCAGCCTGGGTGACAGAGCGGGACTGTCTTAAAAAAAAAAAAAAAAAAAAGATCATTTCTTTATGTATTTTGAGTCTATATTATGAGATACATATAGATTTTAAATTGTTTTCTCATCTTGCTGAATTAAATCTTTAACGTTTTCTGCCATGGGTTGGTTGACTGCAATAATTTAGCAAAAAAAAAAAAAATTTTGCTAAATTTCAATGTCACTTTTTGATATGACGCTTTGGATCCGTCCAACTTTGTGTTCCCTGCTTTTCCACTCAGGTTATCAGTTGATTGGGAGCCACTCGGGGGTGAAGCTTTGCAGGTGGACAAAGGTATTTTTTTTGTTTTTATTCAGTATGTCTGTTATATGCAACTTTTAAATAGCTATTATTATACACTGTCAATAAATTTACTATTTAAAGGTATAATTTACATTTAATATGCACAGATTTTTAAATGATTCTTTAAAATGAGTTCAGCAAATTTTGATAGATGTAGAACCTATATTCACCAACTCCAATTAAGATATAAGTTATTATCCCCACCCCAATGAATTTATTGTGCCCATTTCTAGTCAATAACTCCCTTTCCCTAGGGAATTATTGTTTAATTGCTATTACTGTTATTATATCTTTTTAGAATTTTATATGAGTGGCCAGGTGCAGTGGCTCACGCCTGTAATCCTAGCACTTTGGGAGGCTAGGTGGGCGGATCATTTGAGGTCAGGAGTTTGAGACCAGCCTGGCCAAAATGGTGAAACCCCGTTTCTACTAAAAATATCAAAATTAGTCAGGTGTGGTGGTAGGCGTCTGTAATCCCAGCTATTCGGGAGGCTGAGGCAGGAGAATCACTTGAACCCAGGAGGCAGGGGTTGCAGTGAACCCAGATCGTGCCACTGCACGCCACCCTGGGTGATAAGAGTGAGATTCCATCTCAAAAAAAAAAAAAAAAAAAAGAATTTCATATGAGTGGAATCATGTAATGTGCAGTCTTTTGCAACTGGCTTCTTAAACTCAACATATTTTTGAGATGCATCCGTGTCATATCATGTAACATGCATCAGTAGTTCATTCACTTTTATTGCTCAGTAGTATGCCATTGTATGAATATACCAGTTTTTAAAGATCTGTAAATAGACATTTGGTCTGTTTTTAATTTTTGGCTATTATGAAAAAAAGTACTATGAGCATTCTTCACAAGACTTTGTGAATGTAAATTTCAGTTTTCCTTGGGTAAATGCCTAGAAGTGCAATTGTTAAGTCATAGAGTAGGTATTTATCTTTAGAAGAAACTCCCAAACTGTTGTCAGTGTGGTTGTACTACTTTATACTTGCTCAGCAATTTATGAAAGTTCCATTTGTTACACATTCTCACCATCATGTGGTATTGTCTTTTAATTTTAGGCATTTTCATGGTTGTGAAATGATTGTGAAATGGTACCTCATTGTGTTTTTTCTTTTCTTTTTTTTTTTTTTTGAGATGGAGTCTCGCTCTGTTGCCAGCCTAGAGTACAGTGGCATGATCTTGGCTCACTGCAACCTCTGCCTCCTGGGTTCAAGTGATTCTCCTGCCTCAGCCTCCCAAGTAGCTGGGACTACAGGCGCGCACCACCACGCCCAGCTAATTTTTCTATTTTTAGTAGAGATGGGGTTTCACCATGTTAGCCAGAATGGTCTTGATCTCTTGACCTCGTGATCTGCCCACCTCGGCCTCCCAAAGTGCTGGATTACAGGTTTGAGCCACCATGCCTGGCCCTCATTGTGGTTTTAATTTACATTTTGCTGGTGATGGTTGATGATTGGGAACTTTTTTTTTTTTTTTTTTTTTTTTTTGAGACAGAGTCTCGCTCTCTCACCCAGGCTGGAGTGCAGTGGTGCAATCTTGGATCACTGCACCTCCCGGGTTCAAGTGATTATCATGTCTCAGTCTCCTAAGTGGGATTACAAGTGTGTGCCAACACGCCCAGCTAAGTTTTGAGTTTATGTATTTTTAGTAGAGACGGGGTTTCACTATGTTGGCCAGGCTGGTCTCAAACTCCCAACCTCAAGTGATCCACGCGCCTCAGCCTCCCAAAGTGCTGGGATTATAGGCGTGAGCCACCATGCCCAGCCAAGAACATCTTGTGTTGTGCGTATTGGCCGTTTATACTTGTGAAATGTCTGTTCACATCTTTGTTCAAACTCGGTTGTTTGACTCTATATTATTGATTTCTAGAAGTTCTTTATATGTTGTGGATGTGAATCTTTTGCTGAATGTACATTGTGAATATTTCTCTAGACTGTGGCTTTTCTATTTCCATAAAGGTATCTTTTGAAAATTTTAATTTGGATACAGTTCACTATATCATATTTTTCTTTTATGGTTAGTGTTTTTTGTATTTTAAGACATTTCTGCCAACCACAAGGTCACAAAGATATTCTAGATTTTCTTCTAGAAGCTTCGTATGTAGTTTTAATTTTTTTAAAGCAGTTTTCTATAGTTTTAATTAATTAGTCTTTTACTCTTTTAGATGTGTTAAATATACATTTTCACATGTCAGCTTATAGTCTACAGTGCTGCGTGGTTCTCTGTTTAATGGAAACTAATCTCTGTGGGAAAATTCATTTTAAGGAAGACACATACATATGCACGATGCATGCAAACAGATAACAGGGAATAGTAAATATCACTTCTGTTATATTTTTCAGTATCTTCTCAGTCAATAAAATGGCATGGTAACACAGTTCCAATGCAGCACACATGAACGGCAACACAGAGATGAAAGCATCCTCGCTTACCATGCCAAACTGCCGCATGCCTATCCCACAGACTTGCCTCCGTGTTCCTTGCACCATCCCATAAATTATGAGAGTTGGCTTCTTTTAATACGTTCTTTCTCTTATAAATGTGCAGGAAAATAATAGTAAGGTGGAGAAGAAAGATAGTAAAGTAAGGGAGTATTAAAAGTGTTAGTGGTGTAAAAACCCACAAGAGATAGTTTGTAAAATTCAAATAGTCCTCCAACTGCTCCACAGTAAACCATTCTTAGAGTTTGTGAATCAGAGAAATCATATAGGGCACAGGATCCTGTCCTGCACCACAGGTTTGATTTTTTTTTTTTTTTTGAGATGGAGTCTCGCTCTCTCGCCCAGGCTGGAATGCAGTGGCGGAATCTCAGCTCACTGTAAGCTCCGCCTCCCGGGTTCACGCCATTCTTCTGCCTCAGCCTCCCAAGTAGCTGGGACTACAGGTGCCCATCACCACGCCCGGCTAATTTTTTGTATTTTTAGTAGAGACGGGGTTTCACCGTGTTAGCCAGGATGGTCTCGATCTCCTGACCTTGTGATCCGCCCGCCTCGGCTTCCCAAAGTGCTGAGATTACAGGCATGAGCCACCGTGCCTGGCCTACAGGTTTGATTTTTGTCTGTCGTTTTTCTTTAGGTGAAAATGACAAATTCAGTTTCTTTTTTCACTGCCATAGCAGGTCTTTAGTTTTGATACAGAAGTTAGATAAACATATTGCCCCCAAACTTCAATGTCTGTATTCCTAGAGTGGTGGCAGGAGCTCTTCAGGGGGTCAGTGGCTGAGGGGGTGGACAGAGTTGCTTGGGCAGATTCCTCCTAAGCAACCTGTGTGGAAGAAGCCATTTTTTAAAATGGTTTATTTTTTTGAGGTAGGGTCTTGCCCTGTCATCCAGGCTATAGTGTAGTGGTGCAATTTTGGCTCACTGCAGCCTCCCACCTCCTGGGCTGAAGTGGTCCTCCCTCCTCAGCCTCCCAAGTAGTGTGCCACCATGCCTGGCAAAAGTTTTTTTTTTGTATTTTTTGTAGAGACAAGGTTTCATCATGTTGCCCATGCTGGTTTTGAACTCTTGGACTCAAGTGATCTGCCTGCCTTGGCCTCTGAAAGTGCTGGGATTATAGGCATGAGCCACCACGCCTGGCCCCATGCGTAGTTTTAACTTTTATGTTTGGGCGTGTGATTCATCTTGAATTAATTTTTATGAATGGTGTGAGGTAAAGGTTAAGATTTATCCCACCTCTGCCAATATGGATATCCAGTTGTTTTGGCACCATTTGTTGAAGACTTTTGTCAGCCTGAATAACAAACAGAGAGGGGCTCTCTAGAAGAAAATGATGGTTATTTGAAATAGAGCATTGCAATGGGAATATGCAAGCCACAGTAAACTGTGTTTTCGGGGAGGTACAGGAAGATAAAGTTTACTTTTTAATTTTTTATGAGTTACTATAAGTCAATGAAGACAAAGTTTTTTTTTTTTTTTTTTGAGACGGGGTATCACTCTGTCACCCAGGCTGGAGTGCAGTGATGTGATCTCAGCTTACTGCAGGCTCCTCCTCCCAGGTTCACACCATTCTCCTGCCTCAGCCTCCTGAGTAGCTGGGACTACAGGCGCCCGCCACCACTCCCGGCTAATTTTTTTTTTGTATTTTTAGTAGAGACGGGGTTTCACCTTGTTAGCCAGGATGGTCTTGATCTCCTGACCTCGTGATCCACCTACCTTGGTCTCCCAAAGTGCTGGGATTACAGGCGTGAGCCACTGTGCCTGGCCAAAGACAAAGATTTTTAAAGGAAAAATTGAGGAGGATTATGTAATTGTTTTGAAATAATTATCCTTGGCTGCAAAGATCAATACAGGGGTGACGGCAGTCCGAGGGTAGGCTGGCAGTTGCTGGGCAGATGACATTGGCAAAGAAGCATTTTTTTGTGTAAGGTTGTGGTAGCCTTTGTGCAAGGTTGTGGTTTTTGTAGACTCTTTTTCATTACCAGGCACACAAGATAACTCTCCTCATGGTCTTCCCTGCTTCTGTTTTTCTTAACATTAGTGACTCCATTTTGATTTTGACAACTTTTACATTTCTTCCTTTTGATCAAAAGATCTTTCTCAGAAAGCATGATTGATCATTCATCCTGTAGTTATTTTTATTTATTTATTTTTTTGAGACAAAGTCTTGTTCTGTCACCCAGGCTGGAGTGCAGTGGTGTGATCTCGGCTCCCTGCAACCTCCGCCTCCTGGGTTCAAGCAATTCTCCTGCCTCAGCCTCCTGAGTAGCTGGGATTACAGGTATGCACCACCACGCCTACGTAATTTTTGTATTTTTAGTAGAGATGGTTTCACAATGTTGGCCAGGCTGGTCTCCAACTCTTGATCTCAAGTGATCTACCTGCCTTGGCCTCCCAAAGTTCTGGGATTACAGGTGTGAGCCACCACGCCCGGCCCTGTAGTTATGTTTTTTTTTTTTTTGGAGACTGAATCTCACTCTGTCACCCAGGCTGGAGTACAGTGGCGTGATCTTGGCTCATGGCAACCTCTGCCTTCCGGGTTCAAGTGATTCTCCTGCCTCAGCCTCCGGAGTAGCTGGGATTACAGGCAACTGCCACCACTCCCAACTAATTGTTATATTTTCAGTAGAGACGGGGTTTTGCCATGTTGGCCAGGCTGGTCTCGAACTCCTGACCTCAAGTGATCCACCTGCCTTGGCCTCCTAAAGGTGGGATTATAGGCGTGAGCCACCGCGCCTGGCCCAGATTCAAAGTTTAAAAAGGGAAAATAAAAGGTAAACTTAATATGACAATGTCAGTTTGCATAATGGCTTTGAGTCGTGAATCTAGGCTTAAAGAAAACCAATTGAATAAGTTAAATCACCATAGGGAATTAGGTGAGACCTGCTGTAACCTTATGAGCTGTTTTGTTTTGTGTATATGGGTTTCAGCTTTCCCAGAGGAATTTGTCCAGGTACAGCTTGTAATATTAGAAATAGCACAGACATTTTCTTATTTAATGAATCGATACAAAAGTATTTCTTAAGTTAGGTTTTGTTAACTTACCAGCAGAGGCTATTGATTGTAAAATTTCAATTACACTGTTAGTCTGCCAAGTGAGAAAAGTAGCATTAAGAGGAGTAAAAGTCTCATTATGATATGAAGTTCTTACTCCAACCTCTTGGAGAAAGCTGTTTACAGTGTGAAAATAGCAACTTTTTCTTCTGGTTTGTAGTTTGAATATCTTTGGTCATGACATTGGGCAGTTGGGTGAACGTTTTTTGTGGTTCATAAATCAGACATGAGGCTTGTTTCTTAAAATTTATCTAGTTTCAGCCGGGCACCAGTTGTTCACACCTGAAATCCCAGCACTTTCAGAGGCCAAGGCTGGCAGATCACTTGAGGTCAGGAGTTCAAGACTAGCCTGGCCAACACTGTGAAACCCTGTCTCTACTAAAAATACAAAAGTTAGATGGGTGTGGTGGTGTGTGCCTGTAGTCTCAGCTACTTGGGAGGCTGAGGCACAAGAATCATTTGAACCTGGGAGGTGGAGGTTGCAGTGAATCATGATTGCACCACTGCACTCCAGCCTGGTCGACAGAGTGAGACTCCATCTCAAAAAAAAAATTATCTAGTTTCAGCTAATAAAGCTTTTTAAGCCAGCTGGAGAATTGCGACCAAGTATTGGAGGAAATTAGAAGAATTCAGAATCTAGTCCAGTCTACACGTAGATAACAAGAACTTTAAAACAATGCACAGGGCTACAATCTATAATAAGAATAGGTATATTACAGTTTTTCTATAGAGACATAACTTTTTCTTCCCACATTGATCACACAGGAATCTCACATTTAAAAACCTCCTGAGCTAGGAAGCCAAACCAGGGCAGATTTTAGATCTTACGTGCAATCTTAAGGATCTTGGGCCTTCCAGGAAGTGACCATTTTTACTGACTCACTGGAAGTCTGGGAACTCTGGAAGCGGGGCATTCAATGCACATTTTCCAATAAGACATTTCAGTCAAAGCCTTGGTTTATATTTCCAATTGTATCCTACTTGAGAGCAGATTTTTATTGAATTTATATAAATAAAAACAAGAATACTAATGGTTGGTGAATTTTGGGAGGAATTCAATAGGGAGGAAAAGCGAATGGTTCCATCTTTGTTCACAAAAGTATACTTTACCAAATTGTTGTATACTATAGATAGCTTATGCGAGAAAAATGTCTTAAATCTGTAAGACAAAATATTTAAGTAAAGAACCAAAAATGAAAAGTCGCAAACACATTGTCGTCATCAATTACTTAATTTGAAGTCATTAAATTTTAGTTTTGCTTGATCTTGATTAGCAATTTTATGGAGTCAGACGTAGTACTGTTGTACTGTGAGGTTGGCCATTAACAGTTTTATACACCAATCAGTTTTTTTAATATATTAGAGTTCTGGAAGTTGTCATTTAGTCCATTGATCTTAAAATTATCAGAAATGTGTTCAAGAGTACTTGTTGGGCTGGGTGCGGTGGCTCACCCCTGTAATTCCAGCACTTTGGAGGCCGAGGCAGGCGGATCATGAGGTTAGGAGTTTGAGACCAGCCTGGCCAATATGGTGAAACCCTGTCTCTACTAAAAATACAAAAATTAGCTGGGCGTGGTGCTGGGCGCCTTGTAGTCCCAGCTACTCGGGAGGCTGAGGCAGAAGAATCGCTCAAACCCGGGAGGCAGAGGTTGCAGTGAGCCGAGATCGTGCCACTGCACTCCAGTCTGGGCGACAGAGACTCTGTCTTAAAAGGAAAAAAAAAAGTACTTGTTGAAGTCATTTCCATAAAAAGCAGTTTTGGAATGTAGCTGATTGCAGATGTTTTCAGAGAATAATTCAGAACAGTAACAGTGGTTGACAACAACAACTTAGGAAAGCCATGGTTAAGATCCGATGAAATTTCCCAGTTGACAAGGAATTTAGTTATTTCTTACATGCAGTATTTTAAGATAACAACCAGGATCATAGGGCCATCAGACTTCTATAAATTTCATATAATCTTGACTAGAATATTCACATTAATAACATATCCCCATACAAATATAACTTTAAAAAAGAATCAGTTATGACTGATAACATATTTTAATGAATTTATATACTTTTTAGAATATTTATATCAATAACATACCCACAAAAATAACTGAAAGAAGATCTAATATCACTTACCATTTGTCAATGCATTCCATGTAATTTTCCAAGTAAGACGAATCATTTAATATCTCTATAAGATGTGACATACATTCTTTGAAGCTTTTCAGGGGCCTAACTGGACAATCCCAAAGTTAATTTTAGGTCAGAAACAATTTTGGATTTTGATTCTGTGGAAACCTGCCAGAGATACCAAAAGATTCAAAACACTTGATCAAAACAGAATCACAGGTCACTCATAAATAGTAGTTACTCCTTTAATCAGAGTGATAATTAAAAGACTTCAAAAGCAATATGGAAATTTACATGGATAGAAAAAGCTTAATCTGGCCAGGTGCGGTGGCTCACGCCTGTAATCCCAGCGCTTTGGGAGGCCGAGGAGGGTGGATCACGAGGTCAGGAGTTTGAGACCAGCCTGGCCAACATGGTGAAACCTCATCTCTACTAAAAATACAAAAAATTATCCGGGTGTGGTGGTGGATGCCTGTAATCCCAG
Organism: Pongo pygmaeus; assembly: GCF_028885625.2. Classification (NCBI taxonomy): domain Eukaryota; kingdom Metazoa; phylum Chordata; class Mammalia; order Primates; family Hominidae; genus Pongo; species Pongo pygmaeus. The sequence continues at coordinate 20,406,948 of NC_072379.2, read as the reverse complement.
CTAGTCAGGAGGCTGAAGCAGGAGAATCGCTTGAACCCAGGAGATGGAGGTTGCAGTGAGCCGAGACTACGCCACTGCACTGCAGCCTAGGCGACAAGAGCAAGACTCCGTCTCAAAAAAAAAAAAAGAAAAAGAACAAGAAAAAACAAAACCTTAATCCTCTAAAGCTCAGTTTTCCCAAGTAATCGAAAATCTAATAAAGATAGCATAGGAAATTATCTTGATAAAACATAAAATGTTCTGGTTTTTTTTTAAAGGCCAGTTACCAAAAATGCAAAGAAAACTTTTTGTAGTGTGATTGCCTCTCTTTATGGGAAACCCATTTAGGTAACCTGGAAGACGAACCTGATTAAAAGTGTACTTGAATTTAATCAGAAACAGAAAGTATATCGAGGGTCATGAGTGTATACTATATTATAGAGAAATGTAAAAGAAAACTAGTACCTTGTGGCTGGGTGTGGTGGCTCACACCTGTAATCTCAGCACTTTGGGAGGCCAAGGCAGATGGATCACTTGAGGTCAAGAGTTCAACACCAGCCTGGCCGACATCGTGAAATGCCATCTCTACTAAAAATACAAAAATTAGCCGGGCATGGTGGGGTGCGCCTGTAGTCCCAGCTACTCAGGAGGCTGAGGCGGGAGAATTGCTTGAACCAGGGAGGCGGAGGTTGCAGTGAGCTGAGATCACGCCACTGCACTCCAGCCTGGGTGACAGAGTGAGACACTGTCTAAAAAGAAAAACAAAACAAAAAACACACTAGTACCTTGAGTAGGGGAATACATGATTCTTAGTAACAACATGGGAAGTTTCCTCATTACAGGGAAAAATTCAGACATATCAAGAAAAGCCAAGAGTACAGAATCAAATTATACTGAAGGAAAACATTGCTTTCTAGGCTTTTAATATAAACATGTTAGTGTCAGGCCCTAACAGCAGAGTTAGAACTAGGAAAAACAAAAGTTACAGGAGTTGACAAAAAGGTTGAAGGAGAGAGTTATCACCCCAGCCAAGCAAAAAGGTATCAAGAGGAGAAAGAACAGAAGGCAATGATGTATGACCTACAAATCATTTGCAGTGAGGTATAGCAAAGGTTGAACTTCTGATATAAATTTGAGAAATTTCAAAAAGAAAGAACTTTTCCTCACAAAGTGAAATGAAAAACACTACATCTCCAACCTGAGAGTAGGAAAATTAATTAGATCTCAGGAAGAAATAGAAATAGTTTAGAAGATGAGTGTTAAAGAAACAGATTTCAGAATTAAAAATCAAAACCTCTTGCAATTTTATTAAAAGCAAATGCTTTAGGTAAACCATGTTGTTTTAATATAGGTAACCAAATTTTAAAATTTTTGTATTAGTGTATTTTTAGCATCATAGATCAGTTTTTAGAAAGACTGAATATAAACAATCTCTTTTAATTATAGCCAACTTAATCACGTGCAAAATTCCTTTTATAAATTGTCTTTTCATGAACCTTATCGTGACTTTTCTCAGATCATTGTTGATGTGCTTGGACTTTCTGCTTTGTCCTACACCTCCTTATCTTAAATAAGCAGTCATTTTAGTTTAGAACAAAAATGTGTCATATAAGATTCTTTCTCATACAAAGTTATTCTTTTCTTTGTAACCTTTCTTAAAAAAATATATCTTCATATCCATAACTTTTTTCACATCTCTCTCTCCCTTTCGGTATTCTATTTCTTTCCATATCCATATTTTGAAATAGCCTTTAAATAACCTCTACGTTAGACAAAATTATTCTTTAAAAATTTTTTAAATTAAAAAAAATTTTAATTTTTTTTTTTTTTTGAGACAGGGTTTCACTCTGTCAGCCAGACTGGAGTGCAATGGCACAATCATAGCTCACTGCAGCCTCAAACTCCTGGCCTCAAGTGAGCCTTCTACCTCAGCCTCCCTCATATGAGCCACTGTGTCTGACTCTAAATCATTCTTTTCTCAATAAGGAACACATTTTTATGCCCATCTTATAATTTTTTCCTATTAAAAACATACCTTATATATTTTAGGCACATTTTATATATATAGAATTATACATATTCATTAGAATTTTTAAGTGTTCGTAACCTTTACTTTTAGTGAAAACCTAGAAAGCAAGATCTTGAATTGTTTTTCACTTATAACTGTTTTATAGATGAGAACCATTTTATAATTTTTAGAAGTTTCTTTCCCTGTAACATAATTTTAAAAATCTTAGTTGGAAATGACCCAGACATTTAATGAGTATTTATTATTTAATTGAACATAACTTTAAGATTTCAAATTACTTGAAAAATTCATTTATAAGCATTTATCCCATTTACATTGGTGTAATTTATTTATTAACAGTTTACCTGGATTACTCATGAGAATTGAGATATTAGACAAAGCTAGTTGTCATTTCAAGTTATTTCTCTAGTAATCATTTTTATAGCCTGTGAATATCCGGCATCCAATAACTCAGGATATACACCTGTTTTTTTTTTTCAACCAACAGTGATAAATTAGTTTTATGTATCAAAACATTACACAAACGAAGATCATTCTGTTCTAGGCTGGGTTTATTGTTTTATAACCTTGTTGTGAAACCCTGATGTCTCAAAATGTGTAGTAGAGACAAATATAAACTGTCTGAGCAGTAAACCTAGGCAAAGATGCATGCTGACAAATTTGAAGATATTTTAATTTTTATTTTACCAATAACTTTAAAACCAGCTTATTGATTAAAGATTTACATAAGTCATGTGAACTGAAAGGCATTTGGGTTAATTACTATATATTTTATGTGAGCACCTCTTTCTCTTTAAGGGACTTCTTGCCAACTAACTATGCCAAGTTATACAATGTAGACACAACATGCAATACATGTACATACGTATAAACAAATATGCACACAAAGATCTTATAGTTTTCATTTTTGAATTTTCATCATGAGATTATAATACAAACTAACTGGTTTATAAGATGGTTGGATCCAAATTATATTTCTGGCAAAACTGGAACCTGTTCATATGGCTAAACTTTTATTTGCTTCAATAGCTAATCTAATGAAGGTGATGGGCCAAAATTTTGGGTACAGCAGTTTTCATGCACTTTGATTTTTAAAACATCTTTTATACCATCCCCCAACCCCTGCAACTTTTTCGTAGTTTCAGATGAATTTAGGGTTAAATTTTCAACATTTACATAATAGCTAGGACTGGTTGAATTGTATAAGTAAAATAAAATCTCCAGGTAGCCTTGGATTAGTAACAGATCTATCTTTTGTTTGCCTGTCTGGTTTGCTTAATTAGCAAATGTAGGCAGGGAAGAACTTTAGCAGGGTTTTTTTGTTTGTTTTTTTGTTTTGGCTTTTTCTTTTTGCCTGTGTGTGCCGGAAAAAGCAAGATTTTTTTGTGTGTGTATATGCTGGACAGGCATACCTTTTATTATTGCTCTGAGCTCAAGATTTTGACCTGTTTGACTTGAGTGCCTAGCATTATAAACATCTATCTAGTTCTTTTTCTTTTAGAGATTAATTTTTAATTAAATGTTTCATCACCATACACAGTTGCTAGTTAGGCAAACCTAAATTTATATTTCTAAAAGGTGTCAAAGTTGTTGGTTACCGTGGAGCTGTTGTAATTCGTAAAGGCATTAATATGAAAGCCCTTTAAAAGACTTCTCTCTCTTTCTTTTTAAAAATATCTTGGCTGGAATGCCATAAGCAGTGAGTTTTATCTCAACACCAGTAGAAAAGTCAGCAGATTTAAAGTAGGCAGAAAAACAAATACAGAGATAGTGAGTTGGAAGACTGAACATGTTAACTCCATAGTTGCAGGTCTTTTTGAATAATGACCCTTAGTACTCTGAATTTTCCTTGTAATTTGCCCATCAGTTGAAAAATGTGCAGAAGAATGGGCCATAATATATAGCCTTCTATAGTCCCGGGAAACCTAGCATGCCTAAATGTTTGAGAATCTTATTCCATTTCTTATTAATCTCTCGAGAGCAAAGAAAATTCTGTAAATCCCATGAGGAATTCAGACTGTTGTTTTAGATGGTGGCAACCACCCTAGTAGCTTTTTTAAAATTTTGAGATGGAGTCTCACTCTGTCACCCAGGCTGGATTACAGTGGTGCAATCTCACCTCACTGCAGCCTCCACCTCCCGGGCTCAAGCGATCTTCCCACCTGAGCCTCCCGAGTAGTTGGGACTACAGGTGTGCGTGCCACCACGCCTGGCTAATTGTTTGTATTTTTTGGTAGATACGAGGTTTCGCCATGTTGCTCAGGCTGGTCTCGAACTCCTGAGCTCAAGTCATCTGCCTGCCTCGGCCTCGCACGGTGCTGGGATTACAGGCATGAGCTACCGCACCTGGCCGCCTAGGGCTTTTAATTAGCCATTCTGTGCCCACTGTCCACAACATTTATTTTGGTCTCAGAAAGTTTTCTGAAACAAGCATGGGAAAAGAGTCAAACCAAATGAAAAGAACCCAAGATAAGAGTGTTCAAAAACATTTTAACCTAGGCATGCAGATCAAATGAGATATTAAATGAGGTGCACAAACCAGAGAAGTCATGCCTCCCAGAGAGAATGTCAATTTCGTAGAAACCAAGAGTACTTAATCCAGAAAGACACTTTTCTTTGTACTAGAAAATACTTTCCAGAAAAGGTAAAAAGTCTATCATCCCAAGAGGGGTGTGTGATTCATTATTAAGGTGGCCTTATCCAAAACACATTCCAAATAAAGTAAAAAAGCATCTACTAAAAGGAAGGAGGCTCAGACTGAGAGAAGACATACCAGGGCAGAAAAGGCGAATCATGGTGGTGGAGAACTCAAGGGCTCAAGTGAGTACTGCAGTGGTGCCAAGAATCGCCAATTCTTAGTGCTCTCTTTCAGGTCCCGTTTCTGACACCAATGATGTGAACCAGATAACAAACAGAGAGAGGCCTTTTTCTAAGAGAAAAAAATGTTTATTCGGGAATAGAACATAGCAATGGGAACATAATAAATTAGGTCCATTTTCAGGAAGACAATGGGTTTTCTTTGTTTGTTTGTCTGTTTTTTAAGAAACAGGTCTTGTTACGTTGTCCAGGCTGCACTTGAACTCCTGAGTTCAAGTGATTCTCCTGCCTTGTCCCCTTAAATAGCTGGAACTATTGTACCTACTACACCCAGCTTTTTTTGTTGTTGTTGTTAGAGAGTCTTCCTCTGTCACCCAGACTGGAGTGCAGTGGTGCAATCTTGGCTCACTGCAACCTCCGCCTCCCAGGTTTAAGGGATTCTCCTGCCTCAGCCTCCCTAGTAGCTGGGATTACAGGTGCACGCCACCACGACTGGCTAATTTTTTTGTATTTTTAGTAGAGATGTGGTTTCGCCATGTTGGCCAGGCTGGTCTCGAACTCCTGACCTCAGTTGATCTGCCCACCTCGGCTGCCCAAAGTGCTGGCATGAGCCATCCTGCCTGGCCTACACCCAGCTGTAAAGGAAAAAATGAGGAGTGTTACAGAATTGTTTTGAAGTCATTATTCTTGGCTACAAAGATCAATAACAAGGGTGATGCTGTCGAAGTTTGGACAGGCAGTTGCTGGGCTGATGTCCTTACAGAAGTATTTCTGTGTAAGGTTGTGACGGCCTTTGTTCAAGGTTGTGGCTTTTGTAGAATCTTTTTTGTTATCAGGCATACAAGCATGATAGCCCTCTCTTCATGCCCTTCCCTAGCTCTGTTTGTCAGGGCTTTCTTAACATCAGTAACTCCATGTTGATTCTGATAACTTCATACTTTCCTTTCTCCATTGAATTGCTTTCTAGGCCATTGTAGACAGTCAGTCCATCATATGGGCAGGCCTATTTCTGGTCTCTCCAAATTCTGTGCCACTGATATATTTGTCTATCCTGTGCCAATACCACATTGTCTTGATTATGTGAGCTTTTGTAGTCAGTCTGAAATTATGTAGTATAAGTTCTCCATTCTGTTTTTTTAATAGCCAAGATTACTTCCACTCTTCTTAATTCTTTGCATTTCTGTGTTTTTTTTTTTTTTTTTTTTTTTTTTTTTTCATAGACGGAGTCTCGCTCTGTCACCCAGGCTGGAGTGCAGTGGTACAATCTCAGCTCACTGCAACCTCCGCCTCCCAGGTTCAAGCGATTCTCCTGCCTCAGCCTCCTGAGTAGCTGGGATTACAGGCGCGCACCACCACACCTGGCTAATTTTTGTATTTTTAGTAGAGACGGGGTTTCACCGTGTTGGTCAGGCTGGTCTCGAACTCCGACCTGAGGTGATCTACCCACCTGAGCCTCCCAAAGTGCTGGGATTACAGGCATGAGCCACCGTGCCTGGCCGACATTATATGTACACATTTTTGCTGTGTGTATGAGGGTTCCGATTTCCCCTCAGCCTTGCCAGCATTTGTTATTGTTCATTTTTTTGATTATTGCCATCCTAGGGCGTGTCAGGTGGTATCTCTTAGAGGTTTGCATCTTCCTGACGACCAGTGATGTTGAGCATCTTTTCATTTACGGATTGGATATTTGTATATCTTCCTTACAGAAACGTCTCTTCAAATCTTGGCCCATTTTTATATTGGATTATGTGTCTATTGTTGGATTGTAAAAGTTCTTTGTAAATTCTGGATAAGGGCTGTTTATCAGGTACCTGATTTGCATCTCTTGCCACTGTTTGTGGCTGTATCTCCAGGAGCTGAGTGACTGCAGGCTACCAGTAACTCAGTTCCTTGTGACAAAGCACCTCCAGTCCTGTCTGCCAGACCTTTTCTCAGCCTGTTCTGCCCTAGCAAGAATCCCCATACAAAACTCAGTCTCTTTACTGTTATTGGTTAGCTCAAATCTGATAGTACTAGGCCGGGTGTCATGGCTGACACCTGTAATTCCAGCACTTTGGGAGGCCGAGGCAGGCAGATCACCTGAGGTCAGGAGTTCGAGACCAGCCTGACCAATGTGGTGAAATCCCGTCTCTACTAAAAAAAAAAAAAAAAATTAACTGGGCATGGTGGCGCATGCCTGTAATCCCAGCTACTCGGGAGGCTGAGGCGGGAGAATCGCTTGAACCCGGGAGGCGGAGGTTGCAGTGAGCTGAGATTGTGCCACCGCATTCCAGACTGGGCGACAGAGCCAGGATCCTTCTCAAAAAATAAAAAATAAAAAAGTAAAATAAAATAAAAAAATAATAAACTGGCAGTTCTAATTAAACCAACTTTTCTTCCCGACCATGCTTGACTTTTTACATTCTTTATTACCGTTCTTAAACATTTCTATCCTGGGTTCATACTTACGTTCCCTTCTGCTGACTATGTTTCACTCTCCATTTCTACATGCTCCTTCCAGCATGAGCCCTGTCTCTCCCTGTGCCAGCCTTTTCCATTGTGCCCTCTTGGGCTTTGCAGGAAACATCCTTTTGTCTTCATTTTTCTCTTGGACTGCCCCTGCCTGTTTTCACAATCCACACCTGATCTTTGCTTGATACTTCATTTACCTTGGTGGTCCTTCCTAATAAAGAACCTGATTCTTAGCCTCTGCCATTGTCAGAATAACATTCTCTGCATTTCTCTGTTGAATCTTTTTAGTACCATCTGCTCCACAGGCCTGTTGCTATTATTTGTGGATATTTGAGAAACTCTTCTTCCTGTTTTTCACTCCTTTTCCTCGGGCTTTATCCTAAGGGGCAGGAATATTCTGACAGATGACACTTCCTGTCTTTTTCAATTTGAGACAGGCTCACTCTGTCGCCCAGGCCGGAGTGCAGTGGCACGATCTCAGCTCACTGCGGCCTCAGCCTCCCAGGCTTAAGTGATCCACCTGGAGTAGCTGCGAATATAGGCATGCACCACCACGCCTGGGTAACATTTGTATTTTTTATAGAGATGGGGTTTCACCATGTCTCCCAGGCTGGTCTTGAACTCCTGGACTCTCATGATCTGCCCACCTTCACCTCCCAAAGTTCTGGGATTACAGGCATGAGCCATCACGCCCGGCCAGGCTGGAGTGCAGTGATGCAGTCATGGCTCACTGCAGCCTTGACTTCCCTGGCTCAAGTGATCCTCCCAACTCAGCCTCCTGAGTAGCTGGGACTGTAGGTGCGCACCACGATGCTTGGCTAATTTTTAAATTTTTCTGTAGAGACAGGGTCTCCTTATGTTGCCCAGGCTGGTCTTGAACTCCTGCACTCAAGTGATCCACCTGCCTTGGCCTCTCTAAATGCCGAGATTACAGGTGTGAGCCACTGTGCCCAGCCAGATGACACTTCTGTTATTCCATCTACTCTTGATAGCAATGTGCTAAACCCTGTCACTTGATTTATTTTTAATACTTCTCATATCCCAAGTTTCTTCTTTCCAATCCAGTGATTTTCGGTAATATCAGACTCAGTGCCTTTTGTTTATACCATACTCTATACTATTGTTGAAGTAAATTTACGGATAATATAATATCACATACATAATTTTACAAAATTTGTGTTTTGCCCAAACTATGAGATAATGAGAGAAAAAAGGAAGTCTTTTATATTAAATATTATGTATTTCTGTACAAACATAGTCTGGTATTACTACATTAGAAGGTGTCAGGAAGCAGTTAGCTACTTGCACCGTCTTATAATGGATAAGTTTAGCTTTAACAGAGGTAAAGTGGCTAGCTGCAGTGGCTCACACCTGTAGTCCCAGCACTTGGGGAGGCTGAGGCAAGTGGATTACCTGAGGTCAGGAGTTGGAGACCAGCCTGGCCAACATGATGAAACCCCATCTCTTCAAAGAGTATAAAAATTAGCCAGACATGGTGGCATGTGCTTGTAGTCTCGGCTACAAGCCGAGGGCATGTGGGGGCTGAGGCATGAGAATTGCTTGAACCTGGGAGACGGAAGTAGCAGTGAGCTAAGATTGTGTCACTGCATTCCAGCCTGGGCGACAGAGCAAGACTCTGTCTCAAACAAAAAAATCAGGCCTGGTACAGTGGCTCACGCCTGTAATCCCAGCACTGTGGGAGGCCGAGGTTGGCAGATCCTGAAGTCAGGAGTTCGAGACCAGCCTGGCTAATATGGTAAAACCCCGTCTCTATTAAAAATAGAAAAATTAGCTGGACGTGGTGGCAGGCACCTGTAGTGCCAGCCACTCAGGAAGCTGAGGCAGAAGAATCGCTTGAACCTGGGAGGCGGAGGTTGCAATGAGCTGAGATCACGCCACCGCACTCCAGCCTGGGCAACAGAGCGAGACTCCATCTCAAAACCAAAACAAACAAAAAAACAAACAACAGAAGTAAAGGGACTAGCGGTTATTGTTATTATTTTTTTACAAGAATATCAAGACAGGCTTGCTTGTATGTGATAAGAGAGGGGAATAACCCTTATTGAAGTAGGGCTAGCATGCCAACAAATGACAGGCGTACCTTGGAGATATTGCAGGTTTTGTTCCAGACCACTGCAATGAAGCAGATATCACAGTAAAGCGAGCCACACAAATGTTTTGGTTTCCCATTGCCTATAAAAGTCATGTTTACACTATACCATAGTCTGTTAAGTATGCAGTAGCATTATGTCTAAAAAAACATGTAATTTAAAAAATCATAATTAAAATATACTTTATTTCTAAAATTGCTAATGATTGGGCCGGGCGCAGTGGCTCACGCCTGTAATCTCAGCACTTTGGGAGGCTGAGATGGGTGGATCACGAGGTCAGTAGTTCAAGACCAGCCTGGCCAAGATGCTGAAACCCCGTCTCTACTAAAAATACAAAAATTAGCCAGGCGTGGTGGCACACACCTGTAATCCCAGTTGCTCTGGAGGCTGAGGCAGGAGAATTGCTTGAACCTGTGCGGCAGAGGTTGCAGTGAGCCAAGATTGTGCCACTGCACTCCAGGCTGGGCAACAGAGCAAGACTCTGTCTCAAAAAAAAAAAAAAAAAAAAAAAAAAATTGCTAATGATCATCTGAGCCTTCAGCGAGTCATAGTCTTTTTGCTGGTCAGCCCACCATTTGCGATGCTAATATTGACAGTTGAAACACGGTAATGATACTCTACTGCTTCCTTTGTTCAGTTTTGCTTTCTTCTGTGTCTTTAGAACTTTATTATGGAATTATTATAACGTCTAGTTTTCTGTCAACCATTAAGCGAATGTTTGTCTTAAAAAAAGTCCCACCAGTTGATAATACTAATACTTCCCTGAAATAATATCTAATTAGAGTTTGTAAAATAATATTTTTAATTCTGTCATTTATTCTGCATTTACTAGCTAGCATTATTCTGTAAAGGCGAGCTTTTCTTTTTTTTTTTTAATCAACCAAGAATATTTAGTTACTCTGAAATACAGTTCCTATTGATATGGCATGATAAATGCCTGATTTGTTTTCTCTTAATTTTCAAAGTAGGAGTTGTTTTACTTGAAGCTTCAAATGGTGACTTTTTCTCTTGTTTTTGAATGTAATGATGCATTTTCATCAGCTCCATCCATTACAGTTATTTTCTGTTTTGATCATCAAATTTTCACACTTTGGCTGGTGGGAAATTTTTCAGCAGATTCCTGTGTCTTATTTTTAAATTTTAAAATGTTTTCAGTTTTATTGCTGTATAATTGACATATGAGAAATTGTGCATATTTAAAGTGTACAGGTTGATGGGGTTTTTTTTTTTTTTTTTTTTTTGAGACGGAGTCTCATTCTGTCGCCCAGGCTGGAGTGCAGTGGTGCAAATCTGGAGTGCAGTGGTGCAGTCTTGGCTCACTGCTACCTTTGTCTCCTGGGCTCAAGAGATTCTCGTGCCTCAGCCTCCCAAGTAGCTGGGATTACACGCTCCTGCCACCATGCGCGGCTAATTTTTGTATTTTTATTAGAGACAGGGTTTCACCATGTTGGCCAGAGTGGTCTCAAACTCTTCACCTCAAGTGATCCACCTGCCTCAGGCTCCCAAAGTGTTGGGATTACAGGCGTGAGCCACCATGCTCTGCCTGATAAGTTTTTATACATGTATATGCCCGTGAAACTATCACCATAGTTAAGATAATATTTCCTTAATACAAAATGTTTTGTATTTCCAAAATACAAAAATTTCCTTGTTCTTTGTAATCCAGATTTCTCTTTACTTCCTGGAAACCACTGATTTACTTTCTGTCACTGTATGTTAATTAGAGAGACACGATCCTTCTCTCCAGCCTGCAGCCCCCTCAAGTAGCCTGGCCTGTGAAATGCTGTTGATCCCTGCTGGGCCTGAGACACTCTTCCCCCACCAAGGGATATGATGTTGGCTGGGTGGCACTAGCAAGAGGGACCCCACCACCACAAGTGGCCCAGCTGGGGGACCCTCTTTGTCCTTGTGGGTCTGAGACTTCCCTGTCTACCCAGAGATACCGGGGTTGCCAGAAGGCATAGGCCAGACAAGCTTCCACAAAAGCAGCCTGGCCTTGGAAGTCGGCTGGCCTGACATTCTCCTTCTCCACTGAGAGACTCCCAGTGGGCCAGTCTGGAGGAGCCCCTCCCTCCCCCTCAGACAGCTCCAGCAGGGACCAGTGGGAGTCTAAGAAAAATTACACTGCAAAGGCTCTGAAAATTAAACTGCCATTGGAACCATAGCACACAGAAGGACGCCAGGACCTGCATGCTAAATTGAAATAATGTACTAAAATAAAAAAATGAATGAACCGGGTCTAGAATTTCCAACATAATAGACAGAATGTCTAGGATGCAACGAAACATCTCTTGCCATACCAAGAAACAAGAAAATCATACCTTGAATAAGGATAATCAACTGACAGCAACACCAGATAAATCAAATGATGGAATTAACTGACAAGGGTTTTAAAGTAGCTGTCATAAAAATGCTTCAGCCATCAGTACAAATTGTCTTGAAACAAATGAAAAAGAAATCTCAGCAAAGAAATAGAAGTTATAAAAGAACCAAGAGGGAATTTTAAAATTGAGACGTACAGTAAGAGAAATAAAGATATCTCTGATTGATGGGCTCTGTAGTCAAGTGGAGATGACAAGATAGAATCAGGGACCTTAACAGATCAATAGCATGATTGGTGAACAGGACAGAACAAGAGAATTTACCCAATCTGTGCCCAGTGTGGTGGCTCACGCATGTAGTCCTAGCACTTTAGGAGGCCGAGGCGGGTGGATCACCTGAGGTCAGGAGTTCAAGACGAGCCTGGCCAACATGGTGAAACCCCATCTCCACTAAAAATACAAAAATTAGCTGGGCGTGCTCACGCACGCCTGTGATCCCAGCTACTTGGGAGGCTGAGGTAGGAGAATTGCTTGAACCCAGGAGTTGGAGGTTGTAGTGAGCCAAGATCATACCACTGCACTTCAGCACTTCAGCCTGGGTGACAGAGCTAGACTCTGTTTCAAAAAAAAAAAAAAAAAAAAAAGGAATTTACCCAATTTGAACAACATAAACAAAAGTAGACTGGAAAAGAACATTAAGCACAGCCTTAGAGATTGCACGGCAGTTTAGGCTGAGTATCCCTAAGTTAAACATCTGAAATCAGAAATGCTTCAAAATTCAAAATGTTTTGAGCACTGACATGATGATCAAAGGAAATACTCATTGGAACGTTTTGGCTGTCGGATTTTTGGATTAAAGGTGCACAACCAGTAAGTATATTGCAAATATTCGAATATCTGAAAAAATTTGAAATCTGAAACACTACTGGTCCCAAGCATTTTGGATAAGAGATGCTTAATTTGTGGTAAGAGATCCAATATTTATGTCATCAGAGTTGCAGAAAGAGAGTGAAATTTCATGAGTGGTGCTGAAAGAGTATTTGAAGAAATAATTGGTTGAAAGTGGCCCAAATTTGATGAAAGACATCAACCTACAGCTTCATGAATTTGAGGGAACCCCAAACAGGATAAAACCAAAAGAATCCATACCAATACTTTATATAACTAATGATCTAAAAACTGAAAAAGGAAAAAATATGTAAAGCAGCTGAGAGAAACAATCTATTACCTATAAGGTAGCACCAATTTGAATGACAGCAGGTTTCTCATCTGAAACCATGGAAGCAAGAAGGGAGTAGCACAATAGGATTTCAAGTGTTGAAAGGAAAGAACCATGAACTTTGAGTTTCATATGCAGCAAAATATTGTTTAAGGATGAAGGATGAATAATGGCATTATCAGATAAAGGAAAACGGAAAGAATTTGTTGCTAGCAGACATGCCCTTAAATATTGGCTAAAGAAAGTTCTTCAAGCTGAATTCAGGGCTGGGTGCAGTGGCTCACACCTGTAACCCCAGCACTTTGGGAGGCTGAGGTGGGCCAATTACTTGAGGTCAGGAGTTCGAGACCAGCCAGGCCAACATGGTGAAACCCTGTCTCTACTAAAAATACAAAAATTAACCAGGCGTGGTGGCGCATGCCTGTTATCCCAGCTACTCAGGTGGCTGAGGCAGGAGAATCACTTGAACCCAAGAGGCAGAGGTTGCTGTGAGCCGAGATTGCACCACTGCACTCTAGCCTGGGTGATAGAGCAAGACTCTCCTTCAAAAAACAAAACGAAAACCTGAATTCAATGATAAAAGAAAGAATCGTGGAGCATCCAAAGGGAAAAAGAACAATGGAAAGAGCAGAAATGTAGGGTCATACTATAGATGATCATTTTCCTCAGGAGTTTTATAAATCATATTTGATGATTGAAGCAAAAATTGCAACACTATTTAATAAGACGATGATATTTAAAAAGAGGAAAATTAAAGGAGCCTAAGTGGAAGTGATATTTCAACACTTCACTTGAAGTGGTAAAATGTTGATTGCAGCAGCCTGATAAGTCATGTATGTATGTTGTAATTAATACCCAGAACAAGCACTACAGTAACTGTAGAAAGAGATGAATTCAGAAATGCAAGATAACTTAAGATGGAATCCTAAAGTTGTTTAAATAACCTGCAGGAAGTCAAGAAAAGGGTAACGAATGAGACACAGAGGAAAGAAACAACAACAAAAAAAATTAGTAGACTTATTAAGTGCTAATTCATTGGTAAGTACTTTAAATGTAAATATTCCAAAGTCTCTAATCAAATGTTAGAGATTGGCAGAGTGGATGAAAAAAATGACCCAAATATATGATGTTTACAAGAACATTCACTTCAAATTCAATGATGTAAGTAGGTTGAGTAAATTGATAGAAAAAATATAACATGCAAACAGTAATCCAAAAAACAGGAGTGCCTGTATTAATATCAGACTAAGTACACTTCAGAGCAAAGATAATTACTAGAAACAAGAGGGACATTTCATAATGATGAAATGAGTGCACACCAAACATTAGAGCCTCAAAATACATCAAAGAAAAATGAATAGAGTTGAATAGAGAAATTTAAAAAAGCCATAGTTACGGTTGTGGGCTTCAAAAGCTCCTCTCAGTAAATGTGAGAACTAGTAGACTGAAAATTAGCAAGAATATAGAAAATCTGAACAATAGTTAATCAACAGTCTTTATTTGACATATTTTAGAACATACCACTCAACAGCAGCAGAATACATGTTTTTTAAAGTGCCTGTGGTGCATTCACTAAGCTAGACTGTGCCTAGACCAGAGAACAAATCAACCTAAGAAATTTAAAATAATCTATATCATATGGTGTGTTCTCTGATCGTAATGGATTCAAGCTAGAAATCAATAACAGAAAGAAAAAAGGAAGGTCTTTAAGCTTGTGTATGTTAAGCACTACTTTCCTAAATAAGCCATGGGTCAAAGAGGAAGTCTTAAAGGAAACCTTAAAAAATACATAGGGACTGTCCATGGTGGCTCATGCCTGTAATTCCAGCACTTTGGGAGGCCAGGGCAGGAGGATCACTTGAAGCCAGGAGTTTGAGAGCAGCCTGGTCAATTTAGCAAGACCCCATTGTGACAAAAAAAATTATACACACACACACACACACACACACACACACCCCCACACACACCCACACACACCCCCACCCACCAGGTGTTGAGGCACGTGTCTTGTAGTCCCAGGTACATGGGAGGCTGATGTAGGAGGATCGTTTGAGTCCAGGAGTTTGAGGCTACAGTGAGCTATGATGGGTGACAAAGTAAGACCTTGTCTCAGAACAAAACAAAACAAAGAAAAACCAACATAGAATTAATGAAATTGAAAATGAAACATATCTGCAGGATGCAGCTCAAGCAGTTCTCAGAAGAAAATTTACAACATTAAATTCTTACATTAGAAATGAGGAAAGGTCTCAAATCAGCAATCTAAGTTCCTACCTCAAGAAACAGAAAAGAAGAGCCGAATAAAAAGAAAGAAAATGGAAGGAAATGAAGTAAGAATAGAAATCAATGAAACTAAAAATATCATAACAAAAATCACTATAAAACAAAAAGCTAGTTCTTTGAAAATATGAGTAAAATTGATAAATCATCAGTTAAGACTTAAAAAAGAGGCCTGGTGCAGTGGCTCATGCCTGTAATCCCAGCACTTTGGGAGGCCGAGGTGGGCAGATCACGAGGTCAGGAGATCAAGACCATCCTGGCTAACACAGTGAAACCCCGTCTCTACTAAAAATACAAAAAATTAGCCGGGCATGGTGGTGGGTGCCTGTAGTCCCAGTTATTCAGGAGGCTGAGGCAGGAGAATGGTGTGAACTAGGGAGGTGGAGCTTGCAGTGAGCCTAGATCGCACCTCTGCACTCCAGCCTGGATGACAGAGTGAGACTCCATCTCAAAAAAAATAAAACAAAACACAAGTCGTCAATATCAGGAATGAAACAGAATATTATTACTGGTCCTGCAGCCAGTGAAAGGATGGTAAGGGAGTGCTGCAAACAATTTCATGTTGATAAATTTGGCAACTTAGATGAAATACATCCGTTCCTCGAAAACCATAACTTATCAAAACTCAACCAAAGTATATAATCTGAATAATCCTGTAATCGTTGAAGAAACTGATTTTGTAATTAAAAGGCTCCTCAAAGTGAAATTTTAGTTTTCTTTTTTTTTTTAATTATACTTTAAGTTTTAGGGTGAAATCTTAGTTTTCAATGGTTTTCCTGAAGAATTCTACCAAATATTTAATGAAGAGTTAATGCTAGTTTTAGTTAATATCTTCCCCAAAATACAAGAGGTGGGGAACATTTCTGAACTCATTTTATGAGGCCAATATTAACCCGATAAAACCTGACAAAGACAATGCAGTAAAAGAGAACTAAAGACTAATCTCTCAGGAATTTAGATGTAGAAGTCCTCAACAAGATATGAGCAATAGAATTCAGCCAAGTATAGAAAGAATTATATGCCATAACCAAGTGGCATTTTTCCCAGGTATGCAAGGCAGGTTCAACATTCAAAAACCAAAGCAATCCACCATATCAAACATGCTAAGAAAAAATCAGTCAGTCTTATCAACTGATTCTGAAAAAGCATTTGGCAGAGTCTAACCCTTCATCATTAAAAACTCTTAGCAAGTTAGAAATAGAAGAATATTAACTTAATAAAGAGTATCTAAAAAATTCCTACAGCTAACATCATACCTAATATGAAAGAGTAAAATGCTTTTCCCATAGATTGGGAACAAGACAAGTATGTCTGTGTTCACTACTCCTGTTTTACATAGTACTGTAAATTCTAGCCACTGGAATTAGGCAAGAAAAAGAAAATGCATGCAGGTTGCAAAGGCAGAAATAAAGCTGTCTTGTTTTGCAGGTGACATGATTGTTATGTAGAAAATCTCAAGGAAATGACAAAAAATAAATTTCCTAGAACTTGAGTTCAGCAAGGTCACAGGATGCAGTATCAAAGCACAAATATCAGTTGTATTCTGTATATTAACAATGAGCATATGAAAACCAAAATTAAAAAGTTCATTTACATTCCAACAAAAGTAATATGATTCGATTTACATTTAACGAAACATACACAGGACTGGATGCTGCAAATTTAAAAAATGCTGATAAAAAAATAAATGAAAATCTAAACAAATAGACATACCATGTTCATGGATTAGAAAACTCAGTATAATAAACTGTCAATTCTCCCCAAATTGATTCTGTAGGTTGAATGCAATTCTTACAAAAATACCAATAAGATTTTTGTAGAAATAGGCAAACTTATTCAAAACTTGAAAGACACAGGCCCTGGAATAGCTTAAACAATGTTGACAAAGAAGAAAGAACTGGGAGGAATAGTTCACTCTGATCTTGTAGCTTACTATATTGTCACAGTTATCAAGACAGTGTGGTACTACTGGTAGAGGGATAGACATATAAATCAAGGGAAAGACTAGAGATCCCAGAAATAGATTCACAAAATACGTTTAACTGGTTTTTTACAAAAATGCAAAAGCGGTTCTGTATTAGTCCATTTTCGTGCTGCTGATAAAGACATAACTGAGATTGGGAAGAAAAAGAGGTTCAATTGGACTTACAGTTTCACGTGGCTAGGGAGGCCTCAGAATCATGGCAGGAGGCAAAAGGCATTTTTTACATGGTGGTGGCAAGAGAAAATGAGGAAGAAGCAAAAGTGGAAACCCCTGATAAACCCATCAGATCTTGTGAGTCTTATGCACTATCACAAGAATAGTACAGGAAAGACTGGCCCTCGTGGTTCAGTTTCCTCCCCTGGTCTTTCCCACAACACGTGGGAATTCTGGGAGATACAATTCAAGTTGAGATTTGGGTGGGGACACAGCCAAACCATATCAAGTTCCATCGTGAAATTTTTAACAAATGCTGCTAGAGCAATTAGATATCCATAGGCCAAAACCAACAGAAAAAAATAAAAGACCCAAGTACTGCTCCCGCCAACAAATTCCAAAAAAGAGTGTCTTAAACCTCACACCTTATATAAAAATTAATTCAAAATGGATCACAGACTTAAACATTTGGAGAAATCATTTTTTAAAATGAAAAACATTCTGTCCTCTTCTCACATGCTTCTATGCCTGTGTCTTACAGAGTCCTTTTGAAAAATCCTTTTAGTCCTTCAGTATTGGATTTGGATTGCACACCTCTGGGAAGCTCTCACTGGTCCTTTGGCGAAGCTACCTTGGTTGCTCTTCCATCTTATGGGCTCTAGTCGTTACATGATCTGTCCTCTGTGCACGTGCAGAGAGATCTCTGGTCTCTCTAACTGTTTTTATAAGGACAGTAGTTCTGTCAGAGTCGGGTCCCATTCACGTGACCTCACTTAACCTTAAATACGTCATTAAAGAGCCTGTATCCACATGCCGTTGCATTGCATTGAGGGTTAGGACTTCAACCTGAATG
Source organism: Pongo pygmaeus (assembly GCF_028885625.2). Taxonomy (NCBI): domain Eukaryota; kingdom Metazoa; phylum Chordata; class Mammalia; order Primates; family Hominidae; genus Pongo; species Pongo pygmaeus. The sequence goes on along the minus strand of NC_072379.2, from coordinate 20,388,751 downwards.
GGACAGGGCAGTTCAGAACAAAGTGTATTAACTTCTTAATTAATAGTGATTGAAGTGTATAGTTCTTCAACTTTGTTTCTCTAGTGGCATGAGATTTTGTGGAAAATATCTGTGACTCTGGCATTTGTTGGATGTTTCGGTTTTCAGTGCTGTTTACAAGATTTGAATGTTTTGTTTGCTGCCTTATACCTTTTATTAGGAACTTGGAAGAGGTGTGTAGGCACAGGTATCTTGAACAATATTTTCCCTTCACTCCTTTTTTTCAAATGCAGTACTGAGATGGACAGGAAAACTTTTTTTTTTTTTTTTTTTTTTAAGTCAGAACAAAAAATAGTTAAAAGGCTTCATGGTTAACTGACAGTAATTAAGCTAGTAGAATTTTATGTAATGTTCTTTCATTGTGGACAAGCTTATATTAATAACAGTACTTTGGGAGGTTGAGGTGGGCGGATCACTTGAGATCAGGAGTTCAAGACCAGCCTGACCAATATGGTAAAACCCTGTATCTATGAAAAATAAAAATATTAGCCAGGCGTGGTGCCGCATGCCTGTAATCCCAGCTACTCGAGAGGCTGAGGCAGGAGAACCACTTGAACTGGGAGGCAGAGGGTGCAGTGAGTCGAGATCACACTACTGCACTCCAGCCTAGGCAACAGAGTGAGACTCTGTCTCAAAAAAAAAAAAAAAAAAATAGTAGTACACTGACACATACACACACACCCATATACATGTGTAAAGGCAACTCATTTGTGTCTCCACTTTCCTTCTCCTTGTTCGTTGTTGGTATTGTTAATTCCATATTATGTCAGTCACTTGGCCTCAAAATCAGTTATTTTGGATGACTTCCTCTGTTTTGCCCCTCAGTGGGGAATGACATTGATTTCACTTCTTTATTGCCCTACCCGTTCCACTGATCTTAGGAGAAAGTCATCATTACCTGTCTCACATAACCTCCTCCCAGGCTTCACTGCTTTGAGTTGTACTGAAATCAAGTTCGTCTTACCCAGAGCTCTGGACAGATCTGATTTTACCTTTTAAAGCTTGATATTATCTTGATTCCAACCCTAGTTGATCTAGATATTTCTTTAGATTACTTTCTTACTACATGTACCAACTTATATGACTCGTGATATTTGTTTTTATCCCTTGCATCAAATAGTGATCTTTTTGGAAATGGGAATAATGTATTTCTTGTATACCTGCTGCTTGCTTCCACAATGTCTCAAATATGTATACTCCAGGGCTGGGCACAGTGGCTTGCTCACAACTGTAATCTTAGCATTTGGAGAGGCCGAGAGGATCGCTTGAGACCAGGAGTTCAAAACCAGCCTGGGCAACATAGTGAGACCTCATCTCTACAAAAAATTAAAAAATAACCAGGCATGGTGGCTCACACCCATAGTCCCAGCTACTTGAGAGTCTGAGGCAGGAGGATTGCCTGAACCCAGGAGTTGGAGGTTGCAGTGAGCTATGATTGCACCACTGCACTCCAGCCTGAGGAAAAGAGCAAGACCCTGTCTCCAAACAAAACAAACAAAAAAACAACACTCCAGGATGCATTCCCTTACCCATCCTTCTTTATTCAGAGCAGGGATATGCTTGCTTAGGCAGACAGCCCCCATTTTTTAGGAGTCTGTTTCATCTGTTTCCTAGCATTATATATTATTGTACTAATATTATTTGAAGGAGTCTGATGGATTTGAAAATGAAAGCATTAGTGGTTCTCCCTGTAGAGTTTTCAGAGTTAATGAATCATAGGTTTATTTCACTGGGCTTTAGTAAAAACCCAAAGCACTGCCAAAACACTAAAATGCTCTAATGCTAATTTCCTGCGTCATGCAGATACCAGTAGGAGTATTCATGGTTACGAAACACATGGTTTCTCTTAAAAATGATGCCTTGGTGGTTTGTTTCTGTGCTTTGACGATTTTATTCAAATTGTGATTTGTTTACTTATCATAGTCGATGCTGCGAGGGAGAGGAGGTTGTTACAAACACACATTCTATGGAATTGAGAGCCATCGCTGCATGGAAACCACCCCGAGCTTGGCGTGTGCTAATAAATGTGTCTTCTGTTGGCGGTAAGTAAAAATGAATGGTCATGGTGATCGAATATGTAATGAGCTGTGTAATCAATCTGCCCAGCTCACACTCAGACTTACCTAAGAGCTCTGCTGTCTTGGTGATTAATCTTTTTAACTGTGAATGTTAGTGTATAAAAATTTTGTAGACAAATATTTTTGTTTCTCTTGGACAAACACTGTGAGGAATTACTGGATTTGTAAACATCCATTTGGACAGTTTGTCTTTTTTAACTGGTGAGTTTAGTTTGTCTTATTTATAGTGATTATCGACAAATAGTGATACATTAGTGATAAAAATTTATTTTTATTCTATCCTTTTGTGCTTTCTGTTTATCTTGCTCTCCTACATTGTTTTCTTTTTTTTCTATCTATGACTAGTTTTATGCTAAGGTATCAGCTTGGGTGTCTTGTTATTGGAGGCTTTTCAGTTTATCTTGCTGGAAATACAAGCAGTGAATGTTGTGTTTCAGCTGGTTACAGCCCATTGTATGCAGAATTGAGTCTTTTACAACAATTGGGAATAGTTTAAGTGAAAGAAAATGGCTAAATTGCACAATTCTGTCTCTTTCTTTTTGGGGGCAGTGGTGCTTGCTACTAACCCATTTCTTTTTCTTTTCTTGTTTTTTTTGAGATGGAGTTTCGCTCTTGTTGCCCAGGTTGGAGGGCAGTGGCGTCATCTCGGCTCACTGCAACCTCTGCCTGCCAGGTTCAAGTGATTCTCCTGCCTCAGCCTCCCAAGTAGCTGGGACTACAGGTGCACACCACCATGCCCAGCTAATTTTTGTATTTTTAGTAGAGATGGGGTTTCACCATGTTGGCCAGGCTGGTTTTGAACTCCTGACCTCAGGTGATCCGCCTGCCTCGGCCTCCCAAAGTGCTGGGATTACAGGTGTGAGCCACCACACCCAGCCTACTAACCCATTTCTTTCCTTCACTTACAACTGCTTACTCTTCAACTCCTAGTTCTCTATGCCAACTCATGTCTCCATAGCAGCTCATTTTGTTGTGGTCACTAATGACTTCCTTACTATCAGATCTAATAGAAGCTACTTAATTCTTACCTTAGTTGAACTCCAGTGAAGCATGCTAGGAAAGAAGGGGGAGGCCACTCCTTCTATTGGATTCAGAGATACCAGTCTCTTCTAGTACCCCACCCACCCTTGTCAGTTTCTTTTCAGTTTCCCCTGTTAGCTCTTTCTGCCTCTGTCCTTCAGCCGTTTTTTATGACTGTGTTATGATGGTAGGAGAAGTAAACCATTTCCGTGGCTTCATTTACCTGGAGTTTGACACCTTTAAATACTTCATCTCCAGTCTCAGCCTCTTTTCTGAGTTTTCCTTTTCCATTTCCAATTTCCTGTTGCATATCTTCTCTTGGATCATCCGCAGTCATTTCAAGTTTAATGTATTTATCATGGAATTTATTAGGCTTGTGTTCACTTGTTCTGTTTTGGGTAATGGCACTATTAGCCATCTAATGGCCCAGACTGGACATTTCTTCTGTTTTTCTCAAACCCACTATATCCATTTGCTTATCTAATTCTATTGATTATGTTTCAGGTTCTCATTATTTCTCCCTTTAGCAACCAAAATGATTTAATACTTTCTAGTCAATGTCATCTCTTAATTTATCTCCATATTGGCACAAGAGTTATAATTCTTTTTTTTCCAGTTATTCTTAAAAATATTGTTTTGATTATTATAAATGCTTATAATAACTTGATTTGGGGGTTATTTTGTTATGATTATTTGGGGGTTACAAATAAATTTTAGCAAGTAGACAATGTTACAAATATGAAATCAGTTATTAATGGGATTGATTATTTTGAATTGGTAACACTATTTTGAATTGATATTATTTGACTCAATAGTAGTCAAAAACTTTGCCCATAAACAGCTCTGTCCCGCCTCCTTTATGTCATTGTCACAAATTACAACTTTATATACTCTATGCCCATTAACATAGATTTATAATTGCTGTTTTATACATTTGTCTTTTACATCATCAAGAGAAAACATAGAGGAGTTACAATCCAAAAATACTGGCCGGGTGCAGTGGCTTATGCCTATAATACTAGCACCTTGGGACGCCAAGGTGGGTGAGGCACTTCAGCCCAGGGGTTCAAGACCTGTCTGGGTAACATGACGAAACCTTGTCTCTACGAAACATGCAAAAATTAGCCGGGCATGGTGGTGCATGTCTGAGGTCCCAGCTACTCCAGAAGGCTGAGGTGGGGGTGATCATAAGCCTGGGAGGTGCAGGTTGCAATGAGCCCTGATTGTGCCACTGCATTCCAGCCTGGGTGGCAGAGCAAGACCCTGTCTCAAAACAAACAAATGAAAAACAAACACAAACAAATAAAAATCCAAAAATACAACAGAGTTTGTATTTACCTATGTATTTTACCTTTATGTTGTTCTTTGTATGTTTGTATGATATAGGTCTGTTTACTGTCCTTTCATTTTTGTCTGAAGGACTCCCTTTAGCATTTATCGTAGGGTAGGTCTGTTAGCAGTGAACTCCCTCAGCCTTTATTTGTCAGTGTCTTAATGTCTCCTTCAGTTTTGAAGAATTGTTTAGCTAGATATAGAAATCTAGACTGACAGTTTTTTTCTTGTAACATTTTAAATATGCTCTCCCACTGCCTTCTGGCCTCCATGGTTTCTGCTGAGAAATTGGCTGTTAATTTTATTAAGGATCCCTTATATGTGATGAGTGCCTTCTCTCTCGCTTCTTTCAAGTTTCTTTCTTTGTCTTATTCTTCCAACAGTTTGATTATAACATATCTTGGTGTGGATCTCTTTGTGTTTGTACTACTTAGAGTTTGTTGAGCTTCTTAGTTCTGTGAATTCAAGTCTTCTACCAAATTTGGGAATTTTTCAATAATTATTTCTTCACATGTTCTTTCTGTTCCTTCTTATCTCCTTCTGGAACTTTTATTATGCATATGTTGGTATGCTTGATGGTGTCCCCCAGCTCTTTTCAATTTGATGGTGTCTGTCCTAAGGCTCTGTTCAATTTTCTTCACACTATTTTTTTCTACTTAGACAAGATAATTCCAAATTGATTTGTCTTCCACTTCACTGAAGTTTTTTTTTTGCCTGTTCAAATCTTCTGTTGAAACCCGCTAGTGAAGTCTTCATTTCAGTTATTATTCTTTCACATCTTCTGTTTGGTTCCTTCTTATCATTTGTATCTCTTCATTGTTATTCTGGATTTGTTTAGACATTGTTTTCTTGGTTTCCTTTATTTCTTTGTCCATGGTTTCCATTAGCTCTTTGGGCATGTTTAAGATAGTTGGCTTAAAGTATTTTTTTAGTTGGTCTAATGTCTATGCTTCCTCAGGGAGAGTTTTTGCTAATACATGCTGGGAATGGGCCACACTTGTTTCTTTGCATGGTTTGTATGCAAAGAAATGTTTTGTTGAAAACTGCATATTTTGGCCTGGCATGGTGGCTCATGCCTGTAATTCCAGCACTTTGGGAGGCCAAGGCAGGCAGCTCACGAGATCAGGAGATCGAGACCATCCTGGCTAACACAGTGAAACCCTGTCTCTACTAAAAATACAAAAAATTAGCTGGGCATGGTGGTGGGCGCCTGTAGTCCCAGCTACTCGGGAGGCTGAGGCAGGAGAATGGCGTGAACCCAGGAGGTGGAGCTTGCAGTGAGCCGAGATCGCGCCACTGCACTCCGGCCTGGGCAACAGAGCAAGACTCCGTCTCAAAAAAAAAAAAAAAGAAAACTGCGTATTTTGATTATTAGAACGTGTTAACTCTGGAAGTCAGATTTTTCTCATTCTTCAGGGTTTGTTTTTTATTGCTTGCTCTGGGTTTTGTTTGTTTAGTGAGTTTTCTAAACTATATTTGTAAAGATTTTATTCTTTGTTTTATATTATCTCTGAAGTCTGTGTCTTAAGCTCAGGGGTCAGCTAATGATTTGACAGAGATTTCCTTGAGCTCATGGAGCCAAAGAAAAAAAAATTGGAAAAAAAAAAAAAGGCTTCTCCCAGTCTTTGCAGATTGACTCTGTCTTGGAACATTTCTTTCTCTTTTTTTTTTTTCCTTTTGAGACAGGGTCTTGCTCTGTCACCCAGGCTGTAGTACAGTGGTGGAATCTCGGCCCGCTGCAACCTCCACTTCCCGGGTTCAAGCAATTCTCATGCCTCAGCCTCCTGAGTAGCTAGGATTACAGGTGTGTGCTACCACACCTGGCTAATTTTTTTTTTTCTTTTTTTTGAGACAGAGTCTCGCTCTGTCACCCAGGCTGGAGTGCAGTGGCGCAATCTCGGCTCACTGCAAGCTGCACCTCCCGGGTTCATGCCATTCTCCTGCCTCAGCTTCCTGAGTTGCTGGGATTACAGGCGCCTGCCACCACACCCGGCTAATTTTTTGTATTTTTAGTAGAGATGGGGTTTCACTGTGTTAGCCAGACTGGTCTCGAACTCCTGGCCTCAAGTGATCCACCCACCTTGGCCTTCCAAAGTGCTGGGATTACAGACTTGAGCCACCATACTCGGCCTGGGACACTCTTTTAATGTTTAGCCAGGCCATTTACAACTCTGCCTTAGCCTTTGCTTCCTGCTTGTGCTGAGCCTAAAGATCGGGCAGAGGTGAAGGTTTAGACTCTTCCTAGGCCGCTTCTTAGCATGTCTCCTGTCCAGTGTGCCTTTCTAAATCCCAGGAGCATGAAGGTGCTTTTCAGTGCTCCAGTTCACCACATTAGCTTTGGTGCCTGGTTCTTCTTCCCAGGCATTCAGCTGTGTATAGTTTACCTCAACTATAATTTTTTTCTTAACAGCAAGTTGTTCATGTACCTACTGAGACCTTTGTTAACCCCTCTACCCACTTTTTTTTTTTTTTTGAGATGGAGTCTCACTCTGTCACCCAGCCTGGAGTGCAATGGCACGATCTTGGCTCACAGCAACCTCCGCCTCCCGGGTTCACACCATTCTCCTGCTGCAGCCTCCTGAGTAGCTGGGATTACAGGTGTGCACCACCATGCCCTGCTAATTTTTTGTATCTTTTACCAGAGACAGGGTTTCACCATGTTGGCCAGGCTGGTCTTGAACTCCTCACCTCGTGATCTGCCCTCCTTGGCCTCCCAAAGTGCTGAGATTACAGGAGTGAGCCACTGCGCCTGACCCCTCTCTACCCACTTTTAAAAAATTCTTATTATAGAGTTTTTTTTAACGTAAGCAGAGAGAGAACAGTATATTAAACCTCGGTGAACATTTATCATCATATGGCTAATCATATTCCATTTACCTATTTTAATACAAATCCTAGCCATCATATTGTTTTATGTGTACATACTTCAATTGACAGATCATGTAAAATGTAAATAATAAGGTCTGTTAAAAAATAATATAGCCACAATACTATCATCCCATATTAAGCCCTGTCACCTAGGCTGGAGTACAGTGGTGCAATCATAGCTCACTGGTACCTTGAACCCATGGGCTCACGTGATCCTCCTGCCTCAGCTACTTGAGTAACTCCAGCTACGGGCTTGTGCCACAATGCCTATCCAATTTATTATTATTATTTTTTGATAGAGACAGGGTCTTGCTATGTTTCTCAAGCTGGTCTCGAACTCTTGGCCTCAAGCAATCCTCCCCTCTTAGACTCCCAAAGTGCTGAGATTATAGGCATGGGCTACCATACCATATTCTTTTACATGTATTTCCTCTTTTAGTTATCTAGAGATGTGGTAAAAACAAACAAAAAACAAAACACTAAAAGTATCTTTTAGGTCATCCTGTTAAATCAGTTGTTCTCAACTGGTGGCAAAATTGCTATTTCTTGTCCTATACGGAGATTTGGGACATTTGACAATGTCTCGAGATATTTTTTATTGTTAGAACCAAGGAGAGTGCTGCTGGTATCTGGTGGGTAGAGGCCAGGGATGTTGCTAAGCATTCCCTAATGCATAGGACAGCGCTCCGCAAAAAAGGATTATCTAGTCCAAAATGGCAATTGTGCCGAGTTTGAAGTAACCTGTGTGCCATGGTCTACAGTTACTGTTTCAGTGCAGGGTATTGCTGGAACATGGCAGCACTGAAATAGAATGTGACCAGGCCGGGCGCAGTGGCTCATGCCTGTAATCCTAGCACTTTGGGAGGCTGAGGCAGGTGGATCACGAGGTCAGGAGTTCAAGACCAGCCTGGCCAACAGAGGGAAACACTGTCTCTACTAAAAAAAATACAAAAAATTAGCTGGGCGTGGTGGCAGGCGCCTGTAACCCCAGCTACTTGGGAGGCTGAGGCAGGAGAATTGCTTGAACCCAGGAGGTGGAGGTTGCAGTGAGCTGAGATCGTGCCACTGCACTCCAGCCTGGGTGACAGTGCGAGACTCCTCAAAAAAAAAAAAAAAAAAGAAATATGGCCAGGCACAGTTGCTCATGCCTGTAATCCCAGCACTTTGGGAGGCTGAGGCGGGCAGATCACGAGGTCAGGAGATCGAGACCATCCTGGCTAACATGGTGAAACTCCGTCTCCACTAAAAATAGAAAAAATTAGCCGGGCGTGGTGGTGGGCGCCTGTAGTCCCAGCTACTCGGGAGGCTGAGGCAGGAGAATGGTGTGAACCCAGGAGGCGGAGCTTGCAGTCACGCCACTGCACTCCAACCTGGGCTACTCCGTCTCAAAAAAAAAAAAAAAAAAGAAATAAAATGTGACCAAAAAACCACTTTTTCGGAATAGAGTATGTGCTTACAGAGTTTGAAATATTACAGGGTGAGCGCTTGCAAGACAAAAGTATGTTAGCCATATGATTATGTAGACTGAAGTATTGGGATCACATCATACTTAGGTTGTAGGACAAATAATCAAGTATTTTGTGTCCTAGTTTTTCTTGTTTCACAGTTTACACTAAGTATAAATCCTAATCTCTTCTTAAGATTGTTGGCATAAGTAGTTGGTTTTTTTTACAGGTCAAAATTCAAAAGAAATAACAGGATCTAATGGGTAGTGCTCCTCAATCTTAATTTCCTGTTCATAGCCAACAATGCGGTCTTTCAGTTTCTTGAGCAGTACATTTACCCAGAGTTTTGGAAAGCAAACAGTATGATTAACACATTCCTTAATGAGATTTTTAGAAAGATCTAAGTAAATGGAGCTATTTCATTTACCATGGCTTCTGGTAAAGAAGGACTAATATATGAGCTTTTAAAATTAGAATTTGCCATCTGTTTCAATGAAATATATAACAAGAATGTCAGAAAAGGTTCATTAAAAATTGATTTAAATGTTACATAAATGCTTTTATTATTTTCCTTTTCTTGTAGTAGATTCTTAAAATAGCCTCTGAGCCTCAGTTTCTCAACTGTAAAATAAAACAACATACCTTCCTTACAGGGTTGCTGTAAGGCTTAATTGCTTGAGTGAGATTCTGTATATGACAGTGGAGTTTTTTTTATTCTTTTGAGATGGAGTCTCGCTCTGTCACCCAGGCTGGAGCGCAGTGGCGTGATCTTGGCTCACTGCAACCTCTGTCTCCTGGGTTCAAGCAATTCTCCTGCCTCAGCCTTCCTGGGACTAAAGACATGTGCCACCATGCCAGCTGATTTTTGTATTTTTAATAACTGGGATTACAGGCATGAGCCACCGGGCCTGGCCAATGACCGTGTTTTTAAACTACAACATGATGTACATAGATGTGATTTTTTCAAAGTGAAATTTTTACTTCATTTTGATTATATGTGAAGTAGACTGTTATGGATAGATAAAATGCTGTTCCACCAATTTTCAGAAGGATATATTGGGTATTTTTATGTATGTATAGATATCACATATTTACCATTGTGTGTCTCTTATTCCTGTTTTTAAAATTTTATTTGAAAGATTTATTCTTTGAAATTTTGAATCGAGGGTTTTGTCTGTTTTCCTTGCTCATGAGTTAACCTGTGAAGTGGGGGCAGGGTGGAGGAAAGAGTTATATCTGTCTTGAAGAAATAACCCAAAAAATCTTGATGGACAGTTCTCCAAAGAAGATATACAAATGACCAGTAAGCACATGAAAAGATATTCATGATATCCAAAAAGTAGAAATACTCCAGGTGTCCATAAACTGATGAACAGAGAAACAACATGTGGTGTATCCATTCCAAGGAATGTCATCTGTCAATAAAAAGAAATTAAGTACTGATACATGCTACAGCATGGATTAATGTTGAAAATATTGTGCTAAGTGAAAGAAGCCGATCACAACAGGCTGCATCTATAGTAAGACTGCATTTCTGTGCATTGCCTAGAATAGACAAATCTGTAGAGACAGAAAGTAAATTAGTGGTTGCCTAGGGCCGGAGGGAATATGGGGTTTGAGGAGCAATACCCGAGGGGATAGTGTTTCTTTTTGGGAATGACAAAACGTTTAAAATGGATTTTGGCGATGGATGCTTGTAAAAAGTGAAGTAGAGGCTCTTCTTCAAAGAGACTTTCCTCCCCATCTAATTAAGAATAAATAGTAACTTCTCTTAGAAGCAAAATTTATTCAAAGACCTGTGCTAACTAACATTCTTAGATATCTGCTAGCCATAATAAAGAAATCAATGTACTTTGTGTTCTTAGCTCCCACAATTTAGCCTAAATATTTGCCCTGGCATGCTTATACTGGTCCAAGCAAGCATTAGGTCGTAGCCTATTCCTCTTCCTTATTTGGAGGTGTTTTTACCTTTCTGAGCATTCCACAAGTTACTTCCTCCTTCCTTTGTTCTCCTCTGCCTTTGCCTCTTTTGAAAAGTTCTAAGTTGCTAGACAATTGGGACAAATACAGAATGTGAGGTCCCGTTCCAGCCAATGGAAACTGGTAACAGCAGTAGGGTGAATGTGTCAGGTTATAAATGTCCCTGTCTCCTTTGTTCAGCGTACTCTCGTGGCAGAAGTGCTGGTGAGTGTACCCTTTCTGCAGAAAGTAAAAAAATGGCCTTGCTGAGAAAATTAAATTTATGTTCAATTGCTATTTCTTTGTGGCACTGGGGAACAAGCATTTCCAACAATGCACAACTCTGTGAGTATAGCAAAAGCCAATGATTTATAAACCTTAAATAGGAGAGTTTTATGGTATGTGAATTTTTTTTTTTTAGACAGAGTCTCACTCTTCTGCCCAGGCTGGAGTGCAGTGGCCTGATCTCAGCTCACTGCAATCTCTGCCTCCCAGGTTCAAGTGATTCTTGTCCCTCAGCCTCCCAAGTAGCTGGGATTACAGGCGCACACCACCAAGCCCGGATAATTTTTGTATTTTTAGTAGAGATGGAGTTTTGCCATGTTGGCCAGACTGATCTTGAACTCCTGACCTCAGGTGATCCGCCTCCCTTGGCCTTCCAAAGTGCTGGGATTACAGGCTTGAGCCACTGCCCTTGGCCTTTTTTTTTTTTTTAAGGCAGAGTCTTGCTGTTGCCCAGGCTGGAGTGCAGTGACACAATCTTGGCCCACTGCAACCTCCACCTCCCAGGTTCAAGTGATTCTCTTGCCTCAGCCTCCTGAATAACTGGGATTACAGGCTCGTGCCACCATGCCCGGTTAATTTTTTATATTTTTAGTAGAGACGGGGTTTCACCAAGTTGGCCAGGCTGGCTTCAAACTCCTGACCTCAAGTGATCCACTGGCCTCAGCCTCCCAAAGTGCTGGGATTACAGGCATGAACCACTATGCTCAGCCTCATTCTTTTTTATAGGGCTAAATAATATTCCATTGTGAATATATATCACATTTCCTTTATCCATTTATCTGCTGATGGACACTTAGGTTGGTTCCATATCTTGGCGATTGTGAATAGTGCTGCAATGAGCATGAGAATGCAGCTATCTCTTCAACATACTGATTTCCTTTCCTTTGGATATATATTCAGTAGTGGGGTTGCTGGATCATATGGTAGTTCTAGTTTTAGTTTTTTGAGGAATCTCCATATTGTTTTCCATAATGACTGTGGTAGTTTACATTGCCAACAACAGTGTATAAGAGTTCCCTTTCTCCACATCCTTGTCAGCATTTGTTATTATTTGATAATAGTCGTTTTAACTTGGGTGAGATGGAATCTCATTGTGGTTTTGATTTGCATTTCTCTGATGATTAGTGATGTTGAGCATTTAAAAATATATCTGTTGGCTACTTGTATATGTTCTTTTGAGAAATGTCTATTTACATCATTCGACCTTTTAAAAATCAGATTATTTGTGGGTTTTTTTGCTGTTGGGTTGTTTGAATTTTTTGTATATTCTGGATATTAATCCCTTGTTTGATGAATGGTTTGGAAATATTTTCTGTCATTCTGCAGGTTGTCTCTTCACCCTGTTGATTGTTTCCTTTGCAGTGCAGCAGCTTTTTAGTTTGATATCATCCTATTTGTCTATTTGTTTTTACTTTTGTTGCCTGTAATTTCGAAGTTGTATTCATAAAATCATTGCCCAGACCAATGTCCTAAAGTGTTTCCTCTGTGTTTTCACAGTATGTAATTTCACAGTTTCAGGTCTTACGTTTATGTCGTTAATCTGTTTTGAGTTGATTTTTGTATATTGTCTTTCCCCACTGCATGACCTTGGCACCTTTGTTGAAAATTGGTTTCCTGTAAATATTTGAATTTATCTCTGGGTTCTCTATTTTGTTCTGTGAGTCTGTGTGTCTGTTCTTATATCAATACCATGCTGCTTTGGTTACAATAGGTTTATAGTTTTTTGTTGTTGTTGTTGTTTTTTGTGTTTTTTTTGAGATGGAGTCTCACACTGTTGCCTGGGCTGGAGTGCAATGGTGTGATCTCAGCTCACTGCAACTTCCACCTGCCTGGTTCAAGTGATTCTCCTGCCTCAGCCTCTTGAGTAGCAGGGATTACAGGTGCCTGCCACCACTCCTGGCCAATTTTTTGTATTTTTAGTGGAGATGGGGTTTCACTATGTTGGCCAGGCTTGTCTTGAACTCCTGACTTTGTGATCCGCTTGCCTCGGCCTCCCAAAGTGTTGGGATTACAGGCGTGAGCCACCGCACCTGGCTATAGTATATTTTGAAGTCATGTACTGTGATGCCTTGAGCTGTGTTCATTCTGCATAGGATTTCTTTGGCTATTTGGGGATTTTAGTGGTTCCTTGTGATTTTTAGAATTGTTTTCTATTTCTGTGAACAATGTCTTTGGTGGTTTGATAGGGATTGCATCAAATCTGTAAATTGCTTTGGGTGGTATGATAACTTTAACTATATTTATTCTTCCAATCCATGGACATGGGATGTCTTTCCATTTTTTTGTGTGTGCTCTCTTCAATTTCTTTCCTCAGTGATATGCAATTTTCTTTTTTTCTTTCTTTTTTTTTTTGAGACGGAGTCTCGCTCTGTCACCCAGGCTGGAGTGCAATGGCACAATCTCAGTTCACTGCAACCTCTACCTTCTGGGTTCAAGCGATTCCCCTGCCTCAGCCTCCTGAGTAGCTGGGATTACAGGTGCCTGCCACCACGCCTGGCTAATTTTTTGTATTTTTTTAGTAGAGACAGGGTTTCACCATATTAGCCAGGATGGTCTCGATCTCCTGAATTCATGATCTGCCTGCCTTGGCCTCCCAAAGTGCTGGGATTACAGGCGTCAGCCACCGTGCCCAGCCGAGGATTTTTATACCTTTGTTTATCAGGGGTATTGGCATGCTATTTTCCTTTTCTTTTTTGTTGTGTTTTTGTCTTGTTTTGTTTTCAGGGTAATACTGGCCTCATATAATACTGAGTTTCTAAGAATTTCTTCCCCCTTAATTTTTTGAAATAGTTTGATAAGTATTAGTGTGAGGGGTGTGTGGGTGTGTGTGTGTGTGTGTGTGTGTGTGTGTGTGTGTGTGTGTGTGTGTGTGTATGTATCTGTGTGTGTATGTGTGTGGTTTTTTTTTTTTTTTTTTTTTAGGTTTGGTGGAATTTACCAGGGAAGCCATCTGGCCATGTACTTTTCATTGTTGGAAGACTTTCAATTATTGATTTAACTTGCTAATGATCTGTTCAGGTTTTCTCTTTCTTCTTGGTTTGTTCTTGGTAGGTTGTGTGTGTACAGGAATTTCTACGTTTCCTCTAGGTTTTCCAATTTGTTCATGTACAGTTGGTTATAACAGTGTTTAATGATTCTTTGTATTTCTATGGTATCAGTAGTAATGTCTCTTTTTTTGTTTCTGATTATATTTATTTGGATCTTCTCTTTTTTTTTTCTCAGTCTAATGGTTTGTCGATGTTTATCTTTTTAACAAACGAACTTTCTGTTTTGTTGATTTTTGTGTTTTTTTTATCTCAACTTCATTTATTTTTGCTCTGATTATTATTTTTTTTCTGTTCTAGTAATTTTGGGTTTGGTTTGTTTTTGCTTTTCTAGTTCCCTGAAGTGCATTGTTAGATTGATAATTTGAAATCATTCTACATTTTTGATATAGTTGTTTATTATTATAAACTTCCCTCTTAGTACTGCTTTTGCTCTGTCCCTTAAGTTTTGACATTTGCTTCTACTTTCATTTGTTTCAGTACATATATTTAAATTTTCTTCTTGCTTTCTTCATTGACTCATTGGCTGTTCAAGAGTGTGCTCTTTGGTTTCCATTACTTTGTATAGGTTCCAAAGTTCGTTTTATGACTGATTTCTTGTTTTATTCCATTGTCCAAAAACATACTTGATAGGATTTTGATTTTTTAACATTTTTTGAGACTAAAATATGGTCTGTTCCGGAGAATATTTTATGTATGGATGAGAAGATTGTGTGTTCTGCAGGTGTAGTATGAAATATTTTGTCAGTGTCTGTTAGGTCAGTTTGGCCTATGGTTTAAATCTGGTGTTTCTTTACTGATTTTCTGTCTAGGTGATCTGTCCGATTCTGAGAGAGTGTGATGTTGATGCCCCCGACTATTATGGTAGTAGAGTCTATCTTTCCCATTAGATCTCATAATGTTTGCTTTATATCTCAGTGCTCCAGTATTAGGTACATAAATATTTACAGTTGTTAGATCTTCTTGCTGCAGTGATTCCTTTATCGTTATAGAATGACCTTTTCCTTGGTCTCATTTTTACAGTTTCTGACTTAAAGTCTATTTTATCTTATATAAAGATAGCTACTCTTGCTTGCTTTTTTTTTTTTTTTTTTTTTTGAGATGGAGCCCACTCTGTTACCCAGGCTGGAGTCTAGTGGCGTGTGAACTCAGCTCACTGCAACCTCTGCCTCCCGGGTTCAAGCAATTCTCCTGCCTCAGCCTCCTGAGTAGCTGGGATTACAGGTGCCTACCACCACGCCTGGCTAATTTTTGTATTTTTAGTAGAGACGGGGTTTCACCATGTTGGCCAGGCTGGTCTCGAACTCCTGACCTCATGATCCCCCCTCCTCAGCCTCCCAAAGTGCTGGGATTACAGGCGTGAGCCACCACACCCAGCTGCTTTTGGTTTTGGTTTGTGTGGTATGTATTTTTCCATCCCATTCACTTTCAGTCTGCGTATATCTTTACAGGTGAAGTGAGTTTCTTGTAGGCAACAAATAGTTGGGTGTTTTTTTTTTTTTAATTCATTCAGCCAGTTTATATCTTTTAACAAGGGACTTTAATCCATTTACATTCAAGGTTATTCATGGTAGATGATGACTTACTCATGTTGTTTTGTATATTGTTTTTGCTTTCTTACTCTCATTTATTTTTGCAGTTTGGTGGTCTTCCATAGTGGTAACATTTGAATCCTTTTTTTTTTCTCATTTGTATATCTGCCTTACCAGTGAGTTTATACTTTTGCATATTTTCATGATGGTAATTATCATTCTTTCACTTCCTGATGTAGGATTCCCTAAGCTTTTCTTGTAAGGTCAGCCTAGTGGTGATGAATTCCCTCAATTTTTACTTGTCTGGGACAGGCTTTATTTCTCCTTCATTTCCAGAGGATAGTTTTGCTTGGTGGTCTTTTTTTTTTTTTTTCCAGCCCTTAGACTATATCATCCCATTCTCTCCTGGCCTGTGAGGTTTCTGCTGAGAAATCTGCTGCTATCCTTATGAAGGTTTCCTTACATGGGACGTGATGCTTTTCAATTGCTGTTTTTAGAATTCTCTTTGTCATTGTCTTTTGACAGTTTGACTATAATGTGTCTCAAGGAGGCTTTTTTTTTTTTTGGCATTTAATCCATTTGAGGAATTTTTAGCTTGCTTGATCTGAATGTCCATATCTTTCCCCAAATGTGGGAAGTTTTCAGCTGTTATTTCATTAAAACCCATTTAGTTTTCCATGTCTTTTCCCACCTCCTCCTGCTCTTCCTCCTCCTCTCTCCTCTATCCTTTCTTCCTTCTCTCTTGTCTTTTCTTCTTTCTTTTTCTCCTTCTTCTCTTCTTGTCCTCTTCCTCATCCTTTTTCTTTCTTTTCCTTTTCTTTTTCTTTTCTCCTTTTCTTCTTTGTTCTTCTTCCTTCCTTTTTTTTTTTTGTTTTTTGTTTTTTGTTTTTTGGTCTGACTGGGTCTTTTCAAAAGTCCTGTCTTCAAGTTCAGACATTGTTTGTTCTCCTTGATCTAGTATGTTGTTGAAGCTCTCAGTTGTATTTATTTCATACATCAAATTCTTCACCTTCAAGTTTTCTGTTTGGCTCTTTTTTTTGTGATGTCTATCTCTGTTGAATTTCTCATTTAGAACATGAATTCTTTTCCTGATTTAATTGAATTGTCTATGTGTATTCTCTTGTATCTCTCGAGTTTCCTTAAGATCATTATTTTAAATTCTATTACAGGCCTAGATTTTCCTTTCTTTCAGATCTATTACTGGAGGATTATTGTGTTTCTTTGGGAGTGTCATGTTTTCTTGCTATTTCATGTTTTTGTTTTTTCCTGCATTGATATCTGCACATCTGGTATAACAGTCACCCCTTCCATTTTTATGGAGTAGTTTTCATAGGGAAAGACTTTCCTGGAGAAGTATTTTATAGTGTTGGTTGAGTGGGGTGCTTTGACTTGTCCTCTAGACGGGTACAGTAGTCCATGTGATTTCTTTGGCCATAATCGGTGCCTGTGTTTCCTGTGAGTGCCTCACTGGCCTGGACTGTGGGTGTTTGTGCAAGCAGTGGCATGGCTTTGCTAGGGGCAGTATTGTTGGGCTTGCTGGTCCTTAGACCCTAGGGGAGCTTGTGCTATTTCTGGCAGCTCTGCTGCTTATGGGGGTAGTGTCTTCAGTGGTGCTGGTTTCTGGGCAGAATGGTCCTTGGGCCTTGAGGGGCCTGTAGGGCACATGGTGGTTCTGCCTGTTGGGAAGGTGAGAGGGTTGGCAGTGGTGGACACTGGGGAGCTGGTCCTTGGGCTCTGGCATTGTGTGTGTCTTGGGGGTGGTCTCCTTGCTGTACTGTGCTGCCTGTTTTTTTGGATTACAGGGTTCTGCATGGGCTCAGGTGCTTGGATATGATTGTACTGCTAGGTATAGCTTGGGTTATGGCATTGTAATCTTTTGTATGGCCATGGAGTGATGGCGGTGGAACCTCAGGAATATGGAGATACAGGGGCTTTGGCTCCCAGGGCAGGATACACTCTAGCAGTGGTTTTGGTCTCAAAATAACATTATGTTGTAGCTGCTTTGGTCCCAGGTGGAGGTTCTTGTCCTTTCCCCAGGCCTGCATCAGGAGAAACTCATTCTCAGGCCCTGTCAGTGTGATTTCCAAGCAAGTGTTCCAGCTGTCCTCACTCACTTTATGAAGTGTCGACGTAGATGACAGTAACATGCTGGTGACAGTTTGCCTTGTTTGTGTATGTTCATAGTTAACGTGGTTAAAGCAGCAGAGAGTGTTCTGTCAACCTGTAACTGGAATTGAGTGAATTAGGTGCCCAACATCTCTGGGAAGAGTTGAATGATTTCTCTATTCACCACTCTCTGTTGGGTGTCATGATTTAAAATAAGTTGGAAAATACCACTATACATGGTTGAACTCTTAGGAGGAAACCAGTCCTGATTTTGTGGTTTTTAAAAATGGACGACTTCATCATAAATGACTAGCCCAGATCTTGTTACAGAAGGGTCTTTTAGAACTTTGCGTCTTGTTCCTAGGCACCACACCAACCCCGTGGGCACTGAATGGCGGTGGAAGATGGACCAGCCTGAAATGATCTTGAAGGAAGCCATCGAAAACCATCAGAACATGATTAAGCAGTTTAAAGGTATTTATCTTCCCTCTACAGAGGAATGCTAATACCTGTTAATAGTTTGAATCAGATTGGCAGAAGAAT